>NW_026990165.1:0-600000 GCF_036417665.1 Passer domesticus
ACAAAACTTCTACACTGGAATGAGGTAGGGCAGACTTTGGCCTCTTTATGATGCAGATATGGGGAGTACCGAATTTTTTTACTGATTTTTTTTAAGGGAAACAGCCCTTAAAAACAAAGGGATCCAGGAAGGATAGACATGCTTCAGGAAAGTAATCTTAAGGGAGAAGGAGCAGCCTGTCCCAGTGTGGCAAAAGATGAGCTAGAGAGGAAAACAACTGGCCTGGCTGCCCATGGAGCTTTTGTGAGAACTCAAGGGGAAAAAGAGGGTGCATCAACCTTGGAAAGAGAATCAGGCAACTCAGAAAGTGTTTAAGGATGTTGTTAGGTTATGCAGAAAGAAAAGGAAAGAGGTGAAAGCTCAATTAGAGCTTTACCTGGCCACTTCTGTGAAAAATAATAGGAAAAGTTTCTATAAATAAATTAATAGCAAAACACTGGATAAAGAGAAACTCTATTCTTTATTGGATGCACTGGGGAATGGAGTAACTAAATCTAAATAAAAGGCTGAGCTACTTAACATCTTGTTTGTCTCAATTTTCAATATTAGGACAGGTTGTCCTCAGGACAAGTGTTCTCCTGAGCTGGTAGATGGGCACAGGGAGCAGAACAGCCCCCTGGAATCCAGGAGGAAGCAGCTGGGGACCTGTTGAGCCACTCAGATGCTCACAGGTGTATGGGATCAGATGGGATCCATCCTAGGGGGATGAGGGAGCTGGTGGATGAGCTCCCCAAGCTGCTCTCCATCATTTACCATCAGTCCTGGCTCAGCAGGGAGGTCCCAGAGGAGTGGAGGTGCCAGTGTGAGCCCATCCCCAAGAAGGGCTGGAAGGAGGATCTGGGGAGCTCCAGGCCTGTCAGCCTGACCTGGGTGCCTGGCAAGGTTATGGAACAGATCACCTTGAGAGCCATCACAGGGCACCCACAGGATGGCCGAGGGATCAGAGCCAGCCAGCGTGGATTTAGGGGGGGCAAGTCCTGCCTGGCCAACCTGGTCTCTCCTTTTATGACCAGCTGACCCACTGGTGGATGTGGGGAAGACTGTGGATGTTTTGTGCCTGGAATTTAGCAAAGCCTTTAACACCATCTCTGACAGCATTCCCTGGAAAAGCTGCAGCCCACGGCTTGGGCAGGTTCTCTCCTTTCTGGGAGATTTAAGAGCTGGCTGGAGGCTGGGCCCAGAGAGTGGTGGGGATGGTGCTGCACCCAGCTGGTGTCCAGGCACTGTCCCCCAGGGATCTGTGTTGGGCCCAGTTCTGTTTAATATCTTCACTGATGATCTGGGTGAGGGGATCCAGTCCACCATTCACAAACTGCAGATGACACCGAGCTGGGTGAGAGTTTGGATCTGCTGGAGGGCAGGACAAGAAGACACAGCATTAAGCTACAAGAGGGGATGTTTAGGCTGGACAATGGGAGGAAGTTCTTCACAGAAAGAGTGATTGGGCATTGGAATGGGCAGGCCAGGGGGAAGGTGGTGGAGTCACTGTCCTTCTCCAGTGGCACTCAGTGGCATGGTCTGGGTGACAAGGCAGTATTAGGGCATTGTTTGGACTTGATGATCCCAAAGGTCTTTTCCAGCCAATCTGATTCTGTTGTTCTGTGATTGGGACACTCTGGGGCCATTGTGACACTGCAGGGCTTTGTGGAACTAAGAGGACCATGGTGACACTGTGCAGACCCAGAGAACCAGGGGTCCATTGTGGTGCTGCAGGGCCAAATGGAACCAGGCAGTGCACTGTGACACTCGGGGTCCTCATTGAACCACAGAGGCCATTGTGACACTGCAGGGCCTTGTGTAACCAACGGGGTTTCGCCATTTTGACAGTGAGAAACCAAGGAGATCACTGGGAGACTCCAGGGCCCAGTGGAAACAAGGGGCTCTTCTGACACTGCAGGGCCTCATGGAACCAAGGGGACATTGTGACACTGTAGGATCCTGTGTAACCAAGGGGCCACTGTGACATGATGGGGCCTCAAGGGATCCGGAAGAACGCTGTGACACTGTGTGGCTCATGGAAACAAGGAGTCCATTGTGACACTGAGGGCACTTGTGGAACCTCAGAGACCTTGGTGACAGTGTGGGACCTCATGTAACCATGGGGCCATTGTGACACCCTGGGGCCCCATGGAACCAAGGGGCCACTGTGAAACTGCAGCACCAACGAGATCATTGTGACACTGTGAAGCCCCATGGAACCAAGAAGAGCATTGTCACATTTCGGGGACCCAGGGAACCAAGGAGAGCATTGTTGCTCTGCATGGTCTCATGGAACCAAGGAGAGCAGTGTGACAGTGCAGGGCCTGGTATAACCAAGAGGCCACTGTGATACTGAGGGGCCCCTTGAAACCAAGGACATCTTTGCAGATGACACCAAGCTGGGTGTGAGTGTTGATCTGTGGGAGAATAGGGGGGCTCTGCACAGGGACCTGGACAGGCTGGATCCAGAGACCAAACCCAACCCAAGGTGAGGTTTAACAAGACAAACTGCCAGGTTCTGCACTTTGGCCACAACAACCCCTGCAGCACTACAGGCTGGGGACAGAGTGGTTGGACAGCAGCCAGGCAGGAAGGGACCTGCAGGGACTGAGGGACAGCAGGCTGGACATGAGGCAGCAGTGTGCCCAGGTGGCCAAGAAGGCCAGTGGCTCCTGGCCTGGATCAGGAATGGTGTGGCCAGCAGGACCAGAGCTGCTGTGCCAGCACTGATCTGCCCCCAGCTCTGCACACAGACATTGCAGCTGCAGCTCCAGAGAAGGCAACAAAAGGGCATCTCTGCAGAAAACTTTGCTGGGAGATCCTTTAGTTCCTTTAAAGCCACCAAGAGCACAGTCCCTCATTGACACAGTCTGTTGCCAGAGGGAAGGTGGAGAGAAACAAAATGAGAAATGATACAAACAATGACTTTGTTTTGTGGACAATATGAAAAAAAATAAAACAAAGGAAACAAATCTCCAAAATTAAACTAACAAGAAGCATCAAAGACAACTTTTATTACAAGTGATTTTCAGAAATTGCCCAGCAGTTTAATGTTTCTGAAAGCATCCAGTCATCAGTGTCCACACTGCAGCCTTGAGCTCCTGGTTCCTCAGGCTGTAGATGAGGGGGTTCAGGGCTGGAGGCACCACCGAGTACAGAACTGACAGAGCCATATCCAGGGATGGGGAGGACATGGAGGGGGGCTTCAGGTGGGCAAATATCCCAGTGCTGAGGAACAGGGAGACCACAGCCAGGTGAGGGAGGCAGGTGGAAAAGGCTTTGTGCCGTCCCTGCTCAGAGGGGATCCTCAGCACAGCCCTGAAGATCTGCACATAGGAGAAAACAATGAACACAAAACAGACAAAACCTAAACAAACACTAACTGCAATGAGCCCAAATTCCCTGAGGTAGGAATTGGAGCAGGAGAGCTTGAGGATCTGGGGGATTTCACAGAAGAACTGGCCCAGAGCATTGCCATGGCACAGGGGCAGGGAAAATGTATTGGCTGTTTGCAGCAGAGCATTGAGAAAGGCACTGGCCCAGGCAGCTGCTGCCATGTGGGCACAGCTCTGCTGCTCAGGAGTGTCCTGTAGTGCAGGGGTTTGCAGATGGACACATAGCGATCATAGCACATGATGGTCAGGAGATAAAATTCTGTTGCAAGAAAGAAGAAAATCAGAAATACTTGGGCAGCACATCCTGTGTAGGAGATGGTCGTGGTGTCCCAGAGGGAATTGTGCATGGCTTTGGGGACAGTGGTGCAGATGGAGCCCAGGTCGCTGAGGGCCAGGTTGAGCAGGAAGAAGAACATGGGCGTGTGCAGGTGGTGGCCGCAGGCTACGGCACTGATGATGAGGCCGTTGGCCAGGAGGGCAGCCAGGGAGATGCCCAGCAAGAGGCAGAAGTGCAGGAGCTGCAGCTGCCGCGTGTCTGCCAATGCCAGCAGGAGGAAGTGGCTGATGGAGCTGCTGTTGGACATTTGCTGTGTCTTGGCATGGGGACCTGTTCATGGAGAAAGGACAGTGCCAAGTCAGGAGAGGCTGCTTTGAGCCAGACCTGGGCCATTCCCTGCAGACTGTCCCACTGAGACTCACCAACCCTTGTTCCTGCCCTGGGAAAACCTTTCCCCATGTCCCTGCCTGAGCTCCAGCTGTGCTGGCTGAGTGTGCCAGGAGCAGCCAGGGCTGTGCATGGGGGCTCTCAAGGAGCCATCCCTGCCATCCTGCCCTGGGTTTGCAGCCATGTGGCAGAGGGACAAGGCTGGATATTCAGGATTTGGCAATGGAATCACTCCTAATGCAGAAAGGCTTGGTTGCATCTGCATTCCCAAGTCTAAAGGATGGCAGGAGCTGGTTTTAGGAATTGTTTTCCTACCCACACACCATTATTCCTGACTCTCTGAGGTCAGAAATCCCCAGCATTCCTGCTGCACTCCAAGTTTGCCACTGAGAGATGTGAGAGACAAAAGATTCCCTGTGGCTCAGGAAAGGTGAGGGGCTGGATGGGCTTGTTCCCAACTGCCCTGGCTTTGCACCTTTGGCTGCAATCAGAGCACAGTCACACTCCTGGGTCACTCTGGATAAACCAGACCAGAGAGATCCCTGAATATCTCACCCTCACTCAAGGTCACCGGGCAAGGTCTCAGCACTCCCTTTTGCCAAGAACACTCACGGCTCCCTTGGCAAACCCAGCAGCATTTCCCCAGCTCTGCCCTTCCCCATGGGACATTCAGGGAACAGCCAGAGGCTCTGGCACAGATTTGCACCCAGGAGGGCAGCTCAGAGCTTGGAAGGGCACAGCAAGGAGATCCCTGGCTGTGCCCATGATGGGATCTCAGGGAGGGGGCTCAGCTCATTCCCCTTTTCCATGGACTGCTTTGCCCACAGCCCCCACAGGTCCCAGGGAAGCTTGGACACCCCATTGCCATGGACACCCCTGCCTGGCAGGAATGCCAAGGGCAGTGCCGGACTCAGCTGCTGCAAATGCCAGAGCCTCCCTGAGAGCAGCAGATAACAGTGACAATACCAGGATAGGGCAGAAACAAGAGAAGATGCTGTGGTGCTGTGCCTGAGAGGGCAGGGCAGAGTCAGCCGGGCACTCAGGACAGTGTTCCTGTGCCCAGCTGTGCCCGGCACCTCCCACACACCAACAGTGCCCTCCTGCCCCAGCACTGCTCTCTTCAGCCCCTCTCCTTGCCGGAGCATCTCCCTGGGCCTGGACATTCCCTCCTGAGAGGAGCCTTGTCCCTGCCAGCGCTCACAGAGCCCATCCCACCCTGTGTGCCCTGGCCCCGGCCCTACAGAAACCTGCCTGTGTGCAGGGCCCTGGCTGGGGCAGGCTCTGTGTGCAGGTGGGCAAGGGCAGCTCAGGAGAGCCCTGCTGGGCCCTGCAGAGGTGATGCTACTGCTGTCCAGGGCTGAGGAGTGGCTGAGGGCCCTTTGGGAGGCTCCCAGCAGAGACTGACCACCCAAAGTTACAGTTCTGGTGTCCCTGTAAATGTTCCAACATTCCTTTGGTGATCCTGTGTGTCCCTTTCAACTCAGAATGTTCTGTGATTCTGAGATTACAATTCCTGTTCTGCCTCTCTCATCCCCCTGTTGCATATAACCAAAAGAGAAAAAAACCCCTTGCAACTGTGTTAGAACAGTAAAGTAAAAACCAGACATTTATTGGAAGCTTCCAGGTGTCTTAGTGGGAGTGGGGCACACCCAGCCCCTGATTTCAACAATTATTAAGGTTGATTAATTAGGGTATTTAACAGGAACATCCAATAGGACATTCAGTTAGCCCAGTTACACACCCCTGGCTCATCCCATTGGAGTAGGTCCAAGGGTTTCTTTGCCTTCACTTTTTGCTATGACTGCTCACATTCTGGTCAAAATCCAAAACATTTGTCTTGTAGATCCTCTTCCTTATAATAAGACTATAGAGTATTTCAGGAATGTATTTAGAAAGTCAGGTTATTGTTCTAAAATCTGAGAAAAAATTTAGGAAACCTACCAGAGTTAATTAAGGATTATGGTTATATAAGCATATAATAGTAGTTTAATTGAGTTAATTAAGTGTTTAATAGAGTTAAGTAAGGATTATAGTTTTATAACTTTATAATAGTAGTTTACAAGGCTACAAATATATGAAAAATGTATAAAAAGCAAAAATCTTTTTCACATCACCCCAGTTTTCCCATCCTTCTTCAAGCAGGAAATTGAAAACACTCTCAGGAAAGCTCCTGATCTTTCCAGCAATGCCAGGCTTACCTTCATTGGGAAGCGTCCTTCGGAGCTGTGCCCAGGCTGCTCTGGAGCTGGGAGCAGCCCTGCCCCGCCCAGCCCCTCTCAGCAGCAGCACCTGCCCTGCTCAGGGTGGCTCCTTCCCCCCACAGCTTCTCCTCAGCGCTGGGAGCAGCTCCTGGGCCGGCTGAGAGCTGTCCCTGGCAGGCAGCAGAGTCCCTGCCCCAGCACAGCGCCCTGGGCTGCAGGAGCCTGCTCTGCAGGACAGCCCTGGGCACCCCTGGCTGCACCTGCGGCTGCTCAGCCCTGCAGCAGAGCCTGGCAACAGGAGCTGCCCTGGGCTGTGCCTCGGCTAGGGCAGCAGGGAAAGCCAGCCCTGCCCTGGGGCCACATCCCTGCCCTGGAGCAGCTCTGAGAGTGCTCCTGAAAGCTCCTAAAAGCTGTGGGATGTGCCAGCTCCAGGAGATCCCTGCAGGAACTGCAGCTTCTCTTCCACAGCCAGAAAATGACTGTTTGAAACCCAGGATGATTTCTGCTCTAGTGAGCCCTGAGTGAGCTCTGCTCTGTGCTCCCAGCCCAGGCTGAGTTTAACCCCTCTGTGCCTCTGGGCTGTGTCCAGGTGGCTGCAGGCAGTGCCCCAGCCCTGCTGGGCTGGCAGAAGAGCTGCTCCTCAAGAGAAATGTGCTTTTGAACCTCTTCTTGCTTACCAGGAGCTGCCTCTGTGCCAGGAGCCCAGCACAGCTCAGCAGCCCAGACACAGCACAAGGACTTGAATGACCCTCTGGGGCTTTGTGCTCAGGCCCTGAACATCAGTCCCTCAGAGGCAGCTGAAGAATCCTCTCCAGGACTGCAAGTCAGAATCCAAATCCAAAGTTTCTTGGACTTTTAATGGGTCCCACTGAGGGACACAACTGAGAAAGTGTTCCCAGGCCCCAGGCAGAGCAGAGAACTGGAGGCACTGATGACAGGTGGGAACAAAGAGAAGCCAAGTCTTGGTGGCCTGGGGCACAGCAGGGTCTGTGCCACCAAGGGCTGGGAGGAGACACCTTGTCCTGAGGCCCTGGGGCCTCCTGGCACAGCCCCAGCCAGGCTGGGCACTGTCAGCCCCTTGTCCTGCCCTCAGCATCCCCCCCAGCCCACATCCCAGTGGCCTCAAGGATCTGCTGGAAGGAGTCCCAGGGGAGCCTTGCTCAGCAATGGCCCTGGGGGCTCCTGAATGCTCCCAGGGACTGCAGGTTTTTCAAAGGACTTTGGGTTTGGCTTTTGCCTTGGAGTCTCTGAGAGCTTTGTGCAATCATGGCCTCCAATTATCTGCTGTAATTAGTCCCTGGAGAGGCTTTGTCAGTAACAACACTCAGTGGGGCTCATTAATGCTTCAGGGTACTTCAGTTATTTTAAGGTACTTGGTGTTTCCCTTTTGAACAAACTCTGTGAGAGGTTTGTGCAATCATGGCCCCAATTATCTGCTTTAATGAGTCCCCTGAGAGCTTTGTACTGACACTCGGTGGGGCTCATTAATACTTTGAGATACTCAAGGTTTGTTAAGGTACTTTGGATTTTCCTTTCCACACTGAGTCTCTGAGAGGTTTTTGTACCATCCTGGCCTCCAGTTCTGTGCTCCATGAGGAGCCTGTGTTGGGGATGGACCTCAGTGGGACCCTTTCATGCTTTGAGACACTTGGGGATTTTCTTCTGACTTTGACTCCTGGAAAGGTTTGTGCAATCTCCTCTCAGACCCTGAGGTACCAGGGCTCAGCTCCAAATGCACCATGGGGCTCATTAGGATCAAGCAAGTCCTGACAAACCATGGCTCTGCCTTGATTTCCCTCTGCTCTCGTGGAGTTCATTAGGAATATTTCTGTAGTGGCTTTGCTTTGCTATGTTGAGATTACTTGGTGAATGCTTTAATTATTGTGGTAGGTTCAGTGTTGGCTAATTACCATTGCACTCACTAGAATATACTTAATAATTTCCTGCTGTGAGATAGGATTAGAGAAGGGCAAAGTAGGCTCAAAAACTTAAGAAATTATAAAGAAAGGTTTATCAATATTAACTAAAAGAAAGAGTAATAAGAATTCAGAACAGTTCTCTCCCTACAACGTTTTCTTTCTTACTGAGAATGTAAGGAGAAAAACCCTAAAATTTTCATCATTTTACCACCTCTAGAATAATCTTTCTTGCTTCTACTTAGGGAGAGGAGTCTCTCTTTAATTATATGGAGACTTCTCCGTAAGAAAACAGTTCTCTCATGGCTCTCACTTTCCATGAATAGCAACTAACTGCCCAGAAAATCTGCAGTGGTGAAGTCCCTCCCATTTATTCCTCCACAGGGTTTCCCACAGCTGTGTTTATGGGCCATGACAGCTTATGTGGTATTAGTTTCAAGATGAGCTGTTAAAGAGCAAAGGTTCTCTTAATCTATTTCTAAAAATCATCTTTGTCTCTGAGAACAGAGATCTTCTTCTCTTCATGAGGACCCAGGGTCTCATCACTCTGCTCTCTTTCTCTGTTCAAACTTCTCATGGGATCACAGCTACTTCAATATTTGCTTACTTTAGCATGGTGGCCTTTGCTGAACAAGTCGTCTCCCCATAGTTTTCAATGCATTATAGGGAAAAAGAGAGTCTGATGGATCAATTACATCCTTCTCCATAGCTTTACAAGAGGATTTCATCCCCAAGATCAAGGCATATCCTCATCCCTCTCATATGGGACGCAACTTCTCCTCACTGACCTCGGTGTCTTCATGTTGCTCCTCTGTGTGCCTGCACTTTGTCCATTTCTCTCACTCTAGGGAGGATGGAAGCACTGAAAGAGTTA
The DNA here is from genome assembly GCF_036417665.1 of Passer domesticus. Lineage (NCBI taxonomy): Eukaryota > Metazoa > Chordata > Aves > Passeriformes > Passeridae > Passer > Passer domesticus. The sequence continues at coordinate 9,030 of NW_026990165.1, forward strand.
ATATCTCTCCCGGGGCCTGCAGATGGTTCCGTGACCCCGGCCGGGCTGGGTCCTTGTGGCCGGAGCTGTTTTACGATGGAGGTTTCTGCAGCGGCTGCGCTGGGGCTGTGTCAGGATGGGCCGCGCTGGGGCAGGGCCAGGATCTCAGCAGCCAGGCCAGAACACAGCAGCAGCACGGCCGGGGCCCATGGCTTCTCCTCCCCCTGCCCGGGACTTGCGGGTGAAGCCCAAGGGTGGCAGAATCTTGGCCGAGCCGGCCCAGCCCGGGGCTGCTCCTGGGGCCCGGCGGATCCTGGCTGGGCCCGGGCTGGCGGCGGGGCAGGGCTCGGCAGCGCCCAGGTGTTGGCAACCGCAGCCATGGCCCGGCCCGGCCTCGGCCCCGCGGCCTCCCCTGCCCTGCCCGGCAGGTGATGGGGCCTGGGGGGCTCCCTGGGAAGGGGCCCGGCCCCACGGCATAAGCCGCCCGGCCCGGCCCGGCTGAGACAGGGGCTGGGCCAGCCTTGTTACCTCTTTGCTGGCCAGAAGGGAAAGAGACCCTCCCAGGCTTTCTTGTCTTTAACATGTGTCTTCACAGAGGCATGTACAGTTTCCTTAGTGGTTTAACAGATTGTCAATTCTCAAAGCTAATTACTGATTGTTTTTTTTGTCAGACATGGAGGAAACTGCTAGCACCTTCTCTTAGGACATGACTTCCGTGATGCAAAACCACCACAACAGCACAGAGCACAGAGTTCCTTTGTCCATATGTAGTAGTCATGTGCCAAAGGCCTCAAAACCCCACCTTTGGAGATGTCAGGGCCCTCTCCAAGGTGTTTTGAAATGAAAACATGCAGCTCTTCGTCTAAGAAAATCACCAGAGGACAGGGCCAGCCTGACCTGTCTGTCCTGGCTACTTTTGTCTGGGAGCAATTCTTGGATATACAGAATTTGGGAGGCCAAATTCTAATTTTGGCCATGGCATCTGGGCATGAAAGCCAGTTTTTTTCCATAAGAAGGAAGCAACAGAGCCCCAGTGTTTCCCAGGCGGATGAGAGGTGACCACCAGAGGCCAAGGCCAGCCAGAGCTGGCAGGTTTTGTTCTGAGAGATGCCCTTGCATAGAGGAAATTTTTTAGGGAGAGTACCTATTTTGACAATGGGCACCTGAAAAGAGGGATGGTTCTTTTCCATAGCAAGGAAAGCATGGAGCTCCAGCACTCCAGGAGCTGATGAGAGGCAGCCCTTGACATCCCAAGTCAGCCAGACCTGTCAGGTGGCACCTGGGAGGCCAAGCCAGCCAGACCTGCTCCATGTTCCCTTGGTTCCATGGGGCCCTACTGTGTCCCAATGGTCCCTTGCTTCCATAAGGCCCTGAAGTGTCCCAATGCCCCCTTGGTGACACAAGGCCTTGAAGGGTCAGAATGGTCTCCATGGTTCCATCAGGCCCCATAGAGTCATAATGGTCTCTGAGTTGCATGAAGCCCCGCTGTGTCACCATGGCCCCTTGGTTCCATGGGCTCCAGTGGTGCCACAATGATCCCCTTGGTTCCATGAGGTCCCCACAGTGTCCCAGGGATCTCCATGGCAAGGAAAGAACCCAGCCCCAGTGTTGCAGGGGCCGTCACCAGAGGCAAGGCCAGTCAGACTTGACAGTACTGGCAGATTTTGCCTGGGAGCAACCCTTGGATGTATGGAATTTTTGAGGTGGAATTCCAGTTTCAGACATGGACACCCAGAGAAGGATGGTTCTGTTCCATAGGAAGGAAAGCATGGAACTCCAGTGTTTCGGGGCAGATGAAAAGCGGCCATCAGAGGCCTAGGCCAGCTACACCTCTCTGTCCTGGTAGCTTTTGTCTGAAAGCAACCCTTGGATATAGGGAATTTGGGAGATGGAAGCCCAATTTTGGCCACTTCTGTGTAGGTAAGACAGATCATTCTTTTCCAAGGAAAGTACAGAGCCCATATGTTTCAAAGGCAGATGAGGAGAGAGATGGCTCCTGGAATGATAGTAATGATATCGTCAGGCCAGGTCTTATGAGCTCTTGGGGACCTATATTACACCAAAGATAGTTCAGCCACCTCAGATGGCATAAAATCAGCATGTCTTCAGTGGTAGTGTTGGAAACAGAAAAGTTTAAAAAAAAGATAAAATAACAAAGGTCTTTACAGAGAAAACCTACACCAGTGGCAAGAGGCTCTTGCTTCCGGTAAAAACCCCACAAAAGTGTTTAGTTCCTTTGTTCCACTTTTTCTAGTAAATTGTTTAGGAAGGACCTTTTTGCTTCTGTCGAGTTATCTATCCTTAAGTTTGAAGTAAGGTCCCCAAAGTCCTATGAGGTGTCTTTTTACCAAAGTCAGGAGAGAAACTTCTGGGCTTTTTCCCTTTTTAAGGAGACAAGGATAATTTGGTTACTCCGTCAACAGGGGGCACATTCCTACACTGGGAGGCCAAGCCCGCCAGACCTGTTTGTCCTGGCAGCTTTTATCATGGAGGAATCCTTGGTTATATTGAATTTGGGAGGAGGAATCTCGATTTTGACCATGGACAGCTTGAGCAGAAGGATGGTTCTTTTCCATTGGAACAAAAGCACCAGTGTTTCAAAAGCAGGTGAGAGGCAGCCCCCAAGAGGCCAAGGGCAGCCAGACCTGTCTGTCCTGGCAGCTTTCATGGGGAGAAATCCTTGTATGTATGGAATTTTGGAGGTGGAATCCCAGTTTTGGCCATGGGCACCTGGTCAAGATGGATAGTTTTTTCCTACAGGAAAGAGAAGTGCGAAGTCCAAGTGTTCTGGAAGAAGATGAGAGGGGCCACCTTCAGGCCAAGCCAGCGAGACCTGTCTCTCCTGGCACCTTTTGTCTAGGGGCTATCCTTGGCCATAGGGCGTTTTGGAGGTGGAATCTCAGTTTTGGCCATGGCTGCCTGGACAGGAAGAAGAGTTCTTTTCATTAGGAAGGAAAGTGCAGAGCCCCAGTGTTTCAGAGGCAGATGAGTGCCAGCCCTCAGGAAGCCAGACTAGTCAGCCCTGGCAGTTTTTGTCTGGGAGTTATCCTTGGATATAGGAAATTCTGGAGGCAGATCCCCAATTTTGGCCATGTGTGCCTGGTTGAGATGGATGGTTTTATCCCATAAGAAAGAAAAGCACATGGTCCCAGTGTTTCAAAGGCTGATGAGAAGTGGCCCCCAGGTGGCCAAGGCAGCCAGAGCTGTCTCTCCTGGTGGATTTCATCTGGGAACAATTTTTGCATATAAGGAGATTTGGAGGAGGAATCCCAGCTTTAACAATGGGCCCCTGGAGGAGAAGGACATTTCTCTCCCATAGGAAGGAAAGCCCAGAGCCCCAGTGCTTCAGGGGCAGATGAGAAGCAGCCCTCAACATGCCAAGGTCAGCTGGACCTGTCAGGTGGTCCCCAGGAGGCCCAGCCAGCCAGACCTGTTCCCTGTTCCCTTGGTTTTGTGGGACCCCACAGTGTCACAATGGTTTCCTTGGTTCCACGAGGCCCCAGAGTGTCACAATGTTCCCCCTGCTTCTGCAGTGTCACAATGGCCCCGTGCTTCCATGAGACCTTGCAATGTCGCAATGGCTCTGTGGTTCCACAAAGCCCTGATGTGTCACCAGGGCCCCTCGGCTCCATGCACCCTCGCTGTGTCACAATGGCTCCTCTGTGACACTACAGGCTCCACAAGGTCACCATGGACCCTTGGTTCCTTGGGGCCCCTGAGTTTCACAATGGAGACCTTCCTGGATTGCCAAACAGATTGCGTTCTCTTTGCAATCTGTATGGCAGTTGTCTTCTGTTAAGTGAGCAGTTTTCCTTATCTCTTCCACACCCACTCCTCCCTCCAGGCAGACATCTGCTGATAACAGGCTACTGAATGGCACTGCATGACTGGTAAGAACTACAACATCCCATTGTGAGATGATCCGCCCAGAGGGGAGAGCCAAGCATTCCTACCAGATATAATATTAAAAATTCTGGAACACCAGCATGGCTTTCTCCACTGGATTTCCCAGAGGAACAGCAGCTGCCTCTTCCACTGGATCTTCAGAGGAAGACTACACCTTTCTAAAGGACCCCTGCTCCAGCAGAACCACACCTGACACTCCAGGAGGACTGCAGCCACCATTCCAATTGGACTGCTACCAACACCCTGACCAACAGGGTGTCAGGTTGTGTTCTGACTCTGTCAGTGTTGTCTTGGTTTACTGCATTGTTTATTTCATTTTTTTATTTGTTTCCCTAATAAAGAACTGTTGTTCCTGCTCCCATATCTTTGCCTGAGAGCCCCTTAATTCCAAATTTATAACAATTCAGAGGAATGGGGTTTACATTTTAGATTTCAGGACAGGCTCCTACCTTCCTTGGCAGACCGGTCTTTCCAAACCAAGACAGGGAGTGACATCAATCTTTGCTTAATAACTGGTTTTGCTTTAACACAGTTACTTTGAAATCACTTCCTAGTATATGATATATGATATGATATGATATGATATGATATGATATGATATGATATAATATAATATAATATAATATAATATAATATAATATAATATAATATAATATAATATAATATAATGTAATATAATATGAGTTACAGCTGTTATACCTAGGAGCAAATTTTTCTGATTAAGATAATATTGTTTAATCATTACCATAAGAGATAGTATATATTTATAGAAATAGCTCTGGTCTGCCGTCTTTAATCCCATGGGACAAAGTCTATAAAGCTTTCCTTCCACCTTTATAATTCTTTACATACAAAATCTTGAAAGTCTGGGACGGGGATTGGAAACAGCTACTCCAAAGCTCCTCTCACAAGAAGGATTTTAGAAAGCTTGGAGGTCCTTGCAGGTGTTTGGGGAACTGTGGGGGCTATTGGGGGTCCAATTTACTTCCCGATTAACAGAAGATAACTGCCCTGCCTCTGACAGGCAAATAGATGGCAAATAGAATACACACATTGTCTTTCAATCCAGAACAACAGGATTTCAAATTAATAGAATGTAACATAACATTGCTGAAATCTAACAATAATGAAGTTTAACTTTGCTTAATCTTGTCAACCCTGAATTTGCATTAAGTTAAACATCATAGAATTAAAAATTAATATCCTTAAATGTTATACATACAAAAAAATTTAACTTATTCTGATGCTATTAAGGGAAATAAGGCACTGAAAAAGTTGAACAATCTGAGATTGAAATAACAGCATGAAGGATTTACTGGAGGGATTAAAAGGATGTGATAAGTATGTCAGGTTTTTATGTAATTTAGTTTTGAGAGAAACCCATGGAAGCTACAAATTTTAGGCAAGCATGAATTTACAAAGACTTTTTAAAGTGCAGTTTTTTATTGAAAGAAACAACAATGTGGAATTCGGCAAACTGCCCAGCAAACCAGCAGCTTCTTGAAATTGTATTTAGTGTGATTCCAGATGGTAAATTTACCAGCATTTCTGTTAAAGTGCCTCTGGCCAGTGCCGTGGTGGGGGGGCCTGGCGGAGCCGCGCCGGGGGCTCGGGGGAACCGCGCCAGGAGCAGCCGAGCCACGCACCCCAAACCGCCCGCGGTTCCCCCTCCTGCCCCAGAGCCTGTGAATGTGCCTCCGTGCCAGAGGAAAGGGGCAGGAGATCCCCCAGTGCATCCCCAGCAGGACAGCATCAGCAGCGGGGTTGTCCTGCAGCCAGGGCCGTGCTGGGCTGGGAGATGGAGCAGGAGAGAGGGGGAAGGGGGCACTGACTTCCTCCTCACCTGCCTGAGTGTCTTGGGGCATCTTTCTCTTCCTTGCAGCCTTCTCCTCCATTGGGCCAATATTTGGGAATGGGAAAACCTGCTTTGGGGAAAAACAAGGGATGAGCACAGTGTGTCTGAAAGGCCTCTGCCCAAGTCCATCTCTAGAAGTCACCTGATATCAATAAAAACCTTCAAAAAGCAAAAGAGAATCAAAAAAAGCCACCAGGAGTGTCCCATTTCCATTCTCATCCCTCTGGGCTTCTGGTGGTCCCCTCTCTCATGGCTGCCAAGGATCCCAGAGCACCTGGGGATCCCCCCTCTCCAGGGTCCTGCTTAGGGATGCTGCGGGGTTTTGGGGTCCCAGGGTCCCTCTCTCCAGCCTCCCCCCAGTCCAGGCACTTGGGGCTCTCTCCTCTCCCCACCGCCCTGTCCTGGTTTAGGGCAAATTTGGGAGAAAACCTCCAAAAGGGGTTTCCTCTGGAAAGCAAATTCAAGCAGCCTCTTCCCCAATCAGTTTGGGAAAAGATTTCCTTGGAGAAAAGTGGAAAAACCCTGTTTATTTAACAGACAAAGCATTCACGAGCACAGCAAATGACCAATATTAAACAATAAAACCTCTTGCCACTGCAAAAGAGATGACAAACTCAGAAAATCCCTCTGTGGGCTGTAGCTCTGCTCACTCAGTCTCTTATCAGTCTCTTCTCTCTCCAGCACTGGAAATGCCGTGGACCAGGCTCGGACCAATGGGCCACAGGTGGAGCTGCCAGTGCTCTTCTGGATGTTCAGAGCAGGTTTAAACAGCTCTAAAGTAAAAGAAAAACCACAGTCCAGGGCACTTATCTGCCTTAGAGAGGTAAAAACTAACTAAAACCAAAGGAGAGTCCTGTCCTGCTGTCTGTCTGTCCAGGAGCCAGAATATGGAGGAGTGCAGTTTCTTAAAAAACTTGCTCACTTCCTCCCTCCCTACAGTCTCAGAACCTGCCTTAAAGGTGCAGAACTCATTTCTGGGCTAAAGACATGAAGAGGGTATGAGCATGATCCCAGGTTCCGCCCTTCTGGGGGTTTGGGGGTGTCTCTGTCCCTCTGACCTCAATGATGTTTGGGTGCAGTCACATCAGGGCTGAGAGGGACAGAGACCCCCCCCAGCCTCCCCAGGGATGAGAAGGTTGGAGAGCCCCCCCAGCCCCGAGCACGCTCAGCAGTGAGAGGGACACAGAGCCCCTGGTCCCCAGCCCTGCACAAGCATTCCCTGACGCCAGAGGGATGGAGACCCCTGAGCATCCCCCAGGGCAAGGGGACAGAGACCCCTGAGCATCCCCTGGGCTGAGAGGGACAGAGACTGCCCTGAGCATCCCCTGGCACAGGAGTGACAGGGAGGGAAACCCCCCCAGGCATTCCCTGGAGTGAGAATGATGGAGACCCCCTGAGGAAATGGCATGGGGTGACAGGGACAGGAACAGCCCCCACAAACCCCTCCCAAGCATCCCCCAGGGCAAAAGGCACAGAGACCCCTTGAGCATCCCCTGGGCACTGGACAAAATAAACTTGGCAGAAATCAAATTCAACTCTGCATAAACGACTTTCATGAATATTTGATTTTCCCACAAGTCGCATGTCATGAAAACGCAAACCAATCCCAAGCATTAATAAACTGGCAATAGAAGCAAGTGTGTGAAAATTCCAAGTTCCATCGGTTCCTGCACAGCTCCAGCTCAGCTGCTGGCAGGTTCCCATAAAAGAAAAGTGGAAATTCAGCCCACTACAGATTATAAAAAGCAAGAGAAAGCTTTGTGTAACTATCACAAAGGTGACAGGGATGAAGAGAACAGTGATTCTCACATTTGGCAAAGCCCCTAAGCCTGTGAATTTGGGAGTGATTCAGGAAGTTAGCTACCTTAGCTGGGCTTCCTGTGGCACTTTAGCAGCCTTGTGTTCCTCACCTTGGGGTGAATGAACCTTGTCAGCCTCACTGGTAATATTTGTTCCCTTTTCTCCAGTGATTTGAACAAACTTTTCAAGGAAGAACAAGAAAATATTTTCTTTACACTGGCTACCCACAACAACCATTTTCTCCCATAACTCGCTTAGGGGAAGATGCGTCCAAGTTTCCAAGAGTTCCTCCCAAATGATCTATGACCTCCTCAGAGGAGGGAACCATGCTGTTGTCAAAGGCACTTGGGGTCAGACAACAGTGCCTAAACTCACTGTGCCAAAATAATGTCACAATCTGGTTAAGAAAATGGTTAGAGAGATGCTTCTGCCCCAGTTAAGGTGCTACCAAGACCAAATCCAAAGTGGATTTTATTGAATAATAAGTGTGAGGTAGAGAGAGATGGAAAAAGAGAAAAAGAGAGAAAAGGGGTTAGGGCAAGGTAGTGACAGGAACAGAGACTTCCCCTGGGCCAGGGCAAGAGTGACATTGTCCCCTGTGTGTGTGGCCTTCCCGGAGTGGGGGTTTTATACCTGAGCCAGTTTGGGTAAGCAGAGGTGGCGTTACACCCCAAGCAGGGATTACCCCACTGTTTCAGGTTACAGTGTAAGATGTAACCAAATGCATGTTTTCCATCATCATCTTTACAAACTGTTATAAACAGGCGGGGCAGTGTTCTTTATCTCTTCCATGACTCAGCCCTGATAACGCCCTCCAGGGGCTATCTTCTGTTAATGGGCCACTGAGTGTCCCTGCAGGACTGACAAAATTACATCATCCCATTGTGGGATGCTCCACCCAGGGGGAGGAGCCACGCATTCCTACCTGGATATAAGCTGAGGCTTGCAGCCCCAGGAGCACCTTGCCTACTGGATTCCCAGAGCACAAGAGCTCCATAAGCACCACTGGACCTTCAGAGGAAGATCAGACCCTTCTACAGGATCACTGCTTTGACAGAATCACGTTAATCACTGCAACAGGACTGCAGCCACCATTTAACGGGACTGCTACCACCACCCGGACCAACAGGGTGCCGGGTTAGATCCTGACTCTGTCAGTTTAAGGCAGTGTATCATTGCGTTGACCTTATTGTAATTCTGGCTTAGACTCTCCCCCTGGTTTGCCTTCAAACCAGTACAAAACTCAATGTACTCATCTCTTGCTTTCCTCCCAGAACAGAATTTCCCATCCCAAACTCTTTCTCAGATGGAGGAGGAAGCTGTGAGGAAGATGAAGATGCCCTGGGACACCCAGGCAGGTAAGGAGGAAGTCACTGCCCTTTTCCCCCTTTTCTTTGCTCCATGTCCCAGCCCAGCATGGCCCCTGGCTGCAGGACAACACCACTGGCAATGCTGTCCTGCCAGGGATGAACTCGGGGGATCTCCTACCCCTTCCCTGTGGCACGAAGGCAAATCCCATCCTCTTCTTGTCCTTCCTCCCCCAGACAATGACCTGAGGATGGAGACCAGTGAGGACAAAACCCCATGGCACAACTTCGTAGCAGAGGCCATTTTGAGAAGCTCCACAGCACAGGAATACAACAGGGAAGAAAAGCCCCAGAGATCCCACAGGAAGAGGGGCTGCAAACCCAGCCCAGGCTACTATGAAAAGGAAAGACCCACCTTGAGCCAGGAAGGTGGACAGAGCTTCAGCCAGAGCTTGGAGCTGGTGGTCCAGGAGCAGCTTCCTGATGGGGCTAAGCCCCACAAGTGCTTGGAGTGTGGGAAGAGCTTCAGGCAGAGCAGCACCCTGATTAGCCACCAGAGGATCCACACTGGGGAATGGCCCTACAAGTGTGGGGAGTGTGGGAAGGGGTTCAGCTACAGATCCACCCTTGTGACCCACCAACTCATCCACACCGGGGAGAGGCCCTATGAGTGCCCTCAATGCCAGAAGAGGTTTCGGATCAGCTCAGATTTCCTCCTGCACCAGCGGATTCACACCGATGAGAGGCCCTTCTGCTGCCCAGATTGTGGGAAGGGCTTCAAGCGCTACTCCCACCTCATCAGGCTCATCCACTCCGGGGAGAGGCCCTGTGAGTGCCCCCAGTGTGGGAAGAGGTTTCAGACCAGCTCCAATCTCCGCCTGCATGTACGGATTCACACAGATGAGAGGCCCTTCCGCTGCCCCGACTGTGGGAAGAGCTTCAAGCAGAAATTCACCCTCGTCAGGCACCGGCGCATCCACACTGGGGAGAGGCTCCACGAGTACCCCACATATGGGAAGAGCTTCACCCAGAGCTCTGACTTGACCAGCCAGGAGTCACCAGTAAGGAATGTCCTGCCAGTGCCCCAACTGCAGGAAGAGATTGATGAACTGCTCCAGCTTCTTCCCCCATTGGAGGACCCATATTGGAAAGAGCCCTGTGACCCATGGTGGGAAGACATCTGTTAATTTTCCTGCCCCTGCCAATGACGTGGTGTGAGATTGAAGAACATGAGGGTCTGGCCATGGCCCTGTCATCACATTCACTTCCACCTCAGGTCATTGCCAGGGGCAGGAAAGGGACTCTCTCTCTCTCTCTCTCCCTGAGTGTGGTATTCACATGCCTTCTGAACATGTGAATGTTTGAAGCTGTGAGACAAGCAGAGAAGAAGGAAAACATAATTATTACCTCTCTTGCTGTGCCTGTGTTGTGCTAAAGTAGAATGCAATATGGAGATTGTTTACTGTTGTGTTGTGTTTTTCAGATTCTTAAGCTAAGTTGTATATTGTAAGTTGGTTTGTTCCATTCGCCCCTGTGGTTGTGTAATGGTTCTACCCAGGTTGTCTCCTCCCCTGCAATCCTTGTCAGTCTCCCTGTCCCCTCCCCTGTTACCCCAGTTAACATTATATCCTTTGTTTTGTCGCACCCTGGTGCTTTGTCTGTCACTCAGCAACCCATCCTCTCTATCTAGAAGCTTCTCTTCTGGGCACCAAGTGATTGGTTCAGCGGCTGGGGCCCTTCCCCTAGTCACTCCCCATTGGTCCCATAGCAGTGTCCTTCTTTCCTTTTCCACTCCCTCCTGCTCCTCTATTGGTTGGAGGGCAGGCTCCACCCCTGTTGCCACCTCCCTTTATAAGTTGCTGTAAGCCCTTTTCCCACTGTCTTCAGCTTCTGGACGCACCTGGACTTTTCATCTCACTGCTCCTCCCAATAACCCTGTTTCACCAGAAGTCGGAACCCGCTTTCTTCACTCCTGTTGGCATTGGCCCAGAGTCCGTCAAGGCATTCGTGCCTAAGGCTCTCTCCTTGCAAGCGCAAGTGAGGAGAGTGCCCCCCACACCTCGCTGTCACTCACATGCTAAAAAGCTAGCCTGGGGCAGCCCTCAAGGTGGGCTTTTGGATGCATGTGGCCACATGTTTGGCACCCAGTGCGAGGGCTGAGGTCATCACCGGACCCTGTGGAAAGTGGACTCTGGGCTCTTGCAGATCTCCATCTGGACCTGCTGTGGGAGTGACCTCTTGAAACCACCTGGCCGTGAAGCTTCCTCCAGTAGGAGAAGACCCATCTCTGGTGGGTGGCACTCCTGGAGGCTCGAGGAGGCAGCTCCTGCACCCGAGGAGTCTTCCCCTGACAGGAACCACCCCCTTTGGTCTTTTGTTCACCTAACACTGGATTTTTCCTGAGAGGGGGCCCGAGTTGAAGTGGTGTCGAATTCTGCGCCTGACTGTAAGTGGTGTCCTCTCCCCTTCTCACCTCCTTCTTGTTCCCCTCTCTCTCTACCCCAGATCCTTTCTATTGTTGAAGGGTCGGGGCATCCTGAGTTCCTTTCATTTACTTTGAGCCAGGTCTTTTTAACTTAGCACCTTTGCCTCTTTTTCTCTGCTGTGCAGCCACCGTCTTTTTTGACAGGGGCCGGTGTGGGTTTTTCTGCCTTTTCCTTTTATATTTTCTTACGGGTGGTGAGTATTGGTTCTCTCTCTTAACATCATAAGCCATGGGTGCGAGGCTTTCTGGGATCCAGAAAACAGTGTTTATCCAAGTTGAGGGAATCCTTGTGGGTGGGGATGTTAATGTTAAAAAGTGAGAATTAAGAAAGTTAATTGTTTGGTTGTTTTCTCATTTCCTGGAGGTTACCACTGGCCAATTGTATGGGGTCGATTTTTGGGATGTAGTCATTGCAAAGTTGGCAGAATTAGGACGGTCGGGGAACTCCTCCCTTTCTAAGATCATTTTCTGGTTTCACCAAGTAAGAGCCATTTTAAATTCAAGGTGGGAATGGAGAAAGCAACCGGCAGTTAACACTTTAATCCCCAGTTCATGTGGTTCTCCCCGTCCTACCCCTCTTCCCTCTCCCGTGTTCCCAAAAGGTGAAATCTTGAAGGGAGCTTCCACAGTTGTCCCAGATCGGGGTCCCTATCTCCCCGGCTCTCTACAAGGTTCTCACCCCTCCCACCCAAGAAGTCCCACTACAAACCAAGGCCTAACCCGGCCCTGGCCCCACATGGGCATTCCAAGCATCCCAAGGTGTCTCGGGACATTGATCTCATCCTGCCTCTGACAGCGACCACAGTGACCATACGGAACCTCATGGAGCCAGGGGTCAGTTGTGACAACGCGGGTCCAAGGACACCACGGTGACACTACGGAACCTCATGGAACCAAGGGGCCACTGTGACACTCTGGTGCCTCATGCAATCAAGGAGATCATTGTGAAACTCGGGGCCCCAAGGAACCAAGGGTCCATGGTGACCTTGTGGATCCTGTAGTGTCACAGAGAAGCCATTGTGACACAGCGAGGGGGCATGGAGCCGAGGGGCCATGGTGACACATCAGGGCTTTGTGGGAGCATGAGCCATTGTGACGTTGCAAGGTCTCATGGAAGCACGGGGCCATTGTGACACTGCAGAAGCAGGGGGAACATTCTGACACTCCAGGGCCTCATGAAACCAAGGAAACCATTGTGACACTCTGGGGTCCCACAAAACCAAGGGAACAGGGAACAGGTCTGGCTGGCTGGGCCTCCTGGGGACCACCTGACAAGTCCAGCTGACTTTGGCATGTCGAGGGCTGCTTCTCATCTGTCCCTGGAGCACTGGGGCTCTGGGCTTTCCTTCTTATGAGAGAGAAGTGTCCTTCTCCTCCAAGGCCCCATGGCCAAAATTTGGATTCCTTCTCCACATTTCCTTATATGCAAAGGTTGTTTCCAGATGAAATCTGCCAGGAGTGACAGATCTGGTTGCCTTGGCCATCCAGGGGCCATCTCTCATCTGTCTTTGAAACACTGGGACCATGTGCTTTTCTTTCTTATGGGAAAAAAACATCCATCCCGACCAAGTACACATGGCCAAAATTGGGCATCTGTCTCCAGCATTCCCTATATCCAAGGATAACTCTGAGACAAAAGCTGCCAGGAGTGACAAGTCTGGCTGGCCTTGGCTTCCTGAGGGCTGGCACTCATCTGCCTCTGAAACACTGAGGCTCTGCGCTTTCTTTCTTCATAGAAAGAACTATTCCTGTCCACGTATCCACAGCCAAAATTGAGATTGCACCTCCAAAATGCTCTATGTCCAAGGATAGCCCCTAGACAAAAGCTGCCAGGAGAGACAGGTCTGGCTGTCTTGGCCTAAGGGTGGCTACCTCTCATCATCTTCCAGAACACTTGGACTTGGCACTTCTCTTTCCTGTAGGAGCAAATCATCCATCTTGACCAGGTGCCCATGGCCAAAACTGGGATTCCACTTCCAAAATTCTGTACATCCAAGGATTGCTCCCAAGTGAAAGTTGCCAGGACTGACAGGTCTGGCTGCCCTTGGCCTCTTGGGGACTGCTTTCCAAACACTGGGGCTCAGTGCTTTCCTTCCAATGGAAAAGAACCATCCTTCTTCTCAAGGTGTCCATTGTCAAATTAGAAATTCTTCCTCCCAAATTCCATATATCCAAGGACTCCTCCATGATGAAAGCTGCCAGGAGAAACAGATATGGCTGGCTGAGCCTCCCAGGAGCCATCTCTCTCCTCATCTCCATTTGAAACACTTGAGCTCTGTGCTTTCCTTCCTATGGAAAAGAACCATTCTTCTTAACTGTGCAGAAATGGCCAAAATTGGGATTCCACCTCCCAAATCCCCTATATCCAAGGGTTGCTGTCAGACAAAAGCTACCAGGACAGAGAGGTGTGGCTGGCCTTGGCCTCGCATAGCTGCCTCTTAGCTGCCCCTGAAACACCAGTGTTCTGTGCTTTCCTTCCTATTGAAAAGGACTGAGATTCTCCCCCAAGTGTCCATGTGTGAAATTGGGATTCTACCTCTAAAAGTCTGTATATCCAAGGGTTGCTTCCAGGCAAAATCTGCCAGTCCCATCAAGTCTGGCTGGCCTTGGCCTCTGGTGACTGCCTCTGCAACACTGGGGCTTGGTTCTTTCCTTCCCATGGAGATCCCTGGGATACTGTGGGGACCTCATGAAAGCAAGGGGTTCATTGTGGCACCACTGGAGCCCATGGAACCAAGGGGCCATGGTGACACAGCGGGGCTTCATGGAACCCAGAGATCATTATGACTCTGTGGGGCCTGATGGAACCATGGAGACCATGAGGGCCTTTCAGGGCCTCATGTCACCAAAGGGCCATTGGGACACCTCAGTGCGTCATGGAAGCAAGGGACCATTGGGACACTATGGGGCCCCGTGTAACTGAGGGAACATGGAGCAGGTCTGGCTGGCTTGGTCTCCCCATGGGCCACCTGACAAGTCTAGCTGACCTTGGCATGTCAAGGGCTGCTTCTCATCAGCTCCTGAAACACTGGGGCTCCGTGCTTTCCCTGCAATGGAAAAGAACCATCCATCTTTTCAGATGCCGGTTGCCAAAACTGGTACACTCCCTAAAAGATTTCTGGTGGGCAAGGGTATATCTCAGAAAAAAACTTACCTGCTCTGGCTAGCCTTGGCCTCTGGTGGTCACCTCTCATCTGCCCCTGAAACACTGTGGCTCTGTTCCTTAATTCCTGTGGAAAAGAACCACCTTTCATGCCCAGATGCCATGGCCAAAATTAGAATTTTATCTCCCAAATTCTATATATCCAAGGATTGCTCAGACAAAAACAGCCAGGTCAGGCTGGCCCTGTCCTCTGGTGATTTTCTTAGACTCTGAGCTGAATGTTTTCATTTGAAAACACCTTGGAGAGACCCCAGAAACCTCCCAGGGAGGGGTTTTGAGGCCTCGGGCACATGAGGACTACATATGGACAAAGGAGCTCTGTGCTCTGTGCTGTTGTGGTGGAAGTCATGTTCTAAGAGAAGGTGCTAGCACTTGCCTCCATGTCTAACAGAAAACCAATCAGTAATTAGCTTTGAGAATTGGCAATCTGTTAAACCACTAAGGAAACTGTACACACCTCTGTGAAAACACATGTTAAAGATGAGAAAGCCTAGGAGGGTCTCTTTCCCTTGGGGCCAGCAAAGAGATAACAAGGCTGGCCCAGCCCCCGTCTCAGCCGGGCCGGGCCGGCTCGGCCAAGATTCTGCCACCCTCGGGGTTCACCCGCAAGCCCCGGGCAGGGGGAGGAGAAGCCATGGGCCCCGGCCGTGCTGCTGCTGTGTTCTGGCCTGGCTGCTGAGATCCTGGCCCTCCCTCAGCACGGCCCATCCTGACACAGCCCCAGCGCAGCTGCTGCAGAAACCTCCATCGTAAAACAGCTCCGGCCACAAGGACCCAGCCCGGCCGGGGTCACAGAAACATCTGCAGACCCCGGGAGAGATATTAACTCTTTCAGTGCTTCCATCCTCCCTCGAGGGAGAGAAATGGACAAAGTGCAGGCACACAGAGGAGCAACACGAACACACCAACTTCAGTGAAGAGGAAGTTGAGCACCCGATGGGAGCTATGAGGAAATGCCCTGATCTGAAGATTTAAATCCTCTTGTAAAGCTAAGGAGAAGGATGTCATTGATACATCAGACTCTCTTTTTCCCAATAACACATTGAAAATATGGGGAGATGACTTCTTCAGCAATGGCGTCCATGCTAAAGGAAGCAAATGTTGAAGTAGCTGTGATCCCATGGCAAGTTTGAAGAGAGAAAGAGTGATGAGACCCTGTGCCCTCAGGGAGAGAAGAAAAAGGTCTCTGTTCTCAGAGATGAAGATGATTTCAGAAATAGATGAAGAGAACCTTTGCTTTTAAACAGCTTATCTTTAAACTAATACCCCATAAGTTGGCATGGCCCATAACCACAGCTGAGGGAAAAGCTGTGAAAAATGGGAGGGACTTGACGATTGCAGATTTTCCAGGCAGCTGGGATGTGGGCTAGGGGGGGATGCTGAGGGCAGGACAAGGGGCTGACAGTGCTCAGCCTGGCTGGGGCTGTGCCAGGAGGCCCCAGGGCCTCAGGACAAGGTGTCTCCTCCCAGGCCTTGGTGGCACAGACCCTGCTGTGCCCCAGGGCACCAAGACTTGGCTTCTCTTTGTCCCCACCTGTCATCACTGCCTCCAGTTCTCTGCTCTGCCTGGGGCCTGGGGACACCTTCTGAGTTGTGTCCCTCAGTGTCACCCATTAAAAGTCCAAGCAAATGTGGAGTTGGATTCTGACTTGGAGTTCTGGAGAGGTTTCTTCAGCTGCCTCTGAGGGACTGATGTTCAGGGCCTGAGCACAAAGCCCCAGAGGGTCATTAAAGTCCTTGTGCTGTGTCTCTGCTGCTGAGCTGGGCTGAGCTCCTGGCACAGAGGCAGCTCCTGGTAAGCAAGAAGAGTTTCAAAAGCACGTTTCTGTTGATGAGCAGCTCTTCTGCCAGCCCAGCAGGGCTGGGGCACTGCCTGCAGCCACCCAGGCACAGCCCAGAGGCACAGAGAGTTTCAATCAGTCAGGGCTGGGAAGGTGCTGAGAAGTGCCTGGGGCAGAATCACTGCCAGCCCTTGGCACAGGAACCTCTGGCTGCAGGACAATGCAGCTGCAGCTCCTGGAGCCATCTCCTAAAGCTGGAACATCCCAATGCCTCCAGACCCTGTGAGTACAACTCTGAATATTTCTGGTGCAGGGGCATGAAATGCTCCTGAAGCTCTGACATGCTTAGGGGTTCTGATCAGTCATAGAATATTTCCAGGACAAGGATTTTGATAAAAATAAGGAAATTTCTTAAGACTTTTTATTCAGTTTCGTACTAATTTGGAATGGCAGGGAGGGGAGATAAATATTAAAGGTTGATTATGAATTATATTGAGTTATGAATTATTGAATTATTATTAGTTATGAATTTATTATTTGTTATGAATTTTGACAAGTGCCTGAGACATCCAGACTGTTATTTTTAGTGATCAGTAGGTTAACAGGAGATCCCCAATGTGTTTTCAGCCACTCTGCCCATGGACAGCAGCAGCATCACCTTTGCTGCACCCATCAGGCTCAGTCTGAGCTGTCCTTTCTCCAAGCTGCAAAGAGAACCTGCCTTAGCCAGTGCCCTGCAAACACACAGGGTTCTGTCAGGCCAAGGAGAGTGCACAGAGATTTGGGGTCTGTGAGTGCTGGCAGGGAGAGATGAGGCACAGGGAAACACCTGCAGGAGAAAAATCTCCAGGAAACAGAGAGAAGATCAGGGAACGGGAGAAAACAAATCTGAGAAATGCTGAGGCAGGGAGAGTTTAGAGATGTCCACAGAAGGTCCTCCAGTGCAGCCCCTCCCTCTGAACAAGCCCCCTCCCTCCTGTCCCCCAGCCAAGCCTCTGCCCTCAGGGCCGGGGCTCCAAGGCATGAAGCCCCTCCTGTGCAGGCAGAGCTGCAGCAGAGCCGTGGGGCACCTCTGCAGCCCCGGGCCCAGTTCCTCTGCAGAGTACAGGGCTGGGAGCAGCTGCCCGGCCCTGGGGACTCTGGGAGGGGGCACAGCTGGCTCAGGGTGACGCTGTGCCCAGTGCCCGGCTCTGGGCAATGCTGTCAGTGCAGCCAGGGAAGGAGCTGCATCTCCCTTCATCCAGTGCCAGCATAAGGACACTTGGAAGTCTCCCTGAGATTTCAGTCCAAGCTGGGAGCTTCAATGCAGGGGGCAAACCTGTCCTAGAGCATCTCTGAGTTGTAAGATTGATGGGGAAAGGCAGAGGTGTTCTGACACTGAAAATGCAGTTGGGTTGGTGAAATGAGCATTGTGAGTCCTTGGCTACAAATGTGGTGCTGGGCTGTGGTGGATCCATCTGCTCTCAGCAGTACTTGGTGAACTTTACAAATAACTTAGGAGTGCACAAATCCTCCAACTGAGGAAAGTGAAAGCCCAGAGAAACTCCAAATACAGTCAAGTGAGAGACCATCTCCCTACAATCTCCACTCACAATCTTTCCTCCGGGAAACTCACTGTGTTCTACCAGAGTGAAACAGAAATGCTGAGAGTTTCTGATATCCAAGAATACCAGGAGATTCATGGGGGAAGCTTAAAAAGAAAACCTCAGAACTCGTAAACACTAAAGAGGGTCTGTGTGGGTTACAGAGGAGGGTGTATGGGAAATGCCTTTGATTTTAGTTACAGGCATCTCTTCACTGTCCTTTCTCCATGAACAAGTCCCCATGGCCAGCCCCTGCAAATGTTCAACAGCAGCTCCATCAGCCACTTCCTCCTGCTGGCATTGGCAGACACGCGTCAGCTGCAGCTCCTGCACTTCTGCCTCTTGCTGGGCATCTCCCTGGCTGCCCTCCTGGCCAACGGCCTCATCATCAGCGCCGTAGCCTGCGGCCACCACCTGCACACACCCATGTTCTTCTTCCTGCTCAACCTGGCCCTCAGCGACCTGGTTTCCATCTGCACCACTGTCCCCAAAGCCATGCACAATTCCCTCTGGGACACCACGACCATCTCCTACACAGGATGTGCTGCTCAGGTTTTTCTGAATTTCTTCTTCCTTGGCTCAGAGCTTTCCCTCCTGACCATCATGTGCTACGACTGCTACGTGTCCATCTGCAAACCCCTGCACTACGGGACCCTCCTGGGCAGCAGAGCTTGTGCCCACATGGCAGCAGCTGCCTGGGCCAGTGCCTTTCTCAATGCTCTCATGCACACAGCCAATACATTTTCCGTGCCGCTGTGCCATGGCAATGCCCTGGGCCATATCTTCTGTGAAATCCCGGCAATCCTCAAGCTCTTCTGCTCCAAATCTTATTTCAGGGAACTTGGGCTTATTGCAATCAGTGCCTGTTTAGTATTTGGTTTTTTGTGTTCATTGTTTTCTCCTATGTGCAGCTCTTCAGGGCTGTGCTGAGGATCCCCTCTGAGCAGGGACGGCACAAAGCCTTTTCCACATGCCTCCCTCACCTGGCTGTGGTCTCCCTCTTTATCAGCACTGGCATGTTTGCTCATCTGAAGCCCCCATCCATGTCCTTCCCACCCGTGGATCTGTCCCTGTCAGTTCTGTACTCGGTGGTGCCTCCAGCCCTGAACCCCCTCATCTACAGCCTGAGGAACCAGGAGCTAAAGGCTGAAGTGAGAAGACTGATGACTGGATGTTTTCAGGAAAATTAATCTCCTGGCCAGTGTTTGCAAATCACTTTTAATAAATGTCATTTTTGATGCTTCTTATTGTTTTCATTGGGGGTTTTTTTAGTTTAAACATTTTATTAATATTGTCCACAGTGAAATGCCATTCTATGTGCCATTACTCATTTTGTTTCTCTCCACAGTCCCTGTGGCCACAGACTGTGTCAATAAGGGGCTGTACTCTCAGTGGCTTTAAAGGAACGAAAGGATCTCCCAGCAGAGTTTTCTGCAGAGATGCCCTTTTGCTGCCTGCTCTGGAGCTGCAGCAGCAATGTCTGTGTGCAGAGCTGGGGCAGATCAGTGCTGGCACAGCAGCTGTGCCCAGCAGCAGCAGCAGCAGCAGCACTTGGTGTTGGCAGTGCTGCTGCCGTGGCTCTACCCAGCTGCCCTGGTGGCCCTGGTGTTGCTGCAGGGCCTGAGTGCTCTCGGGGCCGGGCACAGTCCTGGGGGTGGCAGTGCCGGGGCTGCAGCAGGGACAGGCCATGGGCACTGCTGGGGCAGCGCTGACGCCTCAGGCCAGGCCCTGGGGGCTGCAGGCTCCTTGCCCAGGCTCTCTCAAGAACACGGCCAGGCCAATGCTCAGCAAAACATGTATGAGCAGACCCAGGCTGTTGGTGTGGTGACAGGCACCTGAGGGACCAAAAATGCCATCAGCCCCTGGGGCCAGCAAGGGCTGGGGGACACCAGGGAAAGCACTCAGCTTTGTCCTGGCCTCTGCAGTCAGCCAGAAAGTTTGTTCCCATCAGCTGGGAGTTTCCTGTCCCACTGCAGACCCTGTTGCTCAGAGCCAGGGCTGCCTGGCAGGCAGCCCCAAACTGCCCTCAGCATTTCCTTGACTTCACCTTTGCTTTCTTTACCCATCCCTGATCCAGATTTCTTCCTATTGCCCAGCCCTGTCCCCTCCCCTGCAAAAAGCCAATTCCTGTTTGCCCTTTCCTCTCTGGCCCCACTCCCCACTGCAGTTCCTGACTTGGCACCACGGGAACGTCCCTTGGGGAGCAGGATCATCCTCCAAGTGCTGCAGGAATTGTCTGCAGGCTCCTGCAGTGCCTGGTGCTGCTCCCTTGCCAGAGGCACCCCAGGCCAGGGGGGCACATCTGGGCTGCTGTGTCTGCCTGTGGGGCTCCCTGTTCTGGGCAATGAGGAGGAGCTGCAGAGGCTCTGCAGGACTGACAGGATGGGCTTTGGGGCTGGCAGGAGAAGCTGAGGCACCGGGGCTG
This sequence comes from Passer domesticus, assembly GCF_036417665.1. Lineage (NCBI taxonomy): Eukaryota > Metazoa > Chordata > Aves > Passeriformes > Passeridae > Passer > Passer domesticus. The sequence goes on from NW_026990165.1 coordinate 29,314, forward strand.
CTGGAGCTTCTGAACAGGAGGCCCAGAGCTCATCATGCAACTGCTCCAAGGGTGGTTTCAGAGAATCCCAGAATCAGCAAGGTTGGAAAAGGCCTTGGAGATCATCAAGTCCAACCTGTACCCTGACACCACCGTGTCTCCTTTGAGCCTCCTCTTCTCCAGGATAAACAACCCCAGCTCCCTCAGCCACTCCTCACAGGACTTTTGCTCCAGTCCCCTCACCAACCTTGTTGCCCTTCTCTGGACACGCTCCAGCCCCTCCATGTCCTTCCTAAATTGGGGCCCCAGAACTGGACACAGCACTCAAGGTGCTGCCCAACCAGTGCCCAGCACAGGGGAAGAATCACTGCCCTGCTCCTGCTGGCCACACCATTCCTGATCCAGGCCAGGAGCCATTGGCCTTCTTGCCCACCTGGGCACACTGCTGCCTCATGTCCAGCCTGCTGTCCATCAGTCCCTGCAGGTCCCTTTCTGCCTGGCTGATGTCCAGCCACTCTGTCCCCAGCCTGTATTGCTGTAGGGGTTGTTGTGGCCAAAGTGCAGGACCCGGCACTTGGTCTTGTTCAACCTCACCTTGTTGGATTTGGGCCCTGGATACAGCCTGTCCAGGGCCCTCTTCAGAGCTCTCCTACCCTCCAGCGGATCCAGACTATCAATGCAGATACTGTAATCCACGCTGGCTGGCTCTGATCCCTCGGCCATCCTGTGAGTGCCCCGCGATGGCACTGAAGGTGAGCTGTTCCATAACGTTGCCAGGCAGCAAGGTCAGGCTGACAGGTCTGGAGTTCCCCAGATCTTGCTTCCAGCCCTTCTTGGGGATGGGCTCACATTGGCACCTCCACTCCTCTGGGACCTCCCTGCTGAGCCAGGACTGATGGTAAATGATGGAGAGCAGTTTGGGGAGCTCATCCACCAGCTTCCTCATTGCCCTAGGGTCGATCCTATCTGAACCCATACATGTGTGAGCACCTGAGTGGCTGAGCAGGTCCCCAGCTGCTTCCTCCTGGATTCCAGGGGCTGTTCTGCTCCTTGTGCCCATCTACCAGCTCAGGAGAACACTTGTCCTGAGGACAATCTGTGCTAATATTGAAAATCAAGACAAACAAGGTGTTAAGTATCTCAGCCTTTTCTTTATCTTTAGTTATTTTATTCTCTACTGTGTCCAATAAAATGTAGAGGTTCTCCTTATCCCTCCTTTTGCCATTTATTTTTTTACAAAAACTGTTGGTTTTTTTTAATAGAAAAGCCACCACATGAAGTTCTAACTGAGTCATCACCTCTCCACTTTTCTTTTTGTATAACCTAACATCATCTTTGGACACTTCCTGAGTTTTAAGTAATTTTTTGCTTTGAGTTGCCACAAAAGCTCCATGGGTAGCCAGGCCAGTTGTTTTCCTCACTAACTCAACTTTTGCCACACTGGAACAGGCTGCTCCTACTCCTTTAAGATTATTTTCTTGAAATATCTCTCTCTTTCCTGGATCCCTTTGTTTTAAGGGCTGTTTCCCTTAAAAAATCAGTACCTGATTCAGTACTCCCCAAATCAGCATCCTAAAGAGGACAAAGTCTGCCCTACCTAATTCCAGTGCAGAAGTTTTGTTGCTGCCCCTCCTTCTTTCACAGAACATGGAAAACTTGATTATTTCATGGTCACGGTGCCTCAGGCAGCCTCCGACCCCCACATCTGCCACCAGCCCTTCTCTGTTTGTGAACAGCAGGAGACAGAGCTCCCCTTGGCAGTAGGAGTGTTACCAACAATTTGGTAAAACAGAAGACTCCTTAACACCACTGTAGCACTAAGAAGCAGCATTCTTTATTCAGCCAGATGCACAGAGCATAGCTTCTCCCAAAGCTGTGCATGCTGAGCACAGGAAAGTTTCTGTTTATATTCTGTATTTTGCACACATATTCATTGATTGCCCTGGACTAAACACACACATGATAATAATTTCCCCAAAATCATTAACATACTTCTCCCCTTTACCCATGTGTTCTTCTGTCCTAGGAGTCTCTCTAGTGGTCCCTGGTGGTTGTGGACCCCAATTGTGATGGGAATATGACCTTTTTGTTCACTAAAAACAGGAGAAAGCATAAGGTTGTGATGGGAATGTGACCTTCTTGTTCACTAAAAACAGGAGGAAACATAATGTAAATAAGTAACCGCCAACTAGCATGCGATAACATATGAGACTAAACATTGCTGAGCTAATCAAAATACAAGTTGTTCCCAGTCCCAGGTTCCCAGAGAGGGGGGGGCGCCGAGGAAAAGTACCAGAGGCCTTCATCGACGACCACCAGGAGGCAGAAGGAGACCCTCTAACAACCGGGCGGACATGCGCGGAGAAGCACCGGAAATGCGACGGGGCTAAGAGAGCGGGGGGTACAAAAAGGGGAACGGAACAGCTTTCGGCGCGGCAGTTGGTGGAGCGAGGACTCCCCTGCCGCCCAGCGCTGCGATTTGCTTTCTCTTTTCTGTATTAATAAATTGGCTATATAATTGACCCGACTGGCCCATTGCGCTCATTTTATAACAACTTGGTGCCGTGACTCGGATCGGTGGCCGTCGGAGAGGTCTCTCAATACCGGGGGGGGGCGCCCCTCCGATTCGGAGGCCCCGGGACCTGAGGGACCCGCTCCCGGCCCCGACCGACGAACCCCGAAAAGAGGAAAGGAGAAAGCAAAGGGAGGTTGCGGGCCCAAGGAGACCCCTTAAAAGATTTGTGCACAAAGTCCGGACGAAGACGCGGGACGTGTAAGTATTACGGGATCCGTCTGGGCGGGGTTGGGATCCCGGAGTGTGGCGAGTGTGTGGTGCGTGAGAGGAGAGCTGGCAGCCAGACTTTCCAAGTGAGTGTGGACCCTTAGTAGTGCGTTTCCCACAGACCCGCGAGGGCTTGGGCCACGAACCAGGGGAAGCGAAAGTTGATTGTGTGAAAGAAGGCACTCCGGAAGAATGGGACAGGGGAAGAGTAAGCCCCCTGCCGAGGTGAAACTCCCTCCGATACCTAGAGAAAGCCCTTTAGGATTTATGATAGAAAACTGGCGACATTTTCCAGGCACACGGGACAAGGATAAGGCTAAAATGATTCACTATTGCATGGAAGTATGGGGAGGGAAAGAAATCTCCAAGAGTGTGTTTTGGCCTGTATTTGGCTCTTCAGAAGACTGGGTAAGGCAAACCTTAAATATCTGGGTAAATAGTAGAGAACCCCCCTGTGCTCAGGAGGAGAGTAATTATGCTAAAGTTTGGGCAGAGAGACCCGAAGTGTTTCTCTTCAAACTTTCTGAAACATCGAAAGGGAATAAGAGTAAGAAAAAGGGGAATAGACCAGAAGACACTTTGGTACCACCCCCTCCTTATGTACTCCCACCCCAAGCACAGGCAGCGGAGGCTCCTCCGAATGCACCAGCAGGTACAGACTCGGATTCGGATGGGCCCGAATATACAGGGCCAATGACTCGAAGTCGAACCAAGAAAAGTTTATACCCCTTAAGGGAAATGCCTATGGGGGGACCCCAGGCCGGCATAGGGTTTGTATCGGTGCCCCTAAGCTCAGGAGATGTTAGGGAATTTAAGAAAGAAATGGGACACCTTCTGGAGGACCCGCTTGGAGTGGCCGAGCGGGTAGATCAATTCTTAGGACCTAATATGTACACCTGGGAGGAATTACAATCCATACTGAATATCCTATTTACGGCAGAGGAAAAAAATATGATTAGAAGAGAGGGAATGCGCATCTGGGATGCGCAGCACGCGCAGGGGCCGGCAGCAGATATAAAATGGCCACTGCAAAATCCTAATTGGGATCATCAGGACCCGGCCCATAGAGTGCACATGCAAGACCTCAGAACAATAATTGTGCAGGGAATCAGGGAGTCTGTCCCAAGAGGACAGAATATTAATAAAGCCTTTAACGAAAGACAGAAAAAGGATGAGACCCCCACTGAATGGCTAGAAAGATTAAGGAAGAATTTTCAGTTGTACTCAGGAATGGATCCAGATGGACAGATGGGACAGGCAGTGCTAAAGGTACACTTCGTTTCCAAATCCTGGGAGGACATCAGAAGGAAAATACAGAAATTAGAGGATTGGCAAGATAGAGGGTTAGACGAGTTGCTAAGAGAAGCTCAGAGGGTGTACGTGAGGAGAGAGGAAGAGCGAGATAAGAGACAAGCCCGACTAATGATGGCGGCAGTGCGCGAAAGCCAGGGAACGGATAGGAGACCCGAACAGGACAGAAGGGAATTGAGGCGGAGTGGGCAGAAAAGCCCACGGGATAAACAGGAACTGAAGGTGTGCTTTTACTGCGGACGGAGAGGACACTTTAAGAGGGAATGTCGGACGCGGATTCGGGACGAGAAGGAGTTTAAGGAGGACTAGGGGGGTCAGGGGCTCTATCTCTTGGGGACCCAGAAACATCAAAGGGAGCCCTTGGTAAAATTGAAGGTAGGTCCCCAGGGCCAGGATATTACCTTCCTGGTTGATACTGGAGCTGAAAGGTCCACACTCCAGTCATTACCTAGAGGGTGTAAGTTATCTAGGGAAACTGCTACAGTAGTGGGAGCAAAAGGGGAACCGCTCGAAGTTAAAGTTATAAAAGAGGTAGTAGTAGAATCGGACTCCAAGATGGGTATTGGGGATTTTCTATTAGTACCAGAATCAGATTATAACCTATTAGGTAGAGATATGATTGTAGAATTAGGTATTCAAATCAAGGTGATAGAACAGGAGATTCAGATTAAGTTGTGTCCCCTAAGATTAGAAGATGAGAGAAAAATCAACCCTGAAGTATGGTATAATCCGGATAGTGCCGGCAGATTAGAAATTACCCCCTTCAAGGTAACCATTAGAAATCCGGAGATTCCAGTAAGAATAAAACAATACCCAATGTCTTTGGAAGGGAGCAAAGGGTTGAAACCGGAAATCGATAGACTAATCAAACAAGGATTATTAGAACCCTGTATGTCCCCTTATAATACCCCAATTTTACCAGTAAAGAAATCAAACGAGTCTTATCGTTTAGTACATGACCTGAGAGAAATAAACAAGAGGATGATAGCTAGGTTCCCAGTGGTGGCTAACCCTTACACATTATTGAGCAAACTAAGCCCAGATAACCATTGGTACAGTGTAATCGACCTGAAGGATGCCTTTTGGGCTTGCCCCTTAGATGAAGCGAGCAGGGATTATTTTGCCTTCGAATGGGAAGACCCAGAGACAGGGAGAAAACAACAGCTTAGATGGACGGTGTTACCCCAGGGCTTTACAGAATCCCCTAATTTATTTGGACAAGCTTTGGAACAAATTTTGGAGGATTACCAAACTGAACCGGGGATAACCCTGATACAATATGTAGACGATCTATTGTTAGCAGGGAAAGATGAGGAAGGAGTAAGAAGAGAAAGCATAAAACTTTTGAATTTCCTGGGGCTTAAAGGACTAAAGGTTTCGAAGGCTAAGCTGCAGTTTGTAGAGGAAGAGGTAAAGTACTTAGGACACTATCTAAGACGAGGTGAGAAAAGAATAGATCCGGAAAGGGTGCAGGCTATCCTATCATTGCCAACCCCCAGGAACAAGAGACAAATCAGACAAATCTTAGGTTTAACAGGATACTGTAGACAGTGGATAGAGAATTACAGTAGTAAGGCCAAGTTTTTATACCAAAAATTGACTCAGGATGGGTGGATGACATGGACTCAGGAGGATACAGAAAACCTGAAAGAATTAAAGGAGAGCTTGGTGCATGCTCCAGTTCTAAGTCTCCCTGACTTAAAAAGACCCTTTTATTTATTCGTTAATATAGAAGGGGGAATTGCCTTTGGAGTACTAACCCAAGAATGGGCAGACAAAAGGAAACCTGTAGCGTACTTATTGAAACTTTTGGACCCCGTGAGCAGGGGATGGCCTACGTGTTTACAAATGTTAGCCGGATGCGCTTTATTAGTTGAAGAAGCTAGGAAAATTACCTTTAACAGTAGTCTTAAGGTTTTCTCCCCCCATAATATCAGGAGCGTAATGCAGCAAAAAGCAGATAAATGGATATCAGATGCTAGGCTCCTGAAATATGAGGGGATTTTACTAGAAGCACCAAATTTTACCTTAGAAACAACTGCTATTCAAAATCCGGCTACCTTTTTGTTCGGGAATGTAGAAGAAGCACCTTTAATACATGATTGCTTAATAACTATTGAAGAACAAACCAAGATTAGGCCTGACCTGGAAGAAGAAGAGCTAGACGAAGGAGAAAAGTTGTTCATAGATGGGTCCTCCCGGGTGGTAGATGGGAAACGCCAATCAGGATACGCTATTATTGGGGGCACAGACTTACAAGTAGTGGAATCAGGGGCCTTAGATAAATCCTGGTCAGCACAAGCCTGTGAACTATACGCTATTCTAAGAGCTTTGAAGCTCTTAAAAGGGAAAGAGGGAACGATATATACCGATTCTAGATATGGGTTTGGGGTGGTACATACCTTTGGAAAATTATGGGAAGAAAGGGGATTAGTAAACTCACAAGGGAAGGGATTAGTCCATCAACAATTGATAACTGAAGTACTGCAAGCCCTGAGGGGACCAAAAAGGATAGCAGTAGTGCATTTGAAAGGCCACCAAGTAGGAACAGACCTCAAGACTAGGGGTAATAATGCAGCAGATCAAGAGGCTAAACGAGCAGCGGCTAGAGAAATGCTCTTGAGAGAAAAACCAAGGGAGCAGGATAGTCAGGAAGATCCAGCATTGGTCTTCACTCCTGAAGAGGAGGACAAATTGAAGAAAATGGGACTGTCTAAACTCAATGGGGAATGGGTAACTCGAGATAAGCGGAAAATATTGCCAAAACCGTAGCCCAAAGAGTCCTGTATAAACTACACCAAGGTACACATTGGGGAGCACAAGGGTTAGCAGACCACTTTGCAACCCAATATATGACTATAGGGCTACATGATATCGCCAAATACATTACCAAGAGTTGCCCAACATGTTTACGGGTTAATCGAAGCAACCTGAGGAAGTTGCCCCCAGGGGGTCGGCCGTTGGCAAAGAGACCATTTTCATATATACAAATTGACTTTACTGAACTTCCAAAGGTAGGGCGGACACGATACCTCTTAGTAATGGTGGACCACCTTACCCATTATGTAGAAGCATTCCCAACTACCAGGGAAACCGCCCATACTGTAGTAAGAATCCTATTAGAGGAAATAGTGCCAAGATATGGGGTACCTGAAACCATAGACTCAGACAAAGGGCTGCATTTCACCTCAAAGGTAACCCAAGATCTAGCCGACTCCCTAGGAATAAGGTGGGAGCAACATACCCCTTATCATCCCCAGAGTTCGGGAAGGGTGGAAAGAATGAACGGAGAAATAAAAAAACAGCTAACCAAATTAGTATTAGAAACTAAATTGTCCTGGGTAAAGTGTATACCCCTGGCATTACTGAACATTAGGACACAACCCCGGGCGGACACAGGGCTATCCCCCTTTGAGATGCTATATGGAATGCCCTACAACTTGGAAAAAGTACAGATAAACCCCAATATCAGTAATAAGAGTTTGAACAGTTATTTGGTTACCTTGGAAAAATACAGAAAGAAACTGTGGGAAAAGGGAATGTGGGTTCAACGACCTCCTTTGAATCTTGTATTACACCAGGTTCAGCCAGGAGACTGGGTGTTAATCAAGAGTTGGAAGGAAAATCCTTTAACCCCAAGGTGGGAAGGCCCATATCTTACCCTGCTCACCACAGACACTGCTGTGAGAACTGCCGAAAAAGGGTGGACTCACGCTAGTCGAGTAAAAGGACCAGTGAACCCTTCCAACTTTCCTGAGCATCCACAGAACTGTCAGTGGAGAATAAAAGGACCCCCAGACGGCCTAAGACTGACATTCACCAAAACACCAGAAATGGGCCGTCATCCCGATGACTGAGCAATGGGAAAGGCTAGGACCAGCGGACCAAAGGAGGGTCCAACAGAAACTGTCATTAACTTTGCAGCCGTATCTACTAAGTTTGGCACGCTTCAACTCAGCAGCTCGAGAAGCCATAGCGAATCCTCCAGACAATTGGGTCTGGTGGATTGAAACTTATGGACCTCAAGAGGAACCCTCGTTCCGACCTCTTAAACGCAGTCCCTGCTGTAGCTGTGGAAAAGAACTTTGTGAGGCATGGGTAGCCTTTAAATGCGGTGGTTGTAATAAGGTTTATTGGAAAGAACAAAGGTTGATATATCACTTGTGGTGCGGGAGGTGTGCAGGCAAGGACATTAGGAGGGGAGATTGGGCTCTAGTATTAGAAAGAAAGAACGGAATACCTTATACTCAATTTCGGAGTGTGTATGAGACCCCAGAACAGCTCTTGTTAGAATGGGCAAGGTGGCAAATTAAATGTTGGTTGAAAAAGTGCCGACAGATCGCCAATTCCCGTATTCTAACTGCAAGGTGCCGACATACGGTACCACACTTAAGGACCTCAATAGTCGGACCCCTAGGAAAAGACATAGACCCAGACACAGCTTTAGAAAATTGGATTGCTAAATTTGAACGCCTACATATCAAGAAAAGCCGGGTCAATCCGTCCCTGTCATAAACTTTGTAAAAGGTTGTGGTGAGTCCACTGCCAGAGAGGGAGGGCTCCCAGAAAATACTTGCCAACCTCATTGGGAGGGATAACTAGGGAAAAGACTTTAGAATCTCCTAACCAGTCTCTTGGTCCTTGCAAGGGTAAAACTCGCAAGCGAAACAACAGCTACAGGTGCGACTTCCTGTTAACCCTCGTAAGAGGCGAAGGAGGTGCAAACTCCATCCCTCAGAAGATCCTTGCCGCCGAGAAGATAACAGCCCTCGTAACTAGTCGCAAACTAGTTGACGAGCAAGGCGGAGGGATACTTAGTAGAAGGATGGAATTTCTCAAAATGGGAGCACCAATAGAGCTTACAGGCAGGGATCAAAGGGGCCAAGGGACTCAAGTTGGAGAAAGGGTGAAACTGGACAGGCTCATTATTCATACCCATACTGGCAGTGGATGTTACTCAACTTTAATGCGAATATTGATGATATGGTTATTGATCAGGGAAACACTAGGGGACAGCGTAAGCCATGAACCCTTCAAATGGTCACTTATTAGGTGGGAAGATCAACGAGTCATAGCAACAACTACAACTTCAGGAGTCCCCTCCTTTAGGTGTCAGCTATGTGACATTATCCAGGCTAAACCCTGTTTAAATAGGATAGGGTTTTATATGTGCCCAGCGTCGAATCCAGGGAAACCATACTGCAACTATCCTGGACACTTTTATTGTGGATATTGGGGATGTGAAACTATAGCTCATGGCTTTACCCCAGGAGGAGGGAGGGACTCATATATAAGAGTCGGATGGTACCCATGGGGCTGTACCCCTCCCCGATTTGATTTTGCCGGTGGAGTGACAACGGGGGGGAACTGCCAGTCCATTCAGATAAACGTGACCAATGACAAAATTAGCGATCTAGTTTGGGTCACAGGAAAAACCTGGGGGGCAAGATTATGGGAACCAGGAAAGGATCGGGGAGGGCACTTTCTGATAAGAAAAGAGCCAGTCCCTCATGACCCAGAACCTGTGGGGCCGAACCCCGTAATTACTGAAGAAGGGAGAAAAAGAGAAAGGGGCAATTATTCATTAGTAGAAAATCTCACAAAGAAGCCGACTCAGTCGGGAGATTGGCCACTAACAGCTCCACCCGCTCGGGAGTATAGTATGCTGTGGAAAGTGATGCAAGCTACATTCAGAGTTCTCAATACTACGAACCCAAATTTAACCAATGAATGCTGGTTGTGCTATACTGTTAACTCGCCTTTTTATGAAGCTTTAGGAACTACAGCAAAACCTAGGAGGATTAACGGAACCAATCCACGAGAGTGCCTTTGGAAGAGAGGCCAGGACAGAACCCCAGGGATATCAATAGTTCAGGTAACAGGGAAAGGGAGGTGCGTAGGAAAGATTCCACCAGACAAAAAACATCTGTGTGAAATAGATATGACAACCGTCAAGTCTGAAAAATCGGCTAAGTGGCTTCTCCCTGCAGTAAATGCCAAATGGGTATGCAATACACTGGGAGTGACTCCATGTATATCTATACCTCATTTCAATGAGACATTTGAATATTGCATACAGGTTGTGATAGTTCCCCGAATTATATACCATCCAAAGGAATATATATACGAACATCAGATCACTCCTGAACATCATTTAGTGAAACGAGAACCCTTTACAGCCACAGCTCTTACAGTAGCCGTCCTATTAGGCTTAGGAAGAGCAGGAGTAGGAACAGGGGCAACTGCCCTAATAAATCAGCAAAGGGGTATGAAAGACTTGAGAGCCTCAGTAGATGAAGACTTAAGTAGAATCGAAAAGGCAATAGATGGACTAGTCAAATCAGTAAGATCTTTATCAGAAGTTGTACTCCAGAACAGACGGGGATTGGATATACTGTTTCTACAACAAGGAGGGTTGTGCGTAGCACTACGAGAGGAATGTTGCACATATGCAGACCACACTGGGATAGTGATAGATACCATGGCCGAGCTCAGAAAACAATTGGAAAAGCGAAAAAAGGGAAAGGGAAGCACAACAAAACTGGTACCAATCATGGTTCAACCACTCCCCTTGGCTCACCACACTCCTGTCCACTATAGCGGGACCTCTCATATTGTTTATCCTAACAATCACTTTCGGGCCTTGCATATTTAATAAATTGATTAATGTAGTAAAGGGAAGATTGGAAGCCGCCCACCTCATGCTCATTAAGGCGAGGTATGAACCTCTAAGCGATGGGAACACAGAGGACTACTTAGAGCTCAGCAGAAAGGAGCTTGCCAGATTCAGTGAACAAAAAGAGTGACATAGAAAAAAAGGGGGGGTTGTGATGGGAATATGACCTTTTTGTTCACTAAAAACAGGAGAAAGCATAAGGTTGTGATGGGAATGTGACCTTCTTGTTCACTAAAAACAGGAGGAAACATAATGTAAATAAGTAACCGCCAACTAGCATGCGATAACATATGAGACTAAACATTGCTGAGCTAATCAAAATACAAGTTGTTCCCAGTCCCAGGTTCCCAGAGAGGGGGGGGCGCCGAGGAAAAGTACCAGAGGCCTTCATCGACGACCACCAGGAGGCAGAAGGAGACCCTCTAACAACCGGGCGGACATGCGCGGAGAAGCACCGGAAATGCGACGGGGCTAAGAGAGCGGGGGGTACAAAAAGGGGAACGGAACAGCTTTCGGCGCGGCAGTTGGTGGAGCGAGGACTCCCCTGCCACCCAGCGCTGCGATTTGCTTTTTCTTTTCTGTATTAATAAATTGGCTATATAATTGACCCGACTGGCCCATTGCGCTCATTTTATAACACCAATGTTCCAGTGGGCCTGGCTGAGCTGGCAGGACACTGAGGCTGGTGAACTTCCAGTTCCCCTTCTCACACAATGGGCATGGTGTGGTTTCCATAGGCCTGGGGTTTTGGAGAACAAGCTCCAGGTGTGAGCTCACCTGGTGTAGGCAATTGATCATCTGGTAACATGAGGTGACAGAATGGGCTATGACATCACAGAGTGCGTTAGGTGAGGTTATCAAGAACTATGACATCATAGACTGCCTCTGTGACATCACAGAACTAGCTGTGACATCACAGGGCAGAGGTCTGACATCACAGAGAAGACTATGACATCACAGAGTCAGCTGTGACATCAAAGACCACCTGTGTGACATCTAAGAATGCGCTGTGACATCCCAGAGGGGCTGTGTGACATCCCAGGAGGGCTGTGTGAGGTCACTGGGTTGCTCACTCCATCCCAGCTCCCCCTCACAGTTTCTCCCAACAAGTCCAATGCTGTTCATGCCCAGCAGGGTCCCTGTCCCCCGGTATCCCCCCACTCCACCTGGAGCCACAGCCTCCAGCAAAGGATGTTGCACAGGATCTACCCCAGAGCCTGACATGGGGACAAGGGGCCAGGGCTGTGTGACCAGGACATCAAGGACATGAATGATCCAGGTCACTGTGGCCTGATTTGGGTTGCCCAGGGCAGGAAAGATGTCTGGCAGCTGGAGCAGGGTTAGGGAAGGGCCTCCAAGGTGGGGCTGGAAGCCTTGGGCTGTGGGAAGAGGCTGAGGGAGCTGGGCTTGTCCAGCCCAGAGCAGGGAAGGCTGAGGGGCTCCTCATCCCAGCCCAGAGCAGTGCCAGTGAGGAGGTGATGGAGAACACTGAGCCGGGCTCTGCACCCGGGGGCCTGGTGGGAGCATCCTGATACAAGAACCTAATTGTCTTTATATCTATCACAGAAATATGTTTTTCTGAAATTAATTCTAGTATGGAAATCACTTGTGGATGGTGGACTCATCAGACACTGCTGGGACGTTGCACATAGCTCAGGAAAGAGTGTGATTGTTATTAAATTGTATCCTGTTCAACCATGGTCTGTTTGCTATGAAGAGAAACTTTCAGTTGGTTCCTGTGCCCTCAAGATTTCCGTTTTGAAGCATGCCCACCTTGCCCGAACTCCTTTGTTTTTAAGGGCTGCTTCCCAAGGAACTTTCTGAATAAGTCTCCTGAGAAGCCAAAGTCTCCGGAAGTCCAGTGTAAGAGTCTTACTGACATTCCTTCTCATTTCACCAAATATCAAAAAGTCTGTAATTTCATGATCACTCTGCCCCAAGCAGCCTTTAACCACCACATCTCCCACCAGCCCATCTCTATTGGAAAACAAAAAGATCTAACACAGTCCCTCCCCTGATGGGCCCACCCACCAGCTGTGACAAAAGGTTGTCCTCCACACACTCTAAAAATTTCCTGGACTGCCTTTCTTTCTACTGTATTGAGTTCCCAGCAGATGTTAAAGTCACCTACAACAACAGGGGCTGATGAGCCTGAAACATTCTCTAGCTGCTTATAGAATGACTTGTCCACCACTTCTTCTTGGCAGGGTGGACGATAACAGACTCCCAGTAGGATGTCAGCCTTGTTGGTATTCCCTCTAATTCTCACCCAGACGCATTCATCTTCATCATCATTAGTTTCAATACCTGTGGTGTCCAAAGCCTCCCTAACATAAAGGGGCACCCCTCCACCTCTTTTCCCTTTCCCATCTCTCCTAAAGGGCTTGTAGCCATCCAGTGCAGCACTCCAGCCATGTGAGTCATTCCACGATGTTTCTGTAATGGCAATTACATCATAGCTCTGCTGTTGGACCATGGCCTCCAGCTCTTCCTCTTTGTTACCCATGCTGCATGCACTGGTATCCATGCACATCAGCTGGGCTGCTGATTTCACCCCTAACTGAGGCTTACCACCCTTGGGCCTGCTTCCAGACAGCCCAACAGCATCCCCTTCCCCCTTCAATCCTAGTTTAAAGCCCTCTCAACAAGTTCTGCCAGTTCATGAGCTAAAATTCTTCTGCCCTTAACAGAAAGATGGAGCCTGATGCTGTAAAAGTTGCCGCATGATTAAAGAATCCAAACTTCTGTTGGTAACACCAACCCTTAAGCCACTTGTTAATAATTTGAGCTCTCCTATTCCTTTCACTGTTCTTCTTAGCCACCAAAGGGACTGAGGAAAAGACTGCCTGTGCCCCTGTCCTATCAACCACTTGTTCCAGTGCCCTAAAGTCCCTTTTAATTGTCCTGACACTCCTCTTTTCAATCTCATCACTGCCAGCCTGGAGTGTCAACAATGGTAATAATCAGAGGGCTGAATCAGCCCAGGCAGTCTCTCAGTGATATCCTGTACCCGGGCCCCAGGGAGGCAGCAGACCTCTCTGTGGGGTGGGTCTGGTCGATATATGGGGCCCTCTGCTCTCATCAGGAGGGAGTCACCCACTACAACTACTCTTCTTCTCTTTTTGATATTAAAAGTGGTGATCCTTCTCACAGATGAATCATAATTGGGAGGCAGATAATTTTCTTTTAAGTCTGACTCTCTAGATCCAGGGGTTCATACATGTTCTGAAGTGGCACCTGACTAACGGATGGGGATCAGGAGGAGTTTTTATTAATACTTCCCCGAGCAGGGACCCATTTCCTCTCCCCTTCATCTACCAAGCATTCTTCTATACAGTGGGAGGCATAGGAGTCCTTTGGTCTTTGGTGGGCCTCCCTTAAGGATGGAAGGGCCGAACTCCACCAATCTATTTCCCTTTCCCTTTTCCTGATACTCCCTTAGTCTTTCAACTTCCTCTCTAAGCTCAGTGACCAATGAAAGGAGATTGTTCACATCTTCACACCACAGGCAGATTTCTTCCAACACCCCCTGAAACAACTGACAAGCTCAAACACTCCACACAGGAATGGGTTTGGAGAGATGGATCCTTTTTGGAGGGCTCCACCCGGTTACTTTTACTAACTGCAGTTTTCGATCACATAAAAACCATTACTACCAGAAATCCCCAAACCAACCAACCAACCAACAGAAACACTGCAAACAACACACAGTAAAACCTACTAGCAAGAAAACTTGCAACCCTGACTTAAAAATGCAGGTGTTAGAATGGAGGGTGCTGCTGCCTACTATCTGTTCCCAACAAACCTCTGCTGTAGAAAAGCAGGTTGAATTAACATTCAGGCAATACAGTCAAGCCCCCACTCAACACTCACCACAGCTGGCTCAGCAATACAGGCAAGAAAGGCTCTTTTTGCAAGGTTTTATTCCAGCAGAGTATCACATGTGGCTACAAGGAACCCAGATGAAAAGAGAACAACCACGTGGAGCAGGCAGCTTAAGAAGGGGAAGGGGTGGAGGGTGGAGCTAAGGGCAGAGCAGAGGGGCTTGGTCTCCAGGGGAAAGGGCACAGCCAGGGGTATCCAACCAATGAGGGGACAGGGCAAGGAGAAACCAGGAATCCGTGAGACAGAAGTCCAATGGGGAATCTGTCTTTTCCCCCAGCAGGACCACCTCTATGGTAAGTAGTTACTGCCATTGCCAGGGCCGAGGACTTGGGAATTGGCTGAAATGGGAGAGTTCATGGGATGCTACACTGCCTGCTTGCCCTGCCTGCATGAACTGCCTCGCAAGCTGCCGTGCCACACTCTCAGAGCCGTGCCACACCCATTTGCCCACACACTGCCGTGCCACACTCTCAGAGCCGTGCCACACTCCTGTTTGCCCACACACTGACATGCCACACTCTCAGAGCCATGCCACGCCCTTGTTTGCTCACACACTGACATGCCACACCCTCTGAGCCATGCCACACCTGTTTGCCTGCTCCTGTTTGCCACCCTTGTTTGAAGCCTCTTTTAATCAGCTCACTACTCAGTGACAGAAGCAGCCGCACCTCGTCCCTGCCTGACTCACGAGTGCAATGAATGCACCTGCTCAGCATTCTTCTATGGGTTTGGGATTTAATGTTCTGTTTAGGAAGGTTTTGTCCTCATCATTGAAGTCCAAACATCAGCACTAAACACACTGAGGCCCTTTGCTCAGCTTCTCTGCTCTACCCTTCTTGCCAGCACTGGATGACAGCGTCAGACTTCACTTGAAACAAACTCCTCTGCGTGCCTCCCCTCTTGCTGAAGGAAAGCTCATGCTAAACTGTTCCTTCCCTGCTTTCCAGCCACAATGTCCACAGCCTCTTCCTGAAACATCCTCCCATGAATGTCTGTCCATTTAGAGGAGCACACACCCTTAGTTTTGTTTTGCACACAGGGTCTCTACTTCTGTGCTGTTTGTATTTCAGCCTGTAAGGGGAACACACTGTGCAAGGAGAATGCCAGAGGCTAAAGATAACAGGAAGTCATCTGGTTGCAAACAAACAATTCTGAAAAGTTTATTCCTTTGCTTAAATCTTATCTTATTAATGGAAGTCTAGTATTTATAACATTGAAAACAGAGATTGTTTCTAACAACCAATACAGAGAGTACTTCTAACAGTCAATACAGAGAGTATTTCTAACAATCAATACAGAGATTACAGCAATCAATACAAAGTATTTCTAACAATCAGTACAGAGTATTTCTAACAATATGGAGAATTTCTAACAATCAATATAGAGATTATAGCAATCAGTACAGTATATTTAACAACCAATACAGAGAAATAAAGAAATTCTTAACCTAAGGAACTTAAGGAATTTCAAGCACCAAGTTTTTCTTACTGGAATGACGTAATTTAAGAGCTAATTCAACAAGTCTATATGCAAATACTGGAAGATATCCTCCAGTTCTGCCCATTGAGATGCAAATTGCCCTGAGCAGCACAAAGGGCTTTGTCAGGAAGGCCACTCCTTTCCAGGCTTTCCCCAGGAGCCCTGGGCCAGTCTCTTCTTCTCTGTTCTCCCCTCCATTCCTACACTGCCTCTAGATCATGAACATGGCAGAGACAACCAAGCAAATCACTGTGCATGTGTGCCATTGGATCTTTCTCTCCAGTTCCCACAGAGGCCATGCCAGAGACTCCTGCCTGGCTTCCAGGTCTGCCATTTCCTTCTCCAGGTGCAGCTGGTGCTGCCGAAGGATCAGATCACCTCCCGCTCCTTCATCCTCTGGACAATTTCTTTGTCATCCTCAGGAGGAATCCCATTCTTTCCAGAGGGCTGGTTGATGCTGACAATGGCCATCAGCACCTGTTACCTAAGGAAGATTCCTTCAGCCATGGCTGATCCTTCCTTGAAAGAGAAAGAAAGGAGGAAAGAGCCAAGTTCCAGACTGTATTGCCTTGGGAAGAGAAAGGAAAGAGGCTCTCCACTGGGAGGAAAGCTCTGGGTAGCCCTGCAGAAAGGCTGGAGGCCAGAGGTGCTCCTCAGGGCACACCTGCTGCTGCAAGTTCCAAGTCCAGCTGCCCAGAGAGGCTCCATGAGCTCGTGGTGAGGAGGAAGGGGAGGAAGGTATGAGACACAGGGACACAAATGCTGAACAGCCAGGTTTGATGAGAGAGAAGCTCAGCATTGCAGATGACAGAGGAAACCAAGCCCGCTCCCTCAAGCAGGAGGAGGAGAGGAAGGGCCCCCCAAGCTGGCTGCAGGCAGACAATGGAGACCTTGCCCAGATGTTCCCAAATGGGCTGGGGAGAGGGAATACACCGCCCTGCTTTCCAGCTGCTCCCAACACTTCTGACCCTGCCACTGTCTTGAGACAAAGCCTGATGAAATCCTGCTCAATGTGGGCAACTGGGCCCTTGAAGGGCTTAGTGTCAGGTCAAGGCTTCCTTTCCCTCCCAAAGCCCTTTCCTTGGCAGCCTTGGGCAGGGGATTCATCCTCACTCCCTCCTCCTTCCCACAGACCTGCTCTGAACCACTCCATGGGCACACTTTCCGTTCTCCGTGTCCTCCTCAACTGCAGTGTCAAACTGGGTCAGTGGGCTCTGCCCCGAGCTCCCAGGAGCTCGCAGGCTGCAGATGGCAATGCTCAGCCACACCAGGACACTGCCACTGCCAGCAGCACCCCCACAAGCAGCAGAAGCAGTAGCAGTTGCCTCTCAGCTGTTGGTGCCCCTGCACTGCAGCCCCTCCCACTGGCACCAAAATTCCCTCCTTGCCTGGGAGACAGTCCTCAAATCCATCCATGGGGTCATAGAGCCATGGAATCCCAGAGTGCTAGGTTAGTGGAATCCTGGAGTCATTGAATCCTGGGACCCACACTCATCTTTGATGTTGAGAAGATGCTGGGACATCACATTCCTGAGAATGATCTCTACTTGATTGTCTGGATATTTTCAGTCAATAATTATGTGACAGGGTTAGTTTGCCAGCCAACTGGCTCCCAAAGACAAATCTGCAGTGATGTACAGGGCTCGGCAGCTCATTCCGTACTCCTCACCATTTGAATCCATTACAACCAGCCAAGAAAGTGACTAATTTCAACTATGCATGCTTCTTTAAAGGAATGGGAGAAAAGGGTTTATTGTGAAAATATTAACTTTTATTCTCCCTGCCCATTACGGATTGTGGGATAGCCTGTACCATCATAAGAGCACAAAAAAAGGAGACCAAATTACAAAGGGAAGTGAGAGCAAACATAGGTTTCTGCTCTTCTGCCTGGCAGGGGTATTTAAACAGAGACAGATCTGGAGTTCCAAGGCTGCCATTCAGATGGTTAAATGGGCTAATTGACACAGTTTTCTTGTAGGGGGTAGGTGCCATATGAGAGGTCAGCAGAAGCAATGAAGAGAACCTTTGCTTTAGCAGCAGCTACCACTGAACATCCACCTTTTCTACCCAGCACACTCAGCACACACAGAGAGTTTGGGGTTTTTCTCAGTTTGGCAGAGTATGGCCATTCTGATCCAAAGCTCCCATTTGCTGCAAGGGCAGCACACTCAGATTGATCCTGTGTGATTCAGAGAGGCTCCTTTCTGTGTCAGATGGCTGATACAGACATCATGCAGAGAAGGCTGAACCTTTTCATCTTGGAGTGGGTGATTGTGAAAAGCATCTATGCAATTATTCAAATTGCTTAAGTTACTGTCAGTAGAGAAGGTTACTTCAGCTTAAGCCCTTGTTGGAGGATAACCTGACCCTAAATAATAATAATTAAAAACACGTTCAGTAACTGTTTTTCAAGACTTGTTTTATTCACAGCCTAGAACTGAAAGAATTTCTATTATTTAGAACAGGTAAACAAATTAACATCTGTGGGTCTTTGCAACAGAAACTTATGTCTGGGTTGATATTTCAGCCAAGGCTATGACTTTAGACACTGATACATGAATACAACAAAGATAATAGTTCAGTGAACTTGTTGCACTGTAACAGCTTAAGGACTGAATTCATCAACAATACTAATGACTTTTTCTGAGCCAAGATCCCACAGTCCATTCCTGAAGAAAGACAATGGATATTTGGTTGCACCAAGAGCATTGGACTATCTGATTTCAGGATTGTGTGAACAGAGGAAGAACCTCTGTAACATCCCCACTGGAACTCTGCATTGGTCAAACTCTGGAAAACTTATTGAAAATATCCAGGTAGAATTCATTGGGAACAATTCAGAGATAATAATAAACAACAGTAACAAAAAATAGATTCAGAGAAGCACACACAGAGCTACAACCTCCTGGATTCCAACATTGTTCAGATGGAAATTCCAAGAGGAGGTAGGGTCAAGATGTGTGCTTGTCTTGTGGTCAGCCTTCAATACCCCTCGGTCTTGCTGGGCCCTTACCCCAGGTGGGACTTGGGCTCATTTGGTCACTCAGGAGCTGGGCTGGGGCTGCAGAGGTGGCTGTGGAGCATTGCCTGTGCTGTGCCAGGGACTGGCAGCCACTGCTGGGCTGGGATAGAGGCTCTGGGGGATTGGGGTTGCAGGGCAGGGCAGTGCTCCAGGGCAGGGCAAGGCTGGATCTGCCCCTTCCTCCCCCACACATGAAATGTTTCCAGCCAACAATCTCCTCCAGTCTGTCACAGGATGCAATGTTGGAGGTGAAATCCCAGTTCTGGCCATGGACACCTGGAAAAGAAGGAGAGCTCTTTTCCACAGGAAGGAAAGCACAGAGCCCCAGTGTTTGGAAGGCAGGTGAGAGTCTCACTAGCCAGACTTATCAGCAATGGCAGATTTTGTCTGGGAGCAGTCTTTGAATTTAGGGAATTTTGGAGATGGAAGCCCAGTCTCAGCCATGGCTGCCTGGAGAAGCAGGGCAGCTCTTTCCACAAGAAGGAAAGCATGGAGCCTTCCCCAGAGATTTGGGGACTGATGAGAGGTGACCCTCATTAAACCGTTGTCAGCCAGTCTTGTCCTGGCAATATTCCTATGGGAATAATCCCTGGATATAAGGAAATTTGGAGATGAAATCCCAATTCTGGCCATGGATGCCTGCAGGAGGACAGATCTTTTCCATGTGAAAGAAAGTATGGAGCACCAGTGTTTCAACAGCAGAAGAGAAGAGGCCTTCAACATGCCATGGTCGTTGGACCAGTCAGGCAGTTCACAAGAGGCCAAACCAGCCAGACCTGTTCTGTGTTGTCGTGGTTTTAAGAGGCCCTGCAGTATCACCATGGTCCCCTTGGTTCCATGGGGCCCCAAAGTGTCCTAATGGTGATTTGATTCCAGAGGGTCCAGAAGTGTCACAATGGTGCTTTGGTTCAATGGGGTCCCCCAATGTCACAATGGCTCCTGGGTTGCAGAGGGCCCTGAATGTCACAATGGTCCCAGTGATTCCATGAGGCCTTGCACTGTCACAATGGTCTCCGTGGTTCCCCAGGCCCCACAATGACACGTGACTCTGTTCCATGAGCCGGGATGTGTCACAATGGACCTTTGGACCATGGGGGTTTGCAGTGTCACAATGGTCTCCTTAGCCTCCACAGTGTCACAATGGACCACTGATGACATGAGGCCCTGCCATGTCACAATGGACCTTTGGCTCCATGCAGCCCCACAGTGTCACAACGGTCCCTTGGTCTCACAGGGCCCCACAGTGTCACAATGGTCCCTTGGTCTCACAGGGCCCCACAGTGTCACAATGGTGCCTTGCTGTCACAGGGCCCCACAGTGTCACAATGGTCCCTTGGTCTCACAGGGCCCCACAGTATTACAATGGTCCCTTGGTTCCATGGGCCCTGTGCTGCTGCATTCCCCCCTCCCCTTCTCAGGCCGCCCTGCCAGCTCAGAAATGCTCCTTGGGCCTCGGCCTTGGCCAACAGCCCCTGGGCTCAGCTCCTCTGCAGCTCAGCACAAACACTGCCTGCTCCAGGCTCTGCTGCTGCCCAACCAGCTCCTGGTTGCTGTAGGAGCAGCCCTGGCAACTGTTTGTGTTCCCTCAGTGGCACAACATCCCTGTTCTCACAGTGCCAAAGAAAGCTGTTGATGCCAAGTGTGGCCAGGATGAGCCATTGCTGTGACTGCAGCCCCTCTCTTGGGGCCCTACAAACAGCGCTGCAAAAGGAGCCCCTTGGAGCTCTCCTGGGCCAGCGACTCCCTCTGAGTGGGGCCTTTCCGAGCCGGGAACTCTCCCGTTTGCTGCACTCGGGGATCCCTGAACAAGGACAGAGCCTGGGCTGATCCCCCCACTCCTCCAGGCTCAACCCTTCACCCACTGGGGAGATGCCAAAGGATCCACAGGGAGCATTTGCTGCCCTCAGGGGAATTTCTCACAGGTGCCTTGCACTGACTCTTTGTGTTTGTGTGCACCCAGGAGTGCCTGTGCTGGGGAAATGTGGAAGAAATGCTGCTCTCGGAGGGGTTGGAGTGCCTTGGATAGCTGAGTCAGTCAGGCCTGTAAGTGAGGTTAAGTCACAAGGTCTAAGCTAAGTTAATTGCTTCTAAGTATTGCTCTTTTGCTAATTTGTTAGGTTTAATTTAAGTTATTAGGTAAGATGACTATTGTTAAGTGTTATTCCACTGTTAAATTATTTAGTCATAGGTTATAAATGAGGTTAAAGACTGTTAAGTTTTGTTCTTTCGCTAAATTGTGAAGTTTAAGGCAGAAATTAAGGTTAAGATATAAGTTAAGTCCTGTTAAGTTTGAGCTCTGTTCAGCTTTTAGATCATATTCCTTTTAACCTTGTCCTCACTGTCCTTGTGTCACACACACACACACACACAGGGACAGTTCTTTTCAGAAATGACAGCAGGTTCATTTCTGCTTTATTTGCCTGGATTTGGTTTGGTTTTGTTGTTGTTTTGTTCCCGTTCCCCCGGTGTGCCTGAAGTGTCCAGCCAGGAGCAGAGTGACTCTTGCCAAGGAACTTTGTGGTGCTGTTGCTTAATATTAAATCTGGTTTTTGCTGATCCCTTGCTGGGGATTTTTTCAGTCCTCTCAAGCCCTCGTTCAGAACAGGGTGAAGGAGCCCTGGCCCAGGCTCTGGCCCTGGGGGACACAGGGATGCTGCCGGGGGGTCCCTGTGCCCCTGTCCCACCCCCCAGGGCCCCGGCCCCCCTGCCCCGTGTCAGGCTCTGGGGTCGATCTCGTGGAACATCCTCTGGGGGAGGCTGCGGCGCCAGGGGCGGGGGGACCCAGGGGGACAGGGGACCGCGCTGTGCACGAGCAGCGTTGGACTGCTCTGGGGGAACTGTGAGGGGGGCTGGGGCAGAGTGACCTCCCCAGTGACCTCACACAGCCCTCTGTGATGTCACACAGCTCCTTTGTGATGCCACAGCCCTCATTATGATGCCACAGCCCTCATTATGATGTCACAGCCCTCATTATGATGTCACAGTTAATGTTGTGATATTACACAACCTACCCTGGGGTGTCACACAGCCATTCTGTGATGTCTCATCCCCTCTCTGATGTCACACAGATACCCTGTGATGGCCGAATCCATTCTAAGATGTCACAGAACCTATGCTATGATGTCACAGGCAACTCAGTGATGACACACTAATGCTCTGTGATGTCACAGCCTGCTCTGTGATGTCACAAAGCCCCTTCATGATATCACAGGGCCAGTGCTGGGATATCAGTCTGTGATATCATAGAGCTGCACTGTGATGTCACAGAAGATTCGGTGATGTCACAATGTCACCATGTGATGTCACAGTCTGTACTATGATATCACAGCTGGATCTATGTTGTTACTCAGTCACCCAGTGATGTCACAACCCACTCTCTGATGTCACAGAGAAACCTTCCATGATGGCAGAGGCTACTCCATGGCCTCACAGCCTACTCTATGACATTACAGACAGCTCTGTGATGTCACAACCACTTCAGTGATGTCACTAACCCCTCTCTGTGATACCATACTGCCACTCTGTAATGTCACAGCACACACTGTGACCTTACAGCCTGCTCTATGATGTCATACAGCCATACCATGATGTCACAGCCTGCTCTGTGATGTCACACAGTTACCCCTCTATGATGCTCTAGCTGCTCAATGACCTCACACAACAAACTCTGTGATGCCATAGCCCAATCTGTGACCACACACAGCCCACTCTGTGCTGTCACACAGCCCCTTGCTGACATCACAGCTGCTCCTCCTGCCTCTATGACACAGCCACAGAGGTGCTGCTGTGACACAGCCCCCTCTGGGACATCCCCCAGCCCCTGCCAGTGCTGAGCCCCTGTCAGCTCTGGCTGTGCCCTGCTCGTGTCCCTGAGCTGCCCTGGCAGTGCCCCAGCCCTGCTGGGCTGTGCACAGGAGCTGCTCCTAGCCAGAGCTGTCTCTCTGCAGCGCTGCCCTTGCCAGGAGCTGCCTCTGGGCCAGGAGCCCGGCCCAGCTCAGCAGCACAGACACAGCACCAGGACTTTAATGACCCTCTCGGAGATTTGGTGCTCGTTTCATCAGACTCAGTCCCTCGCAGTGTGCTCAAAAAGCTTCTCAGCACTCAAAATCAAAGTCCAAACTTCCTTTAACTTTAAATGAGTCCCACTGTGGGACACAACTTACTTGAAAGTGTCCCCAGGTTCCAGTCAGAGCAGAACACTGGAGGCAGTGATGACAGCTGGGGACAAGCAAGGCAAAGGTGTCTCTGGTGCTGAGCAAACCTGGATGTGTTTCAGGAATGCAAAGGGCCAAGGCCTGAGCCCCAGCCCCTGGCAAGGCAGATCCTGTCCCTCCCTCCTTGCTCAGGGCTCTTCCCAGGATGGGCACTGGCATGTGGGGATGTGCAATGCCAAGGGCAGCACCATGGGGCAGCCCCTGCCAGGCTGCTGAGCAGGGACAAGGAGGCAATGAGGCCCCAGGGCTGCAAGGGTCACTTGTCCCCTGCTCCTGGCTCAGGCCCAGGGCCAGCAGCCATGGCCAAAGCACTGCCCAGGTTGGCTCTGTCAGGGCCTTGCAGCTGCTGCACATCCCTGTGCCCTGTGCAGCCCAGGCTGTCCTACGGTGTCCCTGCCCTGTGCCTCTGTCCCTGCAGGCTGTCGTCATCCCCCGCTGCCCCACCTGGCTGGCCCCTTCCTTTGCTGACAGCTCTGCCTCCTGCCTGCCGCTGCCTGCCCACACAAAGCCTTGGGCTGACCCAGACTCCTTCTGGGGGACGTGTTGCACCACAGCCCTGCCCTGGCAGGGAAATTCCGTTCTCCTGGTGTCCAGTCTGGGCCCCCCCATCTGCCCTTGTGTTGCGTTCTGCCAAAAGAAATGGAATAAAAACTCCCTGAGGCCCTGGAGTCTCAGACCTCAGGCAACCACCGATGACCAAGAGGAAAAAGGAAGGCAACAGAATAGATCTTGTTTAGCAAAACCCAGGACCCTTAATTTTGCCAAGGCCCAAGACAAGAAATGAGGGGGAAGGGTCATGAGTTTAGTGGTGGAGTTTTAGCCTCGGGGTCCAATAGCAGAAGTAGCAGGGGACAGCAAAGGGGTGGATCAAGGAGGACAACCAATGGAAAAATCTGAGGTGGGGGCTTTGCAGTAGAATTTAAAAACCAATGAGGGTAAAGAAGAGGAAGAACATTTTGGCACCATTCCTTATATGACCAGATGGGGTGGAGTGTCTTTTCCCGGGCTTGCAGGGGCACGCCCCACAGTATGGAGGAGTGGAATCTTCTTTAAGTCACACCCCTCACCCGATGGTCTCTGTCTGGGTAGAGTCCCTGCCTCCCGGGGGAGGGGTGCTCCTCACCTTTGGTGCCATTATTTCTTTCTCTGGCTGTTTTATACAATGAAGAAGAGCACCAGACTCTCTGAAACCACCCTTCAATCCCTCTCAGGCTACTCCTGTTCTGTTCTCAGTCTCCATACCACTGAGCTTAGAGTCATCAGCCTCTCCCCACTGGTTATGTGATGAGCCGTCCAAATGCCATCTTGGGAGATGTCTGGGTTCTCACCAAGGTCTGTGAAAATCGAAAAAAAGTGGTCAAAGTTATTTTCTCCTAAATCTTACAGTGACAGAACAAGGGTCAATACCATTAGACTGAAGGAGGGCAGAACTACATTTTTTGGAATGAAGAAAATATTTTACAATTATGGAAGGAGGAAATTATGTGAGTGGCACAAAACTTCAACTGGTCTTCCAGAGAAGAGGATGCCTCACTCCAGAAGTTGTCCAAGAGCAGGAGCTTTATGCAACCTGACCCAGTGAAACCCTCTCATCCCCAAGAACAGAATTCCTGTTCTGTGGGTTCTCTGATGTGCTGGGTGCCCTCACAACGCTTCTGGCCAGAAGGTCTGCTGAGGGCAGCCAGGCTGCTGCAGGGGCAGTGACCTCACAGCCATCACCATGGCAGCCCTGTCCCCTGGGCCTGGCTCTCCCCTTTCCTCTGCCCCTGCCGTGTCTCTGCTGGCATGAGGAGTTTTGTCATGAATATCTTGTCCCCAAGGTGCTGGGGCCAATGGCTTCCCAGGCCGGCTCCTGGAGCAGAAGTGGCTTTTCAGAGCCCAGGCAGAAATGAGCCCTGAGGCAGCAGCTCTGCAGTGCTGGCAACCAGACTGGGCTGCCAAGGGAGGCTTCTGGCCATGCCCTGCAAGCAGCTGCTGCTGCCAAGGTGCCTTTGGTGCCTCAGGCTCTGCCTGGCACAGCTCCCAGCATGGCACTCTGCCCTTGTGCCCGAGCCCTTCCCTGTGCTGGGGCTGGCCTGGGGCTTTTCCTGCAGTGGGACCTGCCCTGCTGATGGCACAGGGAAGGCAGCTCCTGCTGGAGCAGGAGGCTCTGCCTGCAATGGGCTCCAACAGCTCCGGCCAGGCCCTGTTGACATCAAAATTGCTTCCTAGAGCAGAATATTCTAATAATTGTTATAGCTTCCATACTGTGGAATAAATAACTCTTTTTAAAAAAAAATTACTCTGTGGTGTAAATAAGCCATTCTGTCTAATCATGATCACAACTAATCAGAGCTGTATTTATGTAAATTTATCTGGTATTCCATCGTTAATCCCGTGGGACAAATTGCATTGAAGCTCAATTTCACCTGTCCAATCTTTTACAACTTCTGGCACAGTGTGGGGCTGGGATTGGATCCAGCTGCTCCCAGCCTCTGCTCTTAGAAGGAATTTTAGAAGTCTAGGGCCCCTGCAGGGGTTTGAGGATCCATGGTGGCTGTTGGGTGTCATTTCTCCACCTCATGACGCAGCAGGAGTTTCTCAAAAAAAGAACTAAAGCTTTTGCCTGAAGCTCCCACTCTGCCCATGACAGGAAACCATGTGACTATCTGGAGTATTCTGGATCTTTGGCTGCCTGGGGACTCCTGGGATGTCACCGTGGAGCTCCCGTGAGTGCCTGTGACAGATCGGTGCCTTTGCAGCCCAAGGTGCCCTGGGATGTCACCGTGGAATGACTGTGACTGCCTCTGACCACAGGGCTCTTTACCATCTCCAGAAACCCCTGGGAGGTGTCCATGGAGCCCCTGTCTCTGCCAGTGACATTCCAGCTCTCGAACAGCCTGAAGACTCCTGAAATGTCCCCATGGAACATCTCTGAAGGCCTGTGACAAATCTGATCCTTGGCGGGAAACCATCCCCAGCCCCCTGTTGCTATGGTCAGTTTCCATGGCAACCATCCCCAGCCCCCTGTTGCTATGCTCAGTCCCTTGGCAGCTCCATGCAGACCCCATGCCAGGGGTGGTTGCCATGAACACCAGCTCAGGCCTGCAGCCAGAGCCTGTTGCCATGGCAACCATTGGCAGCCCCCCCATCCCCAGGGTCATGGGATCCCAGATCCACAGAATTGGCTGAGCTGGGAGGGACCCATCAGGATCCTGGAATCCAACTGCTGGCCCTGCACAGGACACCCCAACAATGCCAGCCTGGACCTGGCAGCGCTGGTCAAACGCTGCTGGAGCTCAGAGAGCCCTGGAGCTGGGAGCCTTCCCTGGGGAGCCTGGGCACTGCCCCAGCAGCCTCTGGGCAAAAACCTTTTCCTGAGATCCAACCTGAGCCTGCCCCAACTCAGCTGCAGCCGTTCCCTCCAGTCCTGTCCCTGGGCACCAGAGGGAAGAGTTTCCCACAGCCCCAGCCAGGGACCCGCTCCCAAGGCTGTTGCCATGGCCACCAGGGCTGGGACCAGTTGGGATGCTCGCTTTCCACAGTCTGGGGTTCAGGAATGGGATTCCCCAATTTCCTGCTCCCGCTAAAACCGCGCTGCTGCTCGCTGCCCTCCCACCTCCCATGGAAACCACAAAAGGCAAAGATCCTGGGCTGGGATAAGAACAATTTACTGGGAACAGCAACAAGATAAAGAACAAACAAGAACAGAAACAATACTGGTAACCGAAGGGAAAAGAAAAACTATTTACAGGGAAAACCAAAACACAACTCACTGGGTCATCCTGGCCACTTATTTCCTCCTGCCTGTGAAGGACACCCTTCTCCTCAGGGAGAGAGAGACCCTTTCCTGCCTCTGGCAATGACTTGAGGAGGGAGTGAATATAATGACATGGCCCCAGCCAGATCCTCATGTTCTTCAATCCCACATCATGTCATTGCCAGGGGCAGGAGAAGGGACAGGTGTCTTCCCAGCATGGATTACAGTGAACATGGATCACAGGTCTCTTCCCAACGTGGGTCCTCCAATTGGGTATGAAGCTGGAGCCAGGCACGAAGCTCTCCCTGCAGGGACATTTGCAGGGCTTGCCTTACCGGTGCTTCCATACGTGTCTGTTCAGGTTACAGCTCTGGGTGAAGCTCTTCCCACACTGGCGACACTCGTAGGGCCTCTCCCCACTGTGGATGCACCGGTGGGTGATGAGGTGGGAGTTGTACTTGAAGCCCTTCCCGCAGTCGGGGCAGCGGAAGGGGCTCTCCTCGGTGTGAATCCGCTCGCGAAGGAGGAGATTGGAACTGGTGTGAAACCTCTTCCAACACTGGGGACATTCACAGGGTCTCTCCCCAGTGTGGATGCGTTGGTGGATGACGAGCTCAGAGCCGCACCTGAAGCCCTTCCCACACTCCCCACACTCGTAGGCCCATTCCCCAGTGTGGATCCTCTGGTGGCGGATCAGGGTGCTGCTCTTCCTGAAGCTCTTCCCACACTCCAAACACCTGTAGGACTTCTCCCCATCATGAAGCTGCTCATGGGCCACCAGCTCTGCCTGAAGCTCTGTCCACCTTCCTGGCACAGGGTGGGTCTGTCCACCTCAGAGCAACCTGGGCTGGGTTTGGAGCCCCTGGTCCTGTGGGATCTCTGGGGCTTTTCCTCTCTGTTGGATTCCTGTGCCGTCGAGCTGCTCAGAACAGCCTCTTCCATGGGGTTCTTCTGTGGGGATTTTTCCTCCCTGCTCTCCATCCTCAGCTCCTTTTCTGGGGCAGGAAGGACAAGGAGAGGATGGAATTTGCCTCCATTCCAGAGGGAGGGGCAGGAGATCCCCCCCAGTCCATTCCTGGCAGGACTATGTCAGAAGTGGGGTTGTCCTGCAGCCAGGGGCCATGCTGGGCTGGGAGATGGAGCAGATGAGAAAGGGAAAGGGGCACTGACTTCCTCCTCACCTGCCTGCATGTTCCAGGGCTTCTTCCTCTTCCTCACAGCCTCCTCCTCCATCCAGCCAAGGTTTGGGAATGAGAAATCCTGTTTGGGGAAAAATACAATGTGTGAGCACATTGGATTAGGGGGTTCCTCCTGCCCAAGTCCATCTCTAGTGCTGCAGCACATCCACAACGAGCCCCTGTGAGCAACCTGCACTCCCAGAGCCCAGGGCACGCTTGCTTAACCTGCTGATGGACAAGACCAGAGATGGGTCTGTGTGCACAGCTCCAAACACAGTTTATTGCAATGTAGAGGGTCCAGGCACAGAGACAAAATGGGGCTGAGGACACAGGGTTTGATAAGGGGGGAAAGGGGCGGGTCTGAGGGCCAAGGGCCAATGGGAACTGAGCACAGGTGGTGCAGAGGAGGGGCAGCCAACTGGGGAACCAATGAGGTAACAGGGGCGGAGCATTGCAGTAAACCGGGACCAATGGGGGACAAGAGAGGGGAGAACATTCTAGGGGGAGTACATATAAGGAAAAAAGGGCAGCTGGACTGGGTGATACCAATGAAGGCTGCTGCATTCACATGAGCCTGCAAATGCTGATGGTGAGACCATTGTCCTCAGAGGGGTGTCTCTCTCTGACCCTGGTCACCTTTGCCCTGAGGTATTACAGTTCCAGTGTTGGGCCCCTGCACCTTCACACTCTAGAAGTCACTGGGAATTTGGTGCCCATGTAAACCCCCAAAACACCAAGATTCAGTCCCTCAAAATGCACAAATTACCAAGATGCAGCAAAAATACCCAACCCTCAGTTTCCCCTCTCTGGTCTCTCCACTTCGGGCTCCTGGAGGCCCCCCTGTCTGGGTTGCTGCGGGTCAGGTTTGTATTGGTGTTCCCCTCTCTGGGCTGCTGGGGCTCCTGGCAATCCCGCAGGTTCCCCTTCTCTGGGCTCACCACTTTGGCATCATAGGCATCCCAGGGGTCAGCATTGTCTGGGGTCCCTGTTTCAGAGTCCTGGGGTATCCAAGGGTCCACCCTGTCCATGCTGCCAACATGTCCAGGCTTCTGGAGCACCCCCAGCTCTCGCATTGCCCGTTTCTGCTCCCCCCAGTGCCGGTTTCCCTGCCAGCCCTGCCGGTCCCGGGCGATCCCCAGGTGGCTCTGGGCTGACAGTGCAGCCCCTGGGCCGGGCAGAGCCAGCCCCAGCACGGGGGGACCCTGCATCCTCCGCTGCTTCGGCAGCCGCGCCCAGCGCCGGGCACAGAGCTCGGGCAGCCCCCGCCGCCCCCTGCCCAGGGAGCCCCGGGACCCCCGCAGCCGGGGCTGGCTCTGAGCGAGGCGGCCCCGAGCCCGGCTGCGTGGCCAGGGGGGCACGGCGAGCCCGGGGCCTCTGTGCCAGCGCTTCCCCCGCTCTCCCTCAGCCTTTGCCCGGCCCGGCCTCCGAGCACAGAGCTCTGCCCGGGGGCTCTCGGCCCGAGGGGCGGCTCCGGGCCCGCCCGGCCGCTCCCGGCTCCCACAGCCCGCCCGGGGCCGCCAACAAAACATCCCAGCACCAAATCCACAAACCAGCCACTGCCACCCTGTCCTGCTGCGCCTTCCCAGGGACCCCAACCCCGCGGCGATGCCCCCGGTGCATGGGGACAAAAAGCTGCTCCAGCCCAGCGCCTCGGAAGCCCCAGCTGCGGCCCGTCCCTGGCACAGCGATCCCGGCAGCTGCCCTGCTGTCGCAGCTGCGGCTCTGGAGCAGGGAGGCTCTGCGGGACCCCCGGGCTGGGCCCCCTCCCAGCCCGTGCCCGCCCCGCACCTTCAGCCCGGCCTCTCTCGCTGCTCCGGCTCCTGCACAGTCCCCGCTCTCCATTCCTTGGCCCCCTGGGCTCTCCTCTGGGGCTCCTACAACACCCAGCAATGGAAAACAATGGATTTTGGTGCTCCCTGGCCAGGCCACAACTGAAACTTTGTTCCTTTGGCCTGGCTGCAGAGACCCCCAGGGCGTTTTCTGCACACAGTCCCAGCCCCCAGCGCTTGCTGAAGGCGCTCCCTGCAAATGTCACTGTGCCAGGGCCCTGTCCTTGCTGTCACCTGCTGGGGCTGGCCATGCACAGAGCTCCTGGACTTGCATTTCCAGCTGCTGTGCAGCCAAAGCTGAGCCATCTGCAGCTGCCTGAGTGCAAAAACTGCAATAGGAGCCTCTCTCCAGGGGGAAATCTCTCCTCCTGTGCCGGCCCCTGGCAATGCTGCCATTCTCTGCTGCTGCTGCTGGGGCACTCGGGGCTCAGGCTGAGCAGCAAAGGTGACCCTGAGCCAGGAGCTTTCCTTGGCTGCAGCAAAGCCTCGGCACCCAAAGCCCTTCCCGGCGCTGTGCCCTGCGCCAGGAGGGATTGTGCCAGCCGAGCTGACCTGAAATTTCTTCTCCCAGGCAGCTTTAGGACACGCACCATGGAGAAGCCAGAGCCCACTCTCAGCTTTGCGCAGTCCTGCAGAAGAATCCTATGTGTGAAGCAGCCTGGGAACAGGGTTTGGTGTCAGGGGAGGGGAGCTCAGAGCCCTTTTCTGCCCTGTGGGCTGAGCTTTTGCATTTCCAATGGCTCTGCAGCTGCCAAAGGGGCTTTTTGGCTCAGCTGAGAACAGTTCTGCTAAGAGTCTGTCTTAAACCTGCTTTACCTGCAAATGTGCCCAATGAATCCTAGTTTTTTGAAGCCCCAGGTCTTGTGTGAGTGCAGGTGTGACAAGTGAACGATGGAACAGCTCTGCTAGGGGGGAGGTCTCCTTCTCTTCTTTTGGTTTTTCTTTTGTTTGGTTTGGTTTTTTGTTGTGTTTTGGTTTGTTTGTTTTTATTGGTGTTTTCATTGTTTTGTGGTTGTTTGTTTTTTTGTTTTGTTTGGGTGGTGGTGGCATTTTTTGTTTTGGTACAGTTTTGTTTGGTTTTTTATTGTTTTATTTTTGTTGGGGTTTTTCTTTTCTTTTCTTTTCTTTTCTTTTCTTTTTTTTTCTTTTCTTTTCTTTTCTTTTCTTTTCTTTTCTTTTCTTTTCTTTTCTTTTCTTTTCTTTTCTTTTCTTTTCTTTTCTTTTCTTTTCTTTTCTTTTCTTTTCTTTTCTTCTCTTCTCTTCTCTTCTCTTCTCTTCTCTTCTCTTCTCTTCTCTTCTCTTCTCTTCTCTTCTCTTCTTTTCTTTTCATGAACTCTCCCTTTTAGCTCTGGGCAGAGCTCTGTAACTGTGTCTGACACTTGTCTGTGGCACTGTGCAGGTGGCCAGGGGGACCTTCCCCGAGCTGTGTGCAGAGGAATCCACATCAGCCCAGGCCGGGCTGCGCAGTGGCCGCTCAGTTCCATGGACTGGACGCGGCTCTGGATGCTTCCCTTGGAGCATCTGCAGGGAGGGAACGCTGGGGCTGTCACTGCTGGGGTGTCACAGACAGGGGAACGCTGGGGCTGTCACCGCTGGGGTGTCACACACAGGGGAACGCTGGGGCTGTCACTGCTGGGGTGTCACAGACAGGGGAACGCTGGGGCTGTCACCGCTGGGGTGTCACAGACAGGGGAACGCTGGGGCTGTCACCGCTGGGGTGTCACAGACAGGGGAACGCTGGGGCTGTCACCGCTGGGGTGTCACACACAGGGGAACGCTGGGGCTGTCAGTGCTGAGGTGTCACAGACAGGGGAACGCTGGGGCTGTCACCGCTGGGGTGTCACAGACAGGGGAACGCTGGGGCTGTCACCGCTGGGGTGTCACAGACAGGGGAACGCTGGGGCTGTCACCGCTGGGGTGTCACAGACAGGGGAACGCTAGGGCTGTCACCGCTGGGGTGTCACACACAGGGGAACGCTGGGGCTGTCACTGCTGGGGTGTCACACACAGGGGAACGCTGGGGCTGCCCTGCTCCTGCCCTGTCCCCAACAGCTCTGCCAGTGCCTCGAGGGGACACAAAGGCTGAGCCAAAGGGTGAGAATTGCAGACGGGGCTGAGCTGGCAGGGGCCCATTGGGATCACCAAGTCCAGCCCCCAGCCCTGCACAGACCCCCCAACAATCGCAGCCTGAGCAGCCCTGGGAGTGGTGTCCGAAGGCCTCTGGAGCTCCGGCAGCCTCAGGGCTGTGCCCATTCCCTGGGGAGCCTGGGCAGTGCCCAAGCCACCTCTGGGGGAAGAAGCTTTTCCTGATCTCCAGCTGAGCCCTGCCCTGGCCCAGCTCCAGCCGTTCCCTCGGGTCCTGTCTCTGCCCACCTGGACAGAGATCAGAGCTTGCCCAAAGCAGCTGTGGCTGCCCCTGGATCCCTGGCAGTGTCCAAGGCCAGGTTGGACAGGGCTTGGAGCAGCCTGGGATAATGGAAGCTGTCCCTGCCCATGGCAGGGGGTGCAATGAGATGAACTTTAGCGTCTCTTCCAAGCCAAGTAATTCTGTGATTCTGTGATTTTGGGAGAGAGGCTGAAGCTCTGGCTCAGTTTTATCTCCCCAGATGTCTGGACCCAGCAGCAGCCATGGGTGGGATCATCTCCTCCTCCCTCTCCCTGTAGCTGGAACTCACCCAACGGAGCAACTGAATAATGTCCCTCATGGGCAGTGACTACCAGAAAGGAATGTTCCTCCTTGGGGAAACACATTATCCTTGGAATTCAGCAGAGCATTGAAATGGCCCCCTTGGCACCTCAGCACCACTGACATCTCCTCTTACTGTACTTGGCCCAGGAGATCTCCCGGAGCAGCTGCAGAGGAGTCGCTGTCAGGACGAGGGACATTTATCAAAGGTAGATGTAGATCAAAACAAGCTCTGGCACCATACCAAATCTTTATTTGCCACTGGGAAATAAATGCAGATGTCCCCATGTCACAATCTCAGTCCCCCCAGGGTTCCTTTGTTTAGTTTTATCCCCTGATATGGAGACACAGGAGCTCTCCCAGCTGGACAGGGTGTCAGGAATCCCTTCCTGAGCTTGACACGCTTGGGGAGGGTGAACAAGGAGGTTCCTTCTTGCAGGAGACTGTATGGGTTTTGGAAAGAGGCCAGACCCGGAGAAGCTGCTTCTACAACCCCTCATCACCGGCAATCCCACATCTTTATTTGTGTGGCTGTCTTGTCAGGGCAGGGAGAGGGCAGAGAGGAGCCTCCTTCGGGCAGGGAGAGGAGGCAGAGACACCAAAAGCAGGAGTCCCAAAGGGATCTGGGCAGATCTGGATCCCATGGCTGCAGTAGGTGTGCCATTCCTAAATCCAGTCTGGGAGAGCCACGGCTGTGTTGCTGTGTAAGCTCTGAGGTATCTGCTGGTGGGAGGTGCTCAGGTTCCTCCTGTTTGCATCCCCAGGTCCTGCAGAGCTGCTGTTAAACAGTGCCAGGGGATGCTCCTGGCACTGACCCTGGCATGGCTCAGGGCTCAGGTTTCCTCCATCAATCCCACCTCAGAGCTTCACTCTGGTGGGCAGGTGTTAGTGGGTCAGGAGCGGCACAATCCAGAGAATTGGAGCATGGTTTCATGTTGGCAGTTCTGGGAATGGGTTTCTCTGGCAGGATGCTGGACACCAGGGATTTCTGCCCTCCTTTCTCAGAAGAGTTTGGGATTCTCCTGTTAGTGCTGTTCCACAGCTTCCACCATCCCTACTCCTTTCCTTGACACTTCCCCAGATCCCAGTGTCCTTTCTGAGGGGGAAGAAAGGAATGTCCATGATGGCACCACCTGGCTGCCTCGGACTCCAGCTGCTCCTGGAGTTCCAGCGTGTCCGGCACAGCCGCTCTCAGTGGGGCTGGGACTTGGTTCAGGCCCCACAGTCCCTGTCAGTGGCCACTCCCCGCTGGGCTCACGCTCTGGCCGTGTGGGGCTCCTGAAGGGTCAGCGGGTCTGGCTGAGCACTCCCAGCTCTGCAGCTCCTGACTCATCCCAGGGATGGGGTCCCGCAGTCCCGCTCGGTGCCGTGTTGCCAACGGGGCCCTGTTTTGGGGTGGCCATGGGTACCTGCTGTTCCTCCACCCTCAGCAGCCCCACAGCAGAAGGGTCCTCTGGGAGCCCAGGTAAGGGATTCAGCTGTGGAATTCTTCTGTCTCCACAGCATCTCTTCCAAAAGTCCTTTGGGCTCCCTGAAATGCTGTCTCCTGAGGTGATCCATGCCAAGGAGTCCTGGGGCCTCTGGGCCAGTCCCAGTGGGGTGTTTTTGCCATTCCCAGTCATGGTCACTTCAGCTTCTGATGTGCTCAGGCCTGAGTGGCAGCCTCAGCCAGAGCTGACTTACAGGACAAACCTTGGGCATTTTGTAACTAACACCATCAGTTTTATTGAGCTAAAAATAGATGACCCATATGATTCTGCTGCTGTTTAAAACCAAACCAGCTGCTGTGGAGACTTCCACATAATCTTGTGTAGTTACCTGCAAGAAATGCATCATTCTAAGAAATTTCCCCAACTGACATGAATAGAGGCTTATAGGATATTTTAGAGGAAACCCTCCAAGCTGAGGACTGTGCTCTGGCCAATCCCTGGCCCCTCCTGGCCAGGAAAAGTGCCATGAGACCCAGGAGTTTATGTGCTAAAAATATAATCAAGTGACTTTGGCTTGCTGATTTGGGCCTATAAAAGCTGGACCTGCATTTGGAGCAAATTTGGAGAACTCACCTATGGGTGGATGCACCACATGGGATTTTCCCAATCTCTTGGAAGAGTTCTCCAGGTCCTTGCTGTGAAATGGGACCTTTCAGCAACTGCAGACTCTGGATGATGGTAAAGTATTTAGGCAATTGGTGATGTGTCTTTCTCAATCCCTATCCTTTCTCTCCTATAATAATGATTAAGTGCATTACCTTGCTTCTTTTTGCTTGTTGCTAAAGCCAAGCAGGTAGTTTTATTGAATGCATAATTTAACTTTTGTGTTGCCTTAAAACTCACAGTAAAATAAGACCATTCTTCCCATTGATTTCTGTGTTCTTTAAATCAGCCCGTCAGCTGGCAGAACAGGTATCAGAACCTGATGAAAGCCAGGCTCTGCTGTGATCTAGCTGGGCCCCATGGAATGAAGAGGGCCCCTGTCAGTCCATGGAACCCATGGAAGCAAGGCTCAGATGTGAAAAAGGCGTGCACCATGGAAGCCAAGAGCCCCTCATGGAACCAGGGCTGCAGTGTGTCACCGAGGGAGGGACCTCATGGCAGCAGGAGAGCATTGTGAGGCTGTGCAACAACAGGGCACCAAGGTTCCACTGTGACTTGACAGAACCCCATGGATGTGAATGGCCCCAAATCGGGCCAAGAGACACTTCCCAAACAAAGCCCAAGGAGGGGATTTGCTTTATTCAGCCTGCTGGGTGTGCAGGGATATCTCCTCCTAACAGCGCACACAGGCACACAGCAGATTACAATATACAGTTACACTCTATGCATATTCATATTTCTCCTCAGAAAAGGTGTGGTTATATAAACGATTTCTCAGTACTCATTACAATCATTAGCATACACGAAGCACAGGCACAGTGCACACTGGTGGTGGCACTGAGGAAGGCTCCGCGTCTTCCTCGGGGGTCTCCTGATGAAGGCTGGACATCATCACGGTGCCCTTTTCACCTTTCTCCTCTAGGCATGTGCAGTCTCTTGTTGGCTGTTTCAGCAATTTCCTCACTGGTTTTAGCAAGCTCTGCCCTTCATTTCTGCCAGCTTTGTTCCCTATTTCTTGCCAAGTTTCATCCTGTGTCTTTAGCTTGTGGCTGAATTTTTGCAAGCATCCATACTGAGTGCAATGTCTCTTATTCTTGCCCAAGTATGCCTGGGCACAGTGCTTTTAACCCTTTCACAGCCACAGACTGGAGAGCCACTCCTGGACACTGGGAATTCCTGCAGGTGCCTCCACCTTTGCAGCCAGTGAGGCTCCAACCTCACTGTGAGAGGCCACAGCTTTTGCACTGTTAAATAAACAAGCTGACATCAGTGCTAGCGTGGGAATAACTGGTTTAATTCTCCTGTTTGGCTTCTTCCAAAGCCTGGCCACGGCTCAAGGAGGAACCAAGGGAGGTGACTGATCCCACAGCCCCAAACAAAGCCAGATGGGGCCTTGTCCAGTTTCCAAACACAGAAAGGTAAATCCATGTTTCACCAATGAACACATACAGAAATCATATTGCTAATAATGATTCATTAATGAGCAGATACAAATATAACATTTGGTTGGAAGGTTTATCTAAAGGTCACCTTTGGCTCAGGGCCTGTTGTTGAGGCTTCAGTCAGGCAGGGTCTGACTAAAACAGCCCTAATTAGTTGTTATTCTCTATGTTCTTTATTACAGCCCACTTTTTCTTGAGACTGTGTCTCTTTTTAGACAAATCTCAGTACTCCATTTCCAGCACAAGGTGTCACAACAACTCTAACATGGAACCATAACACACCAAGTGCTCACACCGCAATGATCACAGTGACTGCCATGAATGCATTTCACAGCAGCCTCCAATTTGGGAGCCAGTCCCACCAGGAAGAATTTTCTTCTTTCTGCCACTCTTCTCCTGATCTTTCTATCAAGGAGATTCCTGATTGCTGGACCTCAAACCCAGCACTGATAAACATCCCTGCAACATTCCTGTCCTACAATAGCCCAGGTTCCTCCCTGGCCAGCAAGCAGATAATCCAAGGCCATGTGGTTCTGCAGAGCCCCATTTGTGTTTGTTGGAGCTCACAGGATGTACTATTGGATATTTTCACAGCATCATTTTTTACTTCTTCTAATAATCAATTTAGCTTGTTAATGTAAATTGGGGGCAGCCGTGCACAGCCAGGGGGTTTCCATTTTCCCAGTGGGCCATTGTTAAGGGCATGGAGCACATCTGGGAGATGGGGTCTCCATGGGGACAGGTTCCCATCTCCTCATTTTGTCAACTGCTCTTTTAACAAACCTTCACCCATTCAACCAATGCTGCAGCTTGTGGATGGTCTGGGATATGAAAAACCCAGCAGTCTTAATCACTGTATTTTTTACAGTAACAGACAAAGCATTCCGCATCACAGTATAAACAAATCCTATAAAAAAATGCCAATTTCATCCCTTCCTCCTTTATTCATTGTACACAATTCACAAAGTTTACCACTGACATTTGGGTCTTGGCCAGTCCTTTTCTCTAGGGTATTTAGTGTTTACAGTGAGCAGCCAAAGCTGACAAATTATTGTCAGCCTTATTTCACATTATCAATTTTTAATTATACAGATATAAATAAAGATTATTGTGTTATATATAATTATTATTATTATATCACTTGCACAAACAAACCTGAGCTCAAGATTGAAACCTTCTTCTGTCACTCCATGTGGGAGTGTTCCAACAACAGTTTTACCTTCGGTTAGTGCTGTTTCCAATGTGTCTTTAACAAAATTCACCCTTGTCTTCCAAAAACACAAGTTTTTTTCCTTTTTCCATATGCAATTTTTGGATGCATTTTAAGACATCCAGGGGTTCGGCTTCTTTTAACCAGCTGCCCCACTGCTCACATCTGCTCTGACCTCAGCCCACTCCAGAGCCAGCCAACTCCAGGGAAGGGCTTCCCATCTGGGAATTTCTGATGGCACTGATTCCTCATATTTACATTTAAAAATGACATTTTCTTGTCGTCTGGCCCGACTGTGCCAGTTTTGTTTTACCAGTGGGCAGGGTCAGCACCAAAGACACAGACTGCAACTGAAGGAATCAGTGTCATTTACTGCAGCTCAAAGCAGCAAAGGATCACAAAAGGAGCAGCTCAGCAATGCACCCAGCCATCACCACCAAAGATTGCAGCAGTGATTAAGAAAGATCCAGCACCTGTTACCCTCAGACTTCAGCATCCCCCAGATCCACACAGCAGCGGGGGAAGCTGTCCCAGCCAAGGGCTGCAGAGCCACTCCTGGACACTGGGAATTCCTGCAGGTGCCTCCAGCCACAGGTGAGGCTCCAAGCCTGTGAGAGGGCCCAGCTCTGACAGTGCTGAATGAACAAACTGACAGCACTTCTGGTGTGGGAACATCTGGTTTCATCCTGCTCTTGGGTTCCTCCCAAAGCCTGGCCAGGGCTCAAGGAGGAACCAAGGGAGGTGACTTTGATCCTTCAGCCCCAAACAAGGCCAGATGTCAGATTTCATGGCCCTGTCTGGCTTGCAAATACAAAAAGATCAATACATGTGTCACTAAGGAGTGGCTACATCTATCACAGTGCTAATGACCATGCATATTTCATCAGTGAGCAGATACAAAGATAACCTTTGGTTGAAAGGTTCATCCAGAGGCCACCTTTGGCTCAGGGCCTGCTGTTCAGGCCTTGGCACTTCAGGGATGTGGTTTAGTGCTGGGCTTGGCACTGCTGGGTGACCAGCTGAACTGGATGAGCTCAGAGGTCTTTTCCAACAGAAAGGATTCTGTGATTCCAGGATTCTATCTGCTGAATTCAGTTAGGTCCAGGTTAGCAGCACTCATTTGCTCAGAAAGTCTCCTCTTGCTCAGCTCTTGTGGCCTGAGGCTTCAGCTCCTTCAGCTCCTGGTGCTAAGCTGCTCATGCTGAACGAGACGACTTGGAGAGAAGAACACAGTCCATCCAATTCCTTCTGGGACACAGAGAGGGGAGGGTGTGGAAACAGGAGCATTGTTTGGTGAGGCCTCCTCTCTGTCCTTCATGGCTTTCAGTGCTGTGAACCAGCCAAGAGCTTTCTCCAAGAGTGCAATGCCCTCTGTTCCCCCAGGGCTCGGTGGCTGCTGCCCAGGACTGTGGGACTGGCACAGATCCAGTGGTCGAGACCCTCCTTGCTGTGGCCTTGGAGCTGCCTGGGCACAGCAGCCTCTTCCATCTGGAAGCTCCCCATGGACAGGGAGTCCCCAGCTCTGTTCCTTGCACAATCTCCAGGAGCCCAGGGCTGTCATCTCAAGTCCCTGCTGGCACTGGGGGCTCCCAGGTGCCTCAGGCTGCTGTGACACCGCTGCACACAGGAGGGAAGAGTGGCAGGGGCTGTGCTGAAATGTCACTATAGGACACAAGACAACACGACGCAGAGACGCTGTTGGTCTCAAGGCAGGAAAAAGGGCAGGTTAATTTATTTACTCCAACATTTATAGATTTCCAAATATGACAGTGGATTGGAGGGTGAAAGTGCCACCTCTCCGAGGACAAACAAACAGTCCATCAAGTTTCTCCTCCTCCATAAAAGAATGCAAAACAATAAGTTGTTTACAGAAAGTGTGTGAGAAAGTTTGGTACAAGAATGCAAACATCAGAACACTTAGAAAATCTTAAAAAGTCAAGGCGACATTGAAAGTCAGCTCCATGTGCTGCTGCTGTGGAGCCATTTGTCCAGCCCTGGCCCAGAGTCAGGGATCAGATCCAGGCCCTGCTGCTGCTCTCTCGGGATCAGCCCCAGTTTGGGTGTTGCTGTCAGGGCCAGCAGGAGTGGTGGCTGGAGCAGCAGGTGCTGACAGTGCCCCAAGCCCTGGGGCTGGAGGGGTCCCTGGGCTGGGCTGGAGGGAGCTGCCCCTTGTTCTCCCTCTGCCCCAGGCAAAGCTGGGCCAGGCACAAGTGGGGCAGCACAGCCAACAGGGAGCCTGTGAGCCTCTTCCAGCCCTGGCTGCTCAGAGTTTGGGCCTTGGAGCCTCAGGTGGCCAAAGGCAGCTGCTGCTGGTCCCTCTGTGTGCCCCTGTGTTCAGCAGTGCTGCTCCATCAGTCTGTGCCCAGCAATGGGGAAAAGCCTCAGCCCTGCAGGGCCAGGAGCTGCCGGGCTCTGCCTGAGCAGCTCAGCCAGCAGGAAGGGAGCTGCTCCACATGGGAACCAGGAGCAAAGGGCTGCAGCACCTCGTGCTGGGGCAGAGCCCGAATTCTGAGAGGGAATAACAGAGTTATTCATGTGCATTGCTGCATCGGCACTGCGGGTGCTGTGCCAGCAAACACAGGGTTCAAGATGTGCAAAAGAATTCTGCAGCTCTTGACTGGATCAGGATGTCAGCAGTGCTAAACTCCAGCTCAGTCCAAATGAAACACTTCACACCTCTGCTCATATCTGCTAGATTTTTTTCTTCAGGGTGTCCAGAGAAAAGTAAACAGAGGAGGAGCCTACGTTTTCATTGTTTATCAGAAATGTATCTCATTTTGCTGTACATTCCTTTTGTAGGACGAGTTCTCTGTTAAAAACACTGGACAAAAAAGAAAAGAAAAAATATGAAAGATAAAACCAAAAAACAAATGTGTAGTGAAAATCCTTGGTAACTTTGGATTAAGAGGCAACTGATCTTTTTAAGAAGAGAAATCAGTTACTCTGTAAATGTTCTGATGGCATGGATTCATCTTACTGACCTTGGCATCCCTTTTTTAAAACATTCAGGGTTTTGTTTGCAATACTGTGTTATTCTAAATTGTGATTGAATCAATAGGAAATTGAAAGATCTATTATGCATTTATGCATTACTGTGTCTGGAGTGTAAAAATATTGCAGTTGGAAATTTGGATTTAAAGTGTTGCAAATGAAAGTTATAAATCCCAGTGGATTGTCTGACAGCAGCTTTTCCTAGAGGATGTGCAGCACTCTACCGACTTCATCAG
The DNA here is from genome assembly GCF_036417665.1 of Passer domesticus. NCBI lineage: Eukaryota > Metazoa > Chordata > Aves > Passeriformes > Passeridae > Passer > Passer domesticus. The sequence goes on from NW_026990165.1 coordinate 70,066, forward strand.
TGGGGTTGGGGGTACTTGGACCTTTGTCCTGTGCCACTCTGAGAATGTCATAGAATGGAACTTTGCCTGCCACCAGCCCAGGTCACCCTCTGCCACCAAACCTCCTTGGACCTTGTGTCCCCCAGGCAGGCACAAACTGTTTGTGCTGCTCCCACTTTTGCACAAACCCACAGAGAGCTGGGATTTTTCCAAGTCTCCTGTCTGCATTGGGCCATATTCCTAAAGAAGCAGCAGCCCATCCCAATGAATATGGCAAGTTATATGGATGGTTGTGAGCTCCACTTCCTACCTAGAAATCCTGAAACTGCTTCTGAATGCTGCTCCTTCAGCTCTTGGACATCTTCTCACACAGAGCTGGGAAAAAAATCCCCTGGTCTCTGGCTAAAGGGTGAGTTATGCCAAAGTTGGAGCTCTGTGCAAAGTCTCTATCCATCCCTCTCCTATTAATATACCAATATGTGGGGGTGTGCATGGATGTGTCTTGTACACAAAGGAAGGAGTGTGCAAGCAACGTGACTGACACTTTCACTGTCCATGTTCTCCCATACCCATGGGTACAGAGACATTATGGAAACCCAGGCACACACAGAGCCTTCTGCCCCTGGATACAGAGACACCCAAGAGCCCCTGGCACACACAGACCCTTCTGTCCATGGATGCACAGACATCCAAGAGCCCCTGGCACACACAGACCCTTCTGTCCCTGGATACAGAGACATCCAAGAGCCCCTGGCACACACAGACCCTTCTGTTCATGGATGCACAGACATCCAAGAGCCCCTGGCACACACAGACCCTTCTGTCCCTGGGTACAGAGACATCCAAGAGCCCCTGGCACACACAGACCCTTCTGTCCATGGATGCACAGACATCCAAGAGCCCCTGGCACACACAGACCCTTCTGTCCCTGGATACAGAGACATCCAAGAGCCCCTGGCACACACAGACCCTTCTGTCCCTGGATACAGAGACATCCAAGAGCCCCTGGCACACACAGACCCTTCTGTCCATGGATACAGAGACATCCAAGAGCCCCTGGAACACACACACCCTTCTGTCCATGGATACAGAGACATCCAAGAGCCCCTGGCACACACAGACCCTTCTGTCCCTGGATACAGAGACATCCAAGAGCCCCTGGCACACACAGACCCTTCTGTCTCTGGAGGATGGAGCGTGGTGGGTGGGGGTGGTTGGTGGGCAGCGAGTCCCGGACAGCAGGCCAGACCCAGCTCCAGCCCTGCCAGGGCTCAGTACCAGCTCCTCTGGAATGGGAAAGCCCTTCAGCCTTGTCCCTGCCCAGAGGGGCAGTGCTGGCCTGGCAGCACAGGTTGTTTTCCCCTCAGGCTGCAGGAGATGAGAACACAACACTTGCCAACACTGAGTGCGAGGCACAGCTCCGGGTGCTCCCCATGAACCTCAGCTCTGGGAGCACTGTCTGCCCCAAGCTCCAGGGGTGCAGTGGGAGCCCGGCTGGGCTCTGCCCTGGGGCCATCCTGCAGGGACAGCTGGAAACAGGGAGCATTCAGCTGCCACAAACAGCCAAGCCAGGGCTGCAGGGCAGCTGCTCCAGCCCGGACTGCACTGCTGTGTGCTGTGCTCTGGGACTGGGGCTCCCCACACAGGGAACTGGACTGGAGTGCCAGAGGAGACAGAGAAGCTTCAGCTTCAGCCTCACTGAGGTGGCTGCGTGGGCTGGGAAGAGTGGGGAGGCTCAAGGGGATTCACAGAGCTCATCCTGCTGCAAGGATGAAGAAAAGGGAGTGGGAACTCAGCAGTGAGGAGAGCTGAGGGCTGGAGAGTGGCTCTGAATGACACTAAAATCCCACTGGACCTCTGAGACATTGCTGCTCCTCAGCCACTGACAGCATGAGTCCCTAAACCTGGGGGCTTGGCCTTCCTTGTGGTCAGGGGCATCAAGGAAGGCAACAAGAGTGATGGAGACTGCAACAGGTTGGTAACTTATTGGGGGAAAATAGGGAGCAGTTGAAAAGTAAAAGGCAGGTGGGGGAGAGAACTGTTCAGAGAAGGGCTGAGCTACATCTTGAGAAAGCTGAGAAATGTCATTTGTAGTCATCCCAGATTGATTTGATTTCAGAAGGTATTGAACAAGTTTAATTTTTGGGAGGTGTCATGTTTTCCCTTGGAGGTGTACACTCTGCAAACTTGAGCTGTGTTGCCAAAATGCTCAAGCAAGTCTGTGCTGCAGGTGACACCATTTCTTCTTTGGCTGATTCCAGCCTGGTGCTGAGCTCCAGCAGAGCCCTGCCAGAGCCCAGAGCAGCTTCAGCATCCGCAGAGCCTGGCTGCAAGGAGAGAAAGCAGAAACCACCCCTCAGCTGAGGGCTCCTGTCCCCTTGTCCCAGCTGCCTGTGGTGCCCAGGCCCTGCTGGCCGGGTTCAGAGCTGTGCCCAGAGCTGCCCATCAGTGCTGCTTTTGGCAGCTGGGCAGGAGGGCAGGACATGTGCCCAGCCTGCATCCAGCCATGGCACATCCACCTGCTCAGCAGCTGCCCAGAGCAGGATGCTCCTGTGCTCGCTGCCATCTCCCAAAAGCTCTGATCCCACCCTGCCAAGCAGACAGGCACCCACCTCACGCCATCCACGGCTGGAAGAAAAGCTGGTCCCAAACGATGTCCTCAGCCTGCTCCAAGGGCACGGCCCATCCACGTCACAGCTGGTCCCAAGCACTTCCCAATCCAGACTGGACCCCACCTGGAACGCTTCCTCTAGAAAAACAAACAATAAATTATTGAAAATAGATAATAGACAAAAAGGGGAAAAAACAACAGATGTAAAAATCTTATCTCTGTCAGGGTCTTGAGGAAGCACCAACCCCTGCATGTCCACCCACGGGAAAAACACACCCATGGGTGAGGGAAGCCCACGCTTTCTCCTTTCCCCCTGCACTGCCCCCCAAAATAACCATGATCTCAAAGCAAACAAGGGCAGTGGAGCAGCCCAAGCCCTTCCTTGCCTGCACAGCAAAGCAGCCCTGCAAAAGTTCTGGAGTCCCACCTCTGCTCCCACCATGGGGGTTTGTTTGTATCGGGCTGGCTGCCCCAGCTCCAGCCCAGGGCACGGTGGGTGCTGGGGGCTGTTGGCAGGGCCAGGAGCCCACTCCCATTTCGTACCCATCCCAGACCATGGCCCCAGCCCTGCCAAAAGCAGCTGGGCAGCCGACTGAAGGATCAGCTGCATCTGCCACAGCAAAGAGGGGAACCTTTGGTTCTTAGCCAGGCTGTGCAATGCCCAATTCTGGGAGCATCCCCCTGCGTGTGGACTCATCTGTAAATTCGCTGTGGAGCCAGACTTTGAAGAAGGTGCCAGAATTGAAGGCCATCATCTTCAGCTTACCAGTGGCCAGGTCCAGGGAGAGGTTGTCATCCTTGATGTCATCCTCGCTGTCTCCTGCAGCAGCAGCCCCACCTGGTACAGCTTCTCTGGGGGCTCCTTCTCCTTCCCTGGGCTCAGACCAGGCTGTCAGGGCTCTGCCCAGGGCCCCAGCTGTCAGGGAACCAGGACAAGCCAAATCAGCTGGGATGTTGGCCACCAGGGCTGGGCAGAGCAGCTCAGCTCCAGCACAAGGGCTGTGTGCTCCCATCTGATGAGCCCTGGGCAGTGACACAGGCAGGACAAAAAAGTCTGGGTTTCTTTGCTTCTCATTACCAAGGCATGTGTGCAGCTGTAACTTACCAGGGCCCTGCAGCACAGTGTGCCTGTGGCTCTCTCCCTTCTTCTAGGGCAGATGAATATCCTGCATCCAAGGATGACAGAACACCTCTTCTAATGAGGGCCTTTCCACGTCCGGCATGGATAAACACCACCTGATGAGATCTTGGCACTCTGGGCAGAGAAACCAGAAACGGCCAGTCAGTTGGAAAAGGCTTCTGTTGGCTTTGCCCCACTATTCCCATGCCCACTCCATGCTGGATGTGCTCAGAGCTGAGCCTAAACTTTCCCATCAGTTCCCTGTTTTGGAGGAGAGCAGGAGAGCAGGACATGTGCCACCTCCTCAGCAGCTGCCAGAGCGGGATGCTCCCGAGCCTGCTGCTGTCTCCCAGCACTGGCATTCCCCCCGTGCCCAGAGATGAGGATCCACCTGGAGAGAGCCGTTGTGGCAGCGAGAGCTGATGGTCCCAGCTGATGTTCTGGCCCCTCCTGAAAGGGTGCTCCCCGCAGACCATCTGGTGCAGCACGATGCCCAGGGACCAGATGGTAGCTGGCTCGCCATAGTACCAGCCAAAATGGGTCCATTCTGGGGGGCTGTATGATGGTGTTCCTGTGGAATACAGATGGAGTTCATCAGGGGGATGCTGCTGGCCCCAGCATCCCTGGGCGTGCCGGGGCTGCAGCAGTGGCACACGGGGTGACCACTGCCCTCTCACCAGCACCTGGGACTGGTGTACAAACTTTGGGTTGGAAAAGAAGCCACTGGTGTGGGAAGGGGACAACGGAAGCCCTGGCAAGACCAACCATGACAGAAACACACTTAGTGCTGAGGGAAAACCATGCCTTCATCCTCCCTGCCTGCATTGTCCCAAAATACATTATGAACCCAGAACAAACCAGGTGAGTGGACCAGCCCAAGCCCTTTCTCACCTGCACACCAAACTGGCTGGGGCACAGGTTCCAGGCCCCCCCATCTCTGCTACCCTCACCCACGGGTGTTTTTGTTGGGCTGGCTGCCCCAGCCCCAGTCCTGGGCAAAGTGGTGGGCAAAGGCTGCCAGCAGGGCTGGAAGATGGCTCCCCACCCACCCCTGCTCAAACCCAACTCGGCTGAAGACTCCGTGCCATGAAGGTCAGCAAAAGGGAGAATCCCTGCTGCCACACCCAGCTTGGGCCCTGAGATGCTGGGCCATCAGATACCAGAACCGGGAGCACAGCTCTGTGTAGGCTCACCTGCAAAATGAATGTAGGCTGTCTTTTGCAGGTAGGTGCCACAGCCGAAATCAATCAGTTTGGCTTGCCCGGTGGCCAGGTCAATGAGGATGTTTTCTGGCTTGATATCCCTGTGCAGGACCCTGCAGCTGGTGCAGTGCCGCACGGCCTCCAGCACCTGGCGGAACAGCTGCCGCGCCACCTCCTCGGACAGGAACCCCCGTGCCCGAATGAAACGGTGCAGGTCCTGAGAGTGCTCTGGGCGCTCCAGCACCATCAAGATGTCGTTGGGGAGCTCAACCCACTCCAGCAGCTGGACCACACCGGAGAAGCCATTGGACACCTTGACCTGCAGCACAATCTCCAGGGGTGCGCTGGTGCCGTCGGGCTGTGGGACGAGCACGATGCCGTCAGTGGGGCTGATGCCGTGCCGGGGGTCAGGAAGCTCTCAGCCAGCCCGGGATGCTCTGCGCCCTGCGCTGGCCCCACGCCCGCTCTCCTTTGAGGTGTCCTGGAGGCTTCCACCCTGCCGGGCCTCGGCTCATCCCTGCCCAGCACAGCACCTCGCTCACTCACCAGCTCACCCCAGTGATGGACGCGGTTCTGTGGCACCCTTTTGATGGCCACCTGCAAGCCAAGTGCAGAACAGGGCTCATCTCGCTGTCCACCCTGCCCAGCCCCATCCTCCACCCGCCTCCTCCGCCCTGCTCCTCCTCCTCCACCCCCTCCTCCTGCGCCCGCCGCCGGTCCCGCCGCTCACCGGGGCGCCGTCCGAGAGCCGCGTTGCTGCGAAGACGCTGCCGAATCCGCCCCGGCCCAGCAGCGAGCCCAGGCGGTACCGCTCCTTCAGGCGCTGCTGCGCCTTCCCTGCGGGCGGGACGCGGCTGTCAGCGCTCGGCCCGGGGCCAGCAACGGCCCCCGAGCGCCCCTCACCCGCCCCGGCCCGGCCATCCCCCGGCGTTCGCTCCCTGCAACGGGACAGCGGTGGAGCTCGGGCCGGGGGAGCTCGGGCCGGGCAAGCCGCAGCGGAGGTGGCGGGAGCGGCAACACCGCGTGTGTCCTCCGCGGGCCCCGGGAGGAGCCGGGGCCGGGCTCGGGGTCGGGCTCGGGGCCGGGGCCGGGCTCGGGCCAGGCGGAGCCAAAAGCCGGCGATGCCGCCCCAGCCCCAGGCATTGACTCCCGCCCAGCAGCACCACCGCCAGCACGGCCAGAGCCGGGCTGAGGCCAGGCGGCGGCGGGACGTCCGGGGGCGGGCACGGGGCAGCCCCGCCCGGGGCCGGGGGCGGGCCGGGGGCATGGCCCGGCCCGGCACGGGGAGAGGGAGGCGGGGAGAGGAGGGGAGACCGGGAAAGGGGGAGCGGGAGAGGTACGGGGCAGCGGGAGAGGGAGAGGAGAAGAGACTCTCAAGTTTCTTCTGTCGCTGCTGCTGCCGCCACTGCCGCTGCCGCTGCTGCAACTGAAGCTCCGGGGCCGTTTGTCCCCGTGTCCGTTTGTCCGTTGCCCGCTCGCCCCCGCCCCGAGCCCCACGTTCCCCGAGGGCAGCCCCTGAGCCTCTGCAAACACGGGAACTTTGCCGAGTTCAGCCAAGAGCCAGAGTCTGGACTCCTGCACAGTGGCTCAGGATTGCCCTCGGTCCCTGCTGTGCATTGTCCCTGCTCAGGGTCAAACACTCTCAGAGCACAATCCCTGAATGCAGAATTTGTACCTGACCCAAGCACTGCACTTATCTCTCCAGCATTGCTTTCCAAGAAAAACAGGGGAAACCAAACTCTGTGTAGGTCATGGTATCTTAAAATGTCTAAAACTTGCCAACTCATGGATCTTAGTGGTGAGATCCATTTGGAATTAATGGGATGGAGAAGTAGTGCAAGATGGAAAAGGGGAGCATAAAAATAAATTGAGAAAAACGTCTTGAATTGTTTCAGTTTTCATTTAATATCTTAAAAGCTCTTTCAGTTTTTCTAGAATCTTCTCCTCAGTCCTGTTTGCTTTTTCCAAGAACCTTTCCTGGAGAACGAGGTGCAGCTTCTGTCACAAGGTGTGCCACCAACTGCAGCTTTCCACACTGTGGGTACAGCACAACTCTTGCAGCAAAGCAGGACAAATATTTGAAGAATTTTGCAGCTTGTTCTTTTCTTTTCCTTGTGGGCTGGGCAGTTGTGCCATTGGTAAGGTTTTCATTGTTACTCTTCTACCCTAAGCAAACATGACAGGCTACCAAGAACTCTTAGGGAATGCAAGCCTGACTGAATGCAAAGAAAGAATCTCCAGAGCCTGCAGCCAGAAGTGGAGAGCTGTGTGATAATCATTCCAACACCCCCAAGGACATCTTGAAAGTGATCTAGAAGATGAAAATGGGCTGACAGAAGGAGTTTGTTTCTGTGTTCAGTTCAGATTCTGCTACATCTGAAATCAATTCTACAGTCTCCATCTAAATCAAGAGTACAATCAGTTCATGAAAAGCACCAGAACAAACTGGACCTCTAAAGAGATGACAGAAAGAATCTGAAAAGGAAAAAAGCAGGAGAAATGCATTTCTCAGCACTGCAGTACTTGCCTACCTGAAACCCTCCTCCATTTCCTCTGCATGCCTGGATCTGGCAGTGTCAGTTCTGTATTCGGTGGTGCCTCCAGCCCTGAATCCCCTCATCTACAGCCTGAGGAACCAGGAGCTCAAGGCTGCAGTGTGGAGACTGATGACTGGACATATTAGGAAACATTAAACTGCTGGCCAATTTCTGCAAATCACTTATAACAAAATTAATCTTTGATAGTTCTGTTGGTTTGGTCCATTGATTTCCCTGTCATTTTTTTTTTTTAATATTCTTCCTAAAGCTAGACCATTGTTTCTGCTATTTCTGACTTTGTTTCTCTCCACCTTTGCTGTGGCCGCAGACTGTGACAATGAGGAGGTGTGCTCTCAGTGGCTTTAAAGGAACTAAAAGATCTCCCAGCAGAGTTTTCTGCAGAGATCCCCCTTTTGTTGCCTTCTCTGGAGCTGCAGCAGCAATGTCTGTGTGCAGAGCTGGGGGCAGATCAGTGCTGGCACAGCAGCTGTGCCCAGCAGCAGCAGTACTTGGTGTTGCCAGTGCTGCTGCCGTGGCCCTGCCCCGCTGCCCTGGTGGCCCTGGTGTTGCTGCAGGGCCTGAGTGCTCTCGGGGCCGGGCACAGTCCTGGGGGTGGCAGTGCCGGGGCTGCAGCAGGGACAGGCCATGGGCACTGCTGGGGCAGCGCTGACGCCTCAGGCCAGGCCCTGGGGGCTCCAGGCTCCTTGCCCAGGCTCTCTCAAGAACACGGCCAGGCCAATGCTCAGCACAGAAAAGCCCCAGGGTGAGCAGCCCCAGGCTGGCCGTGGGCAGGCTGGGGGCAAACAGCATGGCTGGGGCTCTGCAAGGGCCCTGGGGGAGACGGGAAGGAGCAGCAGAGCAGGGGCTGATCCATCCCCAGTGCACTGCACAGCCCAGGGCAGCGTCCCAGAGCGTCCTCATGGAGCTGCCAACAACATCCCCCCTCTGCAGCCCTGGCCTCTCCCCCAGCTCACAGAGGTGCTGCATCCTTGCAGGCACAGACACGGCAGCACTGGCTCAGGAGCCCCTGTTTGCATTGCACAGAGCAGGCGGGAGCACACCCATGCTGCTGCTGTGGGGACATGAACCTGAGGCAGCACAAATGCCATCAGCCCCTGGGGCCAGCAAGGGCTGGGGGACTCCAGGGAAACCACTCAGCTTTGTCCTGGCCCCTGCAGTCAGCCAGAAAGTTTGTTCCCATCAGCTGGGAGTTTCCTGTCCCACTGCAGACCCTGTTGCTCAGAGCCAAGGCTGCCTGGCAGCCAGCCCCAAACTGCCCTGAGCATTTCCTTTGCTCCACCTTTGCTTTCTTTACCCATCCCTGATCCAGATTTCTTCCTATTGCCCAGCCCTGTTCCCTGCCCTGCAAACAGCCCATCCCTGTTTGCCCTTTCCTCTCTGGCCCCACTCCCCATTGCAGTTCCTGACTTGGCACCATGGGAACGTCCCTTGGGGAGCAGGATCATCCTCCAAGTGCTGCAGGAATTGTCTGCAGGCTCCTGCAGTGCCTGGTGCTGCTCCCTTGCCAGAGGCACCCCAGGCCAGGGGGGCACATCTGGGCTGCTGTGTCTGCCTGCGGGGCTCCCTGTTCTGGGCAATGAGGAGGAGCTGCAGAGGCTCTGCAGGACTGACAGGATGGGCTTTGGGGCTGGCAGGAGAAGCTGAGGCACCTGGGCTGCTGGAGCTTCTGAAGAGGAGGCCCAGGGCTCATTGTGGAACTGCCCCAAGGGTGGTTTCAGAGAATCACAGAATCAGCAAGGTTGGAAAAGTCCTTGGAGATCATCAAGTCCAACCTGTGCCCTGACACTGCTTTGTCTCCCTGAGCCTCCTTTTCTCCAGGATAAACCACCCCAGCTCCCTCAGCCACTCCTCACAGGACTTGTGTTCCAGACCCCTCCCCAGCCTTGTTGCCCTTCTCTGGACACGCTCCAGCCTCTCCATGTCCTTCCTAAATTGGGGGGCCCAGAACTGGACACAGCACTCGAGGTGTGGCCTCACCAGTGCTGAGCACAGGAGAAGAATCACTGCCCTGCTCCTGCTGGCCACACCATTCCTGATCCAGGCCAGGAGCCATTGGCCTTCTTGCCCACCTGGGCACACTGCTGGCTCATGTCCAGCCTGCTGTCCCTCAGTCCCTGCAGGTCCCTTTCTGCCTGGCTGCTGTCCAGCCACTCTGTCCCCAGCCTGTAGTGCTGCAGGGGTTGTTGTGGCCAAAGTGCAGGACCCAGCACTGGGACTTGCTCAACCTCACCTTGTTGGATTTGGTCCCTGGATCCAGCCTGTCCAGGTCCCTTTGCAGAGCACTCCTGCCCTCCAGCAGATCCACACTCACACCCAGATGGTGTCATCTGCAAATGTACTGATGCTGGACTCAGTCCCCTCATGCAGATCATCAGTGCAGATACTGGAATCCACGCTGGCTGGCTCTGATCCCTCAGCCATCCTGTGGGTGCCCTGTGATGGCTCCCATGGTGATCTGTTCCATAACCTTGCCAGGCACCAAGGTCAGGCTGACAAGGCCTGGAGTTCCCCAGATCCTCCTTCCAGCCCTTCTTGGGGATGGGCTCACATTGGCACCTCCACTCCTCTGGCATCTCCCTGCTGAGCCAAGTCTGATAGTAAATGATGGAGAGCAGTTTGGGGAGCTCATCCACCAGATCCCATCTGCTCCCAGAGACACCTGTGAGCACCTGAGTGGCTGAGCAGGTCCCCATCTGCTTCCTCCTGGATTCCAGGGGGCTGTTCTGCTCCCTGTGCCCATCTACCAGCTCAGGAGAACACTTGTCCTGAGGATGGCCTGTCTTATTGTTGAAAACTGAGGCAAAGAAGGGGTGAAGTAGCTCAGCCCATTCTTCATCTTCGGTAACCATATCCTTCACAATAAGAAATGCAGGTTGTCCTTACCCCTCCTTTTGCCATTAATATGCTTATAAAAACATAATCATTGTCCTTCACAGAAGTATCCATATTAAGTCCTAACTGAGCTTTCACCTCTCTCATTTTCTATCTGCTCAACCTATCAACATCCTTAAACCTTTCTTGATTTACCTGCCTCTATGTCCAAAGGTGATGCACCCTCTTTTTAACCCCTAAATTCCTTGAAAAGCTCCATGCCCAGCCAGGCCAGTCATTTCCCCCTCTGGGTCATCTTTCTGCACAAAGGGACAGACTACTCTTGCTCCTTCAAGATTTCTTTTTTGAAGTGTTTCCTTCAAAACAAAATCCTTCCTGGAACTCATTGTTTTTACGGGCTGTTTCTCTTTAAAAAATCAATACCCCAAATCTGCATCCTCAGTAGGCCAAACTCTGCTCTTATAAGTCCAGGGCAGAAAAAATTTTGATGCCCCTCCTTCTTTCATGGAATATTGAAACAACTCAATAATTTCATGGTCACTGTGCCCCAAACAGCCTCTGACCAGCACTTCTCCCACCAGCCCTTCTCTGTTTGTGAGCAGCAGGAGACAGAGCTTTCCTTGGGAGTGGGAATTGCAGGAAACCTCCCTGTTGGGAAGGATGAAAGTTTGACAAGAAAGTCTCACAGATATGTATGCTTAGCAGAAAGATTTTTGAATGTAGAAGCTGAGGAAGGAATAGAGATAGAAGCAAGTTTTGATATAGAAGAAAAGAATTGCTGAGCCAGTCTTACTGGATAACCAAGGAGGCAAAGGGTATGTTAGTTAGAAGGGGGTTTTTATGACTCAGAACAAAGGATAAACCCATCTCAAACAAGATGTTTTTACCAAGCAGAAAGATAGCACAGGCAAACAAGTCAGCAAATGTTGCAAGTAGAAAAAAGGTCTCAGAATTTTCCACTGCAAGAAAACTGAAAAACACCTTCTAGCTTAAACTATAATGTACTAACATTTAGTGATTGGAGAATACTAACATGAATATGGTAATTGTATTAGTTATGATAGGCTATAGATAAAAGTTAAGGTATAGATTGGTTCTACTGTATTAAGATGCTCAGGAGAGAAAAGTATATAATGCATTTGTAACCTAAACTAAGGGGCTCCAGGCCTGCCTGCAGCTGCAGCTGACAGCTGTAGGCTCAGGCTCTGTCGCCCACGACCCTGGAACACCTTGCATGCAATAAACTGCGTTTTGGAAGAGCCGCCTGGAGTCCCGCATCTCTCATTTAGGCTCTTACACCTCCCCAAAGCACAGCTTGGAAGGTTGAGCCTGGAGCTGAGGAGAAAGCAAAGTCCCTGCCAGGGTGGAAATGTGGTGCTCGAGGTGTGGCAGCGTGAGGCTGGGCCATGGCCGGCTCTGTGTACCAGGAGCCGGCAGCGCTGGGTGCAGGGAGCCCAGGGAGGGCACAGAAACGCTGGCTGAGAAATGCTGGGGCACAGCGAGATGGGCGAGTGCAGCCGGCCAGGGCACAGGAGCAGCACGCACAGGGGGCACAGCCTGCAGGACAGATGGCCAAGGGCTGGGCAGGGCTGGCAGGGCCACAGGCACCCAGGCCTTTGTGCCCTGGGCTCGGGCAGCGCCTCTGGAGGCCCCACAGCAGGAACTTTCCTGGCAGGGGCTGCACTTTGGCTCTCCCTCGGCCTCCCTGGCCAGGCTGGCAGGGGCTGCAGGTTTATGGCATTTGTCCTTGCTGCCCCTGACATCCCCCTGCCCCACAGAGAGCCCCGAGCCACCCGTGAGGGACAGGCCCTGCTGGCCCAGGCTGGGCTCAGGGCTTGGCCTTTCTGCTTCCCCCAGCCAGCCCAGGCCTTGCTCAGCATTGCAGTTCCCTGCCCAGAGCCCTGGGCTCCCTGCACTCCTGGCCTCAAGGATCTGCTCTCACCAGTCCCTGGGAGCCTTTGGCACTCCCTGCCCTCAGTGGGGCCCAGCCATGCTCCACGGCACTTGGAGTTTTGCTGCTGACTCCTTGAGCAGCTTCTTCATCCTTCTCTCAGTACCTGAGGCTCCTGGACCCAGCCCCAAATCCACCGTGGGGCTGATTAAAATACAGAAAGCCCTGGGGGGCTCTTTCTCTTCCTTCAATTTTCCTCCAAGTCTCCAGGGCTTGTGAAGCTGCTTGGAGTCAGTCTGGAGTTCTGTTAAGGAGGGAGATTTCAAAGTGCACCGACGGCATGATGTTTGGTTTTAATCACGTGTGTGGTTTTTTATTTTTCAGTTCAGAAAAGAGGTGAAAGAACGATTCCCCAGGTGATCTTGATGCTGAATGTCTCCCTAGGAGATCTGGGCATGGAGAGGAACAAGCCCCTTGCAGGCTGACCCATTTTGGACAACCTGCTCCTCACCCCAGCCTCACCATGTCTGACATGGCCCACCTGGGACTGACATCCCAAAACATAAAAAAGTATGCATTTTAAAAATAAATAAGATTGATTAATTTATAAAATTATAATTATAGTTTTTTTAATTTATATTAGTATTACTGTATATTTCTATTACCTTTGATATTTATGTGAAAAATTGAATACATTTTTAGCAGTCAAAAAATTATTTGTCATTGGTTTTAAATAAAACAATTCCTTTCATTAAATCATTGACCACTACTGGCCATTTATTTCTCCTTCTTAATGCTAATTAGTGCTATTTTTAGATCTTTTGACATATTTTTTTATTATTTTCATGGACAGGGTAAAAGGGGCCACTTTGGGGTCCCTGGAGACATTTCTGGGGCACATTTGGGGCAGTTTTGGGTCTGGGCAGTATGATAAACAAGTCCACTGAATTTAAGGATCAAATAATTATCTTTATTATTTTGCAAGCAAGAATAAGCAAGGACAGCTCTGGGCGGCCCGGAGTCTCCGCTCCACTTTGGCTCACAAAATCCTATCCCCTGAGTCCACCTTTTATTGCCTTCTTCTCCGGGTTTAGGGATGACGTGATCTGTCTTCTGCTCTTGCTCGTTCAGTTGCTCGGGGGTCTTTTTCTGCCTTCTGGTGGTCGTGGGATGAAGGCTTAGTCCCCCTTAGTCTTCCTCTTTGTGAATGCTGAGTGAACTTATGCCTTATAAGGCATATCTATACAGAACACTATACACTTTCTGCAAGCTAAGCAATTCTTACTAGTACTATACACTTTCTGCAAGCTCAGAAATTCTAGCGAGTTTAAGGATTGCTATTACAGCTGCTTCTCATTACTTTCTTTTCACAAGGCATAACTTTACAATGGAATTCCCAAAGCACTATAGTAAACCAGCAACCATATGTATCTGCACGAGAAGTTTTTTGGCTATTTAACTATTGTTTTATATTGTATAGTTATTTAGCTATTGATTTAATTAATGAACAAACGTATTACTACTTATTACAAATCCCCCATTTCTTTTTTTACCAATTTTGTTCATTAAATCTTTCTAGTTCTTTCTTAGCAAGCATTAAATGAGCTGCCTCATCAGTTAAGCTATGTGCACTAATTATAGGTGCTAACTTCCTTAGTTTCTTCATCATATTCCAATTCATAATGAATGGAACTGCTGACAAAATAAAACCAAGCACAGTCAATATCAACAGAACAACAATGGGATGGCATATACTGTTTAGGACCCCTGCGGCATTAGGAGACCAACCGAAAAGGGTATCCCACTGGATGTCACTCTGGAAATGCCAGTGGCTCTGGAAATGCCAGCTGAGAGCTCTGGCAGTGACTGACACTGCACTGAGAGGGGCCACAGTCCTGCAAGGGGCTTTCATCAGGAGCAAAGAGCAGCCTGGAGGGTGGGCAATGCTGGATCTGTACCACTGCGTGCTCATCCTTCACCTGAATGTGGAGCTGCCCCCAAAGTTGCCATGGATCACTTTTTCTTTTTCTCCTCTTGGGTATATTTTGGAGCAGCTGTTCTATGTGGCTTTTAATGGTGATCCTGTGGCAAGCAGCCATTTGCCTGCTGTGCTATCCTCACAACTAATACTAACTCCTCATTCCCTGTAGTTTTATTTGGGGTTTTTGATCTATTTGTTGGACTGGTTTGCGTGGGTTTGTTTGTTTGTATGGGTTTTTGTCTGATTTGGTTTGAGGATTTTGTTTGCTTTTTTATAAATGACTGGTGAAGTTTTCCAAACTCAAGAAAATGTAAAGCAGGCTCGACTTTGCAGAAATTACTTTGGGCTGGGTTTAGCTGCATCCCCCAGGCTCAGGATCACTAGTATATTTTCAGGTTTTGCTCTGCATATCAGCCTGCCCACTCTCCGCTTGGTGTTTCACAAATGGAGAAGACAATGGACATTGTGCCAAGCTTCCTTTCAAACAGAAAAACCTGGGTCAGCATGACAGAAAAGAAGAAACAAAAAATCACCAGTTAGAAGAGAACCAGTGTCCCACCATCTTCCTCTCCACTGTTATTAATTTTGTACATTTAGAGGCAAACGTGGGTCTAAAGCTTGCATCTCTCAGTTCCTGATGCTATTTGCTACCCTGCAGCCTTGACTGGCCCTGATGTGACTGACAGCTGGGCAAGTGGGACTGGGGATGCTCAGCCTGGAGAGAGGAGACACTGGGAGGCCTCACTGTGGCTCTGCAGGACTGGAAGGGTCCCGCAGGAAAGAAGGGGACAGAGTGTTCAGCAGGGCCTGTGCTGACAGGACAAGGGGGGATGGCTTTCAACTGCAGCAGGTTGATTGAAGCTGCATCTAGGGAAGCTGCTCTTTTCCACTGGGGGTGGTGGGGCACTGGCCCAGGCTGTGCACAGAGGCTGTGCATGCCCCATCCTTGGCAACAGGGCTCTGAGCAGCACGCTCTGGGGGAAGACTGCTCAGCTGGGAACAAGATGTTGTTCTTCAGGCTCCCTTGCAAGCCCAACCGTTCAGGGACTCCATCATTCCATGGTCTCCACTGTCCACTTCAGATGGAGCCTGGGAACTGTGATGTCACAGCCCACGCTCCAGCTGGAACGTCCAGCGCCCAGCAAAGAGCACAACACAACCCTTGGCTGCTGTGTTTGCACACTCTTCACCCTGCTCCTGCCCACTCTGCTTGTCACCTGCCCCCTGATAACCCCATCACTCCTGAAAGATCCTGAGTGCCTGGATTTTGTCATCCAGCCCTGCAGGATGCTCCCATTTGTCCTGAGGAAGGTATGGTGCCATTCCATGGAGGTGGACACTCCCCACCTGCCTGGGTGGGCTGGAGCTCTGTGGGCATGGAGTGGGACAGGGACCCCACTCTGAGGTTTTGCTACCTCTGCAGGCTGTCCCAGACAGAGAGGAGGAGATGGAGGTAGATGCAAAGATTGATATGGAGGAGGAGATGGAGGTGGATGTGGAGGTGGAAGAAGAGATGGAAGTGGATGTGGAAGAGTCCATTGAGGACATGGACATTGATTAAGAAGGTGAGGAAGAGGCCATGATCTTGGCATGAAGAGTAATGCCAGCAGCAGGACAGGCAGAGTGGGTCTCCTGCTGCCAGGCTGGGGCTGGGCTGGGTGCTCCCTGCTCAGGGACATTGTACCAGGGCACTGGATTCTGGTGGCCATCCACAGCCTGTCCTGTGCCTGCTTTGCTCCACACAAGCTCCATGCCAGACCCAGCCAGGCTCAGTTCTGCTAGCAGAGTCCTGCTGCTGGGCCAGCTGTGCCAGCCTAGGGGCACATGCAAGAGCCCTCTGTGCCTGACTGGAGTGACCGTGGCATTTGCTTTTCTTCCAGGTGCGATGGACATCATGGACAGAGATGTCACCCTTTTGTACATACCTTTTACATTTTGTTGTTGTCTTATATGTTTTAGGGCTTTTTGTCTTCTGTAAATATGTTGCATCTATTTTTGCTAGATAGGTTCTTATGTATATATGTTCTATCAATTGTTGTTGTTACAAATATTCTTACAAAGTAAATGTGTTCTGTATTTTTGCTGCTGTTATTCTGTAATAAACAAATTTTATTTTTCACACCCCAGTTCTCCTTGCATTTGCTTCAGGCACAGGCAGCATTTTGCAAAGTTGTAGTTTCCACTTGCTCCAGGTTCCCAGGGCTGGAGGTCCCTGGCATAGCCACCCCAGGAGTGGGGGTCCCTGTGCACAGAGGGATCCCACTGACAGAGGTGAGCCTCTCTTGCAGTTTCTCTGGACACACTTGGGAGCTGTAGGGGCAAAGCCCAGTGTGCCCTGGCCCACGGATCCCATGTTGGAGCAGGGCTGAGCCTGTGTGCTCCTGCAGAGCCTCAGCCATGGCTCTTCCCTGGGCAGCCCCAGGGCTAAGGAGGGTGCACTGGGCTGTGGGCAAGCCCTGCTCCTGGGCACCCTGAGGGGCTGGAGCCAGCCTGGAGGGAGCCTCAGCCCTACATGGACCAAGATTTCCTTTGGAAAACCCCCTCTGTCCACAGACTCTGGTGAGCACAAGAATTGATCCTCCTAGTTCAAGGTGTGACCTTCATTGGCACAAATGTGTCCTTTGCACTTTCTAGCACAGCAAATGTCAGTGCTTGTAATCCCTGTTCTGCACACTCTGCTCAGGCAGCAAAACTCCTGAACCTGAGGGAACATCTTGAATTAGCACCAACCTGCAGAGAGCTACAGGGGGAGAACCTACCCCCAAGCACCCAGAGAAATACTTGACACTGATAGTCTGGGGCAGAGCTGACACTAAAGTATTTTAATGCCAAGAGAGAGGCAAAGAAGAGATGGAAAAGAATAAGACATCTTCTCAGTCAGTGGGAATGGCTTGAAAGGGGGGCGGGGTGGGGGTGGATTCATGGCCAGCTGATCCAGTTGACACCCCCTCTCTTCTGGCCATGGCCAGAGCTGGGTGGGATGGCCCTGGCAGGATGGTCTCCTAGGATTCCCACAGATCCAGGCTCTAACTGTGGCTCTGTTCCTCTCCCTTCCAGCCCTTCAAGCCCTGAGGAGAGATGACAGCCCTTCCCAGAAAAACATAGTTGTTAAACAGATATTCAGTTGGAGAGTTACAGAACTGGCTCAGAAGAACCAGTGTTTGTTGAAGACCTGCAAATGCCATGGAAGATGAGAGTGCCTTGAGACCAGAAGAGACCAGCTGGAGCTCCAGGCACTGCTGATGATTGGCACAGCTAAGCCTGTGGGAAACTTGCATGGCTTCAGCCCTCTCCCTGCTTATAGATAGCTCCCTCCCTCCAGCCCTCAGACTCTGCCCATCCCTTCTTTTTCCCTCCACTCTCCCTCCCTTTTCACGGCTCTTTCCCTCTAGTCCTCAGATCCTGCCCTTCCCCTTTTCCCCACCCAGCTCATTCCTTTGCTTCGCCTTCTATTAATAAACAGTTTGGCTTCTTCACTTTGCCTGCATCCCTGTGGAGCTGAAGCAGAACAAATCCGGGGCCCTGGGACACACAGGCCCCTGCTGCCATTCTCTGCCACACCGTGTTTTGTGCACAGACCCAGAGGAACGAGGGCAGGTCAGGCTGGCACGGTCCCTGTGCTGAAGGTGCAGTTCCACAACCCTGTGCAGGTACAGATCCTGCTGAGCACACGGAAGGCCAGCAGTGGCACAAGGAGTCTGTGTGTCAGGAGTGAAGTCGTGTCTAAGGCCCTGCCACATTTGATCCGCTGTTCTGCACGTCAGCAAGATAATGAAGAACAGACACTGAAGGAAACCTTATGGTTGAACTGGTGGGAATGTGACCCTTGAGAGAAACAATGGATTGGTCAATTGATGCGAAGTTAACCTGTGAAAGGGGAACAGCACACAGTGGAGCTGTGGTTGGCATGGAGGTGGTATCAGAAGCCATTGCAGCCTCATCTGATGCACTGGCCAAGCGTGAGATGACGTCCTAAGTGGAAAAACTGCAGAGGAGGAGATGTCAGGCCTGGTTCTGGTGTGGAGGGATGAAAAGGACAAAATGCACGCCCTGTTGATGCAGGGGATGCCCTGAAAGTGGGTGGCCTGCCTGCCTCTCCCACTGCAGCACCATGCTGAGATCCCCCGAGAGGAGCCCAGTGCTCCTTGCTCCTCTCTGCTGACACGTGAGCCTTTGTCTGGGTTCGGGGTGGCCCTGGCTGTGTGAGGGGGGCTACGTGGGCACGAGACAGCCGGTCCTGTCCCTCTGGGTCCCAGCAGTGCCTGGCAGCTGTCCTGCATCCACGTCAGGATGCTGGCCAAGAGCGGTCCAGGAAGCTGAGGCACAGGTCAGGGCCCATGGTGCTCCCTCAGGATACAGCAGTCCCGAGGGGTCTCCCTAATTCAAAGAAATCTGCAGACAAATGCATTGTCCACCAAAAGCCCTTTTATTGAGCTGACGGGAGGGCAGGGGTCTGCACCCACCAAAATGCTTCTCTGCCATGTATAAATTTCAGTGGGTTGATGTAGGAATTGTATCAAAAATACCATCCATCTTTACCCTGCTGAGGTGATTGCATAGGCAGGGGGTTAGAAATACATTCTGTCAGATTCCTGTACTTGAAGCTGATGTCCAGGCGCTGGCCAGAGCGGTCTCCATGCCCTAAAGCAGCACTTCTTCCTCATGGCTTCCCTGCACAGGGCTCATTCCCTACTTGCCCTTCTTTCTTCTGCTAGAATGTGTGGAATGTGTCTAAAGCTTTTTTCAAGTCCCTCTCCTGTCAAGTTAGGCCCCCAGGTTTTTCTTATGCTAACTGGTGCTAAGTACTTCCCTGTGTCTGTGCTAAGTACTTGTTTGCTTATGTGAATTGCTTGTGCTTATGTCAAACAAAGGCCTTGTTTCATCCTCCCCTTCTCTTTATCCTGATGCAAATTCTTTTGCAAGATTCCCTCCACAGTCCACAGGACATATGTACTGTTATGCTGCTCTTTTAATTTTCTACCACATCCATAGGTTCATGATGGTTAAGAGGAGGGTTATTTTTTTTTTTTTTAATTAGAACTGGTTTGCTGAGGAAGCTAAAAATCTGAGGAGCTGTTGGTGATTCCAGATTTGACCATCACAAGAAGACATCTGACTCATGATGTTCTCTGTCTTTCTCTATTTTGGTGATGATTTAGATAATTTCTTTGATAGCAATTTGAGTGTCCATAAGGCTCTGTGAGATGCATTTTTGACTTCTGCCACTAGCCATTCTATATTAGGCTGGTGCAGCATTTCTTTTAGAACATCAATGATCCTTCCAGTTTGGAATTTGGGTGCTTTGTGATACACATCGTACGCATTCGGCATAAGCTCAAGAGAAGTTATTGTGTGGTGCAGCTCAAATAACATCTACTTTTGGTTGTGAGTTACAAATAGAGACGTTATCATTAGCAGTTTCATTTAATGAATCTGTTGTAATAGTTGTGCAAGCAGATCTCACCCAGGCACATCCCCTTCCCACATAACATACCTGTGACTGTGCATGGGTTACTGGGCTCATTTCACAAATACAAGGGCTGCCCTCAGTGTGCAGACACTGATCCTCTCTGTCAAGCCCTACATTTTTGCACACAAAATTCAGTGCATCCCTTGGCACACATGCTTTGATACTAAGAGTTTGCCAGTTTCCAGTTTTCTTGTTGAAAATGGCCCACACATTATCCTGAATGGGTGTGACAGTTACATGAGTTCTTATAGCTCAAAGGGCCAAAATTGGAATTACACAGTATTTTGTTGCATTCTTAATAGTTAATGTAAAAGACTGCAGGGTTCTGTTCATTCTGTGTGAAACTGACCAATTGCCACCAAGTGTGGAAGTCTTTTTCAAATTCCTTTGTGGTTTCATTTTTAGGCATGATTTAGTTAATTCTCTTGGCAATTTCCCCAGCTCTCCTTTTTCTAAGTTTTCCTGAGATTACAGACCATAGCCACAGCTGAGCTTGTCTACATTGAAATGCTAAAGAAATGTTGCCCTGTAGTTTTTCCATAAAGCCAACAACTGCTGGAAACAATCCTGCTGTGTATTGTTGGCCAGGGTGGTTAATAGGTTAGCTGCCAGGCTGTAGGTCTGGGCAAGTGTTAGCAGGGCTGATCTGAGAGGCGTTTGTGTCTGTCCAATATAAAAACTCACAGTGCTTCATTTATTGGCTAAGACTTCTTGATCAATAGAATTTCATATTCCCAGTTCAGACCCAAACCGTCCCCTTAAGCCTTTTTTAGACCTATGATTTGGTGTCTGGGAATGTATCCATGACTCCCAGCCTTTTAGGCTTTGCTGTATGAACGGGTAGTATTGCTGTTTAATTTTGGATCTATTAGCCTGTATTTTTACCTCCAGGTTTTCAGAGAGAACTGTGGATTTAGAAGCAACGATTGTTCATTTACTTTTCTTACCACAGAGTGAAAGACTTTATTATTTCACATATGGGTCCCGTGCTATGCCATTGTTTGCTCATGTAAAGTTGTTTGTTTTAATTTTAAATGCCTATTGTGTGACCCATTCTGTTTTGCTCCTTGTCGAGTACCCAAGGCATGGTAACTGGTTTCTTCAGATACATTGCCTGCCTTTAGGCAAGCGTTTCAGAAACCTTCAGAAACCTTACACTGGCCCCTGGTAGTATTACAAAGGACACTACTTTACTAAATTTCCCAGTACAAATGGCTGAGTATTCTGAGTACCTCAGCCCACAAGAGGATGTAGTTGTGCTGTCAGGATTCCATGCATATCTGGGTTGCCATCACACAGTCATGACATTGGGCATGATATACCCTAACAGGATGATTGTGCTCCAGGCTTCCCCTCCAACTTGATTGGTGACTATTTCTGATGGCCTGGAATATGCCAAGAATGAAATTCAATTCTCAGAAGCAGATGCTCTGTGAGACCTGTTCCATGTACTAAGCATACCAGCAGGACGATTTATTATTCTAGTGGCACAAGAGCTGCCTGCTGGAAACAATATTTGTTGGGTTGCATCCCTGGCAGGCTCAATTCCTGTATCTCTGTGTGATGATGGTCCTCCCACCCCACCTGTGCACTGCAGAAGAAGGGAACTATCTTGTGCTAGGTTATAGTCTCCCATTTTAATTTGCATAGCACAAAAATCCTGATAGGAACCACATGAAAATGGATTCACACGCTGCTTGTTAGAAAGGTCACGGATGTGCATGGTCACTGTAGTAATCTCATCTAAAAGAGGTTTTGTGAGTTTCAAATTTACACGCCATAGAGGTCCTGCTTTCAGGTGGGTCAAGAAAGGCCGGCATGGAGTCAGGTTTTCATCAATCTTCAACTGCTTGGTCATTAATCCTTAAAATGGTGTAAAGTGTTTTTACCTTATTAATCCCTTTTAGCCAATTAGGTCCTGAATATTTTTGAGTGTTCCATCTAGCAGGATCTCGCAGGCCAAGGAGATCATGATGGTAGTGACAGTCACCTACTGTGGCTTGGATTCTGATCAGAAATATCGGGAAGACAATGATGGTGTGAAGCGCATCTTGCTTTCTTCTGTTCTTTCTGAGGTCCACTTGTGGACTCCACTTGCCTTTTGCAGAAGTCTTTTAATTCTGGAATAGTGTAGCCAAGAGGTTAACGCTTCAAGCTTTAAAGGCTGTATAAGTGATTAAAAGTACCAATTAGAGTCCTTTCCATTTTGGGATAAGAGGCTTTCCCCCAGGGGATTTGATGTATACCTGGTCCCCAGGCTGGATTTGTGGAGAGGAGCATCCTCTTGCTCCTCTGCTCAAAATGTGTTGATTTATTTGCTGCAGCTGTTGTGTCAGTTGCACAGCATGGTTCTGCAGATACCCCTCCCCAACTTGTACAGTATCTTCCCCTTGATAGTAATGCTTATATGGTCTTCTGTACAGTATTTCAAAGGGATTCAGATTTTCTTTTGTTCTTGGTCTCCTGGAATCCATAATAAAGCCAAAGGTAGGGCCTGGGTCAAGGTATGTTGGCCCCTTGTCCAATTTTGACTATTTGTTGTTTTAGCAGACAATTCCTCTTTTCCACTTGGCTGCTGGCCTGGGGCCAATACAGCATGTGTAGGTGCCCGTTGATTTGGAGCTTACTGCAAAGTTGCTGTGCAATATTTGCTAGGAAACGTGGCCCTCGATCAGAGGAGATGTCTAAAGGCACTCTGAACCAGGGCATTATGTTGTTCATCAAAATCTTGACAACTCCTTTGGCTTTATTTCTTTGGGTTGGGAATGCCTTAGGTCACGCTGAGAAGGTATCAGTGAAATGTAAAAGGTATTTATAGCCCCCTTTTCTTGGCAATTCAGAAACATCAACTTGCCAGTGCTGTCTAGGATCTTCTCCTTTGTCTACTGTGCCAAGCTCAACTCTAGTCCTAGTTTGTGGATTGGTTCTAAGACATTATTTCACACCCTTGGGTTACCAGCTTTCCACTAGAGTACAGGTTGCATCTTACTCTTGTCCTTATCAAATAATTATGTAAGGCATCCCCTTCCCACTGTATACAATTATGTTCATCCTTAATTAATTTTCACAATGCTTTTTCAGGTATAACTGTCTATCCCTGAGGAGTTGCAAAAACAATATGTTTCTGTTCTGCTCGTAAATTCCTTGCTAATTCTAGATCTTTCTTATTATACGACATACATCATTGTCATATTGTTCCTTACCTTTGGGAATTAGTGCCTGAACCTCAGCATGGCTTTGTTCTGCTGCTCTTTTTGCAACTTGTTACCCCTTTTGGGGTCTGTTTCTTCTTTCTGATGTCCTTTGCAGTGCATATCTGCAACCTCTTGAGGTACTAGTACTGCCTCCAGCAATTTTAAGATTTCTTCTTGATGCTTAATTTGCTTTCCTTGAGCTGTCAATAATCCTTTTCTTTCCAAACTGCTTCATGGCACCGATTACTCTGAAGGCATACTTGGAATCTGTTCATATATTGATCCTTTTTCCTAAGGCTGGTCAGAAGGTACAGCTTAAAGTGATTTTCTCTGCCTTCTGAGCTGACTTGTCTAGGGCTTCTATCCCCTATTGCTCCATGCTAATTGTATATCCCCATTTTCACTGATCTGCTCTTACAAAGCCACTCCCATCTTTGTACTGAGATTCTGCTCCTGGATTTGGGCTTTCTTTAAGATCTGGGCAGCTGGAATAAAGTGGACTTCATGGTTTTGATAAGTCATGCTACAAAGGTTCCTTGTCTGTCTGGTGAGTGGCCAGGAATGCTGCTGGATTAACTAGAGAAGAGATTAGTTTGGTAATACCACATTGTTCCACCAAAACTGCCTGATGTTTAAGCAATCTGGAGGGTGAAAGCCAACGCTCGCCCACCCTTTTGCTCAAGAAGTGCTGCTACTGAATGTGAGATAAATACAATTATTTGTTGGCCTAGAGTGAATTCTCAGGCTTTTTGGATGTTTGAAACAAGAGCAGCAACTGCTCACAGTCAGGCTGTCCCCTACTCACTTCATCCAGTTGTTTTGAGAAGTACGCTATTGCTCTCTTCTATGGGCCAATTGTTTGGGCCACTACAAGGACTACAATCTCTACGCCCCCTACACAACAAACAAGGGATCAGAGGGTTACAAGGAGCATAGGGCATCAGCCACTTTGCTTTCCCTGCCACTCCTGTCATCGGAAAGTGGAAATGCAGGTAGAGCTACTGTGCTTGGTTCCTGTCAGGTTGTAAATCTCATTCGTGTCAGAGTCACTCTGGCCTTTCTCACCATCTACTTCTTCCTTGTCCTTCACCTGCCAAGCCCCTCCAGGTGACAATGGAAATGCAGTTCCACACATTCACACTCTTTCATATAACACAAAAGGGTTCTTAGGGGCTTTCCCACAAACTAGAAAATTGTCTGAGCGCTTAAGGTGCTCCGAGCATCCAAAAGATATCATCCTATTGCTGGAAAAAAATTCCCAGCGAGGCTGGGAATGAGGTGATCTCTAGGGGACAAAATTACTTTTGAGGAAAAGTCTGAGTAATTTCTAGAGGGCACATAGAGATCATTATGGGACCAAACCTGAGATAAATGTTAGGGGAAAGAAAGAAAGAACACTTGGGGGGTAAAATCTCAGGTTATCTGACTTCCCAGCACCTCGTCCCTTGCCCCAGCAGGGGAGCTTTGCCCTCCCTGTCCCCAGCCAGCCCAGCCTGAGCACCTCAGGGCTGTCCCCAGCCTCCTGATGAGGCCTGGCCTCGAGGGCTTCTGCCGCAGGCCTGGCAGACGCTGTGGGGAAGCGCCAGAGCAGCTGGGTGCCAGGAACAAGGCGGCTGCCTGGGGGCTGCTTGTGGCCTCCGACACCCAATTCCTCAGGGCTTCCCAGTGCTCCAGCCCCTCAGGAGCCTCCTGTTGTTCTGCCAATTGACAGAGGCCATTTAAAGGACACCTCACTGGAAATCATGTTCTTATTTTACTGTGAATATTAAGGAACCACAGTGAAAGATGATACATTCAATAAAAATGTGTGCTTGGTTTTAGTGAGAAGCAAAAACAAGCAAGGCAGTGCACCTCAATCAGTACTGTAAGAGAGAAAGGAGAGTGATTTAGAAAGATGCATCACAATTGCCTGAATTGTTTA
Source organism: Passer domesticus (assembly GCF_036417665.1). Lineage (NCBI taxonomy): Eukaryota > Metazoa > Chordata > Aves > Passeriformes > Passeridae > Passer > Passer domesticus. The sequence continues at coordinate 94,825 of NW_026990165.1, forward strand.
TCATCTTGTAGATCCTCAGTTCCTGGGGGGCCCTGTTTTGCACCAAGGACCTGGAGAACCATTCCCAGCAATTGGGAAAATCCTAGGTGGTCCATCCACCCATAGATGAGGTCTCCAAATTTGCCCCAAAAGTCAGTCCACCTTTCATAGGCCAAAAAGTGCAAGTCCAAGTGACTTGATTATATTTTTAGCCCAGAAACACCTGGAGGTGATGGCACACTTCACAACCAGCAGGGGACACAGCTCGGCCAAAGGCCAGACCTCTGCTGCGAGGGCTTCCCTTAAAATACCCTACAAACAAACCTCTATTCAAGTCAGTTGGGAAAGTTTCTTAAAATGACACATTTCTGCCACATAATTACACAGGGTTATGTGACAGTTTCTTAAGCAGCTGGTTTGGAGTCAAACAGCCAGCATCAAGAGTCCTTGTCATCTATTTGTAGCTACATCACACTTAGGGGGATTTGAAGAAGTTTGGAACGAGTTAGAGACCGGATCTCTGAGTTTTTTAGATGATGCCATTTCTTTTTTTTATTTTTGACACAGACAGGAAGGGTGAGTTTGGCTCACATCTCTACCGCATGGCTCACAAGATCACAAGACTTCTAATTACAAGACCTTTTAAGGATTTATTGGCCAATAAAACACTGCCAACAAGGATATTTTGTTTTGGACCCAATCCTTCAACATTTCACTTTAGGGACTCATGCTACACTGTAAGCTTCCTTAGCCAATCATGTTATGGCAAACAAACCTACAGCACTGCATTCTCCACTTCTTGTTTACTTTTGTAACTACTTTTATTTTTTCTACATCTTAAAGTCTAAAACTTTAAACTTTCCTCCACTTAGCTTCATGTGTCACTGCTATGAACTCTAAATCCACATTCTCGCTTCCAGCTACTAAATTTGGAAACCTTTTCCAAGGTCTCAGATCAAATCCTGTCTTAAATTTTAAGCTTTGCTTACAAGACCAAAGGTCTGAGAATTCCCTACATTTCGGGTTCCAACAGCACTGATGCAGTGAGTTACAGAGTGCCCAGGACCTGTCTTGTAAGTCAACTCCGTCAGGAACAAGGCGGATGCCAGGGGGCTGCTCATGGCCTCTGACACCCAATTGCTCAGGGCTTCCCAGTGCCCCAGCCCCTCAGGCTCTCCCCCAGCCCGGCCAAGCTGCCCGGCAGCAGCGCCGCAGCCCCACAGGAGCTCCAGAGGAGCCCCAGCCAGAGGCACCTGGGAGCCCTCAGCAATGCAGCCAGCAGCACACGGCCAGGAGGACACGGATGGCGCTTCCTGCCTGCCACAGGACTTGTGGCCATCTCCAGGCACCGCTCCAGCAGGGATCCCCGCAGCTCCGGCCCTGCCCACCCGCTCTGTCGGCAGCACAAAGGCTTCAGCAGAACCACCACAGGCCAAGGGGCTTCTGGCCATTGTCCCTGCAGCACTGCACGCCTGGGCAGCTGGCTGAGTGCAAGCACCATTTTCCCCCTTCAGGGACCCCTCAGCTTGCTCTGCTGCTGAGCACAAGCATCTTTTTCACCGTTTCCTCTCTCTTGCCCTGCAGATCCTGGGCAGCAAAGAAAAGCTCCTGGGAGTCTGTGTATTATAACACATTCTATATTTACAGAAATTCAAAAGAGGAAAAAAAAAAAAAGAAAAATCTTAAAAGATAAAGGAAAATTCCCACTGGCTAGGATTGCCCCCACCAAGTGTGCCTTGCCCATCAGTTCTCCTCAGAGCTCCGGCAATGCAGCCAGCCGAGCCCTGACAGACGAGGCCGACTCTTCCATGCCCTGCGCAGCTGATCTTGCAGCCTCTGGAAGATGGAATAGTGCCCACGCTGAATTGCCCGGAGGACATGCAGTGTTTGAAGTGCCACCTCTGACACGGCACTGCTCATATCCTCGGTCAGGGGTTCAAGGGCTGCATGAGAGAGGAACAGAGCCACGGTCAGGTCCTGGATCTGCACAGAGACGAGGAGAGCCCCCTGCCAGGGCCATCCCAGCTGGCTCTTGCCATGGCCAGGAGGGAGCAGGGACCAAGGGGATCAGCCCAAAGCGGCAGGCCAGGAATGCCCCACATGGCCCTGAAACCTCTGTGCGTTCAGCCACGGGAGCAGAGCCCTGCACAGCCGGGGCAGGGCTTGTAACTCTCCCTGCCAGTCCCTGGTGTCAGCCCACTGCCCTCACTCACCACTGCAGATCATCAGGAGCTCTCTTGGCTGCCCCCTCAGGTGCCGCCCGGCCATCCCTGTGAACACAGAGCCTGTCACGGCGGCAGCGGCACAGCTCCCTGCCAGCGGCGCTGCCAGCGCTGCGGCCACACGCCCTGCTGGCCCGGCAGGGCTCAGCCCGGGCCCTTGCCGCACGCTGCCGCCCAAGGGCACGGCTGCCAGAGGGCGGCAGCAGCGCCCGGGCCAGGCGGGGCTCCACGGCGCCGGGCCTGGATGGCACTGCCGGGGCAGCGGGCGGGGCTGGGGCCGAGCTGCGGCGGGCCGGGGAGGGAGCCCGGCCTCGGGGCTCACCCATGAACCTGATGGCCGCCTCTCGCAGGGGCTCCTGGGGGCTCTCCAGGTAGCGCAGGGCCCGGCGCAGCTGCTCGGCCGCTCGGCTCGTGTCCTCTGCCAGCTGCAGAGAGCGGCAGCAGGGAAGGCTTGGCGCGGGCTCAGCCCCTGTGGCGGGCACTCCCTGCGCCCAGCCCCAGCCTCCCCTGCCCGCACAGCCCTGAGGCGCGGCCAACAGCCGCTGGCGCCGGGCTCCGCAGGGGGCAGAGGGCCGGCTGCTGCCCGGGGAGCCGCGGGGCCGCCCCGCAGCGCCGCCGGTTCTTAAAGCTGTTCTTACCAAGACCTCGGCAAAGGCCAACAGCTTCTCTGTCTCCACCAGCTCTTTGAGATCCCACCTCTGCAGGAACCCGCCGCACAATGCAGCGTTTCCTGAGAGGCCTGGAGAGCAGCAGAGACCCAGAGATAGCCCCACAGCCCAGGACACAGGACTCACATCCCTGTGCCACAGCCTGGAGGAGGCTGCAGCTCGGGATGTGAGCAGGGCAGCCGGCAGCCCAGCCCCCTGCCAGGGGGACACTAGCAGCCCACGAGTCCTGACCTCTGCCACACGCTGATTCTCATCATGGCAGTGGAAGAAGAGTGCAGGAAGGCTCTGGCACACCACTGACTTAAGAGGCTTTTTTCCCTCCTCTGCTACCAAATCCATCACCTTGAAGAAGAGGTCAAGGGAAAGCAACTGCACGTGGCTGTTGTCCTGAATGAAAGAAAAAACCTCAGCGCCATCTACTCCAGGCCCACCTGAAGAGTACAAAAAACCACAGTGCACAAAGTTTCTGGGCAGCACCCAGTGCCCCAGGCTGGGGATACAAAGCCTTACGTGGTCGAAGAGCAGCAGGAGAGCCTCAGCCAGCTTCGGGGCAGTGGTGCTGGATACCAGCATGTCTCTGCTCTTGAGCAAATTAGTGAACACAGAGAGCGTCATGCCGACCAGCTCTCCGTCTGCATCACCCAGCAGCTCCAGAAGGCTTGGAGACAGAGTGCCCATTCTCCTGGCCTGTGTGGAACACAAGGCTGTGCTGGGAAGCCATGGATGGCTGCACCGCCAACAGCGCCCGGGCACTGCGACCCCACCCTGCTGCTGCAGGGCCCACAGGCCAAAGGCCTGCCCCAAAGCAGTGGGGCCGGTGAGGCAGGAGAGCTGGGAGCAGCTGCCTCAGCTGCTGAAGCCCTGCCAGCCCATGGGGCTGCTTTCCCCAGCGCAGCTTCAGCCGCTGCCCCTTCTCACCATCGAGGGATCCTTGCTGAGCACCACGAGGCCTCTGAGTGCCAGGCGACGCCTCTCCCTGCACTCATTCCTCAGGTGCCTTGACATGATCTCCAGGATGCTGTCAGCACATTCCCTCAAGTCCAGGCACTCGAGGACCTGAAAGGCACAGGGCAGTGACAGGGCACCCAGCCAGCAGCAGCCCAGAACCGCACAGGGCTGGGCCAGGCAGCAGCACAGGGCACGGGCACCGTCCCAGGCAGCTGCGGCTACGAGAGGGCAGAGAGCTGGGAGGCAGCTCAGCCAGGCAGCGCTGGCCTTCAGGCTCACCTCCACAAGGAACGCTAGGCCGGGCAGATCCCAGCGTGGCTCCTCCCTGCTGAGCAGCCCAAGCAGGCGAAGAGCAATCCCAGAACACAAGGAGAGGGAGCCACGGCGCATCTCTCTGGAAGGGGAAAAAAGACACCAAGAGCCTGAGGTGGGGGGACCAAACCTCTGCCAGGACTGACTCACGGAGGTCTGGTCTTTGCCCAGCATCCCTGGAGAGGATGTGAGTGCTGTGGGAGGTGGCCCCTTCGGGGCACCCTCCTCTCCCAGCCTTTTCCAGTCTCCTTGGCCATCCCTCGGTGACAAGGCCCTCTGGCCCATGACCACAGGGACTGTGTGGGGCACCCGGGCACAGGGCACAAATGCTGGGGGCAGTGTGGAGGAGAAGGGGGTCTCACCTGGCCAGCAGACCCACAGCATAGTGCTGGGTGTGAGCACACAGCAGCGTGTCCCAGCCACACTTACGCTCCATATCCATCACCTCCTGGTCACACTCCAGTCGGCAGAGCAGAGCCTTCATGGCCTGCACTGCAAACCTGTGTGCAGAGCAAAGCCCAGGTCACACTGGGAGCACTGGCACTGGCCACAAGGGCATGGGAAGGACAGGAGGACTGGGACCTGTTGGGCTTGCTGGGAAGGTGGTGTTCCTCCTGGCACGCTCTCCAGAAGTTTTCAACTTCCTCTGGTGGCATCTGCTGGGTGGTGATGACAACATGGAAGAGCAGAGCCACAAACAGGCGGGAGGAATGAAGGATCATGGCCTCCTGGCATTTAGGCACAATGACCCAGATCACCAGAGTTGCCTGCAGAAGAAGCAGCCCAAGACAGCGCTCAGTGCCCTGGTGTCCATGGGGCAGGGCCCAAGGGCAGATGCAGGGGGAGCAGTGGGCCTGGTGTCCCCTGAGTCTGCCCCTAGCCCAAGTTTCATCCCAGCGACTGAGGCAGGGAGAGGATGGAGAGCTGCTGGAGAGGCAACCGGGTGGCAAGCAAAGGCCAGTTCCAGAAACTCACAGCCAGGGCAAAAACGTCCTTGTTGTCCCCATCGGAGGTGCATGTGCTGTGCACAGGCCAATGCTCCATCACACAGAGCAGTGTTGCCAGCACCTTCTCCATTGCTGGTCCTGATGTGCCTATGGCTCTCCACATCATTGCAGCAGCTCTGTAGGATCAGAGCTCTGTGTCAGAGGCATCTCAGTCACAGTACCATGCCCTGTGCAGCTGTGGGGGCACAGGTGACTGAGCCCCGGTGCCCTGAGGGGCAGGGAGGGAGCATTGGCAGCAGGCTGGGCAAACAGAGGGGCCCGAGGGTCCTGGAGCTCTCTGCCTGTCTGGCAGAGCCCATTGGACAGGCTGTGATGGGCCACGGGCCCTAAAGGCTGGTGAGCCCTGAGCTCTCAAGGCACGTGGGCCCCGTACCTGTCACACGTTGGGGCACAGTGCAGGAGGGTCAGCGCCACGTCTGCAGGGTGTTCCTCAGCCAGCCTCACAATGTCGCTGTGCAGCCTGGCATCCACAGTGACGTGGGACATGAGACTCTGGTGGATGTTCTTCACCATGGCTGGCACCTGGAGGAGGCATGGGGAAGACCTGGAGCGCTGTGTATGGGAGCAACTTCCCCAGGTTCCCCCCAAGAAGTGCCTCCCTTCCCGTCACAATCTACTGGCCTCAAAGGCTGAGGGGGCCCAGTGACCGAGGCTTGAGGGGACACACGGCCCTGGGAGGCCTCCAGTCCTAGCCCCAGGCTGCTTACCTGCTGCTGATAAGGAACAGCACTCTCCAGGAAAAAATCCACAGTGGAAGCACAAATCTCAGGGGGAGTGGGCATGGCTCCAGTATTTTTCAAGGCCTCAGTCTCTTCATTGTCAGTGTTTGTTATGACTGCATCCTCAGTCCCTGATGTGGGAAGATCCTGTGCCCACGTTTCAGTCCCTGAGGTGTCCAAGTCTTGTGAGAGCCCAGCCAAGTCTGGGCTGACATCAGGCTCTGCCTGGAGCTGGGTCAGCCCCGAGTCAGGCTCAGCTGGGCCCTCAGCTGCTGTGGTGTTGGTCTCTCTACGCCGAATGCGCGGGAATTTTCGGAACATCTGCCAAAGAATAAAGGACAGGGAAGCCAGGGATGCTCCAAGCGTAGTGCTCAGCTGAGCAGGTACAGCAGGCCCAGCCCAGGTGGGCATAGCTGCAGGTACCTGCGCTGTTCTGCGGAAGCGGCCATGGCTGGATTGCTGCTCTTGTGTGCGCTCCACGGCTGCATCTGGCAAAGAGCGAGCACAGCCAGAGCTGAGGGGCTGCGGGAGAGGCCGGAGAACACAGCCCAGCCCTGTGCTCCCCAGGCAGGGACAGCCCCGGGATGCCCCAGGGGGATGGAGCACGGCCACTGCGGGGTGTCTGCCTGGGCCCTCTTCCGTCCTCTCCATGGGCATGGCCCCAGGGGATGGGGACGGGACGGGACGGGACGGGACGGGACGGGACGGGACGGGACGGGATGGGATGGGACGGAATGGGGCCAGGCTGGCTGCAGGCTCCAGTCCTATGGCCCAGCTCTGCCACTCACCCTCCTGCAGTGTCTGGATCTGCTCTGGCTCTTCAAGTTGCTCTCCTGCAGCAGCTCCAGGGCCTTTCTTATTTTTCCCCCGGAAGCATTTGAACAGGCTGAAAAATCTGCCTGCCATTCCACCTTCCAGCCTTGAAGGCACCTTCTAGAGAGATGCCTCAGGATATTGCCAAGTCAGCAATTTCAGTTGTGCCTTGAAGATTTCTGAGACAGAGAGGTCTCAGGATAGCTGCAGGACAGCAAGTCCTGCACTCTAGTCTTGGGAGCTCCTGCCACAATGACAGGAGATTCCTGGTAAATGACTCAGGTCAGCAAGTCCCACAGTCTGGCTTCGAGGTCAGCTTCAGGAACAACACCTCAGAAAAGCTCCGGGTCAGGCAGGAACGAGTGCGCTGTGCGGGGGCTCCTCACAGCACCGCTCTGCCCCGTCCTGTCCCGTCGCCTGCTCTGAGCGCTGTGGAGTGTTCTTGTCACTGCCAGCTCCTATGTCACCACGTGTCACAAAGGACACACTCCTCCATTCCATGCCACAGTGACCATGCTGCAGCGTGTCACAAAGGGCCCTTGCACACACTGACACCTGCCCTGGGGCCGCCCCCAGCCCACCCAAAGTAGCCCTGGTTGGCAGGAATCCCTGGCCCCAAGTGTCTAAGGCAGCCCGACAGGATCTTTAGGAAGGGCTCAGCCCATCAGCAAACGTTGCCCTGCTCTGCGGGCTCAGGGCAGCAGAAGGAGCCCCCAGGGCTGCCGAGGCAGCCGCGCTGGCAAGGGCATGAGGCCTTCCACGGAAGCTGGCATGGCCTCCTTGGGACATGTCCCGGCTGCTGGCCATCCTAAACCCGCGGCTGTGACAGGCACAGGGAATGTGTGGGCCAGGGCACCAATGCTGCTCTGAGCCCTGGGGCCCGGGCAGCGCTGACATCAGCAGCTGTGGCAGAGTCCCCGCCCAAGCAGAGCTGCCACCCCCCGAGCCCTGGCAGCGCTGCTGCCCCTCTCCTGCCCCAGAGACCTGTGCCCCGGGGGGCTTCTGTGCCACAGGGAGCCAAAGCCCACGTGTACTGGGGGCTGTGCTCCTCCCTGCAGGGGCTGTTGGCAGCAGCACCCGGAGCACTGCTGCAACACCTGGTGTCTGTGAGAAGGCAGAGGCTGTTAGTCAGTCCTGAAATGATTTGCTCATGGAAGGGATTGGCAGTAGCACCACAACACCATCAGCTGCTGAGTTTCCCTGGACAATTGGATTGTTCAGGGACACTGTCGTGTTTCATTGTGATCTTCTGTCAGTTCTTCTGGGAAAAACACTGGCCCAGTCTGTGATGTTCAGTGCTCCATTTGCTGTGTGTCTGTCTATGTCTTAGCTGATGCAAAGCAAATATTTCCTCCAGACCCAAAGAGCTGTGCCTGAAAATTCACAGAGCTACATCCATTTCTGATTTTTTTAAAAAGTTTTCCAGAGCCCGCTGATCATTTTCAAGGTTTTCAGAGAACCACAGAATAATGAGGTTTTAAGACATGTCTAGGATCATCAAGTCCAACCTATGCCCCAACACTTCAATTAGACTATAGCACCAAATGCCATATTCCACCTTTTTTAAAACACATTCAAAGATTCTGATTCCATCACCTCCCTGGGAAGAACATTCCAGTACTTTATTATTCTTTTGGTGAAAATTTTTTTCCTAATATCCAACCTATACCTTCCCTGACGTATCTTGAGACTGTGTCCTCTTGTTCTGTCAGTCACTGCCCGGTGGAAGAGACCGACCCCCACCTGTCTACAACCTCCCTTCAGGAAGTTGTAGAGAGCAATAGGGTCACCTCTAAGCCTCCGTTTCTCCAGGCTAAACAACCCCAGTTCCTTCAAACATTCCTCATAGGGCTTGTGTTCCAAGCCCCTCACCAGCCTCGTTGCTCTCCTCTGAACGTGCTCAAGCATCTCAACATCCTTCCTAAACTGAGGGGCCCAGAACTGGACACAGTACTCAAGGTGCGGTCTCACCAGCGCCGAGTACAGGGCAACAATGACCTCCCTGCTCCTGCTGGCCACACAATTCCTACTGCAGGCCGGGATGCCATTGGCCTTCTTGGCCACCAAGGCACATTGCTGGCTCATATTCAACCGGCTGTCAACCAGCACCCCCAGGTCCCTTTCCACCTGAACACTGTCCAGCCACACTGTCCCCAGCTTGTTACATTGTAGGGGATTTTTGTGGCCAAAACGTAGAACTCGGCACTTGGACTTATTAAACTTCATGCTGCTGGACTCTGCCCATCCATCCAACGGATCCAAGTCTCTCTGCAGAGCCCTCCTTCCTTCCAGGAGATCAACACAAGCTCCCAGCTTAGTGTCAGCTGCAAATTTACTAATGAAGGACTCGATGCCCTCATCCATGTCGTCTATAAAAATATGAAATAGAACTGGTCCCAGCACAGAGCCCTGAGGGACAGCACTGGTGACTGGCCGCCAGCTGGATGCAGCACCGTTCACCATCACTCTCTGGGCCCAGCCATCCAGCCAGTTCCTAACCCAGCCAAGAGTGCTCCCGCCCAAGCCGTGGGCTGCCAGCTTCTCCAGGAGTGTGCTGTGGGAGACAGTATCAAAGGCCTTGCTGAAGTCTAAATAGACAACATGCACAGCCTTTCCTGCGTCCACCAGGCAGGTCACCTGGTCACAGAAGGAGACCAGGCTGGTCACACGTGGCCTACCCTTTGTAACCCCTGCTGACTGGCTCTGATACCCTGGCCATGCTGTAAGTGCTGTGTGATAGCACTCAGCGTGAACTGTTCCATCATCTTACCTGTTACTGAGGTCAGGCTAACTGGCCTGTAATTGCCAGGATCCTCCTTCCTACCTTTTTTGTAAGCAGGTGTCCCATTGGCCAGCTTCCAATCATCTGGAACCTCGCCAGTGAGCCACGACTCTGGATAAATGATGGAGAGCGGCTTCGCAAGCTCATCTTCCAGCTCCCTCATCACCCTGGCATGGATCCCATCTGGCCCCATTGATTAATGAATATCCAAGTGTCCCATCAGTTCTCTGGCTGCCTCTTCTTGGATAACAAGAGGACCATTCTGCTCCCTGGCACCACCTACCAACCCCTGAGGACAAGCTGTCTTACCACCACAGACTGAGGCGAAGAAGGCATTAAGCATTTCTGCCTTTTCCTCATCTTTAGTCACTAGGTTGCCTGCCTCATTCAATAAGGAACAGAGGTCGGATATACCCTTCCTTTTACCATTAATATATTTGCAAAAACTTTTTTTATTCTTTTTAACAGAAGTTGCCAAGTTAAGTTCAAACTGAGCTCTGGCCACCCTATTTTTTTTCCTACATGCACTAGCAGCTCCCTTAAATACTTCCTGAGAAATCAGCCCCTCCTTTAAAAGACGATACATCTTTTTTTTTATTTCTAAGTTCCTTCAAAACCTTGTTGCTCATCCAGACTGGACATTTGCCTCGTCGACTCATCTTTCAGCACACAGGGACAGTTCTCTCCCTATGCCCTAGGGCACATGCTGCAGAAGTTCTGCTGTTACATTCTTTTGCATTTCCTGAAAGTGACCCGCAATGACCAGTCGATCAAAGCCCTGGGAAAACTTGAACTCCTGTGTGAAGCCAGGCAAAACATTTAAGCCATGAAGTGCCAAGTACGGTCCCTGGTGTCATACCCTGTTCCCTGTAATTGTGCTGATGCCATTTAAAAGGGGTTGCCAATGAAAACAACCTTTTAACAGTTCTGTAATTTCTGCCTTAGCATTCAAATCCTTGACCAGAAAAATCCCATGTTAAATACTAAAGCTGTCATTTTCACCCTGCATTTTAGAGTCTCTGAACAGTTGCACAAGGTTTTTAGTTTTAAACACTACAGAAAAAGTCCCTGGTGCTCAGCTATAACTTTTACATTGGTACATACTCCTGATGATTATTTTAGGCAGGAGCAGCAAACCCAAGAATGAGGCAAACAGGCTCATTCCTGTGTTCTCATGTCCTGCACAGCACTGACTGGGAATTCAAGATTGCATTCAGGAGCCTCAGGGTGCTCAGGAAGGCACAAAAACTTTGGGATGCTGAAATGGACCAGCCTGGGGCCTGTGCCTGGGCTGCACATCTGGATGCTCCAACAAAGGCTGAATGGACAGAGCATGGCCCACTGGAGACTCCCATTCCAAGTCCTGTGAGCTACACAATTCAGCTGTAACCAGCTGAGTTTTTCATGTCAGCTTGAAATCCAGGAGAGGAAAAGGCAAACATGGAAAAGTGTTCTTCCAGTTCTAGTGACAGCTGTGCCTGCATAGCACCTGTGCCCATGGCAGGGTGGTGGGAACTGGATGATCCTTACGATACTTTGCAACACAAACTGCTCTGGCATTCTCCAAGCTGAGAAGAAAACTCGAATTTTCCTCATGTTGTCAATTGCTGAGCAAACGTGACAGCATCAAAGGAGGCATTGGACTCTAATTTGTCCTTCCATTGCCACCATTCGAACTGCTCAATCCCTATTGTCACTGCAGACCCTGGAATTGGTGGAAGTTCCTGGCTAAGCATTAGACAGTCCAAAGAGAGCAAAAGAAGCACTGACAGAGCCAGAGGAGCTCTTTCTTAGTAAAGAAAACCACATGTTTAGACTGAAAGAGCCTATATTTAGAAGTTCTTGCCAGCACCTTCCAGGACTCTCTGCTGTGCACACTGCGCTTTTCTTGCCCGCGCCCAACAGGCTTTGGAACGCAGAGCACAAGCTGGCTGGCTCTGCCACCAGCACACCCCAAACACGGGCGGAGGAAGAAGCAGCAGGGGCTGTTTTGTGACCATGGCCAAGAGAGACTGGGAGGGTGCCCTCCCTCTGCTCTCACCTGGTTGGCTTTCTGCCTGGGGCTGAGCCTGGGGCTGCCATTCCTCACTTGTGGGGACCAGAACCACAGCCGGGATCCCGGCACTACCTGGCAGCGCTCCAGGCACCGGCACGGTCGCGTGTCCGAGTCTCGGGCACCATGCTGCTGCTTCATTTGCTCTCAGGCACACCCAAAGCTCCCTGTTGAGCCTGGATGGTCTCTGGTTCTGCCCTCCTCCTCATCCTGTGCAGGCATGGAGCACTGCTGTGCTTTCAGGAAGCTGTTCTTGAAAACTGCCAGCATTCCAAGCTCCTTTGCCCTCCATGGATGCTTGCCATGGAATCCCTCACAGCTGGGTTCAGAGCATCCTCAGGCTGGCTCTTCCAAAATCCAGGGGCTCCAGGATGCTCAGCAAGATCTGTAACTGCACAGGGTTGTGGAACTGCACCTTCAGCACAGGGACCGTGCCAGCCTGACCTGCCCTCGTTCCTCTGGGTCTGTGCACAAAACACGGCGTGGCAGAGAACGGCAGCAGGGGCCTGTGTGTCCCAGGGCCCCGGATTTGTTCTGCTGCAGCTCCACAGGGATGCAGGCAAAGTGAAGAAGCCAAACTGTTTAGTAATAGAAGGCGAAGCAAAGGAATGAGCTGGGTGGGGAAAAGGGGAAGGGCAGGATCTGAGGACTAGAGGGAAAGAGCCGTGAAAAGGGAGGGAGAGTGGAGGGAAAAAGAAGGGATGGGCAGAGTCTGAGGGCTGGAGGGAGGGAGCTATCTATAAGCAGGGAGAGGGCTGAAGCCATGCAAGTTTCCCACAGGCTTAGCTGTGCCAATCATCAGCAGTGCCTGGAGCTCCAGCTGGTCTCTTCTGGTCTCAAGGCACTCTCATCTTCCATGGCATTTGCAGGTCTTCAACAAACACTGGTTCTTCTGAGCCAGTTCTGTAACTCTCCAACTGAATATCTGTTTAACAACTATGTTTTTCTGGGAAGGGCTGTCATCTCTCCTCAGGGCTTGAAGGGCTGCAAGGGAGAGGAACAGAGCCACAGTCAGAGCCTGGATCTGTGGGAATCCTAGGAGACCATCCTGCCAGGGCCATCCCACCCAGCTCTGGCCATGGCCACAAGAGAGGGGGTGTCAACTGGATCAGCTGGCCATGAATCTGCCCCCCCCCCCCGCCCCCCCCATCCCTGAAATCTCTCTGTGCTCTGCCCACGCCACCCCTCATCCACACAGGGAGCGAGGCCGCCACAGCCGGGACAGGGATGGCAGCTCCCTGCCCAGGCACTGCAGCTCTCCCTGCCAGCCCCGCTGTCAGCCCGCTGCCCTCACTCACCACTGCAGATCATCAGGAGCTCTCCTGGCTGCCCCCTCAGGAGCCGCCCGGCCATCCCTGTGAACACAGAGCCTGTCACGGCGGCAGCGGCACAGCTCCCTGCCAGCGGCGCTGCCAGCGCTGCGGCCACACGCCCTGCTGGCCCGGCAGGGCTCAGCCCGGGCCCTTGCCGCACGCTGCCGCCCAAGGGCACGGCTGCCAGAGGGCGGCAGCAGCGCCCGGGCCAGGCGGGGCTCCACGGCGCCGGGCCCGGATGGCGCTGCCGGGGCAGCGAGCGGGGCTGGGGCCGAGCTGCGGCGGGCCGGGGAGGGAGCCCGGCCTCGGGGCTCACCCATGAACCTGATGGCCGCCTCTCGCAGGGGCTCCTGGGGGCTCTCCAGGTAGCGCAGGGCCCGGCGCAGCTGCTCGGCCGCTCGGCTCGTGTCCTCTGCCAGCTGCAGAGAGCGGCAGCAGGGAAGGCTTGGCGCGGGCTCAGCCCCTGTGGCGGGCACTCCCTGCGCCCAGCCCCGGCCTCCCCTGCCCGCACAGCCCTGAGGCGCGGCCAACAGCCGCTGGCGCCGGGCTCCGCAGGGGGCAGAGGGCCGGCTGCTGCCCGGGGAGCCGCGGGGCCGCCCCGCAGCCCCGCCGCGCCGGGGCTCCATGGGCACCCGGCTCGGGCCCACAGCAGCCTGGAGAAGAGCCCGCGCTGCCTCTGGGTGCAGAAGCGGGCGGGGGCACAGCTGCCAGCCCCGCACATTGAGCACCAAGCTCAGGGGATTTCTCCAGACTGAGGATGGGGATTCTCGGTCGTCCTTACCAAGACCTCGGCAAAGGCCAACAGCTTCTCTGTCTCCACCAGCTCTTTGAGATCCCACCTCTGCAGGAACCCGCCGCACAATGCAGCGTTTCCTGAGAGGCCTGGAGAGCAGCAGAGACCCAGAGATAGCCCCACAGCCCAGGACACAGGACTCACATCCCTGTGCCACAGCCTGGAGGAGGCTGCAGCTCGGGATGTGAGCAGGGCAGCCGGCAGCCCAGCCCCCTGCCAGGGGGACACTAGCAGCCCACGAGTCCTGACCTCTGCCACACGCTGATTCTCATCATGGCAGTGGAAGAAGAGTGCAGGAAGGCTCTGGCACACCACTGACTTAAGAGGCTTTTTTCCCTCCTCTGCTACCAAATCCATCACCTTGAAGAAGAGGTCAAGGGAAAGCAACTGCACGTGGCTGTTGTCCTGAATGAAAGAAAAAACCTCAGCGCCATCTACTCCAGGCCCACCTGAAGAGTACAAAAAACCACAGTGCACAAAGTTTCTGGGCAGCACCCAGTGCCCCAGGCTGGGGATACAAAGCCTTACGTGGTCGAAGAGCAGCAGGAGAGCCTCAGCCAGCTTCGGGGCAGTGGTGCTGGATACCAGCATGTCTCTGCTCTTGAGCAAATTAGTGAACACAGAGAGCGTCATGCCGACCAGCTCTCCGTCTGCATCACCCAGCAGCTCCAGAAGGCTTGGAGACAGAGTGCCCATTCTCCTGGCCTGTGTGGAACACAAGGCTGTGCTGGGAAGCCATGGACGGCTGCACCGCCAACAGCGCCCGGGCACTGCGACCCCACCCTGCTGCTGCAGGGCCCACAGGCCAAAGGCCTGCCCCAAAGCAGTGGGGCCGGTGAGGCAGGAGAGCTGGGAGCAGCTGCCTCAGCTGCTGAAGCCCTGCCAGCCCATGGGGCTGCTTTCCCCAGCGCAGCTTCAGCCGCTGCCCCTTCTCACCATCGAGGGATCCTTGCTGAGCACCATGAGGCCTCTGAGTGCCAGGCGACGCCTCTCCCTGCACTCATTCCTCAGGTGCCTTGACATGATCTCCAGGATGCTGTCAGCACATTCCCTCAAGTCCAGGCACTCGAGGACCTGAAAGGCACAGGGCAGTGACAGGGCACCCAGCCAGCAGCAGCCCAGAACCGCACAGGGCTGGGCCAGGCAGCAGCACAGGGCACGGGCACCGTCCCAGGCAGCTGCGGCTACGAGAGGGCAGAGAGCTGGGAGGCAGCTCAGCCAGGCAGCGCTGGCCTTCAGGCTCACCTCCACAAGGAACGCTAGGCCGGGCAGATCCCAGCGTGGCTCCTCCCTGCTGAGCAGCCCAAGCAGGCGAAGAGCAATCCCAGAACACAAGGAGAGGGAGCCACGGCGCATCTCTCTGGAAGGGGAAAAAAGACACCAAGAGCCTGAGGTGGGGGGACCAAACCTCTGCCAGGACTGACTCACGGAGGTCTGGTCTTTGCCCAGCATCCCTGGAGAGGATGTGAGCGCTGTGGGAGGTGGCCCCTTCGGGGCACCCTCCTCTCCCAGCCTTTTCCAGTCTCCTTGGCCGTCCCTCGGTGACAAGGCCCTCTGGCCCATGACCACAGGGACTGTGTGGGGCACCCGGGCACAGGGCACAAATGCTGGGGGCAGTGTGGAGGAGAAGGGGGTCTCACCTGGCCAGCAGACCCACGGCATAGTGCTGGGTGTGAGCACACAGCAGCGTGTCCCAGCTACACTTACGCTCCATATCCATCACCTCCTGGTCACACTCCAGTCGGCAGGGCAGAGCCTTCATGGCCTGCACTGCAAACCTGTGTGCAGAGCAAAGCCCAGGTCACACTGGGAGCACTGGTACTGGCCACAAGGGCATGGGAAGGACAGGAGGACTGGGACCTGTTGGGCTTGCTGGGAAGGTGGTGTTCCTCCTGGCACGCTCTCCAGAAGTTTTCAACTTCCTCTGGTGGCATCTGCTGGGTGGTGCTGACAACGTGGAAGAGCAGAGCCACAAACAGGCGGGAGGAATGAAGGATCATGGCCTCCTGGCATTTAGGCACAATGACCCAGATCACCAGAGTTGCCTGCAGAAGAAGCAGCCCAAGACAGCGCTCAGTGCCCTGGTGTCCATGGGGCAGGGCCCAAGGGCAGATGCAGGGGGAGCAGTGGGCCTGGTGTCCCCTGAGCCCTAGCTCAGGTTTCAGCCCAGCGACTGAGGCAGGGAGAGGATGGAGAGCTGCTGGAGAGGCAACCGGGTGGCAAGCAAAGGCCAGTTCCAGAAACTCACAGCCAGGGCAAAAACGTCCTTGTTGTCCCCATCGGAGGTGCATGTGCTGTGCACAGGCCAATGCTCCATCACACAGAGCAGTGTTGCCAGCACCTTCTCCATTGCTGGTCCTGATGTGCCTATGGCTCTCCACATCATTGCAGCAGCTCTGTAGGATCAGAGCTCTGTGTCAGAGGCATCTCAGTCACAGTACCATGCCCTGTGCAGCTGTGGGGGCACAGGTGACTGAGCCCCGGTGCCCTGAGGGGCAGGGAGGGAGCATTGGCAGCAGGCTGGGCAAAGAGAGGGGCCCCAGGGTCCTGGAGCTCTCTGCCTGTCTGGCAGAGCCCATTGGACAGGCTGTGATGGGCCACGGGCCCTAAAGGCTGGTGAGCCCTGAGCTCTCAAGGCACGTGGGCCCCGTACCTGTCACACGTTGGGGCACAGTGCAGGAGGGTCAGCGCCACGTCTGCAGGGTGTTCCTCAGCCAGCCTCACAATGTCGCTGTGCAGCCTGGCATCCACAGTGACGTGGGACATGAGACTCTGGTGGATGTTCTTCACCATGGCTGGCACCTGGAGGAGGCATGGGGAAGACCTGGAGCGCTGTGTATGGGAGCAACTTCCCCAGGTTCCCCCCAAGAAGTGCCTCCCTTCCCACCACACTCTGCTCGCCTCAAAGGCTGAGGGGGCCCAGTGACCGAGGCTTGAGGGGACACACGGCCCTGGGAGGCGTCCAGTCCTAGCCCCAGGCTGCTTACCTGCTGCTGAGTGCAAACAGCACTCTCCAGGAAAAAATCCACAGTGGAAGCACAAATCTCAGGGGGAGTGGGCATGGCTCCAGTATTTTTCAAGGCCTCAATCTCTTCATTGTCAGTGTTTGTTATGACTGCATCCTCAGTCCGTGATGTGGGAAGATCCTGTGCCCACGTTTCAGTCCCTGAGGTGTCCAGAGGAGAGATGACAGCCCTTCCCAGGCATACATGTTAGTTCAACAGATAGTCAGTGGGAGAGCTGCAGAACTGGCTCAGAAGAACCAGTGTTTGTTGAAGACCTGCAAATGCCATGGAAGATGAGAGTGCCTTGAGACCAGAAGAGACCAGCTGGAGCTCCAGGCACTGCTGATGATTGGCACAGCTAAGCCTGTGGGAAACTTGCATGGCTTCAGCCCTCTCCCTGCTTATAGATAGCTCCCTCCCTCCAGCCCTCAGACTCTGCCCATCCCTTCTTTTTCCCTCCACTCTCCCTCCCTTTTCACGGCTCTTTCCCTCTAGTCCTCAGATCCTGCCCTTCCCCTTTTCCCCACCCAGCTCATTCCTTTGCTTCGCCTTCTATTACTAAACAGTTTGGCTTCTTCACTTTGCCTGCATCCCTGTGGAGCTGAAGCAGAACAAATCCGGGGCCCTGGGACACACAGGCCCCTGCTGCCATTCTCTGCCACGCCGTGTTTTGTGCACAGACCCAGAGGAACGAGGGCAGGTCAGGCTGGCACGGTCCCTGTGCTGAAGGTGCAGTTCCACAACACTGTGCAGGTACAGATCCTGCTGAGCACACGGAAGGCCAGCAGTGGCACAAGGAGTCTGTGTGTCAGGAGTGAAGTCGTGTCTAAGGCCCTGCCATATTTGATCCACTGTTCTGCACGTCAGCAAGATAATGAAGAACAGACACTGAAGGAAACCTTATGGATGAACTGGTGGGAATGTGACCCTTGAGAGAAACAATGGATTGGTCAATTGATGCGAAGTTAACCTGTGAAAGAGGAACAGCACACAGTGGAGCTGTGGTTGGCATGGAGGTGGTATCAGAAGCCATTGCGGCCTCATCTGATGCACTGGCCAAGCGTGAGATGACGTCCTAAGTGGAAAAACTGCAGAGGAGGAGATGTCAGGCCTGGTTCTGGTGTGGAGGGAGGAAAAGGACAAAATGCACGCCCTGTTGATGCAGGGGATGCCCTGAAAGTGGGTGGCCTGCCTGCCCCTCCCACTGCAGCACCATGCTGAGATCCCCTGAGAGGAGCCCAGTGCTCCTTGCTCCTCTCTGCTGACACGTGAGCCTTTGTCTGGTTTCGGGGTGGCCCTGGCTGTGTGAGGGGGGCTACGTGGGCACGAGACAGCCGGTCCTGTCCCTCTGGGTCCCAGCAGTGCCTGGCAGCTGTCCTGCATCCACGTCAGGATGCTGGCCAAGAGAGGCCCTGGAAGCTGAGGCACAGGTCAGGGCCCATGGTGTTCCCTCAGGATACAGCAGTCCCGAGGGGTCTCCCTAATTCAAAGAAATCTGCAGACAAATGCACTGTCCACCAAAAGCCCTTTTATTGAGCTGACAGGAGGGCAGGGGTCTGCACCCCACCAAAATGCTTCTCTACCATGTATAAATTTCAGTGGGTTGATGTAGGAATTGTGTGAAAAATACCATCCATCTTTACCCTGCTGAGGTGATTGCATAGGCAGCGGGTTAGAAATACATTCTGTCAGATTCCTGTACTTGAAGCTGATGTCCAGGCGCTGGCCAGAGCGGTCTCCATACCCTAAAGCAGCATTTCTTCCTCATGGCTTCCCTGCACAGGGCTCATTCCCTACTTGCCCTTCTTTCTTCTGCTAGAATGTGTGGAATGTGTCTAAAGCTTTTTTCAAGTCCCTCTCCTGTCAAGTTAGGCCCCCCAGGTTTTTCTTATGCTAACTGGTGCTAAGTACTTCCCTGTGTCTGTGCTAAGTACTTGTTTGCTTATGTGAATTGCTTGTGCTTGTGTCAAACAAAGGCCTTGTTTCATCCTCCCTTTCTCTTTATTCTGATGCAAATTCTTTTGCAAGATTCCCTCCACAGTCCACAGGACATATGTACTGTTATGCTGCTCTTTTAATTTTCTACCACATCCATAGCTTCATGATTGGTTTAGAGGAGGGTTCATTTTTTAAAAAATTAGAACTGTTTTGCTGAGGAAGCTAAAAATCTGAGGAGCTGTTGGTGATTGCAGATTTGTCCATCACAAGAAGACATCTGACTCATGATGTTCTCTGTCTTTCTCTATTTTGGTTATGATTTAGATAATTTCTTTGATAGCAATTTGAGTGTCCATAAGGCTCTGTGAGATGCATTTTTGACTTCTGCCACTTGCCATTCTATATTAGGCTGGTACAGCATTTGTTTTAGTACATCAATGTTCCTTCCAGTTTGGAATTTGGGTGCTTCATGATACACATCGTACGCATTCTGCATAATCTGAAGAGAAGTTATTGTGTGGTGCAGCTGAAGTCGCATCCACTTTTGGTTGTGAATTACAAATAGAGAAGGTAGTACCATTAGCAGTTTCATTAAATGAATCTGTTGTCATAGTTTTGCAAGCAGATCTCACACAGGCCAAAATTGGAATTACACAGTATCTTGTTGCATTCTTAATGGTTAATGCCAAAGCCTGCAGGGTTCTGTTCATTCTATGTGAAACTGACCAATTCCCACCAAGTGTGGAAGTCTTTTTCAAACTCCTTTGTGGTTTCATTTTTAGGCATGATTTAGTTAATTCTCTTGGCAATTTCCCCAGCTCTCCTTTTTCTAAGTTTTCCTGAGATTACAGACCGTAGCCACAGCTGACCTGGTCTACATTGAAATGCTAAAGAAATGTTACCCTGTAGTTTCCCCATAAAGCCAACGACTGCTGGAAACAATCCTGCTGTGTATTGTTGGCCAGGGTGGTTAATAGATTAGCTGCCAGGCTTTGGGTTTGGGCAAGTGTTAGCAGGGCTGATCTGAGAGGAGTTTGTGTCTGTCCAATATAAAAACTCACAGTGCTTCATTTATTAAGACTTCTTGATCAATAGAATTTCATATTCCCAGTTCAGACCCAAACCATCCCCTTAAGCCTTTTTTAGACCTATGATTTGGTGTCTGGGAATGCATCCATGACTCCCAGCCTTTTAGGCTTTGCTGTATGAACGGGTAGTATTGCTGTTTACTTTTGGATCTATTAGCCTGTATTTTTACCTCCAGCATTTTCAGAGAGTACCTTGGATTTAGAAGCAACAATTGTTCATTTATTTTTCTTACCACAGAGTGAAAGACTATATTATTTCACACATGGGTCCCGTGCTATGCCATTGTTTGCTCATGTAAAGTTGTTTGTTTTAATTTTAAATGCCTATTGTGTGACCCGTTCTGTTTCGCTTCTTGTCGAGTACCCAAGGCATGGTAACAGGTTTCTTCAGATGCATTGCCTGCCTTTAGGCAAGCGTTTCAGAAACCTTCAGAAACCTTACACTGGCCCCTGGTAGTATTACAAAAAACACTTACTTTACTAAATTTCCCAGTACAAATGGCTGAGTATTCTGAGTACCTCAGCCCACAAGAGGATGTAGTTGTGCTGTCAGGATTCCATTCATATCTGGGTTGCCATCACACGGTCATGACATTGGGCATGATATACCCTAACAGGATGATTGTGCTTCTGGCTTCCCCTCCAACTTGATTGGTTATTATTTCTGATGGCCTGGAATAAGCCAAGAATGAAATTCAATTCTCAGAAGCAGATGCTCTGTGAGACCTGTTCCATGTACTAAGCATACCAGCAGGACAATTTATTATTCTAGTGGCACAAGAGCTGCCTGCTGGAAACAATATTTGTTGGGTCGCATCCCTGGCAGGCTCAATTCCTGTATCTCTGTGTGATGATGGTCCTCCCACCCCACCTGTGCACTGCAGAAGAAGGGAACTATCTTGTGCTAGGTTATAGTCTCCCATTTTAATTTGCATAGCACAAAAATCCTGATAGGAATCACATGAAAATGGATTCACACGCTGCTTGTTAGAAAGGTCACGGATGCGCATGGTCGCTGTAGTAATCTCGTCTAAAAGAGGTTTGTGAGTTTCAAATTCACACGCCATAGAGGTCCTGCTTTCAGGTGGGACAAGAAAGGCCAGCATGGAGTCAGGTTTTCCTCAATCTTCAACTGCTTGGTCATTAATCCTTAAAATGGTGTAAAGTGTTTTTACCTTATTATTCCCTTTTAGCCAATTAGGTCCCAAATATTTTTGAATGTTCCATCTAGCAGGATCTCGCAGGCCAAGGAGATCATGATGGTAGTGACAGTCACCTACTGTGGCTTGGATTCTGATCAGAAATATCGGGAAGACAATGATGGTGTGAAGCGCATTTTGCTTTCTTCTGTTCTTTCTGAGGTCCACTTGTGGACTCCTCTTGCCTTTTGCAGAAGTCTTTTAATTCTGGAACAGTGTAGCCAAGAGGTGATCGCTTCAAGCTTTAAAGGCTGTATAAGTGATTAAAAGTACCAAATAGAGTCCTTTCCATTTTGGGATAAGAGGCTTTCCCCCAGAGGATTTGACATATACCTCGTCCCCAGGCTGGATTTGTGGAGAGGAGCATCCTCTTGCTCCTCTGCTCAGAATGTGTTGATTTATTTGATGCAGTGTCCTGGTTTAGGGCAAGTTTGGGAGATAACCCCCAAAGGGGCTTCTCTACAATAGCAGATTCAATTGCCCCTCACCCCTCCAACCGGTTCGGGAGAAAATATCTCCTTGGAGAAAAGTGGAAAGAAACCTGTTTATTAAACAATAGAAACCAAACAATATTAAACAATAAAACTTCTCACTGATCCAAGGAAAGCAAACTCAGAACAGTCCCCTCCCCTGGTTGCAGCTCAGCTCACTCAGTCTCTGATCAGTCTCTGGTGCTGGAAACGCCGCGGCCCAGGCCTGGCCAGGGGGGCCACAGGTGGAGCTGCCGGTGCTCTTCTGGGTGTTCAGTGCAGAGCAGGCTTGAACAGGTCCAAGAAAAAAGGAAAAAATCACAATTCGGAGAACTTCTTTGCCTCAGCTAGCTAAAACTAACTAAAAGCAAGAAAAAGGGAAAAAAGGAGCTCTGTCCGGCTGTCTGTCCATCCACAGACAACACAGTCCAGGAGCAGGAATGTGGAGGAGTGAGAGCAGTCTGAAAACAAACTGCGCGCTTCTTCCCTCCCCTCCTCACTGTCTGGAAGAGAGTCTTAAAGGTGTAAAACTTAATATTCAGTATAAACACAACAAGACGATTGGGGATAAAAGCATCATATAGTCAACCCAGGACATTCCACCCCTTATCCCCATATCGTCACCTTACTACTAAAACTAATATATATATTCTAACTCTACAAACACATACATTATACATCTAATATACAGCTATACACAGACAATGGTGGCAACATTCAGCAAACAGTGATATTTATACATGGTTCTCACCCAACAATCAGATCTCCCTGAGGTACACATCGTGTTCTTCCATCTTCTTGCATTATCCACCATGTGCAACCTGGTCCCTGAGCAAAAACAACCCCGCAAATGGGTTTGTCTGTACTCGAGGCAGGATTGATCCAAACTGTCTTCCCTAACAAACCCCTGACATGTACCACTGGGACTTTGTCTCCATCTACACTGTGCAAAGGCTCAGATTGGGCAGGGCCCACTCGGTTAGTAGAGCCTCGGGTATGAACTAACCAGGTGGCCTTTGCCAGATGCTGCTCCAAATTTTTGAAAGATCCCCCACCTAAGGCTTTTAAGGTGGTTTTTAGCAGCCCATTGTACCTTTCTACTTTTCCCGCAGCTGGTGCATGGTAGGGGATATGGTACACCCACTCAATGCCATGTTCTCTGGCCCAGGTGCTGAAAAGGCTGTTCTTGAAATGAGTCCCGTTGTCTGACTCAGTCCTCTCAGGGGTACCATGTCTCCACAGGACTTGCTTTTCAAGGCCCAGGATGGTGTTACGGGCAGTAGCATGAGGCACAGGATAGGTCTCCAACCATCCCGCGGTGGCCTCTACCATTGTGAGCACGTAGTGCTTGCCTTGGCGTGTCTGGGGCAGTGTGATGTAGTCAATCTGCCAGGCCTCCCCATACTTGTACTTGGACCACCGCCCACCATACCATAGGGGTTTCACCCTCTTGGCCTGTTTGATGGCAGCAACGTCTCACAGTCGTGGATAACCTGAGAAATACTGTCCATGGTTAAATCCACCCCTCGGTCTCGTGCCCACTTATAGGTGACATCTCTACCCTGATGACCTGAGGCATCATGGGCCCATCGAGCTAGGAATAACTCTCCCTTGTGCTCCCAATCTAGGTCTATCTTGGACACCCCTATCTTTGCAGCCTGGTCTACCTGCTCATTGTTTTTGTGCTCCTCATTAGCTCTACTCTTGGGGACATGGGCATCTACATGGTGGACCTTCACAGGTAGCCTCCCTACCCTGGTAGCGATGTCTTTCCACTCTTCAACAGCCCAAACTGGTTTTCCTCTACGCTGCCAATTAGCCTCTTTCCACCTCTCCAGCCATCCTCACAGAGCGTTGGCTACCATCCATGAATCAGTGTAGAGGTAGAGCTTTGGCCACCTCTCTCTTTCAGCAATGTCCAAGGCCAGTTGAACAGCTTTGAGTTCAGCAAGTTGGCTTGATCCACCTTCTCCTTCAGTGGCCTCTGCGACCTGTCGTGTGGGGCTCCATACGGCTGCTTTCCACTTCCGATTCATTCCTACCATGCGACAGGAACCATCAGTAAAAAGAGCATATTGTGTTTCTTCCGCTAGCAGTTGGTTATATGGAGGAGCTTCTTCAGCACGTGTCACTTCTTGTTCCTCTTCATCAGTGAGACTGAAGTTTTCACCTTCTGGCCAGTTTGTAATTATTTCCAGAATCCCAGGGCGATTCAGCTTTCCAATACGGGCGCGCTGTGTTATGAGAGCAATCCACTTACTCCGTGTAGCACTGGTGGCATGGTGGGTAGAGGGAACCTTTGCTTTGAACATCCACCCCAGTACTGGTAGTCGGGGTGCCAGGAGGAGTTGTGCTTCAGTGCCTATTACCTCTGAGGCAGCTTGGACTCCTTCATAGGCTGCTAAAATTTCCTTCTCTGTTGGAGTATAGTTGGCTTCAGACCCTCTTTAGCTTTGACTCCAAAATCCCAGTGGTCGGCCTCGAGTCTCCCCAGGCACCTTCTGCCACAGGCTCCAGGACAAACCATGCTTCCTGGCTACAGAGTAGAGCACATTCTTCACATCTGGTCCTGTCCTGACTGGGCCAAGGGCTACTGCATGAGCGATCTCCTGCTTAATCTGGATGAAGGCTTGTTGCTGTTCAGGGCCCCAGTGGAAAGTGTTCTTCTTACAGGTGACTAGATAGAGAGGGCTCACGATCTGACTGTACTCAGGAATGTGCATTCTCCAAAAACCAATGGTGCCTAGGAAAGCTTGTGTTTCCTTCTTGTTGGATGGTGGAGACATTGCTGTTATCTTGTTGATGACATCAGTGGGAATCTGACGTCGTCCGTCTTGCCACTTCACTCCCAGAAACTGGATCTCTTGAGCAGGTCCCTTGACTTTGCTCTTCTTGATGGCAAAACCGGCTTTCAGGAGAATCTGGATTATTTTCTCTCCTTTCTCAAACACTTCTGCTGCTGTCTTCCCCCATACAATGATGTCATCAATATATTGCAGATGTTCTGGAGCTTCACCCTTTTCTAGTGTACTCTGGATCAGTCCATGGCAGATGGTAGGACTGTGCTTCCACCCTTGGGGCAGCCGGTTCCAAGTGTACTGCACACCTCTCCAGGTGAAGGCAAACTGAGACCTGCATTCTGCTGCCAGCGGAATGGAGAAAAATGCATTGGCAACATCGATAGTGGTATACCACTTTGTAGCCTTGGACTCAGGCTCGTACTGGAGCTCTAATATGTCTGGCACAGCAGCGCTCAGTGGTGGAGTCACTTCATTCAATGCACGGTAGTCAACCGTCAGTCTCTATTCTCCTTCAGATTTACGCACAGGCCAGATGGGGCTGTTGAAGGGTGAGTGGGTCTTGCTGACCACCCCTTGGCTCTCTAGCTCTCGGATCATCTTATGGATAGGAATCACAGCATCTCGAGTGGTTCTATACTGTCGACGATGCACTGTGGAAGTGGCAATTGGTACCTGTTGCTCTTCTCCCTTCAGAAGCCCTACTGTAGATGGATTCTCAGACAGTCCAGGCAAGGTATTCAATTGCTGGACGCCCTCTGTCACTACAGCTGCTATCCCAAATGCCCACCTCAGTCCTTTTGGGTCTTTGAAATACCCACTTCGCAGATAATCTATGCCCAGGATACATGGGGCCTCTGGGCCAGTCACAATAGGATGTTTCTTCCACTCATTCCCAGTCAAGCTCACATCAGCTTCCACCAAAGTGAAGTCTTGTGATCCCCCTGTCACACCAGCGATAGAAACGGATTCTGTCCCCACGTGCCTTGATGGAATTATGGTACACTGTGCACCAGTGTCGACCAAAGCTTTATACTCTTGTGGTTCCGATGTGCCAGGCCAACAAATCCACACCGTCCAGAAAACACCATTTTCCCTAGCCTCTACCTGGCTAGAGGCAGGGCCCCTCTAAGCCTGGTTATCCTTCTTTCCTTGGGCATATGTCTTAGAGGTTCCTTCAAGGGGATTAGACATGTCATCATCATCATCATACCTGGCAGTTCGGCTATGGGCAACTGGAGCTGCTTTCCTTGTGGTGGAACTTCCTCTCTGAGCCCTGTCTTCCTTCAATTCACGCACCCTTCGGGCCAGAGCAGCGGTGGATTTTCCATCCCATAGCCTCACGTTTTCTCCACAATCACGCAGAAAGAACCACAGCTCAGCTCGTGGGGTGTACCTTCTCTCTCCATCTGGGGAACGTCTGCGTTGGGTACCAGAACCTCTGATCTGTACTGCCGAGATTTGGAGAAGGTCTTCTTTAATCTCTTCTCTGAGCTTCTTATGATTCTCCTCTATCTTATCCTCTAATCTCTGCAGACGTGTTTCCACCGCTGCGATTCTGGCATGTGTTGGGCCATGTACAGCATCTGCATAAGCTCGGAGCTTCCTTGCCATGTCAAGCACGGTCTCATCCATGTCATCCCGCTTCATAATAGCTAGAGCAGATGCATATTCATGTGGCCCAAGTCGTACCAGTTTTCGCCACATCACAGACGTGCATGGTACCAAGTCTGGATTCCTAGTTGTTATGTCATCTGAGAATATAATCTCCGCCACTGCCATTTCCCTCAAGCGTTGAATCCCTTGTTCTATGGTTTTCCACTGTGTTTGCTGCATGTAGAGATCATCGGCACACAGGTATCTTTGTGCTACACTGTCCAAGACCCGTGCCCAGAGGCTGTGAGGGTTAGCCCCCCTCATCATGCCTTGGTCGATGACAGGATCATGTGACAGGGATCCCAAATGCCTCGCTTCTGTGCCGTCCAGAATTGTAGCCTCAACTGCAGCATCCCAAAGACAGACTAACCAGCTAATTATGGATTCATCAGATAGTCGGGTGTAATCCTTCCTTAGGCCATGCAGGTCCTTCAGGGAGAAGGACTCAATATTGGCTTCTGATCTTGTGCCAGTTGCTTTGACTCCTGATTTTATGTCAGGAAATGTTGAGGGTCCTTCTCCTGCATCATCATCATCATCATCCACTGGTCGATCGGTCTTGTCTGTGCACTTCCCACTTCTAGTGCTAGTAGCAACAGCCATTGGTTGAGGCTTATTGTCTGGTTTAACTGCTGGCTTAGGCTCACTATGTGGTTTAGCTGCTGGCTTTGAGCCTGGGGTGTTGGCTGCAACCTGAGCGACTGGGATAGCTCTTGATGTATCTCCCTGCCCCCCTTCCTCTGTCTGCTGCCCTAGAGTATCTAGCAGTGTGCGATAAGCATATGCCAGGGCCCAGCTTACTGCAATGATCCTTTTCTCCTTAGGGTCATCATGATATTTCTCTTTCAGATATTTCCCCACCTCAGCTGGGTTCTGAATTTGTTCATGGGGAAAGTCCCAGACTACAGGGTCAGAGAATTCTTTCAGGATTTGGCCCATATTTTCCCATTTTCCACCCCACTCAGGATTCTCCACACGTGGGTCTACTTCTGGGTCAGGGTTCTCATCAGCTCTTCTAGACATTTCGGCCCTCATTCTAGAGAAGCTGCAGACCATATAGAGGAAGCTTACGAGATTAAATACCAGAAAGATGGTGTCTTTAACATTCAAGGGAAACTGAACATTCTCCAAAAGTGACATAACAGGTTCAAAGGAGAAGAAGGAAAGGAAAGGAAAGGCTGGAAAGCCTCATTCCCTGCTCCTCCTCTAACCAGCTGGGTGCAATTACTAATAAATTCCCAAAACATACTGCTAGAACTGGGATGCAGGGTAGGACGAAGAAACCATAAACCATACATATCGTAAACAGACGCCAGTATCTTTGTAAACGCCCTATAAATCATTATCACCAAGGCCAGCACAATAGCTAATCCAATCCGTGCCCCTTTACCGCAAAAACTACGTGATAGGGACAATAATCCTAGTGACCAGAAAGGTATTGAAACCTCAAAAAGGTCTAGAGACCAGAGCCACATAAAAGCCTCCCCAAGAGACATTACAAATTCAAATAACATGGCTACTGGGTACTTTAACCTACTGCACAGCAAGCACAACCAATCTGCAATCAATAAAGGGTTTTTTTCCACTTTCTCAAGCCTCGCATTGGGCGCCACTAACTGTATTTGTCCTGGTTTAGGGCAAGTTTGGGAGATAACCCCCAAAGGGGCTTCTCTACAAAAGCAGATTCAATTGCCCCTCCCCCCTCCAACCGGTTCGGGAGAAAATATCTCCTTGGAGAAAAGTGGAAAGAAACCTGTTTATTAAACAATAGAAACCAAACAATATTAAACAATAAAACTTCTCATTGCTCCAAAGAAAAAGCAAACTCAGAACAGTCCCCTCCCCAGGTTGCAGCTCGGCTCACTCAGTCTCTGATCAGTCTCTCTGGTGCTGGAAACGCCGCGGCCCAGGCCCAGCCAGGGGGGCCACAGGTGGAGCTGCCGGTGCTCTTCTGGGTGTTCAGTGCAGAGCAGGCTTGAACAGGTCCAAGAAAAAAGGAAAAAAAATCACAATTCAGAGAACTTCTTTGCCTCAGCTAGCTAAAACTAACTAAAAGCAAGAGAAAGGGAAAAAGGAGCTCTGTCCGGCTGTCTGTCCATCCGCAGACAACACAGTCCAGGAGCAGGAATGTGGAGGAGTGAGAGCAGTCTGAAAACAAACTGCGCGCTTCTTCCCTCCCCTCCTCACTGTCTGGAAGAGAGTCTTAAAGGTGTAAAACTTATTATTCAGTATAAACAGAACAAGACGATTGGGGATAAAAGCATCATATAGTCAACCCAGTACACCGGGCCGGAGGAAATATGTGGCCAGTATGATCCAGTGAGTTGTGTTTTGGTTTTCCCTGTAAATAGTTTTTCTTTTCCCTTCTGTTACCAGTATTGTTTCTGTTCTTGTTTGTTCTTTATCTTGTTGCTGTTCCCAGTAAATTGTTCTTATCCCTGCCTAGGATCCTCTATTTTTGTGCTTTCCATGGGAGGTGGGAGGGCAGCGAGCAGCAGCGCGGTTTTAGCGAGAACAGGAAATTGGGGAATCCCATTTCTGAGCCCCGGCCCATGGAAACCAAGCATCCCAGCTTGTCCCAGCCTGGTGGCCATGGCAACAGCCTTGGGAGCGGGTCCCTGGCTGGGGCTGTGGGAACCTCTTCCCTCTGGTGCCCAGGGACAGGACTGGAGGGAACGGCTGCAGCTGAGTCCCGGCAGGCTCAGGTTGGATCTCAGGAAAAGGTTTTTGCCCAGAGGCTGCTGGGGCAGTGCCCAGGCTCCCCAGGGAAGGCTCCCAGCTCCAGGGCTCTCTGAGCTCCAGCAGCGTTTGGCCAGCGCTGCCAGGCCCAGGCTGGCATTGTTGGGGTGTCCTGTGCAGGGCCAGCAGTTGGATTCCAGGATCCTGATGGGTCCCTCCCAGCCCAGCCAATTCTGTGGATCTGGGATCCCATGACCCTGGAGATGGGGCTGCCAATGGTTGCCATGGCAACGGGCTCTGGCTGCAGGCCTGAGCTGGTGTCCATGGCACCCACCCCTGGCCTGGGGTGTGCATGGAGCTGCCAAGGGACTGAGCATGGCAACAGGGGGCTGGGGATGGTTGCCATGGAAACTGACCATAGCAGCACGGGACTGGGGATGGTTGCCATGGAAACTGACCATAGCAACAGGGGGCTGGGGATGGTTGCCATGGAAACTGACCATAGCAGCAGGGGGCTGGGAATGGTTGCCATGGAAACTGACCATAGCAGCAGGGGGCTGGGGATGGTTGCCTGCTAAGGATCAGATTTGTCACAGGCCCTCAGAGGGGCTCCATGGTCACTTTCCAAGAGTCTCCAGGCTGTTCAAGAGCTGGAATGTCACAGGCAGAGACAGGGGCTCCATGGACACCTCCCAGGGGTTTCTGGGGATGGTAAAGAGCTGTGTGCTCAGAGGCAGTCACAGCCATTCCATGGTGACATCCCAGGGCACCTTGGGCTGCAAAGGCACCCATCTGTCACAGGCACTCACAGGGGCTCCATGGTAACATCCTAGAAGTCCCCAGGCTGCCAAAGAACCGGGATGTCCTGGACACTCACAGGGGTTCTTGTCATGGGCACAGTGGCAGCTTCAGGCAAAGTTTATTAGAGAAGCTCCTGTTGGGTCACAAGGCGAAGAATAGCCCACATAAATCCCCAAATGTCACTGTTGAGTCAGAGATGACACAGACTCAGATGAGAAGGCTAAGGGCCAAAAGCCACCCATTTGTTCAAGCCTATTCTTTTATACCTTGGCTTGCTACAGGTGGACTTCTTTGGTCATTTAATCAACACATTTCACATGACTGGCTAATTAAGATAACACCCTTCAGTAAACCACTTGTTTACAATTCTTTCTCTCCAGCTCCCTAACAGTTCCCAGACCAATGCATGGGAAAGCTTATTTAGCTTTCTCTGTCTTGACCAGACTGTCATACCCACACCCAAACACCCCCAAGGACCTCCAGGCTTTCTAAACTCCTTCTGAGAGAGGAGCCTTGGAGCATCTGTCCAGTCCCATCCCCAGACTTTTCAAGCATTCATGTGGAAAGAATTTTCAAGCTGGAATTAAACCTTTATAGAATTTGTCCCACAGGATTAAGGATAGCAAACCAGAGATATTTATATAAATATCTCTTATGGTAATGATGAGACAAAATTATCTTAATCAGAAATATTTACTCCAAGATATAAGAGCTGTAACATACTATAACATATTATCTTATATAGAGCACTCAGAAGTGATTTCAAAGCAACTGTATTAAAACAAAACCAGTAATTAAGCAGAGATTGATGTCACTCCCCCAGACCAATGACCAGGGGCAAATCCCTTTGGCTCAGTCTGCAGCAATGACCTTGAGTGGTGTCCCCACTGCAGGGAGGAATCTCCACACCCCCAGGAAGGGAAATGTCAGGAGATGCTGCCACTAAAATTTGGGACGGGGTTTTTCTCATCTCAAGTGCTGCCCTGTCAGTCAGATGTGCCCAGGCTGGGCCAGCTCAGCAGCTCTGCAGAAGCTCTCAGTGGTGTTGCTTGGTTGTTCCTTTCTTTGGGGATTTTTTCAGTTCTGCCACAGCTTCAGCTCCCTCTGAGGATGTGGAACTTTGGAATGGAGCAGTCAGGCTGGTTTCAGCATTATTCACCCCAAAAGCAGCGTGACCCCCTCTCCTTCATTTCCCACTGGGGGCTTTGCAAACAGGGCCTTGCTGGAGCCCACTGCAGGCAGAGCCTCCTGCTCCAGCAGGAACTGCCTTTCCTGTGCCAGGAGCAGGGCAGGTCCCGCTGCAGGAAAAGCCCCAGGCCAGCCCCAGCACAGGGAAGGGCTCGGGCACAAGGGCAGAGTGCCGTGCTGGGAGCTGTGCCAGGCAGAGCCTGAGGCACCAAAGGCACCTTGGCAGCAGCAACTGCTTGCAGGGCATGGCCAGAAGCCTCCCTTGGCAGCCCGGCCTGGTGGCCAGCACTGCAGAGCTGCTGCCTCAGGGCTCATTTCTGCCCGGGCTCTGAAAAGCCACTTCTGCTCCAGGAGCCGGCCTGGGAAGCCATTGGCCCCAGCACCCTGGGGACAAGATATGAATGACAAAACTCTTCATGCCAGCAGAGACAAGGCAGGGGCAGAGGAAAGGGCAGAGCCAGGCCCAGGGGACAGGGCTGCCATGGTGATGGCTGTGAGGTCACTGCCCCTGCAGCAGCCTGGCTGCCCTCAGCAGACATTCTGGCCAGAAGCTTTGTGAGGGCACCCAGCACAGCAGAGAACCCACACAACAGGAATTCTGTGCTTGGGGAGGGGAAAGGGTTTCACTATGTCAGGCTGCACAAAGCTCCTGCTCTTGGACAATTCTCTGGAAAAACAGTTGCAGTTTTGGGCCACTCTCATAATTGTAAAATATTTTCTTCTTTTAACAAATGTAAATCTACCCTCATTCAGTTGAAAGATGTTGGCCCTTGTCCTGTCACTGCAAGATTTGGGAGAAAATAACTTTGACTACTATTTTTCCATTTTCACAGACCTTGGAGAAGACTGAAAAATCTCCCAAGATGGGGTTTGGAGGCCTCTTCACATAACCAGCAGGGAGAGGCTGATGGCTCTGGGCTCAGTGGTGTGGAGACTGAGGACAGAACAGGAATAGCCTGGGAGGGAGTGAAGGGTGGTTTCAGAGAGGCTGGAGCTTTCCTTCATAGAGAATATAAGCATGAGAAGGCAATAATGGCACCAAGGGCAGCTGGGGAGGCGCAGACTGAATGCCATGAGAAAGGAATTTCCCTGCCAGGGCAGGGCTGTGGTGCAACACATCCCCCAGAAGGAGCCTGGAGCAGCCCAAGGCTTTGTGTGGCAGGCAGAGGCAGGCAGGAGGCAGAGCTGTCAGCAAAGGAAGGGGCCAGCCAGGTGGGGCAGCGGGGGATGAGGACAGCCTGCAGGGACAGAGGCACAGGGCAGGGACACCGTAGGACAGCCTGGGCTGCACAGGGCACAGGGATGGGCAGCAGCTGCCAGGCCCTGACAGAGCCACCTTGGGCAGCACTTTGGCCATGGCTGCTGGCCCTGGGCCTGAACCAGGAGGGGACAAGTGACCCTGGCAGGCCTGGGGCCTCATGGCCTCCTTGTCCCTGCTCAGCAGCCTGGCAGGGGCCGCCCCATGCTCCTGCCCCTGGCATTGCACATCCCCACATCCCAGAGCCCATCCTGGGAAGAGCCCTGAGCGAGGAGGGAGGGATAGGATCTGCCTGGCCAGGGGCTGGGGCTCAGGCCTTGGCCCTTTGCATTCCTGAAACACATCCAGGTTTGCTCAGCACCAGAGACACCTTTCCCTTGCTTGTCTGAAGCTGTCATCACTGCCTCCAGTGTTCTGCTCTACCTGGAACCTGGGGACACTTTCACATGAGTTTTATCCCTCAGTGGACCCCATTTAAACTACAAGAAATGTCTATGTTTCAGCTTAACTTGGAGTTCTTGAGAAGCTTTTTGAGCACACTCCAAGGGACGGAGTCTGATGCAAAGAGCAGCAAAGCCCCAGAGGGTGATTAAAGTCCTGGTGCTGTGTCTGTGCTGCTGAGCTGGGCCGGGCTCCTGGCCCAGAGGCAGCTCCTGGCAAGGGCAGCGCTGCAGAGAGACAGCTCTGGCCAGGAGCAGCTCCTGTGCACAGCCCAGCAGGGCTGGGGCACTGCCAGGGCAGCTCAGGGACACGAGCAGGGCACAGACAGAGCTGACAGGGCTCAGCACTGGCAGGGGCTGGGGGATGTCCCAGAGGGGGCTGTGTCACAGCGGCACCTCTGTGGCTGTGTCATAGAGGCACAGAGCAGCTGTGATGTCAGAAAGAGACTGTGTGACAGCACAGAGTGGGCTGTGTGAGGTCACAGACTGGGCTATGAGACCACAGAGTTTATTGTGTGAGGTCACTGAGCAGCTATGACATCATAGATGGGAGTGTGTGACATCACATAGTTTCTTGTGTGAGGTCATTGAGCAGCTATGACATCATAGAGGGGACTCTGTGACATCACACAGCAGGCTGTGACATCATGGCATATCTGTATGACACCATAGAGCAGACTGTCAGGTCAAAGTATGTGCTGTGACATTACAGAGTGGCAGTATGACATCACAGAGAGGGTTTTATGACATCACTGAAGGGCTTGTGACATCACAGAGCTGGCAATTGTTATGAGTTTTGTTTTAATGAAGTTGGGGAAGAATGGGGGTTGCTCGTTGTGGGGGAAGGGAAGCGTCCAGGACTTGGTGGGGGCTGGAGGTGGATGGTGATTGGACCAGGGCACCGACCAATCACTCGACGCCCTGGGGAAATGATTGGTCCAGAATGAACATCAGTAAGGACCAAGCAAAGCGCCCGAATTCCACCAATCGGTGCGTGGATCCAAAACCCACCAATCCTGGACCAGGGACTGTTATAAAAAGGGGGGTTTTTAGGTCTTCGGGGTTCTTTCGGGTTTGTTCGTGTTGGTGTTCATGTATTTTTGAAAGAACCCAGCGTGTGAGAAGCACACTGCTTTTGGAATTTTGAGCTGTTGTGAAAGACCTGGGCTTATCTTGGGTCTTCTGTTCTCTTTGACTTATTTTTAATAAATGAGAGCCTGTTTCAACCTCTCTTCTAAAATTTTGCCTTGTTCGATTTATAACATCTTTGGGGACTCGTCCGGGGTCAGCCACGACCCTGAAGCGGTCCGGGATAGCCCGGGCCCGAGAAGACGTTTCCAGCCACATTTTTCGGCTGCTCGGATCTTGGACTACGTTGGACCGAGGAGGGGAACGTGCTGACTCCCGAGGTCAGAGAAAACGACAACAGCTCAAAGGGTAAGCCCTCTGAGAAGGAGCGGGGCTCGTGTGGTCCATGAGCCACACGAGTGGGGTTTAAGGCATTGGGGGTGCGAAGTGCGTGTGTGTGAGCGAGACTGAGGCTGTTAGTACAGACTCCCGAAGCGAGTGTGGACCTCCTAGTACTGCGGTTCCCCCCGCGAGGGGGCCGGCTGGGATAGGAGGGAAGCGAGTCTTGAGGAGTGAGTGTACCCCTAGGGACCCCCGGGAGTAGGGGAGACGGGGAGTACCTACCCGTTCGTTGCCCTTACCCGCATAGGCTCCTGTTCCTCCTGAGAGTGGAGGCTCCTAGGAGTGGTCTTAGTCAGTGGCCCGAATTGCTCCCCTCGAACTAGGACCCCAGTTGAAGGGGGTCATACAGGGGGGCACGCCTGGCACTCTGAACTAGGACCTCAGTTAAAGGGGGTCATAGAAGTGTCTGGGTGGGGGTTGGTGAGGCAGATTTGCCCAGTGGGGGGTCTCTGCCCACTAACTAAGACCACCTGGAGGGCTGTTCCTCAGAGGCAGACTGAGAGAAGTCTGACTTCTGAGGCATTAGGACCTCAGGTGTGGGAGAAAATACTCCCACACGGAGACTGCAGCTTAAAGCAGCCACCGTGCGGGAGAGTGCCCCTTTTTCCAGGCCAGGGAAGGGGAGGGTGCCCCACCTGAGGGAAATAGTAGGGACCTCTGAACTAGGACCCCAGTGGAAAGGGGTCATAGGGGGAAAGTAGGCTACCCCGAGCCAGGATCCTAGCTAAAGAGGGTCGTAGGGGTAGCCGAAAATATCTTCACAGGAGCGGTGACCCACAGGGTGAAGGCGGGCCACCGGCTGTGAAAGGGCCTTTCCAGTCGCTAGGGCTGGAAAGGAGGTTAGAACTGACCTGAGGTTAGGGAAAATTTTTGGTTTGTGTACGAAACTTGTTTTGTTTGTGTTTAAATTGAGTTTGAAAATATAAGGAGGGAGGTTCTGGGGTGAGGGCTAGCCCAAAAGTCCCCAGACAGCTCCCAAGCAGTGTTTTTAAGTAATTGGCCAGGTGGTGGCCATTTTAAGTTTACTTTGAGTGTTGTTTTAAGTGATTGGCCAAGTGGAAGCCATTTTAAGTTTTATCTCGGTGGCTTTAAGTTGTGGGCCGAGTGGCGGCCATTTTAAGTTGGTAAAGTAGTGCTGTGTGAGGGCTGCGAGGCAGCCATTTTAAGTTCTCTTTTATGGTGCTGTGTGGTTGTGGGCCGAGTGGCGGTCATTTTAAGTTGGTGAAATAGTGTTGCGTGGAGGCTGTGAGTCAGCCATTGTACGTTTTTGTCGTATTGTGGTCGAGGGCCGAGTGGTGGCCATTTTGGGTGCGTACTGTGTTGTGTGTTCTTTTACTGTGTGGTGATTGTGGGCCGAGCAGCGGCCATTTTAAGTAAGCGAAACAGTGCTCAGTATAAGTTTAATAAAATTGTTAGTTAAAATTTCTTTTCAGAATATTTTTGAATATTTACTTCTTTTAAAGCAGATTAATTTCTTTAGTTGAGTTATTTCTAGTTTATTACCTTAGAGCTGCTATTTACTTTAAATCCTTATAGGTCCAAATACAATTGATTTCCTTAAGATTTGTTATTTTTATTACAATTCCTATATTTTACTATTTCAATTTACTGATTTATATTAGCCACCTTTATTTTAACTTCCACGTCCTGCTATTTTAATTTATCATCCTATATCAGTTATATTTAAGCTGTAGTATTTATTTCTATAAAATCTGCCACTTTATTTTGATTCTCATCATTAGACGCCATATTTATTTTATTTCAGTTCCATTAAAATCCGCCATCTTTATTTCAATTCCCCCACTTAGAGTTTCCCACAATCAGTTAAACCTGCTATTTTTATTTCAATTCCCGCCATCTTTATTTTAACTCCCACACCCCACTATCCGATTTATTTTATTTAAATCATCATATTTTATTTAATTTCTATAAAATCTGCCATCTTTATTTCAGTTCCCATCTTAAGTCATCATATTTATTTCATCTCATTTCCCACACTTGGTGTCTCCTATATTTGGTTATATTTGATCTCTTTAAACAGTGTTGTTGTTGTGTGTTATAGAGTAAGAGGCACAGTTTAAATTCTAAGCATGGGGCAGGGTACAGGAAAGAGTGCAGTTAAGAAACAGAAAGTGAAACAGACCCTTAAGAATATACCACCTAATAGTCCATTAGGGAAGATGCTGGATAGTTGGGATGATGATGAAGGATTGAAGAGTTTAAATAGAATACAGATGATAAAATACTGTACTGAGGTTTGGCCTCAGGAGAGTATTGCGGAAGGTCCAGTGTATTGGCCGTGGTATGGAACAGAGGAAAAATGGTTATGTGAGGCCCTAAATAGGTACGTTAACACCCGACTAGATCCATGCCAACAAGAAATTAAATACGCAAGATGTTGGATGGAACAAAAGAAACAAGAAAGAGAAGTAAAGATATATAAAGTCTCGAAAGAAAAAGAGAAGTTGATAAGTTGCCAGAAAGGAGGTGGGACCCCTTAGACCATCTTCCTCCTCCTCCAGATCCAATAGAATACCTCCCATTACCTCCTCCTCCCTCAACAGCACCAGTAAATGATTTGCCACCATCTCCTCCGGAATTATACTCCACAATACCAACCCCAAAGGAAAAATTAAGACAAGACCTAAATGTAGAAACAACAAAATCACCTCCCTCCTCAAATAAAGAACAACATATTGCAGATGTATCTTCCTCTGTGCCATCTCCCCTCCCAGTGACACATGAGCCTGAGCACTCAAATTTATCTCCAATTTCGCCGAGTGCAT
Organism: Passer domesticus; assembly: GCF_036417665.1. Classification (NCBI taxonomy): domain Eukaryota; kingdom Metazoa; phylum Chordata; class Aves; order Passeriformes; family Passeridae; genus Passer; species Passer domesticus. The sequence continues at coordinate 131,210 of NW_026990165.1, forward strand.
CAAATTCTACTCAAAGTACCCCTACCCCAATTGTAGTTCCTAAAACCTTCCAAAATCCTCCTTTTTATTTTTCTTCTATATTCCAGCCAATCCCTCAAAACGTGTCTTCTCCCATTTTTGGTACTCCTTTTTATATACCCCATGTACCCCAAAACCCCAAAAGTCAAACAGGGAAAGAACATCCAACAACCGAAACAGCTTGCTGCTGTAGAAATAAGGAAGAACATAAAATAAACGAGAAAGACAAATATGTTGAGAGTCACCCATACAATACTAGGTTCCAGGCCAAGAAAATACAAGAAAATCTAAAAAAAGCTGAAAAATTATTTCCTTCAAGGGAAGTACCTATGGGTGGAGCCAGAGGAGGTATAGGCTTTGTGAATGCACCCTTAACCGCCTCCAAGATTAGAAATTTTAAGACAGATATTAAACCCCTTTTGGAAGACCCACTAGGTATTTCCCAGCAATTAGATCAGTTTTTGGGACCTAACATTTACGTGTGGGAGGAGCTAAACTCAATCCTGGTTATATTATTTTCTTCCGAGGAAATACAAATGATCAGGGCAGCAGGTATGAGAATCTGGGAGAGGGAAAATCGAGGTGGTCCTAGAGGGGAAGATAAAATGCCTCTTAACGCCCCTGACTGTGACCCAAATGAAGAGGAAGGAAGAACAAATATGAGACAATACCGGACCTTAATAATAACGGCAATACGGAAGGCAGTACCAAGAACCAATAACGCAAGGTTAGCTTTTGACAGTCACCAGCAAAAGGAAGAGTCACCAAGTGCCTGGTTAGAGAGGTTAAAGAGAAATTTCCAGCTATATTCAAGTGTAGACCCAGACAGCCCAGAGGGACAAGTGTTGGTTAAGATACAATTTGTGACAAAAGCATGGGTTGATATAAGAAGGAACTAGAAAAGATAGATGATTGGCAAGACAAGGGAATGAATGAATTGTTAAGAGAAGCACAGAAGGTATATTTGAGGAGAGATGAAGGGAAGACAAGAACCAAGGCGAAAATGATGGTGGCAGTAGCAAGGGAGAGTGCAGGATTTGGAAGCAATGGATTAGCAGGAGGAGAAGGGGGCAGGTATAATGAGTCTAGAGGAAGTTCCAATCTTTGATGAAAAATAACAGGAAGAGTTACAAAAACATGGTGCAATATTAAAAGAAACAGGAAAATGGGAAATGCCAGATGGGAGGCAAATACTAAACAAAGCACTCACAAGAAAGAAATTAGAAGACCTGCATGCATCAACCCATTGGGGGACCCAAGCGTTACATGACCATTTCATGAGGACCTATGCATGTATCGGAGTATGGGAAATTGCAAGAATAATAATGAGGGACTGTATGATATGTCAGAGAATAAATAGAAAAGTGATGAGAAAACCACCTCAAGGAGGAAGAGAGTTAGCAAAAAGACCATTCCAAAGCATCCAAATAGATTTCACAGAACTGCCTCAAGTGCAGAGATACAAGTACCTATTAGTAATAATAGACCATCTAACCCATTGGGTAGAAGCATATCCGACCACCAGAGAAACTGCAGAAACTGTAAGTAAGATCCTATTAGAACAAATCATACCCTGGTACGGAATCATAAATACCATCGATTCAGATAGAGGTCCTCATTTCACAGCTAAAATAATACAACAGCTTGTAGAAGCCCTAAACATCACGTGGAGATTTCATACACCTTGGAGACCCCAGAGTTCTGGAAGAGTAGAACGAATGAATCAAACTCTTAAGAATACACTTACCAAATTAACAGGGGAAACGAAAATGAATTGGCTGAAATGTCTCCCTTTAGCTTTACTAAGAATAAGGACAAGACCGAGAGCAGATGTAGGAGTATCCCCATAAGAAATGATGTTTGGGCTACCGTTTTTAACAACCCTAGGACATGCAGGAACATACGAAGAAGGAGAAATGAGTGTAAGAAAATATATAAAGACTATCACCAGCACCTTAGAAGAACTAAGAGTTAAAGGATACCTTCCTCAATCCACTCCTATTGATTTTAAAATTCATAAATTTCAGCCCGGTGACTGGGTGTTAATCAGAGCCTGGAAAGAACAACCCTTAGTCCCAAAATGGGAAGGCCCTTTTCAAGTACTATTGACTACTGAAACTGCTGTGCGAACCCAAGAACGAGGATGGACACATATAACCAGAGTAAAAGGGCTGGTTTCTGCACCTAAGGAACCACCACCGACTTTAACAAAGTCTAAAGAGACCTCAGACACACCGCCAAGAGACCCATAAGCTATAATTCCTAAAAATTGTTATATAAATGTTTAAGTGAAAAGTTGTTAATATGTTTTTAATGAAATTTAATGTTTAGTGTGAAAGATGTAAAATTGTAAAATATATTAATTTCTGGTATCTCTTGTTTCAGATCAGAAGATCAAAGGAAAGAAATAGAGCATTCTCCCACACATCTAGCAATCTGGCCCTAAAAAGAACAGAAGAAACAAGTTGATAAAAAAAGGGAAAGTGAACTCCTGCAACAGTAACTGGTAAGAGTAACACGTTAAGAAAAAGAGCGAGAGGGGGGCAAGACCGGATCAAGTTACACTCTTGCCACAAAGAGTTGCTGATCCTCTACGGAGGGGAGACATGATTGGGAGAGTGGCTTGTACCGGACCCCCATTCCTAGGAATCCTCCTACTTATGATCATCGACAAGGGAGAGACAGAACCATGCGAGAAGTGTTACTACCCTTTGTATGCAGGAGAGTCTCGGACTGCCGTCCTCAGGACACACACTAACCCGAGTCCTAATTGTATCAACTTTTTGTCAGTAACAACTTGTATGGAGGATGGAAAAACATATTGGCTATTCGAAAATATAGGAAATTTTAAACAAAAATTGTTGGGGGAATGCCCTATGAAAGAGAAGTGGGTCTGTTCTGAGAAGAAACCCATTGAAGGACAAGTAGGATATGAGGATTATGAACCCGATTTGATAAAAGAAAAAGAAATAAAATGGGTGATTAAAAAGGGACCGAAAATCCCAACTCTGGGAGGGAAAAATCTATTCCTCGACCTAGCGGAAAAGATAAGTCACGAATTTAACATCTCTAACTGCTGGATTTGTGGAGATACTTGTATGGCTGAAATTTGGCCATGGGAGGGAATCCCCATGAGTCCACAGGACGTACTTAGAATTCTAGACAAAGAAGGATCCGAGCGAGACAACCGACCGGAGGAAGAGGCATGGAACCTACGATCCGAAATGATTGGTGAAGAGTGCCTTTGGAGGAGGCATCCAGAGTACACCGTGTATTTGGGTGAGATCCATTGTAAGAGTTATTTAGTCATGAATAAAACCTATCAGTGGTGGATTCCCAAACGTCCGCACTTATATTGGTCAAGGTCCAAAAGATCCCAATGCTCTTATATAGAAAGAGAAAAGTTATATGAATGCCCTACCAGAGAGCCCAATCCATTCTGGGATGCACCCCAAATTGCCAAATTTTGGAACAAAACCAACTATAACTTAGAAAGCCAACTTCAGTTTTGGAGAGCTCCAAAAAATTTATATTGGCTGTGTGGAAAAAGAGCGTATGTAGTCCTGCCAAAAGGATGGGCTGGGAGTTGTACCCTGGGCGTAATAAGACCCTCCTTCTTTCTCCTCCCCAGGATAGAAAGGCATCATTTAGGGGTACCTCTCTATGATGAGTTAGCCGGAAAAAGCGAGAGTTGTCCATAGGAGGCACTCAACAATGGGGAGAGGAAGAATGGCCACCAGAACGTATCATTGCCACCTACGGCCCAGCTACTTGGGCTCAAGATGGGTCATGGGGATATAGGACTCCTATTTACATGCTAAACAGAATAATCAGGTTACAAGCTTTATTAGAAATTATTTCCAACCAATCCACACTAACAATAGACCTCCTCAATGCCCAATCGAGGCAGATGAGAACCATGATATACCAAAACCGGCTAGCTTTAGACTACCTTCTAGCCGAAAGAAGGAGAGGTATGTGGGAAATTTAATTCCTCGGAATGCTGTATTGAAATAGATGATCACAGTGAAGTAATTACCAATATCATGACTAACATCAGAAAATTAGCCCACGTCCCTGTTCAAAGGTGGACCCCATTGATACAGACTGATTGGGGAAATTGGTGGAATAACTTATTAAAAGGTGATAGGTGGAAGAAAGTACTGATTGTCTTAGGTGGTGCCCTAATAAGTATCATGTTTCTTCCATGTATGATCCCATGCCTCATCCGGGTCGTTACGAGAACTGTGATCAACTCCCTCGAACTCACCCTCAAAAGTGGAGAAAAAGACAAAGATGCTAACAACATTTTAATGTTACAAGGACAAGGGATGGAACCCAACCCAGTGGCAGAGAATGATGAAACTGCGGCAGAGACTTACAGAAGATACCAGAAATTAAGAGAATTGTACACTATCAAAGAAGAAACTATTTAAAAACAGTTCAAAATGAACTGTTTGGAGAAACTGTTAAAAACAGCTCAGAAATGAACTGTTAAGAGACTATTTAAAAAGACTGTTTAAACTAAAGACTGAGTGGGAGTTGATGCGGGTTGATGAGGGCTAAAGCCTGATCAAAGTTTTAGAGGGGGAGTTGTTATGAGTTTTGTTTTAATAAAGTTGGGGAAGAATGGGGGTTGCTCGTTGTGGGGGAAGGGAAGCGTCCAGGACTTGGTGGGGGCTGGAGGTGGATGGTGATTGGACCAGGGCACCGACCAATCACTCGACGCCCTGGGGAAATGATTGGTCCAGAATGAACATCAGTAAGGACCAAGCAAAGCGCCCGAATTCCACCCATCGGTGCGTGGATCCAAAACCCACCAATCGTGGACCAGGGACTGTTATAAAAAGGGGGGTTTTCAGTTCTTCGGGGTTCTTTCGGGTTTGTTCGTGTTGGTGTTCGTGTATTTTTGAAAGAACCCAGCGTGTGAGAAGCACACTGCTTTTGGAATTTTGAGCTGTTGTGAAAGACCTGGGCTTATCCTGGGTCTTCTGTTCTCTTTGACTTATTTTTAATAAATGAGAGCCTGTTTCAACCTCTCTTCTGAAATTTGGCCTTGTTCAAATTTATAACAGCTGTGACAGGACAGGGTAGGGTGTGAGGCTATAGAGCAGACTCTTCCATCATAGAGGGTGGCTCTGTGACATCAGAGAGTGGGTTGTGACATCACCAGATGGCTGTGAAACATCATAGAGGAGGCTGTGACATCACAGAACAGACAGTGACATCACAGGGTGACTTTGTGACACCACAGAGTCTTCTGTGACATCACAGAGCAGCTGTATGACATCACAGGGTGACATCCCAGAGTGGGCTGTGATATAACAGGAGGCTGTGTGACATCACAGGTGCTGTGTGACATCAGAGGGGCTGTGTGAGGTCACTGGGGAGGTCACTCTGCCCCAGGCCCCCTCACAGTTCCCCCAGAGCAGTCCAACGCTGCTCGTGCACAGCGGGGTCCCCTGTCCCCCCGGGTCCTCCCGCCCCCGGTGCCGCAGCCTCCCCCAGAGAATGTTCCACGAGATCGACCCCAGAGCCTGACACGGGGAGGGGGGGCCGGGGCCCTGGGGGGTGGGACAGGGGGACAGGGACCCCCCGGCAGCATCCCTGTGTCCCCCAGGGCCAGAGCCTGGGCCAGGGCTCCTTCACCCTGTTCTGAACGAGGGCTTGAGAGCTCTGAAAAATCCCTGGCTAGGGATCAGCAAAAACCAGATTTAATATTAAGGGACAGCACCACAAAGTTCCTTGGCAAGAGTCACTCTGCTCCTGACTGGACACTTCAGGCACAGCAATCAAATGAACAACAACTAGGCCAAACAAAATCTAGGCAGTCAAACGAGAATTGAAGCGTGAACTGTCCCTGTGTGTGTCTGTCTGTGACAAAAGGACAGTGACGGCAAGGACAAAAGGAATACAACCCAAAAGCTTAACAGAGCTCAAACTTAACAGGACTTAACTTATACCTTAACCTTAATTTCTGCCTTAAACTTCACAATTTAGCAAAAGAACAGCACTTAACACTATTTAACCTTACTTATAACCTATGATATTGCAATATAACAGTGGAATAACATTAACAATATTTATATCAGCTTATAACTTACATTAAACTTAACAGAAGTACAACTCTTAGCAGCACCTCTTATAACAACTTAGCTTAGACATCATGACTTAACCTCACTTACAGGCCTGACTGACTCAGCTATGCAAGGCACTCCAACCCCTCCGAGAGCAGCATTTCTGCCACATTTCCCCAGCACAGGCACTCCTGTGTGCACACAGACACAAAGAGTCAGTGCAAGGCACCTGTGAGAAATTCCCCTGAGGGCAGGAAATGCTCCCTGTGGATGCTTTGGCATCTCCCCAGTGGGTGAAGGGTTGAGCCTGGAGGAGTGGGGGGATCAGCCCAGGCTCCATCGTTGTTCAGGATCCCCGAGTGCAGCAAACGGGAGAGTTCCCGGCTGGGAGAGGCCCCACTCAGAGGGAGTCGCTGGCCTAGGAGAGCTCCAAGGGGCTCCTTTTGCAGCGCTGTTTGTAGGGCCCCTAGAGAGGGGCTGCAGTCACAGCAATGGTTCATCCTGGCTGCACTTGGCATCAACAGCTTTCTTTGGCACTGTGCGAACAGGGATGTTGTGCCACTGAGGGAACAAAACCAGTTCCCAGTGCTGCTGCTACAGCAACCAGGAGCTGGTTGGACAGCAGCAGTGCCTGGAGCAGACAGTGTTTGTGCTGAGCTGCAGAGGAGCTGAGCCCAGGGGCTGTTGGCCAAGGCCAAGGCCCAAGGAGCATTTCTCAGCTTGCAGCATAACATAAAGAATGCTTGCTTATTTCAAATACATTACCTGCTTGTAAGCCTTAAAATACAAGGCACAGATCTCCATTATTAAGCTTAGAACTTCCTAATATCTCACTAGATATACTTCTCTGGAGCTTAGGGAGTTATTTTAGCCCAGCATTAATACACAGACCATTGTTCTACTTGTGCTTATTTTTATACTTCTTACATAATTTTCTGCTGACCTATCTTATGGCTACTGCTTAGCTCTAATCACAGTTCTCCTGTCTCTGAGGCTTGCCTTTTGCAGCTTTCCCAAAACCCTCTGATTTTATGGATTCCTACACAGAGGAGCTGAGCCCAGGGGCTGTTGGCCAAGGCCGAGGCCCAAGGAGCATTTCTCAGCTGGCAGGGCGGCCTGAGAAGGGGAGGGGGGAATGCAGCAGCACAGGGCTCATGGAATGCATGGACCATTGTGACACCGTGAGGCCTTGTGACACCAAGGGACCATTGTGACACTGTGGGGACCAGTGAGACCAAGGGACCATTGTTACACCGTGGGGCTTCATGGAATCATGGAGAGCACTGTGATATTTCGCTCGCCTCATGGAACAGGGGGACCATACTAAAGCTGTATGGTTCCATGGACACTAGGGACCATTGTGACACTGTGAGGCCCCATCTACAGAGGGTCCATTGTGACACCAAGGGGCCTCATAGAACTGTGGAGACCATTATGATGCTTTGGGGTGTCATGGAACCAAAAGACCATTGTGACACAGTTGATGAGTTCTCTTAGAAGATGTGGTTGTAGATGCAAGGAGAAATGAGGTTAGAAATGATAGGTAACAGCCTGTCCCTCATGCTTCTCTCTTGCCACAGACGACAAAAGCAACAGCCATCTCTCCCCTGGCTCCTTCTGCTCCTGGACAAGAAGCCAAAAAGGAGCAAAATGAGCAGGACAACCACATGCGTCCAGCTGTGCTCACAGCACAGCCCCATCATTCCAAGAGACTAAGTGCCAGTTGTGGGTGCTGCTGTCTTTAGTGCAAGGCAGAGGTGCAAGTTTCTGAGCAGCCAGCACTTGCTGTTGCTGGCCGAGGATGCTGAGTGCTGGAGTCCTGCAGGATGTAGCCATTTCCTGTGGGCAGTGACAGCTCAAAATTGGCCTTTAACCTGTCATGCTGAGGCACCGAAGAGCTGGGGGCTCTGGATGACCCTTTGGCTGCCTGACTCAGTGAAGCTCTATTTCTGGGCTTCTGCAGTGCTTTGTCCAAGGGCACACATGGCAGTGCTGGAGATCCCAGGGCTATGTTGGTTTTTCCATCGTGGAAAGGTGTGTTTGGCTTGTGGAAGTGTTCTGCAGTATTCCTGAGGAGTTCTTCACTCGTACAGACTCTTTTGGCCCAGCTGTCTTTTGGCTTTTGATAAGCTGCAAGGAGATGACTGCGCTGTCCCTGAAGCTGTGGGGGGCCATTTCTGTCCCGTGTGGCCAAGGAAAGGAACTGCGCAGTTGCGAAGCCTTCTTGTCAGGCAAAAGGCAGAAGTGGCGAATTTCTGTGGCTCTGTTCCATGGTGAAGTCTGCAGCTTTGGAAAGTGCCTTGGAGCCTGGAGTGAGGGTGAAGCTGCAAGTCCTTGAGTGCTCTCTTGTGTTGCTCTGCACAGGAGGGACGTATTGAAATGGAGGATGCAGTATTTGAAGTCAGATGGGCAACTTTTTGGCTGGCCAGCTGCGTTGGCCAAAAGGAGCCAGGGGTGCTGCCCGTCCAGAGCAGCTGAACGTGAGGCAGCCTGTGGCCAGGTGGCCAAGAAGGCCAAGGGCATGGTGGGCTGTGTGAGCAGCAGAGGGGCAGCAGGAGCAGGGCACTGAGCGTTGACCTGTGCTGGGCAGCGCTGCGGCCACAGCTGCAGTGACTGCTGTGTGCAGTTGTGGCCCCTGTGAAGCAGAATGTCACTGAGGGGCTGGAGCGTGTGCAGAGAAGGACACGGGAGCTGGGCAAGGGTGTGGAGCACAAGCCCAGTGACGAGGTGCTGAGGGAGCTTTAGTCTGGACAACGGGTGGCTCGTGAGGGGACCTTCAGCTTCTACTCTCTCCATTGAACTATTTTAGCCACTTTTTGTAGTTACTTTTTCCCCCCTTTTTTTTTAACTGCTATTTTGTCTTTGCTTGGAGAATGAGGCTTCTTCATTTTCTTTTTTTCCCATCCATGCTGCTTTTCCTCATTATTTTCTGTCCTTTTACAGGACTGGTACTGGTTCTGCTAGAATTTTAATTTCTAAGGTGTCACTGCTGTAGAATGAAATAATTTTGCATGACAAGACATCATTCAGTGCTAGCACCTTGGTGCAGATGAAACTGTGTATTTCTTGGCCAGCCAGTATGGCATTTGAGATCACTTTCAGGTTATCAACGCCTGTGGCTTTTTGCAGCCCAGGGAATCAATTTGTTTTGTGTTCGGGAATTGAGCAGGATATCATTGGCCTTTTATTCCAACCGGTCCTCAGAGATCAGAGGAGCTGGGAGGGGCTGGGCAGCATTTCTGATTTCATCCACTTCAGCAGTGTCAGTGTGGTTGAGTCCAAGAGAAGAACTTGCTCAAGCACAGATGCAGAAAGAGTGCAGTTCTCAGTGCAATGCTCTGGGTCAGATCGTTTTCCATAAGTACCTACAAGCTCCAAATTCCCCAAGAGTGTGGTTTATTGAAGCAACAGAACAGCAATCTCAGGATTGCTGCTGAGTGGGGGCACTGCCTACCAAGTTTTGATGTGAGAGAGGACAGTAAAGACAGATTATAGTAGTGAGATCTACCTGTCTGTCTGTCTGTCTGTCTATCTATCTATCTTCTATCTATCTATCTATCTATGTAACTTTTACATAATTGAATCTTCCCATCTCTGGGCCAAGGATGTTGGAGGTGCAAACCTCACCTAAAGCATCCCTTTCAGGAGAGGATTAGAGACATGTTCCGTGTACCAGTTCTGAGCAGGCAGAGATGTTTCCCCCTCCAGATATGGGTTTTTCCCCCTCAAAGCTGTTTTCCTTCTCCGGCCTCTTCTGCCCTGAAGTCCCCACTTAATTCTTTAAATTTCTGCCTGTCCTAGAGAGGTGGAACAATTCCATGGTTAGGTGCTGTTTGGTGACTCTGCTCATACATGCATTACATGACACATGGTTTCCTTCACTGGCATCCCCAGGGGTGTGTAAGTGCATTCGTTAATTGGGGCCTTATGAGAGTCTCTGTTACTGCTGGTCAGAATTCTCAGTTGACAAAAGAGGGAGAAAAAACACCTTGGTCCTCTTCCATATACTGAGGCGGCTGTAGAGGCTCTGTGACATACATCAAAGTATCTTTGCACGCATCCCTATCTCCTGAATGACCAGGATTTCTAACAAGAGTGTAGATGTCAGGAAGGCAGGAATGCTGGTGCAGGCCCGAGGAGAACGTGAACTGCAGAAGTGTCTCTCCCAAGGGCTGAGCTCAGCCAGGAAGCCACCTGCAGAGCCAGGATGGAGCTGTGGGACAGGGCTGGGTGTCAGTCACTACTGAAAGACAAAGAGGACATGGCAGGAGCAGAGGGAGGCCCTCACCAGAGCCTTGAGGAATGCCACACCTTCCCTGTCAGCTGCCTGAGAGGCTGTTGGAGCTTCAGTGCCAGATGGCCCCTGATTGTAGTGCCAGGGTCACTTTGGAATCTGTGCCTCCCCACGGGCAGAGAATGACCCAGGAGAGCATCAGCACAGTGCCTTGGGAATGTGTGAGCCCATCAGTCTCTGAGTCTTGGCTCACAAATATCACATGGGAAGTTGAAACCCATTTTCTCTTGCTTTCTGTGAAGGTCTTTCTAGAGAAAGAGCAGGGGCAGACTGCTTATCAGAGATGCCATGCCAGGCTCAGGGAGAGCTGTTCCCAGCCCGAGAGCAGGAAGAGCAGCTCAGGCAGCAGGTGGAAGAGCCATAGCAGAATGGCCAGGTAAGCCTGACTGGCCAGGTGACAGAGGGAAGGGCAGGAAGAGGGGGATAAAACAGCTCTTGGGACTGAGGAGGCCAGGAGTCCCACAGGCACTGAAAGCACAGAGCCTTGGAATCTGCAGAGATCAGCACTGGGACAGGAGGTTTGCAGTGGAAGCAGAGGTGGGTAGGGAAGCAGAAAGACGTGGCTGAATAGATGTGATTTTGAGGCTGCAAGAGGAAAAAGCTGAGCATGATGGCAGCTCCCAGTCACTTGCTCTGCATTTGTGTGTACAGAACATCAAGGCAGAGCCACAAGCAGAGCTGCCCGAAGCTCAGAGTGCCATCATGGCAGTGAAGAGAAAGAACAAGGAAGACATGAGAAGAATTCAAGAGGAGATGAATCTCCATCAGCACAGGGGCGATCAACAAAACCAGGTGAGAGAAAGAGTGGCAGCCACTCCACTCATGAAACTTCCTCTCCATTGTTGTTTACAAACCATCAAGGAAGATGTGCAGGCAGAGCTGCAGGAATCTGAGGCTAGGAACAAGGCAAGGGAGAAGAGGCTGGAAGAAGAAATGAAAATCATCAGAGAGAAAGTTAATCACCTCCCTCAGGCTCTACAAAAGCAAGTGAGTGAAGGAGGGACAGCCACTGCAGTCACCAAACTGATGCTTTCTGCCCTTCTTGCCTTTCAGTGCAGAGCAGCAGGGAGTGGGGCCATGCCTCTGAGTGCCATCCTGCTCTAGTATATATCACAGTCACTCTGAAGGACATTTCCTGCTGGATCTCAAGTGCTGCCCTGGACAGTGGGACTTGTTCTTTGGCTTTTGGCCAGCAATCATCCAAATTGATTCCTGCTGGCATGTTCCTGCTCTCTCTGTTTCTTTACAGGGGAACATGGTGACCCAGAGGAGGATTGAAACAAGCTGTCTGTATCCCTTGTATATCTGTTCTTTCCCTTTGCTCACAGTCAATGACTCTTGGCTGAGAGGGACAAGCTGTGGTCTCTGATTGTTTTGTTCTCTGACTTGAGGTGCAAGTGTCGACATCTCACCTGGCAGACCGCAAAGACTTCCAGCAAACAACGGGCAATGAAGGGCCCCAAGGTTGGTGTGAAGCACAGGAACTGTCCCCACCAGAAGTGCTACAGGTTCAGCACACCTACATGGACTCTGGCACTAAACCTGCTGCTGCAGCATTACCTGGGGGAATCTATTCTGTTGAACCTGGGAATTCGAGCTGGGGCAGTTTGTTCATCTCCAGGTCTGACAGCAGCATGGCTGCTCCGAAACTGGAGATTGAGAAGTACCTGGAGATACTGGGTTAGTGTGGCGTATTTCTTGTCTGAGGGACAGTGTACTCTGTGCAGGTGTCAGCACAGCTGTACCAAATGCTCCTCCTGAGTCTGGTGTCCCACTGGGGACATTCAGGACTCCCCAGAGGAAGTGCTGTGCTCTGAGGCAGCGAGGGAGCGCTCTGGGTGTTCCTGCTGCCTCTGAGGGCAGCTTGGACTGGCTTGGCTTTGCCTGAGCTTCCCTCTCTGCTAAAGGCTGAAGCAGCGATTGTTTTTGAACCAGATGAAGGCTGTGGACAAGCAAATCATCTGGACAAGTCCTGTGTGCTAGTGGCCAAACTGAACACAATTTTTAGCTTCTTAAATTCTCCTTAGATTCCTGACTCCCAAATAGTCATCAGAGCAAACAAACCTCACAGAAGTTGACTGGTTTTGGAGTTTTGTCTTTTTGGCTGGGGATTTATTTTTGTCATTTTGGTTGAGGGGGAAGGGTTGTTGTTTTGTTTTGCTTATTTTTGTGGGGTTTGTTTGTTTTCTTTTGGTTTGTTTTTGCTATTGTGGTTGTTACTATTGTTACCCAGCTGACCACAAAGGGCTCAGAGTCCCTGACAGTGGGGCTGCCTTTTGTATCTCCTGGAAGCTCGGATCTCTGCTTAAAAGTGAGCATCTTGTATTTTGTTTCCCTCAGAGAGAATGGTGACCATGGAAAACCCTGTGATTAAATACACAGAAAGGGGACGTATTGGCAGCGGGTGAGTCCAAATGCAGTTACTTCTACACAACCATGGGCCAGGAGTTTTTCTGGTGGAAATGTCTATCCAGCATGAAGTCAGGCCAGCTGGAAACATCTTCACACCCTGAGGATAGATTGTCCCATCTCTCAGTGCTGCTCAGAATTTGTGAGTGTGCTCAGAAGGCTTTGTCAGAGACATCTTCATGCTGCCGAGGTCTTGCCTGCATCAAGGAGCAGGACCTGGAAGATCTCCTTGTCTCTCAAGTGTAGGACAGCTCTGTGTTAATTTCTTTAGCATTTCTGTATGTCTCACAATCATACTGACACACTAATGAAAAAAGAAGAATCTTGCTTGCCTGAAAGGGCAACCCCCTTATCAAAGCTGTCAGGTTACAGTTCTCAGGAACATTTCTTTCCCATGGTTTGCTGAAGGAAATAATCTGTGGTTAGGATAGGAACCACACAGTTTAGAAACTGAAACCCAAGATGAAAGAATAAACTCCCTTTAGGAGCTGAGGCAGTGAACCCCAGTGCTTCAGGAACAGGCGCAGTGCCCATGCACTTGAGAGGAAAATGCATCATCTGCCTTCTGGCAGAGCCCTCCTGCATCCTGCAGGTTCTGGGCATTTGCAGGAGACATCTCCTGTGTGGGCTGGCTTTCACTCCAAGAGCTAAACAGCTTCTCATTTCACTGCTTCTCTTTTGTTTCTAGGTCTTTTGGAGAGGTGGTTAGAGCACTCAAGAATGCCACAGGAGGAGAGATAAATGTCAACAGCCCTGTGTTTTTGGTCTATAATTTCATTATTTTCATGAAAACATGCATTCCCATCTCCACATTTTTGTGTTTCTAATTATTCATATACCAAAATACTTCTTTTTTAACTCTTTATTTATTGCAGTTGGTAATTTTTATGTCCTCGTTCTTAAAAAAAATCCACAAGCCATTTTAGCCTCTGGCTCTCAAAGGTAGTTTCCTACCTGTCTGTTTTAAATCAGGGCTACAATTCTTTAATGCAATTGAGACAGGTCCAGGAAATGCACACCAGGCACACCAGTGATTCCTCTTGTAGAATGTCATGGCCCTGTCATAAGCCTCTTTTCTTTTCTTACCCACGCCCCCCCCAACCCCCCCCCCCCCCCCCCCATCAGCTCAACATTTAGTTGCAAACTTAAACAAGATGAGCAAAATAACAACATAACAATGCTGTTGTGGGCCTTTGGGATCACCCTTGCTGATCTTTCTGCTTTTTCTGTTGACCAAGGCTCTGATCCAGGCAAAGAGATTGCACTTAGTGACACAGAACCATTTGGCTGGAACTCTGCTGATTTCTAGTAACAGCTGGAGGCCTGGATCTCCACAGGATGCTTTGGCTGTCCCAGGCTTTGTTGGCTTTTGGCTGCAAATACCATTGCCCTTGCTTTCTTATCCAGACATACCATGGCTTGGCAAAAACTGCCCAGTGGGCCATATTCCAAAGGCAGTTTGGGCTGGAGTTTGTGAAGGAAGGAGACCCTTATCCAATTGCAAACCACATTAAAAAATTTGTAAAAGAGAACTTCCCATCCTTAACAAATAACTGACAATTCAGAAGTGGACACAGAACTTATTTACAGAATGAAAAGAAAGGGAATTTTCCAATGGAGCTGTGGGTTCTGTAGTTTTTATTCTGACTCCCACTCACAGATAGCACTGGAGAAAGTCATGTCTTCTGCCTGCCATGAATTGTTTGGCTGCAACCATCAGAGGCATCAGTCTGGAGACAGGCTCGGCTGATGTTAGGAACAGGAGCTGCCCCAAGGAGAAAAAAAATGAATGAACTTGTACCTCCCAAACCCATCTCCCCACAGGCTCCAGCAGGATTCCTTTGGTTCTCAGAAATACAACAGATATAGGGCTGAGAAGACCATTTGGATCTATGTGATCATGCCCAAGACCACGCTCATGCTGTTTGGGTTTTGCCATTTTTCTTTTCTATGTTTTCTGTATTCTTTGCACATATATTGGTATCTCTGTAAGCTACTCTATTAGTGACTAGTTTTCCCAATACTTTTCCACGGCCTTTCCCTAAGCAGAAAGACAAACCTCCAGAGCTCCAAGCACTACTGGGGGGGAGGTAGAAGGCCCCAGTGCTATCTTGGTTCTTCCTGGGACAGACCCCTCCAGACAGCTGGTGAAGTCACCATCCCTGCAAGTGTTTCAGAAAAGACTGGATGTGGCACTGGGTGCCATGGTTTACTTGAGGTGTTAAGGCATGGGCTGGACTCCATGATCTTGAAGGTGTCTTCCAACCCAGTGATTCTGTGATTCTGTGACTGAGGAAACTTTCCCTGCAGCCCTGGAAAGGGCTCCGGGAGCCCTTGGCCAAGGACAGGGATCAGGGCTCAGGGAAAAGCAGCAAAGGGCTCAAGGCGAAGGCGAGAGGGCAGAGCTGCCACAGCGTGGCCCAGCAAGAGCCTCATCTGCTCCTCCTCAGGCCGCGCCATCCACGCTGCCGTTTGCGGCGCCGGCGGCTCCTCTCGCTGCGGGGCTCCAGCGCGTCCCGGGGGCCGGGCCCGTCCTCTTCGGGAAGCGCCGGAGCCTCGGAGGCGAGCGGCTGCTGCTGCGGCCGGGCGGGGAGAGCTGCGGCCGCGGCCCCGGGCACGGCGAGCTGCCGCTATGGCCGGCTCCTGCTGTGGCTCCTGCCCGGCGGGCACAGACACGGCCGAGGGCTGCCCGGGAGCTCCGTGCCGGTCCGCAGCGGGCCCGGCTGGGCTGCTGCTCTCCGCGGCCTCTGCCCGCCGCTGCCGGCCCCGCCGCGCTCCCGCTGCCTCTGCCGCAGCTGGGCCCACACGGGAGGCGGCACATTCCGGCCGGCTCGCAAAAGCCCTGCCCGCAAACCCCCCGCATGGCCTCGGCTCAGGCACAGGCTGCCGGCGTCCTCGCAGCTGCGAGCCGGGCCTGGCCGCTGCCGGCCTCGGGCAGAGCTCCCGCCTGTGTCTCCATGGCCACGGCTGCTCGGCACAGCGGGCTGAGCACAGACAGCGCCAGGAGCAGCTCTTCACGGGCCCGGGCTCCGGGCACTCCGAGCTGCAGGCAGCACAGAAAAGGGCTCTTTGTTTCACCTCCTCTTTCAGCGCTGCTAAGAATGTAGCCTGCAGCAAGCTGAGAACACCAGAGCACGGAGCCCTTTGCAGGCAGGGCTGTGTCTGCTGGAGGGGCAGAGGGAGCCCAGCAGGGATCAGACACAAACCAGCAGGGCACTGAGGAGCCCCTGTGGTGGCAGTGAGCAGCTCCGGGCTCTGGGCGCTGCTGCTGGCATTTTCTATTGAGCCATCTCCAAGGTCTTCTCTTGTGCTCTGTATTTCTAAGTGTCTTCCCTCTTGCTTCTTGGTTTTGCTTGTCTTCTGCACCTTCATTTCTCCAAATTTTCCTACCCTGTCAGCAGCAACCCCCATCCACAACTGGCTATGAAATATGAACCAAGCAGCTGGCATCAGCAATGTGTAGAATCCAATGGCTCAGGAATTCTTATGTCAGGGCCCTGTCTGTGCCTTATGCTTGTCAGCACCTCCTTCTCTGTGCAAAAACTAGTGATGAGTGGAGGTTTTTTCCTAAGAGCTCTGAGAAGCAAATGATGTGCTGGGATTCTCATGAGTGGATCCATTAAGTTCATTGCTGGGAAACACAAAAGAATGCCAAGGTAGCAGATCAGCTGGGAGCTGGTCACTCCCTGCAAAGGGCTCATGTATGATGTGGGAATACCACGTTCCAGGGTGGGCAAGAAGGATCAATGTGCTCAAGGTGCAGCTGCTGAGGTTTGGGTTCACCTGGAGCACAGTCACGGGTGGTGAGCACTGGAAGATGCAGCTGCAGTCCCCATCCATGTCCCTTTCAGTGATGGCTTGAGGGTGTCTCAGCCTGGACCCAGAGCGCCCTGGGGGGCTCCTGGGGCTGGCTTTGCACTCAGGGTGAGGATGGCCAGGAGCCACTGAGGCCAGCAGTGGGGACCAAGGCTGGGGCTCGTGGCCTGGCAGGTGTGGCTCTGGGAGCTGGGACATGCCAGGGCATGGCTCACTGCCACTGTCCTCCGGAGCCCTGGCTAGCTCTGTGATGCTCCAGGGGCAATGGCGAGAGCAGGGAAGTGGCTAGACTGGGGTTTTGCCTGAGCCAGAACCTCTAAGCCAGCCTGGCAGTAGAGACCCTGGAGGAGCCACAAGCACCGAGTGAAAGAGGCAGAGGAGGCTCTTCTGCAGTGCAAAGTCCAGCAAATTTATTAGGAGAGGCAAGGACAGGTTACACAGGACAGAACTGCCAAACGGGAACACAAGCCGACCTCTCGCTCGGCTCTTGCTGTCTGGGAAGGTGCTGCGAGCTGTGGTGGCTGCACTCAGCCTTGGCTGGGAGGATGATCTGTTTTTAAAAACTCTTAAAACAGGGCGCAGGCACCATATAGTAACCAATAAACGAGTCCCAGGGTGTGGTTTTGAGGGCTGAAACAAATCAGAACAAGGGGAGGACAGAGGGTTGGGATAGGGATTGGATCTTAGGGTGAGGTACAGGGAACTTTCTGGAACAAAGGGCAAGGTTTGAGCTGATGGACAGGGCAAAGGGGCCGGGTTGTTTTGACAGACAGGGAAAAATCTGGGAAGGAGGGAGGGGATTCCTGGAGGGCCAGTTGGATAGGAGGGCATAAGGCAGGGGAGAAACTAACTGTGATAACTCGGGGAACACCTGAACATACGACAAGCTAATAGAACATTGGACTCAATAAACTAACACGCCGCAACCCAGGAATTGAGGCTCTCAGCAGCTGCGAGGTGGCAGTGTTAGAGCACGCAGCAGCTGGGGGAAGTCATCTCTCGGCTCTTGCTGTGCGGGAAGGTGCTGCGAGCTGTGGTGGCTGCACTCAGCCTTGGCTGGGAGGATCATCTGTACCAGGGAGAGCAGAAAGCTGCCATGGTGAGCAGAACATGCTCAGAGCACTGCAGTGCAGAGAATGATACTGCCCCTGAAGTGCAAAAAGCTTGAAAGCATAGAATTCTGTGCAGCACTGTGGTACAAATTTTCTCTTCTAGGACATGTCCCTTTTTGTATTCTGTAGACAAATTATCAGGATTTATAGAATACATTGGGGCTTTTTCATAAGGGTTTTGGGAGAACTCTCAAGTTTATTTTTATTTACATTTTACATCCAGCATTTATACGGATTTTTCTTATTGTTCTTTTGTAAGTACTTAGGGAACAAATACGCAAGCATTTTTAATCCTTTGGGATATTGTGATTTATATCTTCAGAAAGAGAACCTTGTTGAACAAGTGTGAAGACACCGAGAGAGGGAAAATAGCATAAAAGTCTTTTAAAACAGGGCATATAATGAGGACTGCAGAACTGAGTAATTCCTCCAAGGGGGGAATTAGCAAGGTATATTACCAAGAGTTACTGCCAAGATACTTCCTGAAATCAAGGGAAATGTGACCTGCAGCCATACAAAGTACAGCCAAAGCAAATGAAAACCCTTTGGAAAAGAGGGAATTTTGCCAGTGATATCAATCTGCTGGGATGACTGAGGGATGCCCACCATCCTTGCACTGCATTCCTCAGTATCTGCAGTGTGCTTTCTCCCAATTTCTGTCAAGTGAACAAGCAGCTGCCGTTGCTTTACCATTAACTTCAGCTCTTAGGAGAATTACCTAGCATCATAAATGGTTTTTGGAGCTGAGCAGGACTTTCCCAAAATCTTCTACAAAGCAGAAAGGAACCACACAGTTACTTCTGCTGATGATAGTGAAGGGTTTCGTGAAAGGAGATGTATGAGAACATTGCATTCTAAAACTTCCACATTCAAGAAAACATGAATGCACTTAGAATAAAACATACAAGGCTAGCATAACATCAGAACAGGATAAAATGAAATTACTAGACTGGAAGTGATGGATCAGAAATTAAATGTATAATTTCTGATACATCTGCATGCATTTGCAAGCTAAAACAGAAAAAGAAAGACAGATAAAAAGGAATGAAGATTTTAAAATTGCACTGCAGGAGAGTAAACCACAACTATAAACAGAGCTGAGAGATTCAGCTTGGAGTTGTATTAGAGTGGAATCCATTCACTGAAGGTTTCTGGTGCACACAAGTGCACCAGACTGAGGGAAAAAAGGAGCAAAGTTTAATTTCTGAAACCCATTTAGATTCCTGGAAGCATTGTCTAGAGATCTAAAAAGCTAAAGCCTCAGAGAATCTGAACCTAAAACCTCCCCAAATCGATTAATAAGGTAGGATGGGCACACCTCTGGTGTTTTCAGAGTCAATGAAACTGACAAGGAGTGTCTGGAAATTAGGAATGCCAACCCAGATTTTATCTGCATTACTTTAAGAACACCTTAATAAGGCACATTAGGAACTCAACACTAACATTCTCACCCTGCTCTATTTACTTTACATTTGAATACAGGCTGGTAGATGTGGGAACTCAGTACATCACTCCGGATGTCCAGAGCTACCGAGACAACCCTTGGGGGGCTCGGAGGCCCTGGAATGTTGCCAAAGGTACCTGGTGGCTTGACTTTGATCCTTTTAAAGAAATGACACCTGAAGGTGAAGAGATGAGAGAATTTCATGTCTAAATGGTGAGGGGATGTTATTCACTTGTTAGAGCTTAAGTTAGAATGCACTGTACAGGGGGGTTTTATGTATTGTACAGGGGGGTCTAGAATTCTGTGCATGGATCAGGAGTCCCAAGATGGAGGAATTTGGGCGTGCCCTGTCCTTCTTCTTTCTTCTCCTTGGCATCCATGTTCAGGATGATGTTGGCATGTGTGGATTGGTTCATAGAAAGAGTACACTTGCCAACAAGGGCAGAAAGTATTGGGAAGTAAAGGTAAATATCGAATACGTAATTTTCATTATAAAAGAGACAACCGCCTCGTGGGCGGGAGAGAGTGCCTTTGGCTGTCCTGCTGAACAGACCTCGGCTGGACAGACAGAAAATCTTTGTAGATAAGAAATAATAAACTCGACTGAAGACCGAAAGCAAGAGTCCAGACTCCTTCTTCGAGAGCGCGGCCTACCCAGAACCACTTTTTCCCGTGCTGGGGCAGAGACAAGCAACAGCCGACCCCGGCATCTGGCGTCCCTGGGTGGGCACGAAGGGGGGCCCGAAGGTGGGCACGAGGAGCGACAGCTCGAGCGGAGAGCCGAAGAGTGAGCTGCAAAGAGAACACCCAGGTGGGCAGCACCCGAGCGGGCAGCTCCCAGGCAGGCAGTTCCCGGAGCTGGACTCATTCCCAGGAGAACACTGATAACTCCTTGGGAAGGCAGCCAGAAGAGTCTGAAGAAGCAGCAGCCAAAGAGAGAACACCGCACTCCACTTCTCCCGAAGAAACCTCGTATCAGAACAGCCCGGATCGGAATCGGAAAGGCGCCTCCGAATCCATCTCCTGTGACCTGCTGGACGGGAACCGGGAGCCTCCAGACTGCTCTGACGACACAAATTCGGTGAGAAGGTCAAAATTAAGAAACATGGGGAACACACTCACACAGGAACAAATAGAAACATTGTCAGCCTTACAAGGCGTGACAGAAGCGTACGCAGAGGGGGTTTCTAAAAAGGAGCTCAAAGAGTTATTATTGTGGGTCAGATTTAATTATCCGTTTGCAGAAACACATGTGTTGTTTGAGGTGGGCTTTTGGCAAGAAGTTAACAGACATTTATATTTTTTAGCTACCAGAAAGGAAGAGACGGCTTTCAAGCTGTTATCTCCAGCAAGAATTATGTTAGAGGCTATCTCTGCAAGGTGTCGGAGATCAGCCAGGGAATTAGGTTCCACAACTCCCACAAGGGCGGGGAAAACAGAGCATGGCTCGGTGCAGAGATTGGCTCTGGTTCCAATTGGCCCGGGGGGGACAGCTCCCGAGGGAGAGGAGCAAGGGGAAAAGGCACTGCTTTCAGCCCTGTCATCCCAAAGTCCCAAGAGACCTCCAAAACGCCCTGAAACCCCGGAAACTGAGGGGGGTTCAGGCTCCGATTCAGACGCGAATACAATCCCAACCCCAGAACAGCTAAGATCTTTACCCAGCGAGATCGAGGGGTCGGGGACGATTGTTCCTGAATTTCGAATCTCGGGGGACGAAGGGGCGGGGGAGGCGGAAGAATCGGGAAGGGGGGTCCGCGGGGGATTGAAGGGAGATGGGGAAACGCTTTCTCGCGGCGGCGTGGCGGCGACGGCGGCGGTCGCGACCGGCGGGGGGGGCGCGGAAGCGGTGGGGAACACGAGTTTTGGCACGGGTTTTGGGGGACCCACACCGGGGGTGGCGGCCTTGGCGGGCGCCGTGCCAAAGACGCACGCGGGGGGCGAGACACGCGGGACATCCGGGAAGGGCTCCCAAATCACAGCGTCCACGTCAGACGCGGGGAACAAGCTCAGAGCAGCCGCGGAACTCCGAGCAGCACCCGTAAGTAGACGTAGGGGACGCACGGCGGTGACGCAGGACCCGGAAGTCGAACCGCGGCGGTCTGCTCGCATCGCGGAGCAAACACGGGCACGGGCGAAGCAGGGATCGTACACACGGGTACGGGGTATGGACACAGCATCAGAGAGGGAGGAGTCGGGGACAGACACTGGGGAGGAGACATCAGAAGGGGAGCGGGGCGGAGACAGTGACGTCAGTCCAGGGGAGACGGGAAGCATTCCCGAAAAAGCGCACACGCGAAAAATGCGGGCGGAGCGCGGTCGGGGGCGGGTCCGATCCTCGGTGACGTCCCAGGCGAGGAGGGGCCGATCTCGGGGCTCCGTATCCCGGGGCTCCACCCCTTCTCCAGTTCCAGTTTCCTCGATCCCAACCCCTGTGGTTCAGACCACTCCCATCTCAGGGCGGTGCTCAGGTGTTCAACCTCCATTGCTGGCTCAGTCAAAATCCGTGCAGGCTCAGGTTCCACAAACACAACTGCTGCAGCCAATCGATGTGGCTGAAGAGCCGATCGAGCTCGTGACGTCATCGCACCTGTCCAGGCAACCCAGTGGGGGGATGACCGAAATGCAGGGCAGAGCCACAACGTTATCTCGTGGCAGGACTGCAACCATGCAGCAGTTTTTTCCAACAACGTATAAAGGGAAGGCAACGTTAAAGAAAACAGTACCACAGTTAGAACTTAAAGATACATTATACGAGGATCAAGGGCAAGAAGAAGACGTGATACGAATCGCAGCATCAGAGGGAATTCCGGCAAGGATGTTTTCAGCAGCAGAAGCAAGAAGAGGATATATGCCATCATTTGATGCGATGAAAAGGATGCAGACGCAAGAGTTTCAAATTCCTTATTTAAGTCCAGGAGCGAGGCCAAAGACCTCGAGTCAAAGACTGTTTGAAAAACAATCACTGTTGACATCGAAGACTCCACTGTGCATGCAATTTTAAATGGGCGATGCAGAAATCAAAAGATTTAATAATTGCATTGTTAGCTTTCCCAGGAACTTGCACAATTCATTTTCCACAACACAGAGTGCTGCAGTCGCAAATATGTTACAGAGCAAAGCCAAGAATAAGTGAAGAACCTCTGGACGGGATCACAGTATTCACTGATGGCTCAGGGAAGATACACAAGTCAGTGATCACATGGGTGAACTCAGAAACAGGGAAATGGGACTCGGATGTGAGGATGATTCAGGGTTCTCCACAAATTGTGGAATTGGCAGCAGTCACTCGAGCATTTCAGTTGTTTGAACAACCTCTCAATTTGATTACGGATTCCGCATATGTCGCGGGGGTAGTCAGACGCTTGGAAGGTTCACTCTTGAAAGAGGCCAACAATGAAGTATTGTATTCACATTTGGTGAGCATGAAAACTTTGTTGGAAAATAGAGAACATGAATATTTTATCACACACATCAGAGCTCACACAACACTTCCAGGATTTTTAGCAGAGGGGAATGCTCGAGCAGACAGGTTGACAATGCCCATTTCACATTGTATGTGTTGAATTTCCTAAATAGTTCATCTTCAGAACCCAATCCTCCGATCTTGAGACATTTCTCAAATAGTTCACAGGCAAGATTAAGGGAGAATCCTTTAGTTTTGGTCAGAAACCCAGAATCAGGACAGATAGAAGGTCCTTTCAAACTAATCACTTGGGGCAAGGGTTTCGCTTGTGTTTCCACAGAGCAAGGTCCGAAGTGGGTGTCGGCACGACACGTGAAGCCGTTTCGAACGCAAGAACAAAAGAACACAGATCCCGGAAACAGAGAGACAAGTACTCAGACAGAGGAGGAGACTCAAACTACAAGCAATAATCTAGAAAAAACAGAAGAATAAAAGACTTTGGGGGGTTTTCTGAAAAACTTTGGGTGGAAAATGGTGATATTTAGTCAGAAAGGTGGGATGATAAACTTTGCAATGTTCATGTGTTTTGTCTCATTGCCAATGGTTTTGAACAACAAAGCAAATTTACCAGTCAATCAACCAGAGAAAAATGTTTGGGAAGCTTTAGCCCAAGCAGCAGATTTAGATAGCATTTGCCTGACGCACTCCAGACCAGGGAGGCCATTTTCAGCATGCATGATTGGATTGCCAGTGAGTGAATGGCCAATTCCAGGACACACTGCAATCGAGATCTCACAGATCGTTAAAGATCCTGTGAATGAATGGTATACTTGGACACATTCTCTTCCTGTGGCTTCTTCTGAACCTCAGGAATTGGAGATTTTCGGGTCCATGACAATGAATGTATGCATGAAATTTGAAATTTCAGGTACAGCAAAGCCAAACAAAACTATTGATGTTACTCCCAGTCATGAATTCTACAGAAATGCGTCAGCCTGGTGCAACAACACCATGGTGACAGACAAAGGGTCACTCCAAGTCCCAGTGCAACTGCCAAGGGGATTCTTTTTGATTTGTGGAGACAGGATTTGGCATGGTATTCCTGCGAATGCCAAGGGAGGTCCATGCAGCATTGGAAGAATTTCAATGCTGACGCCAGATTTAAAGATGCAGAGAGAACAAAAACATAAAGAAAAAAGATCTTTACAATATTTCGATGAGAATCGTGATGACAGGGTTTACACTTGGAGCAAGGCAAGGAGAATTGCGATAGCAATTTTCTCACCTCAGGCAGCATCAGGAATTGCTTTGACTCAATTGGATCGTATGGGTTGTTGGCTGAGCAAGCATGCTCAATCAGTCTCTCTTGCACTGAGTGACATGTTGCAAGACATGAACAGTGTAAGACAGGCAACTCTGCAAAACAGAGCAGCAATCGATTATCTTTTGCTTGCTCACGGCCATGGGTGCAAAGAATTTGAAGGAATGTGCTGTATGAATCTCTCCGACCATTCCAGGTCAATTCATGAAAATATTGAAAAAATAGAGGAGAGTGTGAAGAAACTTGGCGAAATCACTGGATCTTGGATTGAGGACATGGCAAAGTTTTTTGATCTTTCACCTTTGGGAAAAGAAATTTTAAAGATAGGGTTTCAAATTTTGGTGATTCTCATAGTCCTCTTGATTGTAATCCCATGCATTCTTTTGTGTGTGCGGGGTGTCATGAGTCGAGTTGTAAAGAGGGTGCTTTTGGTGCAAACAGAAGGGGGAGATGTGGGAACTCAGTACATCACTCCGGATGTCCAGAGCTACCGAGACAACCCTTGGGGGGCTCGGAGGCCCTGGAATGTTGCCAAAGGTACCTGGTGGCTTGACTTTGATCCTTTTAAAGAAATGACACCTGAAGGTGAAGAGATGAGAGAATTTCATGTCTAAATGGTGAGGGGATGTTATTCACTTGTTAGAGCTTAAGTTAGAATGCACTGTACAGGGGGGTTTTATGTATTGTACAGGGGGGTCTAGAATTCTGTGCATGGATCAGGAGTCCCAAGATGGAGGAATTTGGGCGTGCCCTGTCCTTCTTCTTTCTTCTCCTTGGCATCCATGTTCAGGATGATGTTGGCATGTGTGGATTGGTTCATAGAAAGAGTACACTTGCCAACAAGGGCAGAAAGTATTGGGAAGTAAAGGTAAATATCGAATACGTAATTTTCATTATAAAATTATAAAATTTATAAAATTCATTATAAAATTCATTATAAAAGAGACAACCGCCTCGTGGGCGGGAGAGAGTGCCTTTGGCTGTCTTGCTGATCAGACCTCGGCTGGACAGACAGAAAATCTTTGTAGATAAGAAATAATAAACTCGACTGAAGACCGAAAGCAAGAGTCCAGACTCCTTCTTCGAGAGCGCGGCCTACCCAGAACCACTTTTTCCCGTGCTGGGGCAGAGACAAGCAACAGCCGACCCCGGCAGGTAGAAGGAGAGATCTGGCTTTAATTTCTCCCCAAGTTATCTGTTGCACTTTCAGGTTAGGAGTACATGTAAAATGCAGCTAATCACTCTCTCTCTCCATGAATATTCCACTAGTGGACTGACATACAGAAACATCCTTCTTCTCTTTATACCTTCCCAAGTGGTGCCTTAACTAAAAGGAGATTTGTGTAAATCACACAGAAAATCACCAAAACTGCTGAAATTAACACTCAATTCCATGATAAAGGCTTCTGAGAAAACACTCCACAGGATCACTGAACAAACTCAAGCTTGGAAGAGAAACATTCATTTTAGCACTGATCAAAGGGAAAGAAAGAAAAAAAAAATTCAGTGAAAATTCCAAGTGGAAGATAAGGAGAAAGACAGGAAGCAGAGGAAGAGCAAGGCCCTGTCAGATGAGCTGTGGAAGGTAACTTTGTGCCCCAGCACTGTCAGAGGACGTTCCCTGTCACTGGTGCAAGCAGCTGGAGACAGAAATACTGCTTGATTTGGGGGCCACAGTCTTGGTAAGTGCAGAGGTGGTTCAATAACGTGACATGAGGGAGTTCCCCCAGAGCAACTGGGATGCCTGAAAGAAGTGAACAGCTCAGCACAGCCTGGCCCGCTCGGCTGCTTTTCCTTCTGACCCTCCTGGGGAGGCTCTGACATTTCCTCTTCCCTGCTGGAAGTGCAGCTGCTGCCAAGGGAAACGTCCCCGTACTGACTCAGTGTTCCCTTTGCTTCCCACATGTCCCATCTGCTGTCCCTGTCCAGGAGAGCTGCTCTGCACGGGAGGAGGAGACCGAGGGAGAGCCTGGGAACATGGGGGGCTGCAATCCCTGCTGATCTGGTTCTGTTTATGGATGGGCAGAGTTAGACTTGGATAGTTACAAGTGTAGGGATATTTACATACATTGACTGATATTTGTATAGGGATATTATGAATGTGTATCTACTTGCATTTATGGATGTATGTTATGTATGTATATATGTGTGTTTGTGTGTGTGTAAACATATATAAAAATATAGATATGTATGCAGTTATATATATGTGTACCTATGTTCACTTTATGTCCCTGCTTTGTTATATTCACATATGTGTACAGTTGTACAGCTCTATAGTTCCACTGTTACAGTTAGATGGATTTTTCTATTGGTACACTGATATTTGTATTTATAGATAGGATTCTTAAGAATATGTTTACATATGTCTTACTATATGTCATATGTAACACTTAATATATATTTACACTGCACATTGCTGTGGTGTATTTAATTCTATTGAAACGCGTATGGATTTGTACAGTTCTGAAATTGTGTTCATTTAGTTCTAGGCTAGGGTTGTTTAGAGAGGAATATTGATATTCCTGTGTTTGTATATGGGCTGTTCAGTTGTAGTAATTTGTAATAAATTTAATTGTTAAACTTTGATTGATATTTGTTTCTAATGAGTGTTTGTAGAGGGTTTCAGTACATTAGATTTTTTAAACTGTATTTGATATTTCTATATATTTACATTGCATGATAGTAACAATAAATTTGTTTTGCAACCTTAAATTGATATTTGTATGTTGACATCGCCAGTGTAGCAATTTATAAAAAATTTCATATTTTTAACCTAAGTTGATTTTTGTATATTTGTTTAGTGTTGCAGTGCTACAGGGTGGTAGAAATGCTGCAACCTTCTTGGAGGCGTCTCCTTCAGAAGCCGCTCCGAGGAAGGCCACGAGAACAGCCATTTCCAGTCCATGCACATGCACACGCCACAGACAGCTCAGCACAGGAAGGCAGGAAGGGTCTTTGCATGGCATATTCCAGCAAGGGTTTTACTGCATCCAGCACGCCAGAGGGACCAGAGACAAAAGACCAAAGCCTGTTGTCTGCAGGACTTCAGTGTGGGGTCAGTGACCGGTGACCTGAGGGCACAGGGGCGGGCACAGGGCAGGGCCAAGGGCAGCAACCTGTAGGGGGGATGAGGGATGAATAATTGGGGTGGGCGGTGTCAGCTGGCCAGTGGGGGAGGCAATCTGATGTGGATTGGCAGAAGTGCTGCAGAGCGTCAGGGGTTAAGTCTTCTCTATCAGCCTAGGTTGAGAAAACTCTGTGATCTGATCTTCCTTGAGGGGGAGGAGTCAGAGGATTCCACAACTCCCCTGTTTTTACTTACTATGAAGATTTCCCCAGTGGACCTCTGCAGGCACTTAACTAAACAGGGAAACATGAGTAAAAACAATGATTGCAACCCGAAAAATTCCTCTAACAAATGATGAAACCTATCCTGTCAACCCCCATTGTCTGAAAAGTTAATTGATGCCATCTGGGTTCTTCTTAACTTTTAAGTCCTTAAAAAGTCCTTGCTCCCTCAGCTCTGGATGTTTAGATGGATGGATGTTGGGTGTGAAGAAATTTGAAGCAGTACATCCTTTCAAAGTTGTGGCAGCTGTGTCCATGGTGACCAGTGAAAAGTGTATTGCTGCTGGTTTTAGAGTGTTACATGCTTGGTGTTATTAACATTTGGTAGCAGCTCACTCAGTGCTTTGGAGGTAGCACTGGTTTGCTTACTGAGCGAGCACTTTCGATTCTCTTAGCATTTATTTTTTTAAGTTTTTGCAGCAGTAACCCCAGGGATCAATACTGAGGCTGCTATTTTCTTTATTCTGCCTCAAAAATCAATATTGTTTCTGCAGCCAGATTTAAACTGATGGACAAATCTGTTGTGCTTAATTTTTTTGGTCACAAATTATGGTAATGCTAGGTGCTAGCAGAGCAGGCTTCCCAAGTCACAGGGTGTTTTGACCATGGCACCATTTATTTGCTGGTGGGGAGTAAGGTTTCCAAGAGGCTTCATGGGCGAGCAGGGCTCCCTCGGAGGTAATTTCTCAGAGAACAACCTGTAAATAGAATACATTGGCAAGAAAAAATTAAATTGTGATAGGCTGCAAGATTTAGTAAACACTGAGTATTTGCAAATTTCAATTCACAGATTTGTTACGTCCAGAGTACACAGAGAGACAAAATTTTATTTAGTTACACATCCTTTTAGTAAGGCTGTTAGAGGGTTTTACCTCTCTGCTATCCAATGGTTTTAAAGACTTGATATTCTTAAGACAAATTTACTGGGGTCTTCTAACTACCCTTATAAAAAGGAGACACAGTTGTGCTGTTAGAATATAACAGAATGTTGAAAACAGAAAGCATTCTTAAAAGGTCACAAAAATAGCTATAAAAGAAACCATGCCTATAAAAAAATTAATTATTAGATGACTTGAATATGTTTGAGCAATTGCACATTGGTATATATCTTTGCATGAAATTCACACATGTAGAACACAAAGTCTTATAAACTTCTGAAGTTGCTGCAGCTGAGGTTTGGGTTCACCTGGAGCACAGTCAGGGGTGGTGAGCACTGGAAGATCCAGCTGCAGTCCCCATCCATGTCCCTTTCAGTGATGGCTTGAGGGTGTCTCAGCCTGGATCCAGAGCACCCTGGGGGGCTCCTGGGGCTGGCTTTGCACTCAGGGTGAGGATGGCCAGGAGCCACTGAGGCTGGCAGTGGGGACCAAGGCTGGGGCTCGTGGCCGGGCAGGTGTGGCTCTGGGGGCTGGGACATGCCAGGGCATGGGTCACAGTGGGAGCTGTGAGCAGGGGCACGGCCAGTTTGGCAGCTGAGTGACATGGTTCTGCTGGCTGTGACATCACAGAGGAGAGGTCACACTGACATCTGTGTCAGGAGCAGCTCTGGGCAGTTGGATTCTGGCAGCCAGTGAGTGCACATGCAGGGGAAATGCTGGGCTGGAGGGGGGCTGGGAAAGGTGCCCTGGGGATTTAAAGCCAGAGTGAGAGCTGGGACCCTCAGGGCAGGGCACTGTCCCCAGGGCTGAGGGAAGTGGGGCTTGGGGCTCTCAATGTGGCAGGTGCCCAGAGAGGCTCTGGGGACATTGCAGGTGTCACCAGCTCCCTGGTCCCTCCCAGCCAGACATGCTGAGCCCCCTTTCTCCCACCAGGCCATGTCTCCAACACTGGCCTTCATCCTGGCCCTGTTATTCACCCCCAGTGGGTTGAAAGCGGACATGAAAATTGATAAAGATGCGGTCAGGCGGATCCAGGAGCGTGAGGAATTTCTGCATCGGGAGATGACTCGGCTCCTGCAGGAGGTGGATGACAACAATTCCATCATGGAAAGCCTGCTCTTTTCTGTACGACAGCTGCTGTGGCTGCCTTGGCTGACCATAGCTGCGCAGAAAGGGAATCCAGAAATTGAAAAGAATGAAGCTAAACGGATGCAGGAACACGAGGAGTATCTGCTTTGGGAAATGACTCAGCTCCTGCAGGAGATTGATGGCAACAATTCCATCATGGAAAGCCTTTTCCTTTGTCTATGGCAGCTGCTGTGGCTGCCTCTGCTCTCTCTTGCCTTTTGGCTGGTCACGAGATGGAAGTGTGGCTCTGCCAGACACAGCACGCAGGAGGAATCCAGCAGCAAGATGAGTATTGTCAGGGTGAAGTTCAGCAGCAAGGAGAAGGTGAGTGAGCATGAGAAGAACAAGGGTGCAGACAGGGGTGGCAGCATTTTGGCTGTGCCCAGCCCATCACCACTGGGCACATCTGGGATAGGGCTGGAGGGGGCTGTGAGCAAACTGATCTCATTGGAATGTCCCTGCTCATTGCTGTGGGGTCACACTGGACAGTCCTTAAAGCTCACTGCCAAGCCCAGCTGTTCTGTGATTCTGTGATTCTGCAGCAGGGCCTGCCCAGCACGAAGGTGCTGCAGGAGCTGGTGGACGAGCTCCTGGGTGTCTGCCGAGTGCTCTCCTGGAGGAGCTTCATGCCGGAGCTGCACCCAGCTGCCGGGACGGACACCAGCCCTGCAGCCTGCAGCATCCAGGAGAGCAGCAGCAGCTACCGCACGCTGGTCATCCTGCGGCCACCCCCCGCCCACTCCTTCAGCCCGGAGAGCACCAAGCGGCCGCCAGCCAGGCGCATCCATGTGGCGCTGGAGTGCCTGTGCTACGGGGAGCAGCTGCTGGGGCACACGTGCTTCCTGCACGCCGCTGGTGGCCAGCTGCCCACGGATCAGGAGTGGTACCTGCTGGACACCCTCTGCACGGGCTCCTACTTGGACCTGCAGAAAGTCACCCGCTGGGTGCAGATGTTGGTGCTGTCGGCCTGGCCGCTTCTGCTGCAGTCGCGCCACTGCCAGCTCACGGCGCTGCCCTCCGGCAAGTCCTGCAGCTTCCGGCTGAGCGGCGCCTCTGGCCTGCACTGCAGCATCGAGATGGCTCTGGCCGTGCAGCTCGGCAGCTCAGGGGCCTGCCTGAGCCTTGAGTAGGCAGCAACCGGCTCTGCCAGCAGCACCATGTGGGCCAGAGAGCTGCCACCTCTCAGACTCACTGCCGCGATGGCACTGCTGCTGGGGTGACAGCATTGCAGGCAAAAAGGAGTTGGGGAAGGTGAAGGGAACCATTCCTCATGGGACATTTTTGTTTTCTGTTAGGATTCTTTAGTTCCTTATTATGAAATCTGAAAAATGTAGCCAGATCATAACAATTCTGAAGCTTCCCAAGGCAGTGCTGGGAAGGTTAACATGATTTCAAATATGTAGAAATTTATGTTGAGAAAAATTAGACATCTATAGGAGTTTTCCTACACCGCTTTTTTTGTTTTTCATTTAAAAAAATAAAATGAAGTTCTTTGACTCATATTTGGTCTCTCAACATGTCACTTGTGATGAGAATGCAGACAAGTCACAAACATTAGTAAATTGTCAATAGAAGCAACTGTGGCAATTCAAAATTGCATTGGTTCTCCCACAGCTCCATCTCAACTCTAGGAAGGTTTCTTTAAAAAGGAAGAAGGAAATTTGACCCACGACATACCCATTATGAAAAAGAAGGAAAGCCTCTTGTATCTAAGCCAAAGGTGACAGAGCCTAAGTGAAAAACGATCATCACATCTCAATTTAAAACTACTGGCAGCTGCCCCGCTCCCAGACTGGTTCTGCTGATCTTCAGCAGGGAAGTGGGGGTGTTCCTAGAAACAGCAAACAAGACAAACTTCCTGGGCAAAACCAAGGTGTGAAACTGCATCAACTCTGGGATCTTTTGGACTGGGTCCTAACTTGTAATGCGTGAAGTGCTCACTGCACTGCTCTTGTTGCTTTCCCCAACTTAATGACTACTATTACACTAATTGCAAGTAACTTAGCACCAGCAGAGAACCTCCTCTTTGTCTTCCTTCTGGGTTAGAACAAAACAGATTTGAAGAGGAATAGTCCCTGAAAATTTGTTCCTCTAGAACTCCAAGTTGATATATACCAGTTCTGACTAAGACACAGCAAGAGACAATAAACTTTTCCAGAAGCTCTTCTGTGGTCATGGCTGAGGGAGCTTTTCCTGCAACCCCGGAAAGGGCTCCAGGGGCCCTTGGCTGAGGATGGGAATCAGGGCTCAGGGGCTCAGGGAAAAGAACCAAAGGGCTCAAGGCAAAGGTGAGAGGGCAGAGCTGCCACAGCGTGGCACAGAAAGAGCCTCATTGGGTTTTTTTTTTCCTTTTTTTTTTTTTTTTTGCTGTGAGGGAATGAAACCAAAGAAATTGGTCTCAGCATGCCTTCTGGGACTGCAGAGATCCCCACACATCAAACCCTAAGTGAATCTTTACCTTTACTAATTAGACAAATCTTGCATGTATCCCTCACTTACAAACTCTCTGAAAACTGAGGCAAAGGCTTAGGGATGCCAGATGTGAGTAACGGCCTCATTCTAGTGACTGCATCTCTGTGCACTTTGCAAACTTGCAGAATTTTTCCAGACAACTTAAAGAATGAAACAGATTTTGTCTCTCCTTTCTGCTCCCACAAAATCCCTGATGTTTCAGTTTGTTCAGTGTCTTTTTCTTTATGGTAAGGACAAGAGAATGTCTAGTCAAGAGCACGTTGCTTTGGCATTTTTCCAACAGGCAAAAGTATTCCGGTCTTCTGCTCACAGATTCTAAAGAAGAAAGAAAATCCAAAAAAATTAGAGGTTTTCAGAGGTGTGAGGAAGAAAAACAAATTTGTGAGAGTACAAATTGTCTTATCACTTGATCGTACATGGGTTTTGCCAGTCCATCTGCTTGGAGAAAGATTTACTTTGGGAGGTATTTTTCAGAAGTATCCCTTGGAACTGAGGGGCATAATGTCACAATGCATCCCCCTGTGATGTCACAGCCCACTGCTCTCTGACACCAGCCTCCAACCCCTGTGACAGCACAAAAAGCATTGAAACTCCTTGGAACCCCAAGATAAGCAGGGAGAGAAGGTGAGGTCACAATCCAGCAATTCCTGATGTCATCATCCAGAGGTTGGTGACATCAGAGTCCTCTACCCTGTTGTCAGCGATAAGGTAATATTTTGCTGAACCTAAAAGGTTATTAGGTAAAAAAATGAAAGTCGTTCATTCTGTGTGTTGTAACTTCTGGTTTGGAATTGCTCCAGTTAATTTGTTGCTGTGAGCTGGGAAAACAGCCAAGTTAAAGACATGACCAAAAAGGAAGTAGGATCAGAGGAGTGGGGACAGAAAAGAAGGTAGTGAGGAGAGAATAGGAATTCCCAAGTACCCAGGCAATGGGAAAGGGGACAGGGATCGCCCCTGGCCAGGAAAGGGGATAAAATGTAGTCCTTTTTTGGAGGGTGTGTGTGTTTGGCTCTTGAGGGAAAGAGGGCATACCTGCAGCTCAGGTGAATTGTTACTAATAAACAGATTTCTTTTGCCTCCACAACATTGTCTCTCCATTTATTTGTATCTAAAAGTTCATTTCTAACACTGTGATTACACAGGAGGCCTTCCATCCCTGCAGGCACATGTTGTCAGAGAACAAAGGAAATCCTGTTTCCTAGTTTTAATTTCCTAGTTTCATCTCCATGATGCTCTCCCTCAGCCACCTGCATCACATCTCCCTGGCCCTGTCTCTAATGCCTGCTCCTGACACCTTGCCATGGTTTCCTGGGAACAGTCCTGGTCTCTACTCACAGGGCCTCTGGTCTCTCTCCCTGGGAGCGGCCATCACATCCAGGCCTTCCAGGCCAGGCCCTGTGCATGATTTTGTCCCTTTTGGTTTAAAGCTCAGAGTTTGTCCTCTCTGCAGCCCTTCTGGATCGAGGGTGATGGGCACAAGGACACTTTGCAGCTGTGTTTAGGGCTGTGGGACTGTTCAGCCTTGCTTGCTCAGTAGAATGGGTCCTGTCTAGGGGGCTCCAAACCCAGGAAGGAATTCTGCCTTTTGTTTTGGCAGCAGTTCTTTCATCTGCACAATGACAAGGCCAGGCCTCCATGCTGGCAGCACCCCTGAGGTGACAAGGACAGCATGTAGGCCCCTGAACAAAGGAAATCTGCAAATACACAAATGGTGCCCCAGGGGTGCAGCTCAACTTTTCTCCTCCTGCCTGTGCTGAGTTGTCCTCCCCACCTGAATCCTGAAGCCTGGGAAGGGCACTGAGCCAGCAAGGTGCAGTCTGACACTTCACTGCTGACCAAACAAGGGCCCCTTCCCATTGTTCAAGCTGCAGAACTGTGGGAAGAAAGGAAAATGTGTCTGAATCAGGGCAGCCAGGCTGCCAGCAGGGTCTTGTGGGCCTCGCTGTGTTGTTGTGGGACACCTCGTAGGAACTGACCAAGTGAGGGACAGCTGGAAGCTCGGCTGGAGGAGAAGGTTGGGATTTTTCAAAGATTGGGATGCCGCAGTTAAATGTCCCAATTCAAGGCTGCTGCTGATCTCAAACTGGGAGGGGCTGTTGACTCTCTTGAGGGACAAGATGTTGTGGTGTAGAGGCTATGTGTGCCCAGCCCAGCGACAGAGAGACCAGGGGTGTGACAGATCCCCCTGGCAGACCCCGCAGAATTCCAGCTGCCAGCAGAGGTTTGGCACAGATTAACAAAGCAGCACGGGTCTTGGAGTCGCAACAGGGGTAGCTTTATTTGATGGTAAACTCCCCAAGTCCAAAGTCCCAAGACCCTGAACCAAGGACAGGTACTAACTTATATAAACAGGGATGGTCTTGGGGGAGAATACAATTGTTAACCAATTGAGAGGACTGACGGTGGAACACAAGGTGGGGAAATACAATCTGTAAACCAATAGAGGATCTGAAGGGAGGGGAAAGGCTTAAGTAAACCAATGGGGTTTCAAAGGATAGAGAACTGACAAAGAAGGTTCTGGAGAAAAAGGCAGGCTTAGGGAAGGATTGACATCTGAGGAGGGAAGGAGCAGGGAAGGTGTTGGGGGAAAAAGAGTAGGGACAAGAGGGATTGACAATTTGGCAGGGAGTGGCCAGGCAACAAACACAAAGACAGTTAACCAAGCTGAATAACAACGAGGGAGCGAGTCTAAATTTAGCAACATAAGATACAAAATGGGGAACCTGTGCTACTCCAAAGGCGGGGAGAAAAACACAGAGGGATTAAAAAAACCACAAATCAAGCAATAAAATATAGCAAATAAAGAAAATGAAAACCCACCACAACAACAAGATGCCATGCAGAGAGATCCAGAGAGATTGGAGCCTTGGATTTCCTGTGGGAAAAGGTGCTGCCCCCATGGCCCTGGGCCTAAGGCTGTGCCCCACAGGACATGGGTGCCACCCGTGGTGGGGCACAAGGGGAAGGCTGAGGAAGCAGAGCCCAGAGACTCTGTGGGGGAAATAACAACTATTTCTTTCTTGTCTCTGAAATAAGGGGCTGAAGGAGCCTTGCTGGTGCTACTGGCAGGGGGGACTCTGGCAGGGGTGGGGAGACTCCTCAGGGTCTGGGGCCTTTCTCTCTCTGCCATGGTCAGGGACACTTTCCACTAGACCACATTCCTCAGACCCTCATCCAACCTGACCCTGAACACTACCAATGATGGGACATCCACAACATTCACAGGCATCCTTTTCCTGGCTTTCACTCCAGCAGAGGGGCAGAATTCCCTCCCTTGACTTGTTGGACATCCCTGTTTAGGCACAGGTACAGAGGGGTGTCAGGGCTGCAAGCACACAGTGCCAGCTCATATCCAGTATTTCCTTTCTCAAGGATGGCCCAGTCCTTCTTCACAGGGCTGCTCTCAATCCATCCATCACCCCTGCTGTTTTGCCAGGTTCTGGAATATGCCTTTCTAAAGAGGAGGCATTTCACACACTGGGAAAAAACTTGTAGGTCTAAGGAAAGGAGGCTGAGCCAAGTGGTGGCATTGAAATACAGGTGGGGTAGACATTCCTCCTTGATGAGAGGAATGGTTTGCAGGTTTGGAGTGCAGAATGTAACAATTGGGGAAGGAAGAAGGGGCACAGAAATTGAGGCTTTCAGCAGCTGCGAGGTGGCAGTGTTAGAACACACAGCAGTTGGGGGAAGCCATCTCTCTCATTCAGGTTCTTGCTGTGTGGGAAGGTGCTGCGAGCTGTGGTGGCTGCACTCAGCCTTGGCTGGGAGGATGATCTGTGGAAACTCCCCCATGGATCACCTGATGGAGAGACCCCTAAAACGTTCTGTGCCAGGATTGAGAGATGAAACAGGACTTTTGAGTTTTCAGTCTTCAGGTTGTTGATTTTTTCTCTTATCAACAGTTCAGCACACTCTGCACACAAGACTTAGTGTACAAAGAGAGACGCACCAAAAAGTCACAAGACACACAGGTTCAGGGTCTTTTAAAATTATTTTGTCCAATTAACTCTTAAAACATATTTTATTTCTACCTTTCTATCAATAATTATTTGTCTGTTCATGCAACATCTGCATTGCAGCTCTTTCTAACCAATCACTCTGTGCTTGCAACAGTGCAGAAAATGGAGTAGATGAAGAACAAGAAGGAGATCAGACAATGCCCAAAAACACTCCATCTTGTGTTCTATCTACCTCCACACTAAAAACCCAAAACTCTAAGTTTTTTACCCTGTGATAAACTACGCAACTATCTATTTCACACACTCATAGATCCCAATTCATCCCAAAGTCTTGGAAGCTTTCTCCATGGACAAAGGTTAAAAGCAGTGTTCTCCTGGGGATCAGGACTCCTGAGGACAGGCAGAGAAATATTCCCTGTGCCCTGGGTTCTGACAATGATCTGCACCAGGGGAGAGCAGAAAGCTGCCATGGTAAGCAGAACATGCTCAGAGCATTGCAGTTCAAAGAATGATACTGCCCCTGACGTGCAAAAAGCTTGAAATAATATCATTCTGTGCAGCACTGTGGTACAAGTTTTATCTTCTGGAACTTTTTGTATTCTTTTTGTATTCTGTAGTTGAATTATCTGGTTTTATAGAGTACATGGGGGTTTTTTTAAGGTTTTTGGGAGAAAGGTGAAGTTTTTTGTTTTGGTTTGTTTTTTTGTTTGTTTGTTTGTTTTTTGTTTGGGTTGTTTTGGGGGTTTTTTTGTTGGTTTTTTTTTTTTTTTTTTTTTTGCATTTGCATTTGCATTTTATGTCCAGTATTTATACAGTTTTTAAAAAATTGCTCTTTTGTAAATACTTAGATAAAAAATACCCAAGCACTTTAAGCCTCTGGGATATTGTGATTAATATTCTTAGAAAGGAAACCTTGTTGAACGAGTGTGAAAACACAGAGAGTGGGAAAATAGCATAACAGTTTTTTAGAACAGGGCATACAATGAGGACTGCAGAACTGAGTAATTCCTCCAAAGGCAATTTCTTCAAGAACTGCCAAGATACTTCCTTAAATCAAGGGAGATGTGACCTGCAGCCATACAAAGTACAGCCAAAGAAAATTAAAATCCTTTGGAAGAGAGGGAATTTTGCCAATGACATCAATCTGTCCGGAACACTGAATCAGTATGGGGACATTTCCCTTGGCAGCAGCTACACTTCCAGCAGGGAAGAGGAAATGTCAGAGCCTCCCCAGGAGGATCAGAAGGAAAAGCAGCTGAGCATGCCAGGCTGTGGTGAGGCTGTTCACTTCTTTCAGGCATCCCAGTTGCCCTGGGGGAACTCCCTCATGTCACGTTATTGAACCACCACAGCAGGTCCAGGGCCTGCAAGGCTTCCTTGGAGGCCACAAGCCTGAGCTAGGAAAGGCCAGGACATGATGACTGAGCCTTAGCAGCCCCTCTCTTCTGCCTTTCGGACCCTGCTTATCTCTCTGTAAGCCCATAGGTCACTTTCCCTTGACCCTTACTATTGGACAATTTCCAAAACCCCTGTAAGGTATATAAACCCCAACTTCTGCCTGGTCTAGTAGAAGAGCTGTCACTGAGAACCTTCATAGAAGACACCAATAAAGAATTCTTTGGAACATCACACAGCGCTTCCCCTCTCTCTCCCAGTGTCTGCTGTGGCACCAGCAGGCTAAAGAGCTGAAATCACAAAGAGCTGATAATCACTAAGAGCTGATATCACTTGAGCTTGCTTAGGTTGCCTGCGGCTGGCAGCTGCTTGGGAACTCGGACGCTGTGCTGAGCACCACTGAGCTATCCTGGCCAAGGCAGCCCACCGGGCACAGCCCGGCTGGAAGCCGCCTCAATAGTCCTCACATGATTCTTTGGGGTCTGTCTTCAACATCCGATGTCCTTTTTAGGTGGCTGTTCCTCACCCCCACTTTGCACTAAGCACAGTATCATTTTTTGCACAGCAACTTCTGCTTTGTCAGCCTTGCAGAAATGAGCTGGCATCCTGCTTGTGTTTTTCATGACTTCTACGTGCCAAAGAAGTTACATCCTTCATCCACTTCTTCAAGGCTGTGCTGCTCTGTCCTATGGTCCTTATCATGTGCCCCCTTTTCTTGAGACAAAGTTCATTATGGGAACTAGTTTCTTAATAGCTATAATTTCATCTTACAGGATAAGGCACTACAACAGCTACAGACCGATGTTTTAACCAAGTCCAGCTGGGTAACCATGAAGTAAGCTTGGCCCAGATTTCTTCAAATCCCAAGGAAATGTTGTCTTGAGCTAAGAGGCTTTGGCTCTTTTGATTCTGGAATAATGTATCCACGATTTTATCCTATCCATTTCAATGCAGCAATATTGTCTACAGAAGTTGAGAAGGCCCTGCTTTGGCTGTAGCAGAACAGCTTCCCCAGCCTTTCAAGTACACCCAAGCTCTTGGGTGGAACTTGTGCACTGGTATGTCCAGTCCTGTTGGTCTGGAGATCGCCACTGCTTGCTGTAAGTCCTGTAAAGTTTTGCTAAGAGAAATGAGGTAATTATTCAAATCAACCTCTCCTTATATGTGTGTGTTTCCTGAAATGTGTGGTACTTGGTAGGGTCAACCATACAGCAGCTTACAGGGCCAGATTTTGCTGGTGCCCCATGTCTGAATCCTAATTCAAAGCAGAGCCACGGGTAAGGCTTGGAACCATGTCAAGGAGGTTTCCTGACGTATTTTACCCAAGTTCAATTGGATTGTATAATTCATTCTCTCTCCTTTGTCGCTAGCATGGGGCCTATAAGGAGCACAAAGATCCCAAGCTATTCCCAAGGCTTTCCTAATCTCTTGTACCTCTTCTGCAAGAAAGTGGGAACCTCTATCTGATGACATTCCCAAAGGTACCCCAAATCTAGGTATTATTTGATTCAACAGTATTTTAGCCACTTCCCTAGACTGGTTGGTAAGACAAGGGAAGTCTTCTGGCCACCCGGCAAAGGTATCCACCAGATGTAGGAGGGATTGATACCCCCATTTTCTGGGAAATTGAGTGAAATCCATCAGGCACTATTCCCTTGGAACACCTTCAGATTTTATGGCTCTTAGCACTACATTGTGAGCTGTGCTACAGTTGTCTCTTTTACAAACTATACACTTTTGGAGTCTTGATTGTACAATCTGAGCCATTTCACACCCAGTTACAGATTTTTGCAAATGTTTCCAAAGTTTTTTAGTACTCCAATGAGTGGCTTTGTGTTTGCAATCCATTTTTTCACACAGGAGTGATTCTGGGACTATTCTTTGCCCAGTTGGGATAACTGTCTAACCCTGTGGATCAAATCACAATTCTACAGTTGCAGTTAATTGACAGTCCCTAGCATTATACTCTGTTTTTTCTAGTTGGAGAGGTATCTCTGGCAAGGGTATTAAAGATAAAGCTTTGTTTTCTAACATGTCTTTTTCTGCAGCCTCGTTGGCTAAATGTTTCCCCAATTCCAGTTTGGTCTTAGCCACTTGGTGTGCTCTGCAATGCCTGATGGCAACTTCCTCTGGTTTCTGGATACTTTCAAGTGTGCCCAATATTTCTTTTCCATTTTTGATTGATGTGCCTTGAGAGGTCAAAAGGTCCCTTTCTTTCCAGAAATCCCATGTGCACGTAGCACTCCAAAGGTATATTATGAATCAGTTCAAATGTTAACTCATTTTCCTCTACTCAATTCCAAAGCTCGGGTGACTGAAATTAGTTTTACCTTCTGGGCTGGAACATCAGAGGGGAGTGCCCCCGATTGGATTACCTCGGGCTGTGGAGTCACTGTGTATCCAGATGTTTGGATAGGAATATTGAGGGCATGGTCCTGTGAGAGAGCAGATGCTCCTGCTGCCCGCTCTGCCTTTGGCATCTGATATGCTGCAGGTGTGGCAGCTGCAGCAGGATTTCCTGTGGAAGAGGCAGCACTGCTGCCATGGCCCTCAGACTGCAGGGGCCCTTGGCTGTGCCCCCAGCACAGGAGTGTCACCCACGGTGGGGCACAAGGGGAAGGGGAAGGGCATTAGGAGGGAGAGAAACCAGTGTCTAGGGAGTGTGTGAGGGAAATACCAATTGATTTCCTTTTCCTTGAGTAAAGAGTTGCAAGAGCCCTGCTAGAGCTGCTGGTGGCTTGGCCTCTTGCAGGGCTGGGGAGAGCCCTGGGGCCAGGGCCCCTCCTCTTTTTGGGACACCAGGTCTAGCTGGGCAAGTGGCCCCTGTTCCAGCCAGGAGCAGAGGTGCTGTGCCTTCTGCCCTGGGCACAGGGACCTGCCACTGTCACCAGCTCTTTCCACAGCTCGTCCTGATGCTGGGCCTGCCCTGAAGGGATGGGCACAGGAGGGGAGTGGCTGTGAAACCCAGGGCGGGGCTTTCACATTGCCTGCTCTCAGTGAGTGTCTGGAAATGACAGTTTTCCATCTTCTGCCAACCAAGGCTGCCGGTGTTTCTGTGTTTGTATTAATGAGAAGAGTAAAGTGTGGGCTTGTGGTTTCATGGGGAGCAAAGCAGTGTCTGAATTCAATTGATTTC
Organism: Passer domesticus; assembly: GCF_036417665.1. Taxonomy (NCBI): domain Eukaryota; kingdom Metazoa; phylum Chordata; class Aves; order Passeriformes; family Passeridae; genus Passer; species Passer domesticus. Next base: position 171,420 of record NW_026990165.1, read on the forward strand.
AATTTTTTCTTTCTTGGTATTTTGTCTGTGAAAAGTCTGAAAATCAAGGACATCTTTCTGGAATCCGCTGTCTGTGACCTCAATACTGGCCGAGTGACCTTCAGAACCTTGACCTGACTAAGCGAGTGCATGAACTCTTTTAGCTCTTTTTAGTGGGAGAAAATAAACCAAACCCAAATCTGTTTGTTGAATCTTTGGAAAATCTGGCTTATCCAAGAAAGTATAATTTGGAATGTACAGATCTTCTGTTCATCATTCATTCAGGTGCCTGTGAAGCCAGACCAGCAATGCTCTCTTCAAAGATTTAACACAGCTCATTGACATCAAGTCACTTGAAATTTTGGCCTCAACTTTTAATGATATTTTGAATATGAGAATTTTCATTTCAGGGAGGAAGAGAATGCATTTGCACAGTTCCATTACAGGTTGTTTTTTTTCAACACACAGATTCTCTCATTTCCTCTTCTGTAGCCTTAAGCATTAAAGTCAACCATCTGCTTTGGAAATGCAGCTCAAATGTAACTCTTTCTGCTATTTTGCTTAACTTTTTTTTTAGGGGCTGAAAATATTCAGTTGTAATTTGCTTTACTTTCTTTGTATTCTTTGCCACTGTGGGATTGGAAAAAGTTCACAGGAGTTTCTCCCATCTTGGATTTTAAAATAATTTAAAATGTTATTATAAAGACGGTTTGGCAATATTTAATTTTTGCTGCTTGTGTAACTTTATTAAATCTGTAGTTTAAAACAAGTGTTACCTAGCAGGCTTTCAGTTCAATGACAGCAGTTGCTTTTCAGCAGGCTGATTTTCCTGTAGGACTAGCCAAGGAAAGTACCTTAGGAAACTGAGTTTTCCACATTGTTGCAGTGTAGGAATGGTATTCCCCAGTTGAGTGCTCACACTGATACCCCTCAGAGCACGTGCCCCTCACTGACTTCCCCACCACTTTCCCTGTGGCAGGATGGAGAGAAGAGCACAAATAGGTAAAGATCACGGGTTGAGATAAGAACAATTTACTAGAAAGAGCAGTGAAAAAAGAACACAAACGGTAATAACAACACTAAAAGGAGAGCATACAAGAGGCGAACGAGTCACACGTGATCGTTCTCCACACAGAACTTGGCACAGCCCGTGACTTGCAGCACACAGGTGGAGGAAGAACAAACCCTTCCATTTGCCCCTGCCACGTGGCAGGTGGTATCCAGTTACCCCAAGGTCCTGGCCGTGCTCCTCCGAGCTGCTGCAAAGATCACCCTCCTGGCCGGATCCAGGACACAGGATCCTTCCTGCGGGTCCTGGCTCTTGCTCTGGGTGACAGACCCCCGTGGCATCTGCCCCGGCAAAAGGGACTTGAGGACAACCTCTCACTTACTGACATCAGCCCCTCTGCCCCGCCCCAGCTCCCTTTTTGCCTCCAGAAAACTTTGAACAGAAGTGGCACTTAAGTGCAGTTCTGCACATGCTGAAGTGGCAGGAAGGTGACCCACATGTTGCTCTAGGCACATGTGCAGCAAGGACAAAGAAAGTGTTTGAGGGGCTGGCTCTCAAGGCATTCACTCATGCAACAGGAGCCCTGTTTCTGAGAGGCACAGCCAAGAGTGGAGCAGTCAAGCGTGGAGAACGGGGGATCTCCTGAGCCAGGGAAACCCTGGGGGAGCAGAGAGACGCAGACACCGGGCAGACCCCAAGTGACACCTGCTGCTGGCGCACAGGCACCGCGGGGACACGCACACTTTGGGGTGAGCTTGCTGTGCTTTACTGCAGTATGCAGCACACAGGCATTCCGTTTCTCAGAAATCATTAAATATGTATAAATTGCTTGAGTCTGCACAGTTAGTTTCTGAGGGTCTACTGGGGATCTTTAGAGACCCTGGGTGTTCACTGAGCTTTTGGCCTTTTGTTGACTTTTCATTGTGGTCTTCCATATAGTAGTCATTTTCATCTTGGTTGTCTGAGCAGCAGAATGTGTTCTTGAAGAAACTGTGTTGTTCTGGCTTGGCTTGGGACATAGAGGGTTTCAGAGCTTTCAGTGTTCCACTACCCACTCCTCCCTCATAAGCTATTTGCAACAATCCCTCACAGAGATCCTTTCAAGATTTGTCTTGGAAGTCTCACTTCTAAAACTAATTTTCTTTTCTAGGATAAGAATGTTTGTTATTACAAATATTTGCAAACCATCTCATGAAAGCTGAAATACAATGAATTATCACACAGAAAAAAATGCAAACAGTCACAATTCCAGCACGGGTTAGAAATACTTCTGTAAGCCTTTAAAGGTCTGGTAGCCATGAGGAAAGCCAGTCCCACCTAGAGTGGGGACTTCTAGTCTTCTCCCATTCTTACACTCCTTTTTCTGACTGATGATATGCCAGATTGCTGGATATCAAATCAACCAGCATTCTTGTAACAAATCCAGCAATTTGTAACCTTTACTCAGGGCTCAAGGCAGTAGCTGTCTTTAGCACCACGTGTTTTGTTCCAGGAGTACCACCTGTTACTTTCAGTTTCTGTTCAGGGATAACCAGTGACCTCCTTTTTGTGCTGAACCAGACATAACCATGTTGGGCACATAAACTATCACTTTTCTTTCCCATTTATTTTCAAGTATATTCTATCAATCAGGACCATGGTGGTTCCTGCTCTGAGGTGCACTGACCATGCCTTGAGTACATTTTTTAGTTATTTTTTGAGAAATACGCCCAAAATACCACAGGGTTTCTTCCTTCGTTCCCATTCTTTGAGCTAAATATGGGGCTACTGTGCAGGGCAAAGGCACTCATGGATGAACAGTGCAAAGGGTTCCATCAAATCTGGTAACTCCAGAGCAGGGGTTGTCATCAATAACCTTTAAAAGGTATGGAAAGGCTGTTGGACATTCGAGTCCAGTGTAACAACCTCCATGGATTCCTTTCATGGTTCATACAAAGACTTTTCCAACAGTCCCTAACTGGGGCTCCATAATCAACACAAACCAGTCATTCCCAAAAAGGCACACAGTTCTTTTACAGATCTGGGCTCTGGTGTTTGACAAATTGATTCCTCCCTTTGTGTCCCCAGACTACACTGTCCTTGTGAGTGTGGCAGCCAGGAGATGAGACATGGGTAGATATAGACATGGACTTCAAAACTAACACAAGATATCATTGAAAATGAACTTTGGATGGTAATATTCAACACATTTTAACCTACATGCTTTATTATTTCTCCCTGTAATGCCTGGACAACTTATGGCTAGCACTTATTTTTGGTGCCAGCTGACTGAAATCTGGACTAATCTTGGGTATGGGGGAAATGACAATAAAACCATCATAAATTGAATATAAAATGTTTTTCTACATGTGTCAATAACTTCAATGGTCACTTGCAGTCAGCACAAATGTCAGCCTAGAATTTTGCTCGGGGCCAGCACTGGCCTTTCCATGTCAGCTCCTCCTGCAGAGGCTGTGGGGGCCTGGGCATGCTGCTGGCTTGTTTCCTTTTAGGGGACTGGGATGAGGAAAGGTCGGGGGATTTTGTCAAAGAGATGATGTTTGAGTGACCGTGTACGTGCTGGAAGCCTCACAGACTGAAGGGCCCAGGACAGGAGTGCCCAGTGCTGGGAGGGCTGCACCTTGCTGCCCTGGTGAGAGGTGTTAAGCTGCTCCTTCGCCTCCGAGAGAGCCAAGTGCAGCACGTTAGAGCAGAAACCCTTCACTAGGCCTGGTTTGCACAGCTGCAGCACCTGGGGTTGGTGGAGTGCCCCTTTCTGCACTTGGAAATGAGCTGAGTCAGTCATGGGCCAGGCAGGGCATTCCCCACCTGTGCCCATTGTGAATTCCCTCTGCCCCGACTGTGACACGTCCCGCTCCTCAGTGACATCCCGCCCAGCCTGGAACATGGAACTCCCCGTTTCCAAGGACACGTGGCCATTGTCACCGGCACACGGCAGGACCGCTCAGACCCTTCGGCGGCTGCAGCCAGAGCGGAGGTGTCAGAGGGACAGCGAGTGTTGTTCCAGCTTTGGTGGTTCCAGCACTCGTTGTTCAAGAGGCCGATCCACACACTGAGTGGAGGTAATTATTTACAGCTCTGGGCAGAAAGGGGGGGCTCAGGGGCAAATTCACAAAGCCAGCACCACAAGAACCAGAGTGTCTTAGTATTTATACAATTGAGCAAAGAAAGGAATTAGTGTTCATTGACTGCAAGTCTCCTAGTTCTTTTCATAATTAGTATTATGTCTGCTGTTGGGTAATTTCCTCTCACTTCTCATGGTCAATAGTCTGCATGCTCAGTCTCCCCCTTATTCACAGTGAGGTTTCTGGAGTGGGTGGCCATGGTCTGCTCCTGCTGGAATGGCCTTTTACCCTGTCACAGCTGATGCAGCACAGTTGCTGTGTTGGCTTCATCAGTTTGTTCCTTTTCTCGGGGGTTCTGCCAAATGTCCTTGTGCCCATAAATCCTGCATTCTTTGTGTCCACCATCAGAGGTGCATCCTTCTTCCCAAGCCTTGCTAACCTCCCCTGTGTCGAGGTCACTGAAGGCTGTCAAGCCCTGCACCTCACCAAGGCAATTGAGCCAACAAGTAACCTGCCTTTCAAAGGCCGGGCCATCCCTTTGAGCTTGGTGGCTGCTTCTTGTTTCATGGGGGTGATCTCCCTTCTTCTTGATGAGCCTTGAAAGCCACCAAGGCCAAACATCCAGGAACACATTTTGCTAAGAAGGATTTTGCATTTTGCAGCCTTTGCAGCAGGATCAGTGTCTGTGGCAGCGGGAGCAGCCGAGGCAGAGCGGGATGGTGGAGCTGCGGGCCTGGGCAGGATCCAGCGTGTTCCGCAGGGCCCCAGCGCGCGCTGCGTCCCGCAGGGCCCCCAGCAGCACTGCCATGCCCGTCAGGGTGACCCAGAGGCCCCAGGACCAAGAGGTGAGGGGCAGCTGTGGGGCTCTGCGGGCTGGCAGCGGGTGGGGGCTTGGCCATGGTGTTGGTGTCAGGTGCTGCTGAGCCCGCGGGACCTGTTGGGCAGGGCTGGGGCCCCACGGCTGCTCCAGGGCCCCTTGGAGCAGCTGTCTGGGTGGGAGCCACTCACAGGGATGACACACAGGAGGTGCCAGTGGATGTGGGAGGTTCTCTGGTGGATGTGGCACTCAGTGATGACACTGAGGAGGTGCCAGTGAAAGTCACATGTTCTCCATGCTGGGACACTTGGGAAATTCATGCCTGGGCATGGCTCTTGGCCAAAATGCATGGATTTCTCATTGTTCCACGTTGTACTGCACTCACCGAACATGTCAGGGTAAAGGAAACTCTCTGACAGTATTTTCTAGTATTAGGAGGATGTATTAGTATATTCCCAGCTGTGATGCCTAGTGGAGAACTCCAGCCACATGCACATCATTTTCAAAGCTTTTCCACTCTTTGATACAGTTTTAGCAAACATAGAAATTAACCTTAATTGGTTCTAAAGTACAATTCCACTAAGTAATATGCTATCCTCTATTTGGGATTGATGTCTCCTTTCTCATGCTAATTAGTCCACATTTTCCAGTCCATTTATCATACCTTTTTAGATTTTATCTCAGCCAATTGTGCCTTCAGAATGAAGCAGTTGGATGGCAGTAGTTGTTTTTGTTAAAAAATGTACTTAGGCTGAAAAACATTTTAGAGATTTTTAAGTTCTACTGGAATGTGACACTTTCTGTACTAAATTATGAGATCAGCCAAGTAACCCAAATTTGGTATATCTGACTTACCGAGGAGAAACTCTTTCCTCTTCACATCTATGAAGAATTGCATCTAGAGCTGAGGAAAAGAGAAAGGGTTTTCATGCCTCTTGAGAGTCGAAATTCACCTCATGCAGATGAAATTCTTCTTGGAGCTGACTCTACGATGTACTTCCATAGTGCCAGATAAATCCCAGTGTTGGGTCCTGCTCTGAATTCTTAATCTTTTTGTGAACCACTCTCACCTGGATTGTTAGCTGAGCACTGACCAGTTCAACTGTACTCAGGCACTTGATTTCAGGGGAAGCCTGTGCCTATAAATTCCAGCAATTGGGAAAGGATGACCTGCTACTTGAAGGCTTGGCTGCATTAGAGGCTAAGTGAGGGTCGCTCTCTCAGGGCACTTTTGTAGCTGGTTGCTTTCAGAGGGAGAACTGTGTCAAAGCAGCCCTTTTGAGTGATGGAACAGCAAACCTTTGCAAGTGCAGCTCTTGTTTAAAATGAAGGGCTTAGTTAATCAGCAGTGATGGAGAGTAGGCTGAAGATTTTACAGAAAATTTCTTCTTCCTTTTAGCCAAATGCCAGCGAGGTGTCGCACAATGGAAGTGTGCAGGATGTCAAATTGTATAACCCACTTGGAGGTATGGTTGCCTTTCATATTTTGCTCAATGTCTGTAAGATTTTCACCTTGGCAATTCATTTTTGCAGCATATTTTTGGGAGAGGGAATCTCTTGTGTTCAGAGCTCTCAGCTGGAGGTGGTTTGGCCTCAGGTCAGCCTTGCAGTCTCTTGTCAGTTCATTCAGGCACTGGTTTGTTTTCCCCTGAGAAAGCCTGCCAGTCCTTCCTTGTTCCCATACTCCTTGATGGGCTGGAATTTGGAGCATGGAGGTCAAGATTTGGACCACCTTATGCACTTAAATTCACAGTTTTGGTAGCTAATGTTTTTGATTTACAATTAGATTTTGGAGTACCTAGGCATTGTGCCTATCCATAAGAATTAATTGCAAATTGAAAGAAAAAATGACTGAGAGGAAGTCGCATGGAGAATTTCCATAAAGTCATTGTGGAGAACCATGCTTTATTTAATTTTTTTGGTCTTGGTCATTAATAAGTCACTGTTATCATATTACTGTGTTGGGTTCTTTTCAAGGAAATTGGAAGGAAGGCATTGGTGTCATCTTCCCAGTGGATTCCATCACTTCCCACAAAGCACAATGTGCTTAGGGGCTGCCATTTGTTGTTAACCTGTTCTGAGTGCTGTTTCCCCAAGGAGCCTGGCTCCAGGCAGACACCAGGTGCACATTCCCCTTGCAGGCACTCCGTGGTGCTGCCTGCAGCAGTGAGCTGAGCCAGGTACAGCCAGCTGCCCTGAGAAAAACAGGCTCTCACCTGGCTGTGGCTGCAGTCACCTGCCTGCAGGGACATCTCTGCCCCTGCACATGCAGCTCTTGCTCTGCCTTAGCCTAGTGCAGAGCATTTTAAGGCAGCACCCTTGGTGGCTTTTTGGAGAGACAACGCTAAACTTCTGAATTCCTCATTCAGGACATTCTGTTTCACATGTGAATGAAGATTTGTGTGATTCTTGGTGGTGGTCTACATAAATCCTAAGGGAATATTTAACATTCAGTAACTGGGGTCTGAGGACTGGCAGTAGTGAGACGATTGTGGAACTTGGGGCCACTTCTACTTTGGGCTGGCACAGAGAATCTCAGGTGAGACAGCTCTGGTTGCTGATAGGGTAGAGCGTGCCTTTGCAACGTGCTCCATGCAGTATCAGTTTGGGACTGGTGTTTGTCACAGAATCAGAGAATATGTGATTTGGAAGGGATCCACAAGGACATGCAAGTGCAGCTCTGTCCCCAAGAATCCCACCAGGTACCTGTGGACCTTGTCCAAATGCTTCATGAGCTCTGCTGGACTTGGTGCCCTGAGCCCACTAAGGGAGCCTGTCCCAATGCCTGACTACCCTGTGGTGAAGAACTCTTACCTACTTTTCATCCTGATGCTTGGTTATGGTTTCAGGTAATTTTCATTAGAAGTCATTCAGGGGTATCATTTTGGGAGGTCTTTTGCTTGAATGCTGTGGGAAGTCTCTGTACCTACATCGGATTGAGCTTCTCAAAACACCAGCAGTGCCCCCACTCAATAACTGGCATGTTTACCTTGTTCTAAGTAATTGAAGTGTGTGATGTTTGTGTCATTAGGTTTGCAGGCACATATCAGAGAGGCATGGTCCAAAGAACAGGAAGTGGAGAAAGGCATTAAAAGTTTGACCTACATTGAAAGATTGAAGGAGCGTGTAAAGAAAGGTCAGTCTGTGTGTGTGTGATGGGAGAGACAAAGCTCCCGGATGTCTCACCAGGACTCAGAGAGTCTCCATCAGACACCAAGCACGAGTTCCTGGTTTCAAAGCAGTGCCTGGTGTGTCATATCCCCTCCCTCGACCTGCTGGCCACGCTTCCCCTGGTGCAGCCCAGCACACGGTTGCCTTTCTGGGCTGCCGGCACACGGTGCCAGCTCATGCCTGGCCTCTCATCCACCAGCACCTGCAAGTCCTCCCCACCTTCATCCCCAAGCGTGTCTCAGTGCCAGGGCATGTCCCAACCCCAAAGATGCAGCACTTTGCACTTGGCTTTGTTGAATCGCAGGAGGTTCCCAGGGCCCCACTTCCCAAGCTTGTCCTGGTCCTTCTGGATGGCATCCCATGCCTCTGGTGTTGGCAAACTTGCCAAGCTTGCATTTAATCCAACTGTCCATGCCATTCCTGACATAGCTCACTGCTTGAGCTTACAAACTGGGAAAATCATACAAAAGCACCATGCATAAAAGTAATTTTTCATTAATACCATCCCTCCAATATCATTCGTTTACCAGGTATTTTTAAGGATTGTTTCTTCCCAATGCTTTACTGTTTGGATTCTTACTGATCTATCAATGCTGAACAAACAGAATTTCAGCAGTCTCGGTATATCCTTTTGAATCAACTTCCTTGCCTTCTCCCAACCCCCCATTTGACAACTCTTTTTCTGTTTTTCCTTTACTGAAGTGAAAATACCAGAGCTCAGGAGAGCCCCATGCAGCTCTCCAGATCTTGTGCCTGAGAGGAAGAGAACGATGCCCACGAACCCTGCCAAATTCTTCCAGAGACTTTCCAGGACTGTTTCCCAACGACCCATCAGAGACAGGGTGATTCATTTACTGGCTCTCAAGAATTACAAGAAGCCAGAGCTACTTTCCCACTTAGAAAGAGAGGGAGTTGTGCAAAAGGACAAGGAATCTCTTGGAAAGATCCTTCAGGAGGTGAGATCCTGGAGTCGCTGCCAGCAATGCTAACTCTCAGCTGTCTTACTTCAGGGTTTCAATTAGAAACTAATGAGAGGCTTGGGAAATGCTCCTGGTTTAGATTTTTCCATCAGCTTTACCCAGTTCCCCCCAATGGCAAGCCCATGTGAGGAAAGAAAGAAACCTTCCAAACTTGGGAGGCATTGTTGTTTTTCTAGAATGGCTGGCAATGATAAATTCTTTGTAACATGCTTGCTTCTCGTGCCTTTTTGTAATCCTCTCTCTTTTCCTTGGACTCTTTAACTGCTTCATGGAGGAACTTCAGAGGGTGAAAGTCTCAACTGGATGAAACACTTAGTTGAGGTCCTTAAAATCCTGGGACAAGTTTCAGAGGAGAGAATTTTGGTAGCTGCCTAGGGCAGTATTTCACTTGAAGGGATTTGGTGGCCACTCGATGGTACTTGACTGCTGCTGGGATCTGTGGGGATTGCTTTCCAGGGGAGGGTGTTCCAGGAAAATCCTCCATGATAGAGATGGTTCCCAACTTTGAGCACAGGGGTTCTTTGTTGTCCTGTGTATCAAGTCTTCAAATTCCTTGGCACCTATTATTATTCAGTAACTTTTCCAGGTGTTTGTTTAGTTCCACTGGTATTTCTTTATCATTCCTACAATTCACATTTATGGAAGGATTCAGTGGCTGTTTCCTTCCTTTTCCATATTCCCCGTCCATGTAGGCTGTTACTGAATTATGCTATCATTAAATAGCATATCATGCAGCAATATTTCCTTTTTAGCTATGAAAGAAGGGATTATAGGATTTCAAAGCTCAGCTCCTTAGAAGGTAAGAGGTGGAAAAATCTCCTTTCCCTTTTCTTCTTGTCAATGTTTAAGGAGATTTTGAAGGAGTAGTTTCATGTTTGCAGTGTGAACTGCCTCAAGGTACTGGTTTGCATTCTGAAAGGGCTGTGTGAACAGCACTTCATCCTGAAAACTATTATTCACATTTTTCTTAACTTCGCAGCAGGTGGCATTGTTTTTGGGTATAGATGAAAAACCAGTAGGGTGAATTTGCTGAGCTCTTACACTCACAGCCTTCCTTCTCTTCCAACACAGACTTAGTTGTGCTTTTAAGAAGTAAATTCCTGATTCTGGGTATCTTGGTTACTTTTTAGCTGTTGAAGTGTAGCTCTAGGTAGGTTATCTCCCACAAGTGTTCCATAGGAACCTGTAGTTTCCTCTGAGCAAGCACTTGAGAAAGAAAAGCAGTTCTGTTTGCAGAGACAAATGCCAGCATCCTGTGGAGCTTCATGGGATGGTGAAAGCATGCCCCGTTAGAGGCCCAGGCTGTGCTCTGCCATGGCAATGCAGCTGGGTGAAACAAGAGGGTAGCCAATGTGTTCCTGAGGGTGGAAAAATATGGATTTGCCCATGGAGATGATGTTCTTCAGGTCTTACTCAAAAGATAAGGAAACAGAAAGGAAAAGCCTGGCCTCTCCTTGTATTTCAAATGGTGAAGATTGAGAGCTGTGGCATAGGGGACTTTGACTCTCAAAGCTGTGTTAAAGACCAAAAAACCTGGATCCCTGCTGCAGGGAGAGGTTTTCATAGCATCCATTTCCTCCATGCTTGCAGCACTTTGGCATTTATTTACCTCCCAATTTCTAGAGCCCAAATGGACCACACCTCTTTAATATTGTTACCTCTTACATGTCAGCTGCATTGTTCTTCACATTGAACAAAAGTCCAGGAAAACTGGTGCATGATTTCTTTTCACCTTTGCTTTAGCTTTGCAGTATCAGTTTGACATCTATAGTCTGCCTTTAGGTGAAATGAACATTTATGTTTTAAATGTCTGTCCTTAGGTAGCCAACCTGGATGCAAATGAGAATTCTTTCAGCCTGAAGGAACATTTCTTTAAAGACATCCAGGAAGATTGGCCTGGCTACACTGAAAGAGATAGACAGACATTGGAGGTGACCCTTTCTCAGTAAGTTCAGTCAGGACAACAACCATTTCAAAAAACCATCTGGGAAATGAAGGTCTGTTTTCCCTGTGAGAAAAGAACGATAACTGTTGATAGTTTTGCTTTGTAACCTGAAATGTTGGACCATCCTTACAGAAAACCAACTCCATCTCAGAATTCCACCAGCACCAGCCAGTCACCATCTCTGGGACCTTCTGAAGGAGATACTCCACCCAGAACTGCTCAGGTATTTTGTGAATTTTTTAAACATTCTCTACTATGAATGATGTTTTATCCCACTTGCTCCTGGTGTCCAAGCTGTGATATGAAGCAGTAGTGCTCTCTTTATATTGTATGAACCTGAGGCGTGTACTTCCAATGGGATTCCTGTATAGTTTTCCAGATGGTTGCAATGTCAAAGCCTGCAACAAGCTTGCACACATGACTTGTTTCTCATGGTGCGTAGGAAACTCTGCTAAGGACAAGATGTGGACATGTTTCTGGTACCTGGCTGTGTCTGTGCAGGGTTCTTGATGATATGGCAGCTCTAGTACTTAAAACATGCACGGTCATGCCAGTGCTACTGTTTGAAGAGAAATCTAAGGGAAGTCTAGAATAAGGACAAATTCCAGTAGTAAGGCATTTGTAGGAAACTTGTTTTTCTGTCCTAAGCAGCATTTAGGCTCCCATTTTGATTCAGACTATCCCATGTGAGAGGAGGGAACTCTGAATCATCATGGAATAGCTCGGACTTGTTAGGCTTAAAATCAGAGCGTGGTCTTTTTGAAAGAATCTTGGAAAACATTGCATGAAAAGGTTAGTTTCCTAAAGATTAAAAATACTCTTTAAATAGAGGAGGGAGGACACAGCTCTGTTTTTCCCTACTCTTTTCCCAGCCACAGTAGGAAATGTTGCAGGGCCCAGCATCCTCTTAAGTCCTGCCTCCTTGCCCACAGGATTTCTGTCAGCAGGCAGGCACAGAGCTGTGTCTGGCACTCCTGTTCTGAGCTGCTGATGTGCACGGATAGGAGCAGTGTTTGCTCGGTAGTGAAGAGGCTGTGATCCAGGGTTTCCTCTGGAGAACAGCAGGAATGAGACCTGCAGCCAGACTGGGCCTTCCCTCTGTTGTTATCATGTCTGCTTTGGACACGCTGTGATCGGCACCACACCGGTGGCTCCTTGGGGCTGCTTTAGGGAATCATGTGGGTGTGTGACAGCAAGAGCTGAGTGTTTTCCTGGTGTGTCTAAGGAGAAACAGGGAGCAAGATAAAACCAACTTGAGCTCCCCGTTTTGGGGAAGCCTTTGATAGAGGTGCTGAAGGGAGTGTCTTTGTCCCAAAGCCTTTGAGCTACAGACTAGGAGAAAGACTTGCTGAATACTGGGGTGAGAAAGTAGGGATGAAATAGAGAACATATTTAGCTGCAGCACTCCTTGTTTGAAAGGCTGTTTTAGGTAAGAAAGGTGTGTTTTCAACCATCGCCAGTTCAGAAATGCTGTTTGTTCAGAATGGGAGGAAAACTAATCGGGATCATCTTTGCAGAAACGGCCTCTGGATTCTGACTTTCTCAGTCCTGTGATGGGCAAGAAGCAGAGGATTGACCAAGAGCCCAGTGATGTCCAGCCAGCAGCTGGTGGCCACTCTCCTTCTTTCTTGGACCTGCCTTCCACATCCTGTTCAATTTTGAACATGTCTCCAAGTGTCAGATCCATTTCCGCTTCCACCGAAGTACAACTGAAAAATAAGGTTCTGACACATTCTGGATTCCCAGTGTCTGCCAGGGTGCAGGGGAAGACTCCCAAGTCCAAAGGTGAGTAAACAGAATGAGAGAGGGTAAAAAAATCCCATCCTTTGGATTTTTATGAAATGCTTGCCATGCTCAAAGCCAAAGAGAAGAGCAGAGAGCTCAGGACCCAGGCAGAAAAGGAGTCACACAATCCAAGTGCAAAGGGTATTAAACTGATGGACTCCTTTCAGATATGCTTCCATTTCATTTTTTTACTGGATATCTATATGTTTTTATGCCCATATCCAGCCTCTCATCCACCAGCACCTCCAAGTCCTCCCCACCTTCATCCCCAGGCGTGCCTCGGTGCCAGGGCATGTCCCAACCCCAGAGATGCAGCACTTTGCACTTGGCCTAGTTGAAACCAATGAGGTTCCCAGGGCCCCAATTCCCAAGCTTGTCCTGGTCCCTGTGGATGGCATCCCATGCCTCTGGTGCTGGCAAACTTGCTGAGAGTGCACATATTCCCACTGTCCATGCCATTCTTGACATAGCCAACGCTTGAGCTTACAAACTGGGGAAATCATATAAAAGCACCATGCATAAAAAGAAGTTTTCATTAAAACCTCCCATCCAGTATCACTCCTTTACCAGGCATTTTACTAACTGTTTCTTTTTAATGCTTTACTATTTGGATTCTTTTATATTTGTAAATGCCCAGCCAATGGAGGTTCAACATTCTTGGTGCATCCTTTGGAATCAACTACCTTGCCTTCTGCAAACCTGCAATTTGAACTCTCTGTTTCTGGTTTTCCCTCACTTTAGGAGAAGAAGCAGAGGTCAGAGGAGCCCAACAAAACAATCCAGGTCCTGTGCCTGAGAAGAAGAGGATGGTGCCTATGAGACTTGCAGACATCGACTGGAGCGGCTGCGCTGCTGTTTACGGCCGACCCTACAGGGACAGGGTGATTCATCTGCTTGCTCTGAGGGATTACAAGGAGCCAGAGTTACTTGCTCGGCTGCAGAGAGATGGAGTCAGGCCAAAGGACAAGGATTCCCTTGGAAAGATCCTTCAGCAGGTGAGATCATGGAGCTTGTACCACCAATTCTTCCATCATGCTGTTCTGCTGTTCATAATTTTACTACTTCCTCACCTGTTCAAATTAGAGACTTTCCCAATACTCCTTCAAGGTAAGTTCCACTGGTATTTCTTTCTGATAGGCTTTCATCAGAGGCACACCCATGGAAAGATGCAGTAGCTCCTTCTTTCCTTTTTAAATATTCCCCATGCACCTGAATGGTGCTGTTGCTGAATTATGCAAGCATTATTATATTAAATTGGATTATTTCCTCTTTAGCTAAGAAAATAGTTTTGGAGCCTAGGCAAAGGACTCAAATTCAACGTCGATACAGTTTTAGTTGATCCCACAGTGACTTTTAAGAACTCATTCCCTGAACCTGCAAAGTTTGTTGCTGTGTTTGCCCAGGGTAGTGGCAGGGCTTTTTCACGCTGCAGACATTCACAACATAATGAGAGCCATGTTCTGCCATCCCAGCTGAAGTAGCTCCTTTAGATTTCTATAGTTTGCATATAGGTATAATGAAGATTTGTTTTCCTAAACGTCTGCCTGTAGGTAGCCAACGTGAATGCAAAGGAGAATTCCTTTAGTCTGAAGGAACATCTGTTTCAAACCCTTCAGAGTGATTGGCCTGGCTACAGTAAAATCGAAAGAAAGAGTTTGAAGTCAATACTTTCTAGGTAAGTTCAGTCTCTTGGGGAAGGAAAAGAGCCTTTTTAGAAAAAAAGCCCTGGGAAATGAAGCCTAGATTCTTAGAATATGCTGCACCAGCAGAGGCCCATCAGGGTCATGGAATCCAACTCCTGGCCCTGCACAGACACCACGAGAATCACACCCTGTGCCCAAGAGAGTTGTCCAAACTGTTCTTGAGCCCTTGCTGCAGTGACCACTGGCCTGGGGAGCCTGTTGCAGTGCTCAAGCACCCTCTGGGCCATGAATGTTTTCCTGATGTCCTGCCTAAAGTTCCCTCAACTCTGCTTCATGTTTTTTCCTTGAGTCCTGACACTGAAGGTCTGTTTTCCCTGCAAGGAAAGAACTATGACAGTTGATATTTAGGCTTTGTAACATGAACTCTTGGACCATCCATACAGAAAATCAGCTCCATCTCAGAACCCCACCAGCAGCAGCCAAGCAACGTCTCCAAGGCCTTCTGAGACAGATGCTCCAGCAAGACCTGCTCAGGTATTTTGTGCATTTTTAATATTCTGCATTGTATAGTAAATTTTAGCAGACTTGCTGGTGATGTAGAAGCTGTGATGGGAATGTGCAGGATCAGGCCTAGGCATGTTTTGCCACACACTGCTGTGACCTCAAGGTTATGATAAGAAGAGAGGATCCAGCAGGGGTGGAGCAGCATTGTCCTGATCCAACTTTCTGCTCTGCCTGGAGACTTGAGCTCAGTCCCCACCCTCAACTCATTCCCTGGAGAAGGGCTCAAATGGCTGGCTCTGCTTGTGTGACAGAACTGCATGAGAAATCTCCTGTGCATAAGAGGCTGCACCAGGCTGGGGCAGATGGAACCCTCTTGCTATCTTCTCCCTCTGTCTCTCTGTCACTCTCATTGTTGACCCCAGCTCTGCACTATCCACATGGCTGGACAAAACACAGCACCTACAGAATGGTGCTATTCCCTCACTCCCTCCTCTGCCTTAATTTCTCTCCTCCCTCCCTCTGCCTGGGCACAGCACGGCTGTCCTGTTCTACTCCATCCCCGGCCCTGAGGTTTGCTGTGCCTGTGGGGAGCTTGTGGCCGTGTGTTGTGGCTCGTGAGGCAGCACCTTTGAGAAGCTCCTTGGGAGGAGCTGAGAGATGACTGAAGGGCCCTGAGCAACAGCAAGGGCTCCTTGGTAACCACTTGTGAAACTCTCTTGTACAAGTTTAAAGGCTTGTTAGCCAACAGCTTTTGAGTCTGCGGAGTGGGTGAGCCTGCTGGATTTAAGACAGCTGTACCTAAATGCACAAGAGTTTCTGGACATGTGACTGGTGTCTGTGTTCATCCTGATGAGAATTCACAACCAACCACAACATCCTGTACTCATGGGTTGTAATAGTGAAGCATTAATCTTGTTTTTAATGCATAAAACTCCAAAACAGCCAGGTTCCTCTGTAATAAATTATGTGGGTGTTTGATAGCAAAAGCTGAGTCTTTTCCTGGTGTGTGCAAGCAGTAATTGGGACCTAGACAAAAGTTACCTGGCATCCCCATTTTGGGGAAGCTTTGCTGGAGCTGCTGAAGGGAGCGTCTACTTCCCAAAGCCTTTTAGCAGTAGACTTGGAGAAGGTCTTGCTAAGTGCTAAGATGAGAAAGTAGGAATGCAGAAGAGCAGATATTTACCTGCAGGTCTTCCAGGTTTGACAGTTATTTTTAATTAAAAATAGTGCATTTTAAAACTTTGCCAATTCACAGATGCTGCTTTTTTAGAATGGAGAGCAAAACCTGATTGTGATCATAGAAGAATGAATTATTTTGTTGTTGTTGCAGATACGGCCTTGGGCTTCTGGCTTTATCAGTCCTGTCAGGAGCAAGAAGCAGAGAACTGAGCAGTAGCCCAGTTACATCCAGGCAGCAGCTGGTGGCCACTCTTCTTCCTGGGTGCTGGCTTTAACATTCCATTCTATGGGGATGTCAAAGCCATCCCTGTAGAATGGGATGTCAAAGCCAGCACCCTGTCTCCAAGTCTGGGCTCCATTTCCCCTGCACCCTTTAGGTTCAAGAAAAAGACAAATGTTGGAGTTCTAGAATGCCAGCAGTTGTGTAGAGGACTAGCATGTCCAAAAAGATGTGAAGAGAGCTGGGGAGGCTGAAGCAGTAGTGTCCCTTGGATTTCAATGAAGGTATTAATGTGCTGCTTTTCCCAACTCCAGTGTGGACAATGATGGAGTAAAATTTGATTATTAAGAGAAGCCTCTGCCCGAATTTTGGTGCAACCAAGACCATATTTCAGAGTTAATACTACAGATGTTGTTTACAAGTAAATGTGAACTAGGGAGCTAGAAAGGTAAAGGAGGAGATGGGCCAGGTGGGGGGAAGTGCAGAGATGAACACCGAGGTGGGTGAGGCCCGGACGGGCCCTCCCTTCCTGCAGTGCAGCTGCACAGGCTCAGCTGCAGCAGTGCTGCTGCATCCCCTCATGGCATTTGCAGGAGGGGAGGGAGAAGTGTGTGTGTGGTCTAAAGCCCTGGAAATTGCTCACAGCTTGTGTCAGGGCAGTGGTGTTGGCAGGGGCAGCCAGGCCTCCTGCAGCTCTGGGGCTCTGGGGCAGCTGCGGCCTTTGGAGCAGGCGCGGCAGGGCCCCGGCTCACATTGCTCCGGGACCACCCAAAATGTGGAAAGGCATCTGTGGTTTTCTTTTCAAAACTATCCTGCATACTACTGAGGTGTATCAGGCCTGGCATGCATCCTTGGCACAAGTTGTTGTCTGTCCTGCTACTGAATTTCAACTTGTTAGCAATTTACTGCTTGTAAATATTAATCTCAGGGTGGTTTGAAGGAATTGAAGGAAAAACTGCCTGATGTGGAGGGAGTTTTTTTCATCCAATAAGAACCAGACCTTAAGGCCTAGAGGAGCAGAAGCATTGGTGTGAGAGTGCTGGGAAGTGGCATCTATTATTCTCATTGCCACTTCATCTTGGATTTGTATCATGAGCTTGATAAACCTCACACCTGTTGATTTGAGGGAGAAGGGAATGAAGAAGGTTTGACTCCCATCGGTGGCTTTGAGCATTAATGAGTTTTGCCCTCCTGAGGAGCTGACGCGCTTTGGGTTTTTGTTGTTGTAGTTTCTGACTTGTCTAGAGTTTGTTTTTTGGTCTGCATTATAACTGCCTCAGTTTGCCATGTTCCCTCAAGAGTGGTGCTCACAGAGAAAAATAGCTCAAAAGATAAACTCAGTGTATATTTTCTGTTTTACATGAATAAAGCCAGACTGGACTAGCTGAGTGTGCCTCAAGGCTATTTTGTAGGAAAGGTCAGGAAATTCTAAACTCTGCAGAAATGTTGGCATGCACTGATTTTCTTTTGATTTCTCCTTCATAGGGTAGCCCCAGCTACTCCGAGATGAAGAGCAGGTGCCACAGGAGCAGTAGCTCCACAAAAAGCTGTCCCACATTCAGCAATGAGTATCTGAATTTGGCAAGCAGCAAGTCCTGGAGTCCTGGCACCAGTCTTCTGCTTCAGCAAAGGATCATCTATGAGCTCCAGCTGTTTTATTTTAAAAGATGATTAGCTTTTTAGGTTTCTTCAAGTTAGTAATAAGGAGATGATTATTTGTTAAAAATGTAGGATTAGTTAGTCTACGATTAGAGACTTTAGTATTGAACTTTAGCAATAAAAAAGTTGCATTATTGTTAACTCCTTCTCTTATCATCAGTTTTATCATATTTGGAGAGTCTTTCTTCTGGTCAATTCTTCTCTTCAAGACTTAGCTCTGTCCACTGAATGAAACTTATCAGTAGAGAATGGAAGCCCAGTACCTTTATTATAAAATTGTGCACATATTAAGAAAATATTGTAGCAAATGGAATTTCTTTATGACAAGAATAAGCCTGTTTTCTGATTTACTTGTTAATTTAAAATCTTTGCCTTAAGGGATGGAAAGGGTAGAGGACAACCTCCACCCCAAATGACCTTGTTGTGGAGGGTTGCAGAGGAGTGCCCATGGGCTGCTCTAAGCTGTCAGCTGAAGCAGCTCCCAGGACTGCTGGCAGATCATGGCCTCACCTTGTCATGAGCCGGGGAAGATCCAGATCTCTGTAAGGGTTTTGTAAAAGACATGGAAAAGCGTTGGAGGCAAGGTACATCAATTGGTTTAAAAAGAGAAATTCCGTTCAAGTGTCCCTTCAGGATCGCTATCAGTTTTGTAGATTTCTCCAAACTAGTCAGTCACAACCTGTCTTTCTAGAGAGACACAGATGTTGATTCCTGCACAGACCAATGGGGACTTTGATGTCTAGTTATTTTCCTAAATTTCCTGCCATTTATTTATTCAGCTGAAAAAGAGGACATGTTAGCAACAAGACCATAATCTTCTCTTGGGAAAGGATATGAAATTGTCTGAGGGAGGATAATATTTGGGAACACTCAAAGGTGGCTGGGAATGCCCCTTTCTTCCTTGCAGAGTATTCTACAAATTCCTCCATTGTCCCCAAGACAACGATATTGAGTCCCTGTACCTGAGAGCCCTTGGGGTGTTTTGTGATTGAACACCTGAGCCGTTGTTGCCCTTCTGTTCTCCTTCAAGCCAAGTTCAAGAAATGTCACCTCCTAAACCCTGAGACTTGGGTCCATTTTTGCCTGGCTCAGGGGGTGCTCCTCCAGCTCTGCAGTGCAGCAGCCCCAGGGACGCTGCCGTGGGGGGCATGGGGTGAATTGTGCTGGGCTGCCTCCCCTGGGCCTGCTGGCTGCTGCTGCTTGACAGAGTGTGCCAGAGTGCTGCTGCCCAGGGTGGGCTGACACTGAGGACTTTTCATAGTTACCCCTTCATGACATATCTTTCCCTTGATGGGATTTCTTCTAACTCACTCTACACTGCATTAGAAAATTTTATTTCCATGCTTTAACAAATTGAAGCTTCAAATTCTCATCTATATTTTCCCCTCCAGTCCCTTATGTGTTGGGGCTGGCTTCCCTTGGGGGCAGATGTATCAATGTACTGATCCCATCCCCTTTTACTGCTGCAGGAGTGCTTAGGAACACTTCAAATGGTCCTTTCCACTTTTCTTTAAGTGCCTTTTTACTCTGCTTTCTGACATAAGACACAGTCCCCAGGTTGATGAGGAAGTGCCTGAGGCACCAGGGATGGTCAGAAATTTGTGGAAAGATGAGAGCACTTTCCACAAAGAAGATAAAAAGGGACTGAAATTATTCCTATCATAAGACTTTCTCTAGAAAGGATTGGAATTTGTAGTGCCTTCCACAGGGCATTTCCGATGGGCTCACTTTTTCTTTAGAAGCCACTGGAATTCTGAACCTCAAGAGTGCAAGGGGAAGCACTGGTGGGCACTTCAGTGAGTTTTCCTGGCCATATTTACTAATTTCTGCTTTTAGACTCTGCTTTGTTCTCTCAGCCTTGCTGCTGGGAATGACCTCCATGGGCTGAGTAGGTCCCATTTAACTGGGAGTGTTTTACATAACTTTTGCAGTTTCAGCTATGAAATGAAGATCTGTATCTGATGACATTCCAAAAGGAATCAGGGAATTCCGAATCTTAGTAGTTTTTCTCTTATTATTACTTGAGGTAATTATTTAGGCTTCTTGTTGTTGTTGTTTTGGTTTTTTTTTTTTTTTTTTTTTTTTTTTTTTTTTTTTTTTTTTTTTTTTTGTGACAAGGAAAATCCTCTGGCCATGCAGAAAATGGGTCCACTAAACTGTAGAAAGATTGCTGGCTGAACAATGCCATGACATTCTCCTGTGGGAACTGGACAACCTGGCCTGCAGTTTACAGAGTTACTCTGTACTGTCCCCAGAACAAGACAGACCATGTGCTGTCCTCAAACAGATACATCAAGGAAGAAGGAGCATTGTGCCCAGATGAAACTAAATGCCAAGCACGTCATGGGAACCCCTGCAGAGGCTCTGGCTTGGTGGCAGAGGCTGTCACAGCACTGCCAACAGCAACTGTGCAGCCAGAGCCGCAGAATTTGTCACTGCTGGCCTGAAAGTGCCAGCCCTGGATGGAAATGTCAGCAGGAGCTCATGCTCTGCCTCCCCATGCTGACAAATCCCTGCAATCCCTCCTGCTGTGCTCTGTGGCAGCACTGCCAGAGGAGGCAGAGGATGTGACACATCCTCAGGGACACCTCGGGCTGGCTCTGCAGCAGGACCTTCCCTTGGCCCATGCTCACTTCTGCAGACAGCTATGGCCATGAGCCTCACACACTCCTTGCTTTTTGGGGCAAATCCCTTCGGCTTTGGTAATTTAACGCTCTGAAAGGGGCCAAAGACTTAACCCTCTTTTTCTGAAAAAGCAGATGGTGGGCAGTTCTTCAGCCCACTGAATTAAAAATAAATTCTTTTGACCCAAGTAGCCTCCAAGCACATATTTTGGGAAGGAATTACTTTCCCACACATGGTGCACTTTCCCTCTTTTACTGCTAACAAAATCCCAGTGTTTGATGCAAACAGCCCCAGGATATGTTCATGAATAGCTCATCAAATAGCTCACAATCAGCCCCTTGAGAAAAGCAAAGTGTGCTTTCTAATGTAACCAGTTAGTTTGAGTTTTGAATGTTTTGCATTTGCAACTGAGGCCCTGTAAGCAATTCTAATTGTTGTCAGTAGGTGAGATACTTCTGAACAAAGAAATCACTTTTACCTGGCATGTACCTGGTCATACAAAAGAATGGATGTTTGGAGAGTGTGTTTTTATAATGTCATATGTTCAAGATGGGACACACACAGAGTGTACAACATCTCTCCTTTATACTTTTCTTTTATAAATACATAGTTCTAAGAAATTATAATTTTTGCTTGGCAGGAAAGGTCAAGGACTCAGTAGTAAACACCTGTCAAGCCTCCTGGACCTCCGTTCTGGCCATCCACAGTCATAGGGTGCTACTTCAAATTATTTTTTTCAGTCAACAGTAGCAGACATAAGCCCCAGGGCACCAACGTGCCCCCTTTCTGTATCATCAGCAACAGAAATCAGTTTTAAATTTTTAGAATTTCCAATTCCCAAATGTAAAAAATTATGTATTTTCGCATGCAAACTATGATGGCTTTTGCTGACGTTTTTAACATTTCACAGGGCCAAAGAGGATTCAGATTTCTGAAGTTTTACAAAATAGAGATGCAAATGTCATAGAAAGCACAGCAAGGACGAAAGTTTAATCACCCTGAAAAAACCTCTCTTACTGAAGTATCCATAGAATCACAGCTTCACCCAGAGTGCACCGATACCACCTTACCCTGTCCATGAGCCATCCTGGAAATGCAGAGCATGCCAGCCCCAAGTCTGGTTCTAGTGCCCGTTCTTATGCACAATTGTCTCCAAAATCTGCAGCAGCACAAGCCAAGGTGAGGGCAAAGCCCATTCTGAGGATGCCTTGGGGACCCTCCACGCCTGTTCCGAGCTCAGGGGACAGCAGGTTCTGCCACAGCAGCAGAAATTACATTACGTGTTAGTAAATGCAGCACTTAGAGTAGCAACTAAATAGTCCTATCTCAGAGTTAAATGTTCAATTCTTCATAAATGCAGTACCTAAACCAGTTAACTCCCACCTACACCCCAGACATCCACCTATACCTGCTTGTGTAAATTGTATTTTCCACTCCACTCCCTAGCCCTTCTCTCAGCACAGTCCTCAAGCCCTCAACCAGGCACAAGCCAACTTCTCACCTGGCTGTTAGTAATTACCTGTTGGTAATTACCTGAGCACCTGCCCCACCCACAGCAGCTGTGCAGGTCCCTGACTGCTGGGAGAACAGGCTTGAAATGCAGACCCAACCCCAGAACAACAACAACAACAAAAAAAACCCCAAAAAACCAAAAACAACCAAAAAAACCCCCAAAAAAACCAAAACAAGACAAAACAAAACAAACAAACAAACAAAAAAAAAACAAACCCAAAAAACCCCCAAAACAAACAAAAAAAAACACCACAAAGAAACAAACAAACAAACAAAATTTACGACATTTTTAAATAATTTCAGACTGGTAAAAGATCAGGACATAAAGAGATTTGTTTATTCCCTTCAAGAAAAAGTTTACATCCTTCTCTGTGAAGGGAAGTCACGGTTTTTTGTTGAAGCAGAAGAAGCATGTTTTATGAGCCCAGTTTCCTACCTCTCTTGTCCCTGCAGTGGGGACAAGCCTTTGTTCCAAGTTTGACTGAAGCTTCGGGAAGCAGCTTTGCCTGCAGAGGGCACACAGAAGCATGACACCTTTGCCTCCTGTGCACCTACAATTTCTACACCATCATTATCACTGCTCGGGTGACTGAGCAAGCTGACAGAGTGTGACAGATAGTCTGTCGTGTACAGAAAGTCACAGAAAGAAGAAGGGAGGGAGAAAACAGGGAAGATGACAATGCAAAAGATGTTGAAGGAGTGTGGCAAGGATTGAGGATTAAGAGACAGAAATAAGAAGAGACCATACCCCTTAGCTGTCAAGTGCTGAGGGGAAACTGCAAGTACTTGCATATTTGAGCTCACCACCTGGACTTGCATGCCTTGTCCACATTACCATTATTTCAATAATTTTGATTCCTGGACAAGCTGTCAGGTCCCCAGTACCAGTCCTACCTCCCTTCCAGAAGTCTCTGGGCAGAGAGTTGAAAATAGATCAGGGGTTACCTGTTACTCCATAAGCATTCAAGACAGCCAGAGAGCTTCCAGGAAAAAGGCCTTAGTGAGTGCCCAGGACAAAGAGATTTTAAGCAAGTGGAAGAAGGAGGTATTGATGGAGGATCACAGCTCTGTTGAGGTTTAACCTTTCAAAGGTTTGTTGCTTTTGAAATAGAGATTTTTGGAGCTCCCTTGAGTTAGCAATATGAATTCAGCATTTAAATTTTAGCTTGTAGAATTATGTGTTGAATTTTAACCTATAACTTAAGAAACCTTTTCACACAGGCTCAGCTGTGACCAGCAAGACCTGGGCCTGGAGCTGCAGCTGGTCTCCTCTGCTCTGCAGGTGCTCTCGTCCTCAGTGGGAACTGGGGGAGGCCAAAGGACACTGGTTCTTCTGATCCTGCAGATGAAGTTCGGCACATCTCCTGGACAGGGACAGCAGATGGGACATCTGGGAAGCAAAGGGAACACTGAGTCAGTATGGGGACGTTTCCCTTGGCAGCAGCTGCACTTCCATCAGGGAAGAGGAAATGTCAGAGCCTCCCCAGGAGGGTCAGAAAGAGAAAGCAGCCGAGCGGGCTGGGCTGTGGCGAGCACAGCCGCGGTGGGACCGTCCCGCAGCCCCGGCAGCCCGGCAGAGCCGGCACAGCTCCCGGGCCCTGCCGGCACAGCTGCCTTGCCCAAGGACAGCCCCTGTGCCAGCCGGGGCAGCTGCGCTGAGCAGCCCCAGCACGGGCAGGGCCCACGGCCACAGCCCACGCCAGCCTCAGCCCACCCTGCCTCCCCGGCCATGGGGCCTCACCCGGGCTCTCTCCAGGCTGGCAGCAGCAGGGCCCTGCTCACTGCTCCTGCTGCTGGCACTCAGCTTCTCCCTGCTGGCTCCTGGCAGTCTCTGGCTGTTCTCAAGGTTTTCTTTGCAGCTGTGGCAAAAGTGGAGGCTCTGGAATTGGTTCCAAGGCCTGTCAGAGCTGCAGTCCCAGAGCCCTCTGTGCTCCCTGCTGGCCCCTCCATCCCCTCAGCCCCACCCATGCTCTCGCCAAACCCCCAGCCCCCTTCAGCTTCTTCAGCCCCTCACAGTCCTCTCACCTCCCTCAGTCCCTTCTGACCCATCCCATCCCCTTAGACCCGCCAGCCCCTCAGCCTGTGCCACTTGCCTGTCACCTCAGTGCCACCATGGCCCTGGGCTGCCCCACAGCCCTCAGCCCCAGCAGCAGCTCAGGGTCAGCGTCCCTTCAGCACCACCGCCCCCTCAGCCCCCTCAGTCTCACCATCCTTCAGCAGCTCCTCAGGGGACAGTGCCTGGGGCCACCGGCAGCTCCCAGCGCTCCAGGGACAGCCGGGGCTGGAACTGCTGCTGCGCCCGGCCCGGCCGCCAGCTCGGACCCAGCACAGGGAGAGGGGACAGAGCGGGCACAGGGGGAAAAGCACGAGTGAGGGAGGAAGCAGAGCAGGGCAAGAGGTTAAAAAGAGGCGTCTACAGATATCAATCTATTTAGCTAAACCCCCATATACAAATATAAATATGCATTTACAAATGTATATATATAAATGTAACTATACACAGGTATAAGTGCAACTGTGCACATCTATAACTACACCAACACATCTAAAGCTATAACGATATACATCTAAAACAAAAAAAAAATTAACTGTACAGATCTCTACCTATATAGATAAATATAATTACATAAATCTATAAATACAACTACCTAGATAAATAAACATAACTATGCGCATCTATAAATATAACTAGAGACAGAGGAATTCTACCTGCCCGATGGTCACAGCCTCTCCCTCTGTCTCTTCCTGCCACACAGGGCAGCCCTCCTGCAGAGGTCAATCACACAGGATCTGGGAAGCAAAGGAAACACTGAGTCAATATTGGCCCTTGTGCACGTGTTCCTTGAGCACCAATTGTCCTTCTATGAGGGACTGTCAAAGATGGCCCGAAAGGCAAACTCTCACTTGGCAATTTGAAGCCTGCTCTTTAAAGAACAGGGATCCTTCCAAGTGTTCAAAACTGAATTGTGTAAAGCATTTAAGTATCCTGATAAAGTCTCAGCAAAGGCTTGAGCTTGAAACACAGACAGTCTCAGTGACAGAGAGACCTCAGTCCTCACTGAAGTGGCCGAAGCTGAAGCTGCTGGGAGCTGAGTTATGAACCAAACTGGGACACCCAGCTTGGTGACACAACTGCCACAAGGTCAGCTTTATTCCCTGCTCTCTTGCCACAGCAGTGGACTCAGTGTCAGAGCCTCTGGAGAAGCGTGGAGGGCAGGGCTCGGGGAGGCTGTGGCAGTGCAGGATTTGAACTAAAGGCACCAGGCAGCACCAGCCCTGCAGACAGGAACTCAACTCTGCTCATCTCCCTTGCTGCCAGAGGCAGGCTCAGAGCAGCCATCTCACACCTCTCTAAACCAATGGGGGCTCTGTCCTTACCAAGCTCCTCAGGCTCTGGCAAACTGTTCCTCTCAGTGCCAGATGAGGCTTCCTCTGCTGCAGCCTGGTTCACAGGCTCGCCTCCAGAAGACTTAGGCACAACATTAATATTGCCCTTGAAAGAACAATGGAAAGAAAGAAAACTCAAGATCATTTGGTATTTTCTTGGAATCATATCAGGGATACAGTTTCTCTTCTTCTCCATGTAAGCTCTCAGCTCAGCCTCTTACTTTCCCCTCCAATGGAGTTACCTGTGCAGAGAGAGACCTTTCAGGCAGGGATCTCCCGGATCATTTGCTCAATGGCAAAGCCAAGATCCACTGGTGACTGCTCTTCCCCAGGTGTGTTCTGTGTGGAGCTGGACACTGTCAATGCTGCACAACCAGCACTGCCAGCTGGAGTGCTGGACGCTAAAGTGCCTGGGGTGGCTGCAAGAATCCAAACATATTGGTCAGGCTCCACAATGTGGCTCTAGGACACAGATCTCTATTGCTGCCTTGGATCAAACATCACAGGAAGCATGCAGGAAAAAAAACAGGCAGAGAATTTTTTGGCCTTCTAGGTTCCTCTTCCTAATAGGCTTGACAATTTCTGGCTGAGAATGACAGAGCCTTGTGGAAAAATACTTCAAACGTCACTTTTCATTACGTTTTGGAAAAACAAGGCTACAACTCTTTTCCTGCCTCGTGGGTTGAAGGCTGGGGGCTGCTGCTCCCTGTGGAGCTGCTGGAAGCTGCAGGGCTGGACCCTGAGCACCTCCCGCTGGGCGGGCGGTGGCCGTTCCCCGTAGAGCTCCTGCAAGCGGCTCGGCCCCTCCCGCTGGGCCGGCACTGGCTGGTCCCTGTGCAGCAGCAGGAAGCCGCAGGGCGGGCACCGGGCGAGCAGCGGCCGCTCCCGGGGCAGCGACTGGAAGCGCCTGCACCGGTCCCGCCCGTCCGGCAGCGGCCGCGCCCCGGGGAGCTGCCGGGAGCCGCAGGGCGGGTGCCTGCGGCCCTCCCGGCCCGCCGCCGGCCGCCGCCTGTCGGCCGCGCTCCGGCGCCTGACGCGGAGCAGGAGGTCGGGGCGGTCGCGGCGGAAGCAGGGGCTGCTGTAGTGCAGCCAGCCCCCGGCATCGCCCGGCGCAGCCGTGCCGAGCCAGCCCGGCACCTTGCGGAAGCTGTAGCGGTACAGCTGGTGGACGAAGCTGCGGAACTGCGCGGCCCTGAAGGGGCGCGGCACCGGACCCGCCCCAGTGCCACCGCCCCCGCGGGTGGGGCCCGGGCC
Source organism: Passer domesticus (assembly GCF_036417665.1). NCBI lineage: Eukaryota > Metazoa > Chordata > Aves > Passeriformes > Passeridae > Passer > Passer domesticus. Next base: position 198,154 of record NW_026990165.1, read on the forward strand.
GAGCAGCTCCCGCTCAGAGAGGGAGCGGTCGACGAGCAGCCCCTGGGCCCGGCTGTCCCAGCGCACGGAGCGGACGCGGGGGCTGTTCACCAGGCACCACAGCTTGGCGGGGCGGCTCCTGGGGCTGGCCGGGCTCCGCACGGCACGGCAGGGAAGGGCAGGTTACAGCAGGACTCGGCGGGCAAGGCAGGCAGGGAGGGCAGGGCAGGGCACTGAGAGCAGCGGCGGGCTCTGTCCCTGCGCTGCATCCCGTGCCTGGGTCACCATCGGTGACAGGGAGGAAGGACATTGCTCTGTCTTGCCTGGGGAAAGGATGAAAAGGGGGCATTAGAAAACATTCATTTGGTCTCCTTTTCAGCAGACTGGCTCTTTTTATCTCACCAGGTCTGCCTGTCTTTGGCAGAGTTGGCACATTTCTCATGATTTGGAGTCAGCTACAGCAGCAGGAAGGGGCAGCAATTTTGTCTGCATTGTCATCCAAGCTAAAGTGCTGGCCCATGGGTGGATGTTGCTTTACCCAAGGAATACAGATAAACACGAATAGATTCTAGACAAAACAAGGGATTCAGGGTACTTGCGGTTCAGTTGTTTTGGTTTAACTATCAGCTTGTCTACAGGAACAAATCAGCTGTGAATACTAAAAGTTCTTAGCAGAGACTTTTTTTTCTGGGCCTGTGCAATGCTCTAAATTTATTTTTGTCCCCTACCACAATATTTCCTGTAAGTTGACCAGACTGCATCACAGAAACTCCAGGCAGAAAATTGATGAACATCAAAAATCCATGGCTAAAGCCTCTCCCTCAGCTCTGGAGCCACCACACAAGCTGTTGATACAGCCTTTTGTAAGGAAGGGGCATGGTACCACCACAGTGATGTTTCCATAACCAAGGTGCAGATGTGAGATGAATGGCCAAGATGAAGGCCAAGATGAAGGAGTGCCTCAAGAGTAAAGTAAACTGCAAATCACCAGGAAAAGAAAGAAAAAATACCCAGGTATGTTCATGCACAGGCACGCACACTGATATTTCTCAAGGGGGACTGGTTTGATAAAAATTATGACCTTTTTTCCTCTACCCTATTTTGTTTTCCAGTACTAAAAACATTGCAAGTGCCTGAGGCGTAAGTCAGAGCAAGCCTCCATTATCACTGCAGAGACTTGGCAGCTTTGCTCATTAGGCTTCCTAGGATCTGACTGAGTGACCTTGTTTGGTGGGAAGGCACAGATGGAGTCTGGCAGTAAATCTTGTTCATGTAGCAAGGATTCCTGCTGCTGGATGAGGTTTGCACCTCGTACGAGCGTTTCTAGCCCCAGTAAACAACCACTGTTCCCTCCTCCCACTGTCAGCCCCTTATTTCATGCCACCAGGTACTCCAGCACTTCTTTTTACTGTCAATTACCAAAAATAAAGAGAACATCTCGCTGTGAGTGTAGGATGATCTTTCTCTCAAAGGCAGTCATGCACCTCACTTCTAGAGAAGCTGATGTTTGCTTTTAAATTTGGTTGTGTTACCTGATAGACCCTAAGGCTTTCTTCTGCTGTGAGTCTGTTCCTGAGCTTGAGAAATAATTCTATGATAGGAATGCAGTTTTTTACTAAAGTCATACTCACACAGTTTACAATACAATATAAATAACTAATATATAAGTAATAAATAAAAGGTTTATCTATCAGCCAATTTTAAATGGTCTAAAATTTCAGGATGTAGCCTATTTAGTTTCAGTGAGAAAATAAAAAGCTGCTTTTAAAGTTCATTCAGCTTCTAAAGGGCAATGCTAAAAATGTGACACCACCTTGGTTCAGTGAATGCCTTTGGGTAAAAGAAGAGGGATACAAGAGTAACTGAAATATTTAAGTAAAATTCAGTGTTGTGACCCTGAACACCAGGACAAAATTCACATTGTATAAGCCATATTTCTAAGTGCAATAAACCATATCTATAAGTGATATTTTCTAAGTGTTTTGCACTGCTGAAGTACAGTGGCAAAGCTGAGAGTGGTTAGGGACTCCCATTTTTCAGTTCTGCCTTCAGATTTATTTACTAAGTTCCCCATCCAAAGGCAGATGTGAAGACATCATTCCAAAGCAACAGCTTTGCAGATTTTGAAATGATATTCCATCCTGCTTTGCAGATGAAAGAATCAAGCTTGACATCAGAAACCGGGATGGATTTCTAGTGTCTCTTCCCTGACCACTTGGTTCTACAGGCTAGTTCAGGGCTCCCGCACAAAGAATTCTGAGCCTGACTCCAAGGAAAAGCAGCTTTCTGCTGCCTGTGCCTGTCCCTGCAGGAGGGGCTGCTGCAGGGTGCTCTGCAGCACCTGGTGACTTGGATTGCTGAGAAGGAAGGAAGGGAACAGACAGAAGCCACCACATGGCTTTTACTGCTGCCTTTGCACCCCTCATCCCTCTTCTAAAAGCCAGCAAGGCTCTGCAATGGAAAGCCAGCACTGCTCACAGCCCTACTGAGGCTTATAGTGCCTGCTTGTTTGTTTTTAAACACGATAATTTATCTTATCCCATGGGTGTTTCTGCCAAGTTCTTGTTGCTTCCAAGGTTCCAACACTTTATTATTTAAAACTCCTCTGTGCTGCTTGCTCCTGTAGGGATTATGAAAAGAAATTAAATTTAGGGCACCAAAGATCATCACAGGCAGAGGAATAAAACCTCCCTGCAAGCTTAATTAAGACAAGAAGATGGGCTGATAACAGATAATATTTTGCTAACTAGTCACCAAAGGTAGGAGAAGGTAGGCCTGCAGAAAAGGACACACTATTACTATTAAAAAATGCATAATATTACAATATAATAATTATATTATATTATATTATATTATATTATATTATATTATATTATATTATATACTATTATTATTAAAATCTTTAAGTTGCATAGAAGGTGATGTCCAGGTACTGATACAACAGGAATGGGAAAGGCTTCTCAGGGTCTGATGGGAAAGAAATGAGCAGAGTGTGTTAAACAGACAAATGGGACAGAGGAAGATGTTCTAGGCAGAAATATGCTGGAAATATTTTGAAGCAGAGTCCTGGCAAAGTGTTTTCAACATTGTTGTTAATAAGGTTTGAATAACACTGGTGTATCTTGACCTTGGCTTCGGGCTTTCAAGCAAGTGAAATTATGTGCTGGTATGATCCATGACTTCAGAGAGGTGTCCCTTTCCTGTGCCTGTGCTAGGGGTCTAAAAAGTCACCTAATCTATGTTGCTTGCTCCTTTGAAACGACTCAGTAGTGTAAGAGATAACTACATCTGTTTTCAGACAATAAAACTTTATATAATTCCTTGGGAAAAATCCTCCCTCAGTGTGTGCATGTAGATAATCTGCACACTTCACAGGAAATATATGCTGGTCAGCATAAGTTCTGTAAATTTAATAATAATAATTAAAAATGTAGGCAAATATATTTTAGCTTTGCCTTTTCCTCAGTGAGGACTAATTGGGATTTGCATGTTATGAAGACTTTTTAAAGATGTGAGCTGATATTTGTGCCAATTTTGCACGCTGGATTTCACAATCAGATTGATTCTTTCTGAGATTGGTAGGTCAGGATTGTCAAGCCCTTCCTTCCACTTGTCCTTGTTCACTGGAGCTATTTTCTTGTGAGAGTGGCTCTGTATTGCAGGGATCAGAGCATTCCTTGCACTGCACTACCATTTCTGCAGGTGCCTGCAGCAATGAAGGAGCAAGCCTTGGCAATTCTCCCTGGTAAGAGTCTGTTCTCATGGGTAAATGACACAGCCATGGAAGTGGAGCCTCAGATTGCTCCTGCATCTCTGCAGACACACTTGCAGAGAAAATATTCTGGTCCTAGGAAAACACCATTCCCTTCAGCTGACAGGCTCTGCAATGAAAGCCTGGGGGAGCTGCAAGAAGTGAAATTCAGATTGCCTTCATTTTATCTAAATATTTATCAAAATAAAACTACTTTTTTTTCCCCTGCAGAAAATTCATGTTTCCATTGCTAGTTGATTTTACCCAATTCATCCTAAACCATGCAGATTTTTTTGGTGAGGTGTTGTTTTTCGTTACATGCAAATGCAATTTCCCCTGAATAAAAATTCTCCATTTGTACTGTACTATTATTGTTGGGTTTTTTACCTAACTTGCTAAATTTATAAATGGAAACCTTCAGCAATGAATAAACTATTCTCAGACAAAAAAAAATACCTAATGCAAGTGCTGTACTTTTTATCTCTATGTTGAGTTTCTCTATTGAGCTATACTTGACAAATACTTGAATTACTGAGATGTTGGTTTTTCAAACACCAAAACAAATTTGCCACTGATTATGGCCACCTGGAAATGTCCTGGAGAAACATTTTGCTTCACAAGGCTGGATTTGCTGCTAACAGTACAAACTTATTTCCTGTTTATTTGTTGAAATAACTGTGCTTATTTCTGTAAATTTGGACTAGGACTAGTTTATTTCACATCACTAATGGGTAGCTCACAAAATAGCCATTAAAAGTTTTCAGATTATTAAAAATACTGAAGGGGAAATAAAAATTTATCACTACATCATTAATTTAACCATAATTCTTTACCTTCCTATAGGCCAATGTCAACACCTTTAAAGCAAGCTCTGAAGGCAAAGTCAATGAGTTGTGTTTTGGAAGGTTTCTGATTTAATTTAAATCCATGCAAATCCAGTGTAACACCATTCAAGTGTATCAATAATTGAAAAAACGTTCCACTGAAATTAGTTTTATATGTGGGGGAAATACTTTTTTTTTTTTTTTTACAAAACTAGTCATCCTTTAAAAAAGCCCAGCCAAGAAGAACAATGGTCTGATTTTCATGGGAAATTTTAACAAAAAGTGATGTAATATTACTTCTCTGTATTCTCATATGGTATATAAAATAATCCTACAGGAATCTGGAGCTTTTTAATGACTGGCAACAGCTCCAATATCCTTGATATGTGTCATGGCATGGATTATTGCTCAAATCAATGCGCAGCAATTTCCAGTCAAGGGAAACAACTGTCCATTGGTTTGCTCTGATACATTTTCAGAGTATCCCTACAGCCTCCCATGGATGTGCAGCTGCTCAGTTACAGTTTAATTGCATGACCCCGTAGGCTGACACCCAAGGAGTGCTCGTGGTAGGTGGTGACATTCAGAACAAAGCAAAAAAGCAAATACAGTGAAGACTGCAGTTCACACAGGAAGGGAAAGCAGACCATGTGAAAAGAAAGATGTCATTCTATCATACAGTTGTCACACATGTTCTTGTTTACAAATCTCTAGGGTGTGTGTGTGGCCCTAAAATGCCCACTCTGCCCCATCAACTTATCTGAAGACACACAAAAACACTGTTCGTTTCTTATCTACAGGAGAAAGAATAAACCAGAAGAGAAGAAAACAACCAGTATCTTTCTCACCAAAGCTCCTGGAGAATCTCCTTGTTAAAACCAAGCAAACACCTTTCAGCAAGGCTAGTGTGCTAGACAGCATCACCAGCCACTGGGGAAATTGGAAGGCACCTTCAATCTTCTGGATATTCCATATTTGGGAATATCTACTGCAACAGAAACTGGCCAAAAGCAGCAATTTTATGGCAGGTATTCAGACCTCACCATACGCTACCAAATACACCTGGTCCAGGGAATAATCCTTTTTGTCACACATAATTGTATTGTGGAGTTACAGGAAATTGGTTGGACAGAGAATTTCTACCCAGCTCCCAGCTCTGTCTCCTATGATGCTTCAAATCAGGTTTAATTATTCCTTTTTTTTTTTTTTTCCTGGCAGGATGTTGTGATGGTTTTATGCCAAAAGGTTTGAAGAAAACTCACTTTTAATGCAGCATTTATGGCATGGCTTTTAGATATTTTACTGTTTACTTGAAACAATATTTGGACATTTTGTTATCCACTTTGGAAAACTATTTTATATACATTTCACAGTACATCCATCTTAAGGAATGTCTTAAAGAAATTACTGTAACTTAAGGAGCCAACAAACAATAGATATAAAAATGATGTGTGCATAAATAAGACAATGGAGAGCTTAGAAAATAATTCCATCAGTCTATATCATCTTTTTCCAGACCAATGTTTTAAAAGAGCAGCACCTTTTTCTTTGTGACAAGGCTTTTCTCCGTGCCTAATAAGATTCTTCTATGTCCTAGGAGTAACCCATGCAATTTGAAGAAACAGGTGAAAGACAAAAAGATAATATAATGAAAGTCATAGACTGACAGGGAAAGAAAGAGTCTGTAAAGCAGAGTTGTCATATTACCATAATTTCTGTCACTGATCTAATATAGAACATGGTTCTTCAAAATATTCACCACATTTTCAGTACATGAGCCAATCCTTCTTTCTTAGGAAATGTGTTTATTGCTTGTGTAGTTACTAAGATTCAAGCACACACTTCAGATGCTTTCCTAAGTGAGATTACAGTAGGAAACAGTAGATTCTAGAGATCTTGCTTCAAGTGTTTCCACTTCTAATTATACCTCCACTCCCTCTCTTCAGAAACCATTATTATTCAGTAATAAATTCCTCCAGAGATTTCTTGGAGGGTTTTTTAAGGATAAATGCTATAGAAGGGCAGATGTGTGCCATGTCAGCTGGCTGTAAAAGCATTGCTGGCAGGAACTGAAGTTTAGAACAAGAACTGCATCCTCACATATCACAGGAGAAGACAACGTTTTTGGTATCTGGGCAAGTTCATTTTAAAACTGAGGAAGCTGTTTATGTAAAAAGCACTAAAATACTATAAGTGACCACAAAACACACTTTCTCAAATTAAACATTCTGAGCTAGCTTCAGATTTAAACAAAATTTCCAACTATTGCTCTATGGAATATGACAAACTCAGTGGTGCTGACCACTTCCAGTCACCTAAGTGGTGTGGGAAAAACAGAAGGGATCAGGATTTCTTTTTCCAGGTGTCACCCCACACCCTAACTTTGCAAACTCTTCAAACTTTTTAAAATAGAAATGATAATGTGTCTTATCTATCTCCTTCTCATTCTGCAGCTAAACCAGTTTGATGATCTTACATGTTTTGGCTCTTTTCTCCTTGCTTGCAGTGTGGAAGAATGGGGATATGTGGCTTCTTTGGGGCATGGAAAGAGCTGACAGAAATGTTTCCTCTCCAGCTTGACATTATCCCTAGGAATATTCTGTTCCACATCACCTGAGGGACAAGCTGAGTGTCTCTGAGCCCCCAGGGTTTCTGTCTCCTATCAAGCACTGAGAGCACAGCTGAAATTCTGGAGCACAGGCAGCCCCAGACACCCCCACACTGCAGTTTGAGTGCTGCTGCACTTTCCTTGGGCAGGATTTGGTACCACAAGAGTGCAGAGTCTGGAAGAGAGACCTGAAGTGCTCACAGCAGGCTGCATTGCTAAACAGCCACTCACATGCCACGAGCCACTGTCTTGTGTTTCCAGTCAGCTGAAATTACAATTCCTGTGCCTGGAACACAAAGGTCTTCAGCACAAGGACAGCAGAACAATCTCACCATGTTCTGGTGGGCTTTCCACAAACCACTTGGCAGTAGCTTTATTCCTTCCTGTGCAAATGTTCAGGTTAACCTCAGCAAGCATGAGCTTTGAATACCTGCTCTGGGAGTCCATACTACCCATGGAGAAAAGGATTTCTAGTTAAAATTGCACTGTGGGCAGGACACACTCGATTCCTCTCCCTCTGTGCATGGGCTAGAGGAGATGTGGTTTGAACACTTCCAATTCTGGAAACTTACTTAGGGTCCTCAGTCAGAAATCATAAAGCCAGTCCTGAATGCTGCTATTGACAATAAAATAAAATAAAATAAAATAAAATAAAATAAAATAAAATAAAATAAAATAAAATAAAATAAAATAAAATAAAATAAAATAAAATAAAATAAAATAAAATAAAATAAAATAAAATAAAATAAAAATCAGGCTGCATGTACGTGCTGAAACGAAAGTTTGCAGTTCTGTCCAGTGACAGAGAACCATGAGAACTCTTATATCAGTTGCATTTGGACAAAGCAGAGGAACACTCCTTCCTAGTGATAGAGAAGACATTTGTAGCCTCCATCTGCTGCTGAACACACCAGCCAGGCTTTCAGCCTTTTGCTCTCTGTAGGGAGCTGGTACAAGTCAGTCACCTTGGACTGAGACAGATCAAAGGTCTCCAAGTCTGGAATCCTTTCCAGCACCCCTCAGGGACCAGCACTGAGCCAGCCAGGAGTTAACACACAGTGCTTCCAGCATGTTTGCCATTCCAGGAATCCCTTTTCTTTTGCATGAACACCCATAAACATCCACACCTGTACAGTCTGGCTCTGACATACCCATTCAGCACTCTGCCTCGTGTTTCCCCAGCCTCTCCCTCAGCTTTTGTGGGCAAAGCACCCTGTGCACCCAGGCGTTCTGCAGAGCCACACTCTGAGCCTGCTGAGCCTGTCAAAACAACTCTGTTGTTGTGGTAGCCAAGAATATAGGGTTTTTTCTCCACTGGGAAAGTCTCAGACACACGAGGTGGTTTCTGAGTTTTAAATTGTACTGGACACAGGAGGTTTTACAGAGGGTCACCCACTACTGATTAAAGAGAACAGCTTGCCTTCTGTGCTATAATTCAATCCATTGTTCCTGTACCTCCACTTGCTAGGCCTGTTATTACCTTTTTCCCAACCCTTTTCTACAACATCCTTCTCTCTACAGATCTAATTCAACTACTTTTGCTAATGCCATTATATGATTTTCTTCTGAATAGGGAAAATGTTTTGATTAAAAACCTTGACATTATGTTCAGGATAATCTACCAACCAGTTTCTCAGATGACAGCTGATAGAAGGCAGCATGTATCTAAAGAGTTTACAATCATATCCCTGTGTTATCTTAATTAATGCAGTAAGACCTGTGCATAGAATTCACTCTCTTCATAATATATTGACAGCTGACCTCATTCCTCCATGGCATTTTTAAAATGCATTTATTGTGCTGCAGTGTGAAAACTTATAGAGAAACCCTCTATTACAGAGGAAATTCACATATTGTAATATTTACTTATAATAATTAGTCTCAAGGTGTTCTGAAAGATACAACCAAAGGAATAGAATGAGAGTCCATGAAGACAACAATTGAGTGTGCTGCAAAACATATGCTTGTGGTATTTATCATGCTTTTCATGCATGAAAGGGAAATAAAGGCCTTCTACATCAACCATTTCTGTTACTATTCCATTTTTAAAATTTGTTTTCCTCTGGCCAGTGGTTTCAGTTTGGTTAGGATAAAAAGAAACAGAAAAAGAAAGGAAGAGAAAGAAGAGAAGGAAGAGAAGGAAGAGAAGGAAGAGAAGGAAGAGAAGGAAGAAGGAGCTTCTGCTTCTTAATAATTCAATTTTTTTTTTACTGAGGAGTCCATAGCATTTTCTGGACCAAGGTGACACACACTTTGAATTGTATAAGCAATAAAAACCCATTACTGTGGACAAAGGCAACTCAATTTAAGAGTTGTAAAAATACTTGAATATGAGAAGCTGGAGAGTACTCTTGTTATAATTTATTGATTTGAATAGAGATATGTGTTTCAAAATGGCCATTCCACTAGCCAAAGTTCTGATCTGACTGCTAACCAAAGCAAACAGAACAAGCCACAGTAAGATGACCTTTTGCTTTGTACTTTGGTGGGTTTTTAGCTTATCCAATTGACATGTGATCACAAAGAGGCCCCAGTTAAGTATAGTTATATCATCTACACAGACTTGGAAAATCTTGTAACTACTGTCTGGTACTAAGAACAGTAAAGACATGAGAGGTTTTGCCATTCTGCTAGACTTGTCCCGTGTGAGTCAGATGGTTTGGTGTGGAGCAGGGTGGCACCTCCACAGACAAGGGGCGTGAGTCAGCCCCTGTGAATGCCCTTGTGGGGCACAGCTGGGAGGGACATTGGCCCAAAGTGGCTTCCCAGGGAGCTCCAGCTGCTCTTCCCTCCAAGCTCAGCAGCAGGATTTCAAGCCTGAGAGCTGTCCTGAGCTGCTCTTTGTGGCCAGGTTTGTTTGTGTGAGGTGGGGCACAGCCTGGCTGCTGATTTCACCAAGTCAGCTTCTTTTCCATCTGTCTCTTGGGGCTGCCCCGCTGCTCTCTCTCGTCTTTCATGCTTCACAGAGGGATGGTTTGGCTATTAAGCCAAAGGCTGGCTCAAAAACTGTGCCCTTCTGTGGAGCATGAAAAGCAGCAGGGAAGAGCAAAGCACCTATGGCTCCTGGAGAAAAGCTGGCAGGGGCTGAGAAGCCAAATCCTCTGTACACTGAAGTTAAATATCTCAGATGGAGTGAAAGGACAGATGGAGCCAGACAGAAAAGCAGTGCCAATGTTGTATAGCACTGAAGTTTAGAAAAGTGATACAAAATTCAGCAAGAATGTGACCAATGTGACTGGAGACATCAAGGGAGGGACAACATTTGAAATCTACATCCTCACTCAAACCAGATGCTATGAGTATCTTGAAGCCAGTATCAATCTGAATTCTTCTACATTGTAACTTCCTAAGGTGTATCATACTATGCAAATGTCCTCAGGAATTGAATTGTGATCACATATAGACTGAAAAAAAAAAAAGAATTATTTTCTCACACCTCGTACCGTTCCACAGGAATCAGCAATAATGTGTTACACAAAGAAAAAAAGGAGAGTACACATCTCAGCCGACACCTCGTCCTCCATTTTAATTGTAACAGCCTCCCAGAAGACTTTTTGCTCTTTAAAACTCATCTTTTCATGCAATTCACCACACACTCTTCATATAGCTCTCACCACTCTCTTCTTCGACAGCTTCCTAAACACTTAATACTCCTGACTCTTGACATTTAAGAATCTGTTTTGCTTCAGAAAAATGCCAAATCCACCATACTAATCTCCATCTTACCCACCTCACTGCTCCCTCTCCCACTTATGCTCCAGATGGGCTCAGGAAAATTTTCTCAATTATTTTTATTTTTCCCTTTTAAGCTTCCTTATTAAAAAACAACAACAACAACAACAACAACAAAAAACCAACCCCCCCCCAAAAAACCCCAACAAACAAACAAAAAAAAAACCAAAAAAACCAACCAAACAACCCCACCCAACCAATTTTTATACAAAAATCTCAAATTTTCTCCCAATTTTCAAGTCCCAAACAGTGCATGCCAGATACTATTTCTTAGACCTGCATTAAGTTTTCACTGTCACACAGCTATTCTCCAAAGCTGCTGTTCACCTGCTTCTTAACCTTCTACAAGTCTGGGTTTTTCCACAGTGTCCTCATTATTATCTGAATTTCTGAGGCACTGTGATCCTCCTCCAGCAAAGTGCTGAGAGGAAAAGGAAAGGCCAGTGCAGCTGTTCCAGTCTCCTCTCACCCCATTCCCCTGCTGATATTCACACCTTCCTCTCTTCACAAAGGAGACTTTCCAGTCTGGTTTTTTCCAAAACATCATCAGATGGTTGCTTGTGAATACAGGAGGACCCTGTGGAAAATCCTATGGGATACACTGCAGTAACAGTTTTGTCTGTTCTGGGATTTTGGAAGCTTTCCCTTGCCACGCAGGAGTTTTTGGTCCATTACAAACACAGTTGTGAGGAATATGTGTGAGACTGAAGCTGCCAGAGGTCAGGCAGACTTGTCTCCTGAGTTTCAGACAGAAGGAATCAAGACAGGGACAGAATTATGAATCATCACCTTTCAAGATGTTTTGGGTTCAATCCATGCCTCAATCCAATCTCTGACCCACTGAACTTCTATTTTCAAACAATAAATCCCCATGACCTACTTCACCACTCTTGCCACCTGCCCAGTAAATCAGGGCAAAATAATAACAGGGAAAAAAAGTGAAAAATGTTACCTCTCAACACTCTCAGCTATTAAGCTGCCTACTACTGAAACTAACACCCAGTCAGGTTGTTAGTAATGCTAAATTATTAGATTTATCTACATTCTCACGCCTACACTTACAACTAATAATACGTGTTTGTATAAATATAATTTCACACACAGACACTCTATATAAGTACAATAAACATACTCAGAAGGCATTTTAGGCACTGGTTGAAACAAAATATTGAGGTGTGTCAGAGTCAATAGACAGAGGAGGGGGAGCTGTGTTTTATGTCGAGGAAGGATTTGTTCTTCTTTTGTTCCTGTTTATTGTGGGAGCAGTTATTTTTTGTTAGTTCACTTTGATCCTCCATGAAATCAAGTGAAACTTGTGAAAATGAAAACAAAGAATTCTCTACAAGTTTGAACACATTTGGTTGCTTGTGCTTCATTGGCCAAACCAAGTAGTTTTTAATTTTGCTGGTGTTTGCAGGCTTATTTCTATATTCATGTTTTGAAAATACAATGACAAAACCCAATTCACTGGCTGTGAACATTTCATCAAAATTTTGGTTTTCAGAAGCACTTAATCCATGCCTAGAACTTAAAGGTCTCCAGTAGGAATGTGAAGGATCAGGATTTAAATTACCAAAAAGTAAAACCCAAACTAGGTACCAATAGCACATTGCCAACATTAAATTTTTCACATCTCCCCTTTTAACCAATTTTGTTTTGATACATTGTGGATGAATAAAAGCAGTATTGTGTTTTTTGCAGAGGCTGCTTTCTACTGGACATACACATGGGGAAAATGCAAATGATATTTCCCTCATTCATTTTTGAATCACTGTGAATTACACAACTGAACTTTCCGTATTCCAAACATAAACAGACTAAAATGAGCCAAACAATCTCTTTTGGGATGCTCCTCCTCTTTATGAGCTGGTTTTACAGATATACAGGCAGTGTGGTGCTGAGACAGCCACTGGAGGTTTAGGAAACGTTTAGCCAAAAAGTTGAAGAAGGAGAAGCCAAACATCAACTGGCATTTAACTGAAATGTTACAAGGAGATAAGGTTCCATAAAAGAACATTGTTCTGCACTTATCATTATCCTACAGCCTAGAAAAACTAGTAAAAGATACATTAGCATCTAAGGAAGAAAAAGTATTTTTAATTTCCCATTCTCCCTGAAAAAACTAAAATAAAAATCCCTTGCTACTGATAGCTGGAATTGTGATGTAAAAATTGAGAATAGAAACTGCTGAGAAAGCTTATGAGTACCCCTCTAAATACCTGTAAGCCCCAACTATCAGTGTGCAGTTGGAGGGAAAATTTCCCCCACTCTACTCAGCGCTGTATTGCTCATACTTTACCATATTCATTAATAAATAAATTGATTGCTGCTTGAATATTGGCGTAGTCAAGCTTATCATTTATAACACCTGTGATAAACAAAACCCTCCCCCACCAAGGAATCCACAATTTGCTTATAAACTTCCTTCTCCTAAGCAGACAGTCTCCCTGTACCCCATTGCACCCCGGTCGGGTCTGTCCTGGCCACTAGAAAACTCAGACTGAGACTATTTGCTAGGTTCTTTTCCATCCATCTCCCAGGTCAAACAAAAACACCCAGGAATCACCAGCCATAGGAGTTTTTAATGTTGTGCACTGTGCCTCCCCTAATCCCCGGGAGTCACCCCCACCCAATTTTAAGGTGCCCCAGTCCGGTCCGTCCCAGCCACCGGAATACTCACGAAACCCAAGATTCTTGAAACGAAAATCTCGGAGGTAGTCCTTGAACCAGGGGAAAACTCCTCTCACGTCTGGAATGGAGGGGGTTGGTTTTCCCGGGAGCTGCAGCAAGCAGAAAGTGTGCGAATTCACCAGCAGCGCTTGACGGAGCACGAACTTCACTTGGCAGCAGCGTCCGTGCACCCTGCAGACAGCTGAGGTGTGCACCAGCGTGCCCCAATCCCTGCAGGCGATCGGGGCAGGCCCAGGAGCGGCCGTGCCCGACCTCTGCCGCCGGCCGGCAGGGTCACGCTTCGGCTGCTGAAACGCGGGCTCAGCCTCTGAGATTCATTGTAAAGGAAATAAGGAACGACCCCGTGCTGGCTTCTCCGAGCCGCTTTATTTCTGTCCCGCGCCAGGATGGCGCTGCTTGGAATCGGCAGCGTGGCACAGGAGCTGTTCTTTGCCGCGGTGGCAGCAGCGCCGGCATGAGAAGATGGCGCAGCACTCACAGGCAGCGGCAGCGCGGCGGGGACAGTCTCTGTCCTGGTGGCGGGGACAGTCTCTGTCCTGGCGGCGGGGACAGTCTCTCTCCTCACGGCGGGGACAGTCTCTCTCCTCACGGCAGGGACAGTCTCTCTCCTCACGGCGGGGACAGTCTCTCTCCTCACGGCGGGGACACTCTCTCTCCTCACGGCGGGGACAGTCTCTCTCCTCACGGCAGGGACAGTCTCTCTCCTCACGGCGGGGACAGTCTCTCTCCTCACGGCAGGGACAGTCTCTCTCCTCACGGCGGGGACAGTCTCTCTCCTCACGGCGAGGACAGTCTCTCTCCTCACGGCGCTGGCAGCAGCGGTGCTCGTGTGGGCGATCCCCTCTCGCCAGGAGCCGTGGCTCACGGGAGGCTCAGCGGTGCCGGCGGCGCGGGCAGGAGCCAGGCGGCCGATGCCCCGCGGGGTGACCTCCTTTCCCGGGCGGAGAGGGGTGCCGGCTGCGGAGGGGGAGCCGGTGGGGCACGGGATCCGGCAGAGCGCGGGAGCCGTGCAGCTGGAAGGGCAGACAGTGGCACAGAGCCGGGAGGCAGAGAAAACAGCGGCTTTTGCGTAAGAGAGAGCGGGAAATCGGGGTGGGGGTTAGGTCAGAAGCTAAGATGGGAAAGGCATAAACCCATAGCAAAGAGAGAAACCCGGAACTGACAGGGAACTTACCAGGCTAGGGGAAAAAACCACTGCAAGTGCCCTGGCTAGACAGGAGGCAAACATAGACTAAACATCTTCAAACTGCCATTCCAGCCAGACAGGGAAAGACCAAACATACTCAAACCCAGTGCAACAGGAGACCAAACAACCTCAAAAAACCCCACTGCCACAGGCAGAGTTCAGCTGCCCTTGGGGGCTGCAGGAACAGTCAGGAGCCCAAAGAGCCTCCATGGCTGTGCTGAGACCAAGGCTGGAGCAGGGAAATGCAGGGCTGCTGCGGGATGGGGAGGGCATTGAATTCCAGCACACACCTCAGCTCTCTGATGATCCCAGCACCATGCTGGGCCCTGTTTCAGACTGGAGCAGAGCAGATGTTGATGGGACAGGAGCCCTGCGGGGCTGTCAGGGACCTGCAGCTTGCAAGGTGCTCTGCTCTCCCTCAGGTGCTCTCGGAGAGATCCAATCCCAGCTGGGCACCTCAGGGCACAAGTGGCACTGCCTGTTCATGGGCACACAGCTGATGGCTGCCTGGAAAGGGGCACAGGTTTTAATACTTGCATATTTCATCATATACAAGCAAACCTTTATTACCTGGGTCACTTGAGTACATTTAAGAAATGGCAAAGTTATCCCATCGGGAACAGGAAATTATTTCCTGGATCTCATGGATTCTTCTACTGATGTCAGGAGAAGAAATACTGATCTTCCCCTCTATTTGAGCCACCAACATTCAGTCTAATATTTCATGACCCCCTCCTTCAGGTGTTTCCAGCTCTCCTGGTTAAATGGCCATGTCTAAGGACATCTCTTCAATTGGAGCAGCTGGATCTATGCCCTTCCCCTTGCTCCCAGATTTCCTCTTGCAGCTGTTTCCTCCAAACAACTCTCTCAAGAAGACCTTTAGAAGGACTTATTATTATTTTGTCCTTTGAGTTGGCCTCCCTGGAGAAATACCAACAAGAGATTCTCAGAGGCTCAAAACAGCCTTTACTGGGAACTTTAGAAAATTAGAGAAATTTTGGCAAAAGGTTTATTGTGACATTGTAGTGTTATAGTTTGTTAATTTAAGATTTTTCTAATTTTGAGATTTCTTAATTAATGTATTCATGAGTGTGGTGGGTTTTATTGTCACTTGAATATTTATATATTTATTTTGTTGTGAGATAGGATTAGGAGAAAAGTAAAGCAGGCTTAAAATTTTAAAAGGTTATAAAGAAAGTGTTAATAAAAGTAACAAAAAGAAAAAAGGGAGTAATGTGAAATACAAAGCTGTGTTTCATGTCAGGTACATACAGGCAACGTGTATATCTGTGATTGTGATATGTGTAGAAACTGACTGTGGGACAGTTATAAAGACAATTCTAATAAATAACTGAGGAAGGAAAGCATGGAAGAAGGCCTTTGAACCTCTCCTTTGTTCACAATTAATCTTTATAAATCTTGATTTAGGAGCATTTGAATTAAAGCTTTAAGGATGTTGCTGTTTGACAGGAATTTTCTGCTTTGAGCTAAAAAGAGTTTTGCAATAATAACCTTTTGAAGTATCATTTTAGAATATTGTTTGTAGTAAGGATCTTTGAAACTATAGCTTTAGAAGATATCAAAAGGAAACATGCTTATCTCGACGCATTAACAAAACAGTGAAAAGCAGCTTAACAAAGGAAGATGAACATCTACCCAAGGATTGATAGTTTCCACCAAGGGAAGCTGGATATCACTGTTATGAGATTTGCAATTAAAAGGTGAACCCATCTGGAATCTGGACCTCACCAGCTGAGAGATTTCTTCCTTCTTTCAGAAGACAGACACCACCATCTGGGGATACTCCTTTCTGGGATACATCCTGAGAAAAACTAAATCATAATAGTGTATAGAATTGTGACATAAAAATTGGGAATGGAAACTGCTGAGAAAACTTATGAGTACCCCTATCAATGCCTGTAAGCCTCAATTATCAGTGTGCAGTTGCAGGGAAAATTTCCCCCACTGTTACCAAGTGCTGTATTGCTCATACTTTACCATATTAATTAATATATTGATTGCTGCCTGAACATTGGTCTAGTCAAGCTTCTCATTTATAACACAATGAGACATAATCCCTGCTGGGATTGCATGGGACATGGGTGCCAATGCTGTGCCCAGGCCGGCTCTGCTGTGCCCGTGGCAGCGCCAGGGGAGTGCCCTGTGCCTGCCCTGAGCCCAGCAGGAGCCTTTCCTTGGCTGTTGTGTGCCCTGCCCGGGGCAGGAGGGCACTGCCAGAGCAGCTTTGGTGGCCCCGGGCACCCGGCCGGGCTGCAGCCGCTGCAGGGGCTCCTGGGGCTTTGCTCCAGAGCAAAGCTGAAAGCAAACAACAGTTTCTGGAGGGGATTCTGCCCCTGGGCTGTGCTGGGAGCCCAAGGGCAACAGCCCCAAGTGCTGGAGCTCAGTGTCCCTTGGCCAGGCCGTGTTCCCTGGCTCTGCCCTGTCCCCTGTCCCTCTCCTGTCCCTGTCCCTGTCTCCTGTCCTTGTCCCTCAGCTCTCCCCTGTCCCTGTCCCCTGTCCCTTGGCTCTGTGGGGTCGGAGGTGGCAGCAGGACCCGGGGCAGCCCTGGGGGAGAACAACCCTGAGCCCCAGCTGGGCCAGTTGCCCCAGTTCCCCCAGGGGTGCCCAGGTCACTCCCAGCATGGGCTCTGCGGCTCCCAGTCACACCTAGTATGATCCCAGTAACTTTCAGTTGCATTCATTACAATCCCAGTATGATCCCAGTCACTCCCAGAATGATCCCAGAATGGTCCCAGGTGTTACCATTCACCCCTAGGATGGTTCCAGCCTCTCCCAGTATGGTTCCACTCACCCCCAGTATCATCTCAGTCACTCCCAGTACTCTCAGTACAATGCCCTTTTCCCCCACTATCATCCCAGTATGGTTCCAGTTACTCCCAGTACCATCCCAGTCACTCCCAGTATATTATTCCAGTAGCTTCCTTTATGATTGCTCTGTGATTCCACTCACTCCTGGCCTCTCCCAGTATATCCCAGTTGCCTGCAGCGTGCTTCCACGCACTCCCAGTTGCTCCCAGTAGCTTCCACCATGATTCCAGTTGCTCATAGCGACTCCCAGTCAACTCCAGCATGATTCCAGTTACTCCCTGTATATCCCAGTTGCCCCAACATAGTCCCAGCTGTTCTCAGCTTGCTCCTAGTGACTTCCAATATGATCCCAGTATGACCCCAGTCACCCTCAGTGTGGTCCCAGTTGCTCCAGTATGATCCCAGTTGCTCTCAGTTGCCCCTAGCACTGGCCCAGTCATTCCAAGTGTGATCCCATTCTCCCTCAGCATGGTCCCAGTCAAACCAGTCACCCCCAGTATGGTTACAGACACTCCCAGTATATCCCAGTTGCCCTCAGCATACTCATGGTCCTTTCCAGTCACATCCAGCTAACCCAATATAGTTCCAGTTTCCACCAGTATGATCCCAGTCACTCCCAGTATATCCCAGTTGCTGCCACTATGATCCCTACTGCCCCACTTCTGGTCCTGCTAGGTCCCAGTGTGCTCTGATCCTGCTCCCAGTGGGTCCCAGTCCTGGGTGTGGTGTGTCCCAGTGTATTCTGGTGTGTCCTGGGGTATCTCGGTGTACCCTGGTGTGTCCCAGTGTCCCAGTCCATCCCAGCCTGTCCCAATCCATCCCTGTCCCAGTCCATGCCTGTCCCAGTCCATCCCAGCCTGTCCCAGTCCATGCCTGTCCCAGTCCATCCTAGCCTGTCCCAGTCCATCCCTGTCCCAGTCCGTGCCTGTCCCAGTCCATCCCTGTCCGAGTCCATCCCAGCCTGTCCCAGTCCATCCCTGTCCCAGTCCATCCCTGTACCAGTCCATCCCTGTCCCAGTCCATGCCTGTCCCAGTCCATCCCAGCCTGTCCCAGTCCATCCCTATCCCAGTCCATGCCTGTCCCAGTCCGTGCCTGTCCCAGTCCATGCCTGTCCCAGTCCATCCCTGTCCCAGTCCATGCCTGTCCCAGTCCATCCCAGCCTGTCCCAGTCCATGCCTGTCCCAGTCCATCCCTGTCCCAGTCCATGCCTGTCCCAGTCCGTGCCTGTCCCAGTCCATCCTAGCCTGTCCCAGTCCATCCTAGCCTGTCCCAGTCCGTGCCGGTCCCTTCCCAGCCGCCGTTTCCCGGATCCTGCCCCTCCCGCCCCCGGAGCTGCCGCCGGACGCCCCCCAAGGTGCTGCCGGGGCTCGGGGGCTTCGTGTTGGGCTTCGTCTGCTGGGCTGGGGCTCGGCCTCCCCTGCTGGAGAAGGTGAGGGGGGTCCCCGGGGGTCGTGTCCCCCCTCAGAGCGCGTCTGACTCCCCCATGTCCCCCCCATGCCGGGGTCACCCCCTTTTCTCTGCCCAGAGCTCCCGACCCAGCTCCTGCTCCCCCTGGGAGGGGCTTTGGGGACTCCCCCGGGGACCCCCTTGAATCCCCATTTTGGGGCACTGGGACCCCCCTGCATCTCCTTCCCCAGTTCCAGGACCCCCTGCACTCCCTTGTCCTGCACCAACACCCCCTGCACCCCCTTTCCCGGGTATCCCCCTCTGCCAGCCCCTGGATTCCCTGTTTCCATGAGCCCAGGGACCCCCGGACCCCCATTCCTGGCTAGCCCGGGGCACCTCACCCCCAGGCCTCCCTTTGCTGGGAAACCCGGGCTGGGCACGGGGCTCTGCAGCTGCTCTGGGATTTGTGATCCCCCAGAGGAAAGGGAGGGAACAGGAGAGAGAGAGACAAGGGGATCGACAATCAGGGATCGCAGTCCCAGCTCCCAGTTCTGCTCCGCTGGGGCTGGGACCCGCAGCCACAGGAAAAATGGATCCAGGATCCCAGTTGTCTTAGGTTGCAAATAGGGGAATTCTATTCCTATCTGTTAGAGGTGGGGCACTGATTGTCTGTTCATTGGGCACTTCTCTTAATCTCTTCCACAACCAATCCCCCCCCCCGCCACTTTGTACAAGGGCAGGCAAGGACAGGACAAGGGAGAATGGATCCAAATGGAGACAGATTAGGTTTAGCTAAGGGATTCAGAAAAAAAGACTCTCCTGGAACAGGTTGCCCAGAGAAGGCGTGCATGTCCCGTCCCTGACAGTGGTCAAGGCCGGGCTGCACGGAGCTCCAGACAAGCCGGTCTAGTGCAAGGGCTCCCCAGCCACAGCAGCGGGGTTGCAGCCATGGGATTCTTCAGATCCCTTCCAAGCTCAACCATGGCACGACTCCATGATTCTGGGATGCTTCCCCTCCTCATCCTCTGGCAGAAAAAGAAACTTGGCCCCAAGTTCCACACTGCAGCCCATGTCTTTTGGCAGCCTGCAACTGTCTCAAGAGAGGATGAAAAGAGATGACATTACTGACACGATTTCCCTTTTCGACTTCAAAATTCAATGCTGCACTCCTGTCCACTCTGGCAAAACTGTCAGAAGAGGCAATTCTTCCCCATGAAATGCTTCGTCTCACCCAAAGAAGAAAGAAGCCACAAGCCAGCACTCTTCTTTATTGCTCCATTGTTTTCTTTGGTTATTTCTCTAATAGGAATGACTTTGGGGTGTGATTTGTTTCTTTCTCTCTTTCGTTCCGCGGGGCACAGCAGCAGCAGCAGCAGCAGCTGCAGGGGCAGCAGCAGCAGCAGCAGCGCTTCTCTCGATGGGTTTTCCGTTCGACTTTCCACTGGCTCCCCATCCCCTTGGCCCTCTCACACTCGCTCTACTCCCGTCCCGTCCCGTCCGTGTCCCGCCTCTCCCGCCCGGCTCACGCCGCGTCCCACACGGCGCCCCTCGGCGGGGCCGCCCCGTGCCCGCCGCTGCCCGGCCCGCCGTGCTTCCGCCTCCGCCGGGCTCTCTCCGTCCCGCCCGTGGCGCCGCTGGAGGTGCCGCTCGCTCTGCTGCCGGCGGAGCAGCACGGTCTTTCGGCTCCGCCCGGCGCGGGCTCTGGCCCGGCCCCGGCCGAGGCCCCGGCCCCGAAGGAAGCCCCTGCCGCGGTTCCGCCCGCAGCCGCCCCGCTGCCGCCCGGCTCCCGGCCCGCCGCCGACAGCGCTGCCGGCAGCTTCCCCGCTCCGAGCTCCGCCGCTCGCCAGCTCGGCCGCCGGCCCCGAGCCGCCGCAGCCCGGGGCGGCTCGGCAAGCAGCAGCGCGCCGGGCGCTCGGCTGCCCCGGGCACAAGAGCGAGAGCGCGGTGCCGCCCGCACGGGCGGAGAAGCCTCGCCCAGAGCAGCTCTGCCGGGAGGGCCGCTGCTGGGCAGCGGCGGCTGCGGCAGCGTTTACTCCGGGACCCGGTAAGAGACGGGGCCGGGTCGGAGCGGGGCGGCGGGCGGCGAGCTGAGCCCGCCGCTGGCCTTGGCTCGCAGGCGGCCATCAAGCGAGCGTGCCGGGAGCGCGTCTGGGAGTGGGCGCGGCCGGTGAGGGAGCGGGGCCCGCGGAGGAGCCGGCGGGGCGAGCCGGGCGGGGCTGAGGCGAGGCCCGGCAGGGCGGCAGGCGGAGGGGAGCGAGCGTGGAGAGAGCGGGGCCCGCGCAGCGTGCCGGGCCGGGCAGTGGCGAGCCGCGGCGGGGCTGGGCAGGGGGCCCAAGGCGCGGCGCAGCATCGGCCCCGCTGTCGGCATCGCGGTCCCCCCGCAGCACAAGGGCGCCCTTGTGGCCCTGGAGCTGGCGCTGCTGTGGAAGGTGTGGCGGCCCAGCTTCCGCGGCGTGGTGCGGCTCCTGGGCTGGTTCGAGGTGCCCGACGGCTTGGCGCTGGTCATGGAGCGTGCGGAGCGCAGTCAGGAGCTCTGGCACTTGCTGGAGGAGCGGGGCTTCCTGACGGAGCCCGTGGCGCGGGGGCTGCTCCGCCCGGTGCTGGAGGCCGTGCTGCCCTGCAGCAGCCACGGCGTCTGCACCGCGACATCAAGGCCGAGAACATCCTCGTGGACCTGGGCACGGGCGAGGTGAAGCTCATCGACTTCAGGTGCGGCACGATCCTCCAGGACATGTTCTACACCCGGATGTCAGGTGAGCCCGAAGCCGGGCCCAGCCGGGCAGCGGAGGTTCCCCCCTTTGCTGGCAGAGGGGAAACAGGGAGGGAGGGAGGGAGAATCCTTCTTCAGCCAGCTGCAGCCCAGTTGCTTTTTGGCAGGGCAGGGGCTGGCTGTTGTGGAACGGGAGCTGGCTGGGAGGGAGGGAGGGAGCAGCATGGGCCTGATGAGCTGCGCCCGTGTCCCATAGGAATGCCGGAGTACAGCCCAGCGGAGTGGATCCTCTTTGGCTGCTCCCATGGCCAGCCAGCCACCATCTGGTCCCTGGGCATCCTGCTGTACGAGCTGTGCTGTGGGCACCTTCCTTTCCACAGAAGATGTGGAAAGGCCATTGGAGCCACACCATCCAAAAGACCTGGTTTTCTGTGCCTCTCCCTGGCTAGAGGCAGGGCCCCTTTAGCCGTGGTTATTCTTTCTTTCCTGGGCATTCATACTAGAGGTACCTTTTAAGGGGATCTGACAGATCATACCCAGCAGCTTGGTCATGGCAGGAGGCTACCTTCACCTTACTGGAACTCCCTCGATTAGTGTTTCCTTCCTTGAGTTGAGTTTTCCCTCCTTGTGCTGCTAAGACAGAAGTGGGTTTCCCATCCCACGTTCCCATGCCTTCCCCATGGTCACTCAGGAAGAAGCACAGGTCAGCTCGTGGGATGTACTCTCACAGTAGCTGGGGGACGTTGGGCTCTGACTTTGGGGCCTGTGACTTGCACTAGTGCTGCATTTATCTTACCTCCTGCCTCATCTCCCTCATTTCCTCTTTAAATTCTTTTCTGAGGTCCTTAACCACAGCACAGACTGCATCAGGCCTGCATGGGGCCATTGATCACACTCTCATTATTTCTAAGCTTGTTGGTGGCAGAGCCCACTGTCTCTCGGTTGGTATGGGCATTAATGGTTGCAGTGAAGGTGGTGTATTGAGATGGCCCCAGATTTGCCAGACTCCACAGCATTTGGGTGCTCTGATTTCATCTTCGATCTCCTTGGTTCTACAGGGGCGACTGCTGCTGGCTGTGGCTGCCCTTGCAGTTCAGCTGGAACCTGGCTGGTTGTAATGTCTGTGGGTTTCACTCCTGCACCGTCAGACTCTTCCTCTTTGAGGCAGGGGGAGGGTTTCTCACCAGCTGGGGATGTGTGTGTGCTCCTTCAGCATCTGGCCACCTCCTTGTTTGGGGAAGGGTTTTCTTTTCTGTTCTTCCTTTTCACCTGTAGAATTTCTTGCCAGTGAGTTGCTAATGGCAGGTGATTGCTGGGTGCTTCAGACAAAGGGAGAGCTCTGTTTCTTTGGGAGTTTTCCCTGGGGAAGCAGGAGGAGGGCCAGAGCTACGGTGGGATTTGGGCTGGGGGAAGGGGCTGGGTGCAGCTCCTAGCCCTGTCTTGGCTTTGGAGGAGCACTGTGGGAGCCACTGCTCTTGGGGAAAGGAATTCCACTGCTGCTGCAGGAGCCCAGCCCAGAGCTGCTTCCTCTGCCGTGGGGTGAGCCTCTGCTGGTGAGAGCAGCCACTGAACTGGGACCTTATTAACACCCACCTCAATAAAGGAGACACCAATCCCCTTCTGCTCGGATGCCTGGGATCCTGAGCTCGGCTCTCCCTGCCCTGCTGGGAGCCCCTCACCCCTGCCTGTTAGCTGTACTTAGCCGAAGCAGGAGGCCCGAGGCATCATCTTACAAGGGTAACAAGGCTCTTCTTTTATAGGGCTTTACCTATATGCAACATTGACATACGATTCTTTCAGTCTTAAAGAATAATCTTAAATTTCATTCACGTGAATTTTGACCTCTGTAATATTTGTGTATGATAGATTTGAGTTAACTCTGTTCTGAATCATGTCTTCATAGAATCATAGACTCATGGAATCACTAAGGTTGGGAAAGGTCTGTGAGACCATGGAGTCCCAGCAGTGCTCGATGCCCAGCTTGTCCCCAGCCCAGAGCCCTGAGTGCCACCTGCAGGCCTTCCTGGGACAGCTGCAGGGATGGGCACTGCAAAGCTCCCTGGGCAGCCCCTGCCAAGGCCAGAGCAGCATTTCCCTGGGGAAATTCCTCCTGGTGTCACTTCCATCTCCTTGATGTCATCCTCCACATCTACTTCCATGTCCTCAACCTGCTCTTCCACGTCCACCTCCATCATTTCTTCCTCATTCAGCACCATGTCCACTTCCATCGCCACCACAGTGTCTCTGTTAGTCTGCAAGAGACAGCACAATCTCACAGTGGGGTTCCTGTCCCACACCATCCATTGCCACATGGCTGCAGCCTGCTCAAGCAGGCTGCCTCCTCCCTGGAATGGCACTGTACCTCCACTGGCGCAGCAGTGCTCATCCTGCTGGGGTTGGTGCTCCAGAGCAGGCAGCAGGAAAAGGCCAGGCAGCAGCAGCAACAGCTGAGTGCTGACGGGCAGAGCGCAGAGCGAGCGCCAACTGAGCGCTGGCAGCAGGCAGAGTGTCTGCTGTGGTGGTTTCCAGGTGCTGGACGTTCCACCTGGAACGCTGTGGGAGCTGTGATGTCACAGAAGTTTCAGGGCCGCTCCACACTGGGAGATGGGCATGGTGGAATGATGAAATCCTTGAATGGTTTGGCCTGGAAGGGACCCTAAGGATCATCTGGTTCCAAGCTGAGCAGCCTCCCAGCACAGCAGGTTGCTGCGGCCCCTGTCCAAGCTGGCCTTGGATGTTGGTGGGCATGGGGTATGCACAGCCTCTCTGCGCTGGTCCCTGTGTCAGGGACAAGCACCCTGACAGGAAAGAACTTCTTGCCATCATGGAATGGATTCCAGCTCTTGCAGTTTCATCCCATTCCCCCTTGTTCTGTGACTTCAGTTGCTGACAAAGAGTCCTCTCCCACTTCCCTGTGGGTCAGGCTGTTCCTGCAGTGTCACACATGTGGCTGAAGCTGCAGCCAGGAGAGAGAGAAGCCAAGCTGGCAGAGAGAGGAAATGGGGAAAGTGACATGAGAGATGAGAGGAGAAGGAAAAAGTAGAGACATGCAAGGCATTGGGTTGGGTGGGCTGTGGCATTCATGCCTTTTATTAGAGGCCAGGTTCTCTGGTGCACTCAATGACTGTGTGATTGCGGCGTGTCCACAGTGAGCCCGTGTGAGCGAGCTGCACTCCCAGAGGCCGGAGCACACTTGCTTCAAGTGCTGATGAATGAGGCCAGAGATGGGTCTTTGTGTGGAACTCCAAACGCTGTGCATTGCCATGAAGAGGGTCCAGGGCCAGAGAGAAAATGAGGCTGGGGTCTGAGGGTTTCATTCGGGGGGGAGAAGGGGTGAAGCCAGGACCAGCAGGGGAGAAGAGAGAGGAGAACATTCTCTGGAGAGTAGATATAAGGAAAAAATGGCAGTTGAAGTGGGTGATAGCAACAAAACCTGCAGATTGCAAGAGGCTGCAAGTGGCCATGGGTGAGAGCCTTGCATTCAGAGGGGTTTCTCTGTTTCACCTTGGTCCCCTTTGCCCTAAGGTATTACAGTTGCAATGAGAGGCCCCTGGGCCTCCACAAGTGCCCCCTTTTTGTTTTCAAGAATGAAGGCTTCTGCCATGGACTTTTGCAAGCGTTGAGCAAAACTGGATAGAATAACCAAGACAATGAATACAAGAAACAAAGCCCACAAAACAGTCTTGACTAAATCACAGAATCACAGAAACATGAGTTTGGAAGAGACCCCTAAGATCATCAAGTCCAACCTATGCCCTAACATCTCAACTAGACTATAGCACCAAGTGGCATGTCCAGTCTTTTTTTAAACACATCCAGTGATGGTGATTCCACCACCTCCCTGGGAAGACAGTTCCAGTGCTTTATTATTCTTTCAGTGAAAATTTTTTTCCTAATATCTAACCTATACCTTCCCTGACGTAGCTTGAGACTGTGTCCCCTTGTTCTGTCAGTTGCTGCCCGGTGGAAGAGACCGACCCCCACCTGTCTACAACCTCCCTTCAGGAAGTTGTAGAGAGCAATAAGGTCACCTCTAAGCCTCCTCTTCTCCAGGCTAAACAACCCCAGCTCCCTCAAATGTTCCTCGTAGGGCTTGTTTTCCAAGCCCCTCACCAGCCTCGTTGCTCTCCTCTGGACACGCTCAAGTATCTCAATATCCTTCCTAAATTGAGGGGCCCAGAACTGGACACAGTACTCAAGATGTGGCCTCACCAGTGCCGAGTACAGGGGGAGAATGACCTCCCTGCTCCTGCTGCTCACACAAGTCCTAATGCAGGCCAGGATGCCGTTGGCCTTCTTGGCCACCAAGGCACATTGCTGGCTCATATCCAATCGGCTGTCAACCAGCACCCCCAGGTCCCTTTCTGCCTGAACACTATCCAGCCACACCGTCCCCAGCCTGTAACGCTGTAGGGGATTTTTGTGGCCAAAATGCAGAACATGGCACTTAGACTTATTAGACTTCATATTGTTGGACGTAAAGATGAAAGCCAGCCTTTCATGCCCCAGTCTTTCAACAGTCCAGTGAGCCAGTCGTTGTTGCCTTTTGTCTGGATCTTATTGATTTGATCTGTGAGCAGCTGGCCGCTCTGGTATACTGAGTCCCTATGTGAGAAGAGGTTGACATGCGTGGCCATGGGCAAGAAATTGTGGCTTGGCTGTGGAACCACCCATGCGAAGGCATGCAGCATAGTTAGGAGCATCCAGCTTCCTGCTGCAGTGGCAAGAAAGGACAGCATCCTTTGACTTTAGCTAATTTACTAGTGGGTGGAGGCTTGGGTGGCCTGAAAGTAAAGAGATAGGGAGATTGCAATGTGAAACTTAAATTCTGGTCCCACTAAACTTTCTCTTCTGTAAGGCAAGGGTTTGAAGTCTTCTTATTAGAAGAATCAAATATCAAGGCTAGAATACAGTTTTTCCAATTGTTAAGCGGTATATCGCAGTTAGTGGTGTCTGAGCTCTCTTGGTATTGGTGTGTGTGGTCCACACTGCTTAGGAGATCTTCTTCTGTCCTTCTTCTTCTTTTGCAGGCTGCTGCTGTCTCTCTTAGGCTTTTGTTCTGTTTTTCTGATGGTGGCTGTGGTGTTTGCCTGGCCATTGGCAGAAGAGTTTTATGTTTTTTGCTGGGATGCGTCTTGGGCCTGCTGCTGTAGAGACACAAGCATATCCTCCCTCCCAAGTAATGAATGGGAAAGGGCCCATAATTTCTTTGGATTCAGGGTCTTTGATCAAGACAGGTGGCTTTTCTTTTTATTGGGCTGCCAATTAAATATAAAATGCCTGATGACTGGGGGAGTTGTTCAAAAAGTTGAGCACATCAAGGGCCTTGGCCAGGCTCTCAATGGGAGATAATATGTGGACTCCCTGTCTCTGTTGATCAAGGATCCTTTGGATGGAAGAGTGGGCCCTCTGGACTATGGACTGTCCTGTGGCAGAGTGTGGTATGGCTGTGACATGTTTTGTAGCCCACTGGTCAGAAAACGGTTGGAATCAGTGGGAGGTATAAGCAGGACCATGATCAGTTTTAATTTCCTGTGGAACAGGGGAGGTGGAAAAGGCTAAAAAGGAACGTTTTATAGCATCTTTTGATTTTTCAGCAGCATGGGCAGGGGCAGAAACCGCAGCGTTGTCGGTGTGGATTGAGACGGGGATGTATTTTAGTCTCCCAAAAGGGGCTTGGTGTGTGATGTGAGATTGCCCGATCTGGAGAGTCTTTAGTCCTCTTGGATTGAGTGCAGCTCTGACAGAAGCAAAGGCACGTTGCTGACAATTTGGGCAGGTGGCTGCCATGAATCTTGCCTGATCTTGGGTAATTTTAAAGATGCTGAGCGGTGCAGGAATGTTTTGATGGTAGAAGTGGTGGCGGATCCTAGCCTGGTCAGAAAGATTCCGTAGGGAGGTTTGGAGAAGCATTGCTGAGGCATCTGCTCTAGCATTGCCTACTATAAATGCAGGAAGGGTGGTATGAGACCTTGTGTGCATGATATAGTGTGGGTGTTGTCTGTGGGACAGAAGAGAAATGAAAGGGGAAAGCAAATGCTCTAGTTGGGGTTAGAAATGTCTTTGAAAATGGAATTTTCGGCCCGCTGCACTAGGTCATAGACATGTGCCGAATCAGTGATCAAAGGAAGAGGTTCTTTGAAAGTGGAGAAGGTCCTAAGGACTGCAGTCAATTCAGCAATTTGGGCAGGGTGAGGATCCCCTGGCTTGGCTTTTGTCTCTTGAGCAATGCGGGCCCAGGGCAGTGCAGAGCAGGGTGGGAAGCAGAGCCCGGAGCCTTTGGAGGCTGCAAGCCTTAAACATCAGCCCCTGCAGCAGCCCAGATGCAGGTGCCACAGTTGCCAAGGCTGTCAAGGCCTTGAGAGCGGGCAGGTGGATTTTGCATCCCTGTGGGCTGATGGCGGCTCTGGAGCCAGGAGTGGCTGTGGCTGCAGCAGGAAGGGTGGCTGAAAGTTTCCTGCCTTGCTTTGGTGGCATGGCTGCAGGGGCCAGTGCAGTGAGAGCCCCCTCTGTGCTGGTGCCAGCTCAGCTCTTGGGGACGCGGCTGTGCCCCAGCCCAGGAGCAGCAGCAGTGGCCAGCGGCAGCAGTGGTGTCAGTGGAACCCCCTGTGCACAGGGAGCCCCAGCCGCGGGGTGGCCGTGGCAGCAGCCCCAGGGAGCTCCAGCCCCGGGATCCCGGAACAAGTGGAAATCCCAACTGTGCAAACGCTGCCTGTGCCTCTTGGGTTTTCTTTGGTTGAGGGGATTTCGAGGTATGTTAGAAGTCTCTTTTTCTCTAACTTAGCTGTCGAAGGAAGAGTTGAGAAGTATGTGCTTCACTCTCTTAAGGTTGATTTTTATATTTTGTCTAAAACATTTTTTTGCTGGCCTGCTGAGGTTTGTTCAGCAGGTCAGCTTAAGGTACTCTTTTTGCCTCTTGGGTTGGTGTTATCTTTTATATTAAAACCTGACTATACTATGTTTACAAGAATGTTTTAATAGCTATTACTTAAGTTAGATAGTGACTTTCTACTTGAAACCAATATGTGAATGGTAATATCGTCTTTCATATGGATGCTAGCGAGAAGAAAGAGGAAGGACTGGGTACACCCAAATTTTTCTATCTATGTAGATAATACCAAACTCTTTCGTACAAGGTTCAAAACCTCTGTCTACAGTGCTCTAAATGTTTTCCGTTCACTTTGTGATTACTATTACTAGACTATCTAAATTGTTGTGACTTTTAATTCTTGACATAAAGGTGGTAACATGCTTTATGGGTTAAATTCAAAGGCCCAGGGGTCTTTGGCTACATGCCAGGGTCTCTGAACCCCCTGCCAGGGATTTAAAGCCCCCTGGCTGGGGCTGGAATCATTTAGGATGGTCAGGGGGAGGTCCGGGCTTCTGACAGTGCCCAAAGGAATGAGAAAGAGAAGTGAAGTTTTATAAAGAATCATTATTTATTTGCTGAACATCGGCAAACACGAGGATTTACAGAACACATTTCATTACAACAATCCTCATAACAACAACAACAACAATCTACTGCACATATTTCCATGGGATCCTATGGAGTAACAATCTTCAAAACATATTTACAAAGAACTACTAACCTAAGAACATATTTACAAAAATATCCTAACTTTTCAAACATATATACACCGCCGTAATATCTACAGCCATCATCTGCATCAGTCCTGGAAGGAAGAAAGAAGCAAAGCTGGAGTCAGCTGCCAGCACTGGGCCCAGCTGGGCCCCAGGAGCTGGGACAGGGCTGGCAGGGCTGGTGTGGCCCCAGGCAAGTGCAGGGCAGGCCAGGGCTGGTGCTTGTGGCAGCACAATCCAGGCCCCCTGCGGGCAGCGTGTCCCTGAGCGGGGCCATCCAGCCCAGCCCCAGCCTGGCGCCAGGGCAGCCACTGTGTCTGTGGGCAGGGCATGGGGAGCATCTGCCTGTCTTACTTGTGGGGCTCCATCTTCATCCAAGGACCATGGGCTCCTCCTCATCCTTCTCATCCACTTCCATCGCCTCGATGTCATCCTCCTCATCAACTTCCATCTCCTCAACCTGGTCTTCCACGTCCACCTCCATCATCTCTTCCTCATTCAGCACCATGTCCACTTCCATCGCCACCACAGTGTCTCTGTTAGTCTGCAAGAGACAGCACAATCTCACAGTGGGGTTCCTGTCCCACACCATCCATTCCCACATGGCTGCAGACTGCTCAAGCAGGCTGCCTCCTCCCTGGAATGGCACAGTACCTCCACTGGCGCAGCAGTGCTCATCCTGCTGGGGTTGGTGCTCCAGAGCAGGCAGCAGGAAAAGGCCAGGCAGCAGCAGCAACAGCTGAGTGCTGACGGGCAGAGCGCAGAGCGAGCGCCAACTGAGCGCTGGCAGCAGGCAGAGTGTCTGCTGTGGTGGTTTCCAGGTGCTGGACGTTCCACCTGGAACGCTGTGGGAGCTGTGATGTCACAGAAGTTTCAGGGCCACTCCACACTGGGAGGTGGGCATGGTGGAATGATGAAATCCTTGAATGGTTTGGCCTGGAAGGGACCCTAAGGATCATCTGGTTCCAAGCTGAGCAGCCTCCCAGCACAGCAGGTTGCTGCGGCCCCTGTCCAAGCTGGCCTTGGATGTTGGCGGGCATGGGGTATGCACAGCCTCTCTGCGCTGGTCCCTGTGTCAGGGACAAGCACCCTGACAGGAAAGAACTTCTTGCCATCATGGAATGGATTCCAGCTCTTGCAGTTTCATCCCATTCCCCCTTGTTCTGTGACTTCAGTTGCTGACAAAGAGTCCTCTCCCACTTCCCTGTGGGTCAGGCTGTTCCTGCAGTGTCACACATGTGGCTGAAGCTGCAGCCAGGAGAGAGAGAAGCCAAGCTGGCAGAGAGAGGAAATGGGGAAAGTGACATGAGAGATGAGAGGAGAAGGAAAAAGTAGAGACATGCAAGGCATTGGGTTGGGTGGGCTGTGGCATTCATGCCTTTTATTAGAGGCCAGGTTCTCTGGTGCACTCAATGACTGTGTGATTGCGGCGTGTCCACAGTGAGCCCGTGTGAGCGAGCTGCACTCCCAGAGGCCGGAGCACACTTGCTTCAAGTGCTGATGAATGAGGCCAGAGATGGGTCTTTGTGTGGAACTCCAAACGCTGTGCATTGCCATGAAGAGGGTCCAGGGCCAGAGAGAAAATGAGGCTGGGGTCTGAGGGTTTCATTCGGGGGGGAGAAGGGGTGAAGCCAGGACCAGCAGGGGAGAAGAGAGAGGAGAACATTCTCTGGAGAGTAGATATAAGGAAAAAATGGCAGTTGAAGTGGGTGATAGCAACAAAACCTGCGGATTGCAAGAGGCTGCAAGTGGCCATGGGTGAGAGCCTTGCATTCAGAGGGGTTTCTCTGTTTCACCTTGGTCCCCTTTGCCCTAAGGTATTACAGTTGCAATGAGAGGCCCCTGGGCCTCCACAAGTGCCCCCTTTTTGTTTTCAAGAATGAAGGCTTCTGCCATGGACTTTTGCAAGCGTTGAGCAAAACTGGATAGAATAACCAAGACAATGAATACAAGAAACAAAGCCCACAAAACAGTCTTGACTAAATCACAGAATCACAGAAACATGAGTTTGGAAGAGACCCCTAAGATCATCAAGTCCAACCTATGCCCTAACATCTCAACTAGACTATAGCACCAAGTGGCATGTCCAGTCTTTTTTTAAACACATCCAGTGATGGTGATTCCACCACCTCCCTGGGAAGACAATTCCAGTGCTTTATTATTCTTTCAGTGAAAATTTTTTTCCTAATATCTAACCTATACCTTCCCTGACGTAGCTTGAGACTGTGTCCCCTTGTTCTGTCAGTTGCTGCCCGGTGGAAGAGACCGACCCCCACCTGTCTACAACCTCCCTTCAGGAAGTTGTAGAGAGCAATAAGGTCACCTCTAAGCCTCCTCTTCTCCAGGCTAAACAACCCCAGCTCCCTCAAATGTTCCTCGTAGGGCTTGTTTTCCAAGCCCCTCACCAGCCTCGTTGCTCTCCTCTGGACACGCTCAAGTATCTCAATATCCTTCCTAAATTGAGGGGCCCAGAACTGGACACAGTACTCAAGATGTGGCCTCACCAGTGCCGAGTACAGGGGGAGAATGACCTCCCTGCTCCTGCTGCTCACACAAGTCCTAATGCAGGCCAGGATGCCGTTGGCCTTCTTGGCCACCAAGGCACATTGCTGGCTCATATCCAATCGGCTGTCAACCAGCACCCCCAGGTCCCTTTCTGCCTGAACACTATCCAGCCACACCGTCCCCAGCCTGTAACGCTGTAGGGGATTTTTGTGGCCAAAATGCAGAACATGGCACTTAGACTTATTAGACTTCATATTGTTGGACGTAAAGATGAAAGCCAGCCTTTCATGCCCCAGTCTTTCAACAGTCCAGTGAGCCAGTCGTTGTTGCCTTTTGTCTGGATCTTATTGATTTGATCTGTGAGCAGCTGGCCGCTCTGGTATACTGAGTCCCTATGTGAGAAGAGGTTGACATGCGTGGCCATGGGCAAGAAATTGTGGCTTGGCTGTGGAACCACCCATGCGAAGGCATGCGGCATAGTTAGGAGCATCCAGCTTCCTGCTGCAGTGGCAAGAAAGGACAGCATCCTTTGACTTTAGCTAATTTACTAGTGGGTGGAGGCTTGGGGTGGCCTGAAAGTAAAGAGATAGGGAGATTGCAATGTGAAACTTAAATTCTGGTCCCACTAAACTTTCTCTTCTGTAAGGCAAGGGTTTGAAGTCAGCTTATTAGAAGAATCAAATATCAAGGCTAGAATACAGTTTTTCCAATTGTTAAGCGGGATATCGCAGTTAGTGGTGTCTGAGCTCTCTTGGTGTTGGTGTGTGTGGTCCACACTGCTTAGGAGATCTTCTTCTGTCCTTCTTCTTCTTTTGCAGGCTGCTGCTGTCTCTCTTAGGCTTTTGTTCTGTTTTTCTGAAGGTGGCCCTGGTGTTTGCCTGGCCATTGGCAGAAGAGTTTGATGTTTTTTGCTGGGATGCGTCTTGGGCCTGCTGCTGTAGAGACACAAGCATATCCTCCCTCCCAAGTAATGAATGGGAAAGGGCCCATAATTTGTTTGGATTCAGGGTCTTTGATCAACACAGGTGGCTTTTCTTTTTATTGGGCTGCCAATTAAATATAAAATGCCTGATGACTGGGGGAGTTGTTGAAAAAGTTGAGCACATCAAGGGCCTTGGCCTCCAATGGGAGATACTATGTGGACTCCCTGTCTCTGTTGATCAAGGATCCTTTGGATGGAAGAGTGGGCCCTCTGGACTATGGACTGTCCTGTGGCAGAGTGTGGTATGGCTGTGACATGTTTTGTAGCCCACTGGTCAGAAAACGGTTGGAATTAGTGGGAGGTATAAGCAGGACCATGATCAGTTTTAATTTCCTGTGGAACAGGGAAGGTGGAAAAGGCTAAAAAGTAACGTTTTATAGCATCTTTTGATTTTTCAGCAGCATGGGCAGGGGCAGAAACCGCAGCGTTGTCGGTGTGGATTGAGACGGGGATGTATTTTAGTCTCCCAAAAGGGGCTTGGTGTGTGATGTGAGATTGCCCGATCTGGAGAGTCTTTAGTCCTCTTGGATTGAGTGCAGCTCTGACAGAAGCAAAGGCACGTTGCTGACAATTTGGGCAGGTGGCTGCCATGAATCTTGCCTGATCTTGGGTAATTTTAAAGATGCTGAGCGGTGCAGGAATGTTTTGATGGTAGAAGTGGTGGCGGATCCTAGCCTGGTCAGAAAGATTCCGTAGGGAGGTTTGGAGAAGCATTGCTGAGGCATCTGCTCTAGCATTGCCTACTATAAATGCAGGAAGGGTGGTATGAGACCTTGTGTGCATGATATAGTGTGGGTGTTGTCTGTGGGACAGAAGAGAAATGAAAGGGGAAAGCAAATGCTCTAGTTGGGGTTAGAAATGTCTTTGAAAATGGAATTTTCGGCCCGCTGCACTAGGTCATAGACATGTGCCGAATCAGTGATCAAAGGAAGAGGTTCTTTGAAAGTGGAGAAGGTCCTAAGGACTGCAGTCAATTCAGCAATTTGGGCAGGGTGAGGATCCCCTGGCTTGGCTTTTGTCTCTTGAGCAATGCGGGCCCAGGGCAGTGCAGAGCAGGGTGGGAAGCAGAGCCCGGAGCCTTTGGAGGCTGCAAGCCTTAAACATCAGCCCCTGCAGCAGCCCAGATGCAGGTGCCACAGTTGCCAAGGCTGTCAAGGCCTTGAGAGCGGGCAGGTGGATTTTGCATCCCTGTGGGCTGATGGCGGCTCTGGAGCCAGGAGTGGCTGTGGCTGCAGCAGGAAGGGTGGCTGAAAGTTTCCTGCCTTGCTTTGGTGGCATGGCTGCAGGGGCCAGTGCAGTGAGAGCCCCCTCTGTGCTGGTGAGAGCTCAGCTCTTGGGGACGCGGCTGTGCCCCAGCCCAGGAGCAGCAGCAGTGGCCAGCGGCAGCAGTGGTGTCAGTGGGACCCCCTGTGCACAGGGACCCCCAGCTGCGGGGTGGCCGTGGCAGCAGCCCCAGGGAGCTCCAGCCCCGGGATCCCGGAACAAGTGGAAATCCCAACTGTGCAAACGCTGCCTGTGCCTCTTGGGTTTTCTTTGGTTGAGGGGATTTCGAGGTACGTTAGAAGTCTCTTTTTCTCTAACTTAGCTGTCGAAGGAAGAGTTGAGAAGTATGTGCTTCACTCTCTTAAGGTTGATTTTTATATTTTGTCTAAAACATTTTTTTGCTGGCCTGCTGAGGTTTGTTCAGCAGGTCAGCTTAAGGTACTCTTTTTGCCTCTTGGGTTGGTGTTATCTTTTATATTAAAACCTGACTATACTATGTTTACAAGAATGTTTTAATAGCTATTACTTAAGTTAGATAGTGACTTTCTACTTGAAACCAATATGTGAATGGTAATATCGTCTTTCATATGGATGCTAGCGAGAAGAAAGAGGAAGGACTGGGTACACCCAAATTTTTCTATCTATGTAGATAATACCAAACTCTTTCGTACAAGGTTCAAAACCTCTGTCTACAGTGCTCTAAATGTTTTCCGTTCACTTTGTGATTACTATTACTAGACTATCTAAATTGTTGTGACTTTTAATTCTTGACATAAAGGTGGTAACATGCTTTATGGGTTAAATTCAAAGGCCCAGGGGTCTTTGGCTACATGCCAGGGTCTCTGAACCCCCTGCCAGGGATTTAAAGCCCCCTGGCTGGGGCTGGAATCATTTAGGATGGTCAGGGGGAGGTCCGGGCTTCTGACAGTGCCCAAAGGAATGAGAAAGAGAAGTGAAGTTTTATAAAGAATCATTATTTATTTGCTGAACATCGGCAAACACGAGGATTTACAGAACACATTTCATTACAACAATCCTCATAACAACAACAACAACAATCTACTGCACATATTTCCATGGGATCCTATGGAGTAACAATCTTCAAAACATATTTACAAAGAACTACTAACCTAAGAACATATTTACAAAAATATCCTAACTTTTCAAACATATATACACCGCTGTAATATCTACAGCCATCATCTGCATCAGTCCTGGAAGGAAGAAAGAAGCAAAGCTGGAGTCAGCTGCCAGCACTGGGCCCAGCTGGGCCCCAGGAGCTGGGACAGGGCTGGCAGGGCTGGTGTGGCCCCAGGCAAGTGCAGGGCAGGCCAGGGCTGGTGCTTGTGGCAGCACAATCCAGGCCCCCTGCGGGCAGCGTGTCCCTGAGCGGGGCCATCCAGCCCAGCCCCAGCCTGGCGCCAGGGCAGCCACTGTGTCTGTGGGCAGGGCATGGGGAGCATCTGCCTGTCTTACTTGTGGGGCTCCATCTTCATCCAAGGACCATGGGCTCCTCCTCATCCTTCTCATCCACTTCCATCGCCTCGATGTCATCCTCCTCATCAACTTCCATCTCCTCAACCTGGTCTTCCACGTCCACCTCCATCATCTCTTCCTCATTCAGCACCATGTCCACTTCCATCGCCACCACAGTGTCTCTGTTAGTCTGCAAGAGACAGCACAATCTCACAGTGGGGTTCCTGTCCCACACCATCCATTCCCACATGGCTGCAGACTGCTCAAGCAGGCTGCCTCCTCCCTGGAATGGCACAGTACCTCCACTGGCGCAGCAGTGCTCATCCTGCTGGGGTTGGTGCTCCAGAGCAGGCAGCAGGAAAAGGCCAGGCAGCAGCAGCAACAGCTGAGTGCTGACGGGCAGAGCGCAGAGCGAGCGCCAACTGAGCGCTGGCAGCAGGCAGAGTGTCTGCTGTGGTGGTTTCCAGGTGCTGGACGTTCCACCTGGAACGCTGTGGGAGCTGTGATGTCACAGAAGTTTCAGGGCCACTCCACACTGGGAGGTGGGCATGGTGGAATGATGAAATCCTTGAATGGTTTGGCCTGGAAGGGACCCTAAGGATCATCTGGTTCCAAGCTGAGCAGCCTCCCAGCACAGCAGGTTGCTGCGGCCCCTGTCCAAGCTGGCCTTGGATGTTGGTGGGCATGGGGTAGGCACAGCCTCTCTGCGCTGGTCCCTGTGTCAGGGACAAGCACCCTGACAGGAAAGAACTTCTTGCCATCATGGAATGGATTCCAGCTCTTGCAGTTTCATCCCATTCCCCCTTGTTCTGTCACTTCAGTTGCTGACAAAGAGTCCTCTCCCACTTCCCTGTGGGTCAGGCTGTTCCTGCAGTGTCACACATGTGGCTGAAGCTGCAGCCAGGAGAGAGAGAAGCCAAGCTGCCAGAGAGAGGCAATGGGGAAAGTGACATGAGAGGTGAGAGAAGAAGGAAAAAGTAGAGACATGCAAGGCATTGGGTTGGGTGGGCTGTGGCATTCATGCCTTTTATTAGAGGCCAGGTTCTCTGGTGCACTCAATGACTGTGTGATTGCGGCGTGTCCACAGTGAGCCCGTGTGAGCGAGCTGCACTCCCAGAGGCCGGAGCACACTTGCTTCAAGTGCTGATGAATGAGGCCAGAGATGGGTCTTTGTGTGGAACTCCAAACGCTGTGCATTGCCACGAAGAGGGTCCAGGGCCAGAGAGAAAATGAGGCTGGGGTCTGAGGGTTTCATTCGGGGGGGAGAAGGGGTGAAGCCAGGACCAGCAGGGGAGAAGAGAGAGGAGAACATTCTCTGGAGAGTAGATATAAGGAAAAAATGGCAGTTGAAGTGGGTGATAGCAACAAAACCTGCGGATTGCAAGAGGCTGCAAGTGGCCATGGGTGAGAGCCTTGCATTCAGAGGGGTTTCTCTGTTTCACCTTGGTCCCCTTTGCCCTAAGGTATTACAGTTGCAATGAGAGGCCCCTGGGCCTCCACAACTGCCCCCTTTTTGTTTTCAAGAACGAAGGCTTCTGCCATGGACTTTTGCATGCGTTGAGCAAAAATGGATAGAATAACCAAGACAATGAATACCAGAAACAAAGCCCACAAAACAGTCTTGACTAAAGATGAAAGCCAGCCTTTCATGCCCCAGTCTTTCAAAGTCCAGTGAGCCAGTCGTTGTTGCTTTTTGTCTGGATCTTATTGATTTGATATGTGAGCAGCTGGCTGCTATGGTATACTGAGTCCCTATGTGAGAAGAGGTTGACATGCGTGGCCATGGGCAAGAAATTGTGGCTTGGCTGTGGAACCAGCCATCCGAAGGCATGCGGCATAGTTAGGAGCATCCAGCTTCCTGCTGCAGTGGCAAGAAAGGACAGCATCCTTTGACTTTAGCTAATTTAGTAGTGGGAGGAGGCTTGGGTGGCCTGAAAGTAAAGAGATAGGGAGATTGCAATGTGAAACTGAAATTCTGGTCCCACTAA
Source organism: Passer domesticus (assembly GCF_036417665.1). Classification (NCBI taxonomy): domain Eukaryota; kingdom Metazoa; phylum Chordata; class Aves; order Passeriformes; family Passeridae; genus Passer; species Passer domesticus. Next base: position 235,649 of record NW_026990165.1, read on the forward strand.
ACTTTCTCTTCTGTAAGGCAAGGGTTTGAAGTCAGCTTATTAGAAGAATCAAATATCAAGGCTAGAATACAGTTTTTCCAATTGTTAAGCAGTATATCGCAGTTAGTGGTGTCTGAGCTCTCTTGGTGTTGGTCTGTGTGGTCCACACTGCTTAGGAGATCTTCTTCTGTCCTTCTTCTTTTCCAGGCTGCTGCTGTCTCTCTTAGGCTTTTGTTCTGTTTTTCTGATGGTGTCCCTGGTGTTTGCCTGGCCATTGGCAGAAGGGTTTGATGTTTTTTGCTGGGATCCATCTTGGGCCTGCTGCTGTAGAGACACAAGCATATCCTCCCTCCCAAGTAATGAATGGGAAAGGGCCCATAATTTGTTTGGATTCAGGGTCTTTGATCAACACAGGTGGCTTTTCTTGTTATTGGGCTGCCAATTAAATATAAAATGCCTGATGACTGGGGGAGTTGTTGAAAAAGTTGAGCACATCAAGGGCCTTGGCCAGTCTCTCAATGGGAGATAATATGTGGACTCCCTGTCTCTGTTGATCAAGGATCCTTTGGATGGAAGAGTGGGCCCTCTGGACTATGGACTGTCCTGTGGCAGAGTGTGGTATGGCTGTGACATGTTTTGTAGCCCACTGGTCAGAAAATGGTTGGAATCAGTGGGAGGTATTAGCAGGACCATGATCAGTTTTAATTTCCTGTGGAACAGGGAAGGTGGAAAAGGCTAAAAAGTAACGTTTTATAGCATCTTTTTGTAGCAGGCACAAGGCCTGCAAGGCCTTGGAGATCAGAAGCCTGAGCTAGGAAATACCAAAGTCAGCATGACTAAGGTTTTAGAAGCCCCTCTCTTCCCCCTTTGGGACCCTGTTGTCTCCCTGTATATCCATAGGTCACTTTTCCCCTGACCCTTACTATTGGACAGTTTTCAATACCCCTGTAAGGTATAAAAACCCCTCACTCTGCCCGGTTCGGCAGAGGAGAGCTGTCACTGGACCCTTCGCGGAGACCCCAATAAAAGAACCCTGCGGAACCCACACAGCGCTGCTCCCTCTCTCTGCGTCTGCTGCGGCAATACCTAGGGCGACGGCCCCAGGCCCCAGGCAAGCTGAAAGAGCTGAAATCACTAAAGAGCTGACTGCAAATCACAGCTTGCCTGGGTTGCCTGAGCCCCCCCCGCTGGGCGATCCTGGACCCTCCGTGAGCTATCCTGGACAACCGGCCTCCCCGCTGGGCTTCTGCCCCTGGGGGCCATAGCTGGCGCACCGAACATAGCGGACGCCCGAACAGCGAGGGGCCCCTGGGCCAACATCTGAACCGCCGTGATATCCTGGCCGCGGAACTGAATGCCGGACCTGGCATTTCAGAGGAGCAGCATTTCTTCGTGAAATTGTCATTGCCTCCGCTCGCCAGAGATCCTGGAAGGAGAAGCTCTTCGTTTTAGAAGGACTCTTCTGGACAGGAGGTCAGCCGACCCGCGCCCCGACACCTGGGCACGCGAGTGTCCGTGGAGGCTGACGAGCAGACGACCCCCAGCAGAACTTTGACCCACAACAGGCTGAAAAGTGTAAGTTTAACACAGCCTCTCTTGCGCGCAAAAATATTTTTCCTTGGGTCCTTTTTTTTGGGTTTTTTTCTTTTTTTTTCTCTTTTTTCTGCTGGCGGGAACTGAAAAATGGGATCAAAGCTTAGTAAACGATCCCAGAACGAGAGAGATTTATATTCCCTAATCCTAGAAATCCTATCTTCTAACAACTTCTCCTTTTCTAAAGGTAACCTTTCAAAAACTAACCTGAAAAAATTTATAAAGTGGATTCTCTGCCACTTCCCAGATACTAATACACAGACTATTACCTTAGACTCCTTTTGGGATACAATTGGGACCACGATATGTAAGTTTCAAACTAACCAAGACTTTTCTGTAACCCAGTTTTTACCTATGTTTCACGCTATCACTAAAGCTGTAGAAAAAACTAACAAAAAGATAGTAACTTCAGAGCTAGCTTCTGTGGAACGAAGCGGAAAGTCCTTATCTCACTTAACAGAAGCGCCTATTTCAAATGCTAATGGAGGAGATAACACCCCCTCCACCCTGGATTCCAGCACTTCGCTGGGTCCTAGTGTCCTGCCATCTGCGCCGCAATCCCCCAACCCCAGGGCGCCCACGGCCCCTGCCCACCCCCTCTTCCCCCCCGCCTTCCCCTCGGGAGCCACACCCTGCGCGCCTCCTTGCTCTGCGTTATCTCCGAGAGCATCTGCGCCAGTTCCCGCCGGGACCGACCCAAACCCCACCCCTCCCCCTGCTCCCCCCGACCCTGCTGGGGCCCCCCCCACCCCCTTTGCCGTCCCTCCTGTCCCCGCCGCGCCCGCCCCCACTCCCTCCCCCGCCCTCGCCCCCCCCGCTACCATCGCGTCTTTCCCTGCCCCCGGCATCATCCCTGCTGCGGCACCGGACCAGCCCGCATGCGTACCCGCGCCCCCCCCGCCATCGCGCTTTCGCCTGCCGCCGGAATCGTGCCCGCTCGCGTATCCGCCCCTGACCCAAGCCATCCTGTATCCGCCGCACCCTCCCTCAGTCCCGCCGCCTCCTACATCCCGCACACCACCTGCCCCCATACCCTCGCTGCGCAACCCCATACCCACGCTCCGCAGCCCCCGGTCGGGACCCCCCAGACTTCCTTCAGTTCTGCCCCCCCTCCCCACGCCCCCCGGTCCTGTGCATGCTGTATCACGCATTGCACGGCCACCCCGGCCATGCGGCCTCCCTGTAGCCACGTCCTGCCATGTGCTGCCCTATACCCGGTCCAGCCACATACACCTCTGCCTAATGGTGCTCCAGCCAGCCATAACAAACATAAGGCACGACCTGCTAGCCCTCACTTGCCGTCATTTGATGACAGCAGTGACAGCGATTCTGATTTGGAAATAGAATATGTAGATCCTTGGGCAAAAATAAAAATGGAAGCCACACAGGCAGGAGACTGGCAATTAGCTCAGAGAATTACTGCCTTTCCAGTAGATTATAAGAAGGGAAAAAGAAGAGGTGCCACTACTAGAAAGACATGGGAACCTATTACAAATAAAGAACTTGTGCAATTAAGAAATACAGCCACAGAACATGGTAGAAGTTCACATATTTTTAGAAATTTCCTAGAAGCTAGGTTCTCAGCACATGTTCTGGTACCCCATGATATTAAAAATATTGCCCAGTGCCTCCTTTCTCCCGCCGAGTACATGCTTTGGGAAAGGCATTGGAAAAAGCAATTAAAAACATTATCAGATAACTATGCTGCAGATGCTGATAAGACAAATTTTACACTCGAACAGCTGGCTGGTGAAGGGGATTTGCAAAAACCCTCTGACCAAGCTGATACTTCACCTAAGGCAACATTACAAGACGTGGCTATAGCAGCAAAAACCTCCTTACTTCTCACCCCAGATGATTCTACCCCCACCCAATATTTTTCTACTATCAAACAAGGAATAGATGAAAGCTTTATCAAATTTGTGGATAGAATTAAGGATGCTCTGGAAAAACAGATAGAGAGCACAGAGGCAAGAAAAGAACTGTTGTGTAAACTTGCCATGAGTAATGTGAATGAAAAATGTAAAGCAATTCTGAGAGCCTTACCCTTAGACACAGAGCCTACCATAGAGCAAATGCTGGAAAGCTGCACACGCCACCTGTCCACTGAAGACACAGTGGCACAAGCAGTAACTAAGGGTGTTGCAGAAGGAGTTTCTAGTGCATATGCAGTAATAACTTCTAAAGACCAGGTCCGCTGCTACCACTGCGGAGATTTTGGACATTTTATAAAGGACTGTCCAGAGAGGTCACCTCCCAGGTACCCTCGCAATTTCTACCAAAGGCCCCAGAACCAGCAGTACTACCAGCCGCGTCCGGGAAACTTCCATCGGAGCGTGGTGGGGCCCCACGCAAGGACACCAAATCAAAGGCCATCCAGACCCAGTCACGCACCATCCCAGGAGATTCCAGACCACATGAGGACGACCCAACACATGGAGCGATACCAAAGGGAACGCGCCGTCAGCTGGTAACTGCACTGTCCATTGACTTTAAAAATGACAATGTTTATCGTGTTCCCACAGGTAAACGTGGGCCAAACAGAGGTCCTTCTAACATCCTAATTATAGGTGATTCTCTCCATAGCCCAAAGGAAATATTTGTTGTTCCAGAAGTACAAACAGTGCACCCGGGACAAGAAATCTTTGTCCAGGTGTACTGCACAGACTTACCATATTTTCTTCCAAAGGGTACCCCATTTGCACAAGCCTTTCTACTCCCTAAGAATCACAGGGAACAGCTTCCTCTCAACCCCACAGCAATGTGGATACAAGTTGTGGGACCGAGTAAGCCTGTCATCGAGTGCGGTCTTACCTGCAGAGGAGAGAAGTTCCACCTACCAGAGATGCTGGACACCGGTGCAGACGTGACCATCATCGCCCGCTCAGAATGGCCAGCACACTGGGAGCTACAACCTGTGGCAGGCATGATCACAGGGATCGGTGGAACTACAGTTTCCATGCGGAGCAAGAACAACATCCTCGTCGAAGTGCCTGAAGGCAAGCTGGCAACCATCCGCCCATTTGTGGTAAGAGCCCCCATCACCTTGTATGGACGGGACATTTTATGTCAGTGGGGAGCCTCCCTACGTATTCCCAGTCCGGATTTCTAATTGGGGCCACTGAGGAGCGCGCACTGCCAGACACTCCTCGTCTCACCTGGAAATGCCATGACCCAATCTGGATCGAGCAGTGGCCCCTCTCTAAAGTCAAACTGCGCGCACTACATGCCCTTTTGGATGAACAGCTCGCCAAAGGCCACATCATAGAGACCACCAGCCCTTGGAATTCTCCAGTCTTCGTACTACAAAAGCCTGGAACGGAGGACAGGTGGAGGCTCCTCCACAATCTTTGCAAAATCAACGAGGTCATCGAGGACATGGGTCCCCTCCAGCCTGGCCTGCCCTCACCATCGATGCTGCCTAGAGACTGGACACTTGCTATCATTGACATTAAAGACTGTTTGTTCAGCATCCCGCTGCATCCCCAGGACGCTCCACGGTTTGCCTTCTCCGTTCCCTCTCTTAACAGAGAGGCTCCACTCAAAAGATATCATTGGCGTTTTCTTCCTCAAGGACTCAAGTGCAGTCCCAGTATATGCCAGTGGTATGTTGCTCACATCCTGTCTCCTGTTCGGAACCTATTCCCGGATGCGATCATCCATCACTATATGGACGATATCCTGGTCTGTGCACCAGAAAAAACGTACTTGGACAAAGCGGTTAAAAGGACTATTGAAACCATAGAAAAGGCAGGATTCGAGATCCGTGAGGACAAAATACAGTACACCAATCCATGGACTTACCTTGGACTCCAGATCCGGGAACGGACCATCGTACCCCAGCAGCTCGCCATCCGAGACGACCCAAAAACCCTGAGAGACTTACACAGTCTGTGTGGATCCATCAACTGGGTACGTCCACTGCTAGGAATTACAACAGAGGACCTCGCTCCACTGTTCAGCCTTCTCCGGGGCAAGGAGAATCTGGACTCTCCATGCACTCTAACACCAGAGGCCCGAGATGCCATCACCAAGGTCCAGGAAGCCCTGTCTTCACGCAAAGCCCATCGCTTCGAGCCCAGCCTGCCTTTCCAGTTCGTCATTCTGGGAAAAGCACCTAGGTTCCATGGACTGATTTTTCAATGGGACACTCAACTTCGAGACCCTCTACTAATCCTGGAGTGGATCTTTACAAATAACCAACCCACAAAAACAATTACCACCTTCCAAGAAATTCTGGCACATTTAATAAAAAAGGCTAGAACTCGCCTCCGTTCCCTTGCAGGGTGTGAGTTCACATGCATATATTTGCCAATGACCACTGGGGACCTGGAACATTTGCTCCAGACCAATGAGAGTCTCCAGTATGCCTTAGATAGATATACAGGCCAAATTTCAGTACATATCCCAAAACATAAGCTTTTTAATCGTGATGTGACATTTCATCTGACCCCAAAATTAGTCCAAAGTAGGACACCTCTCAAAGCTCTAACCATCTTTACAGATGGCTCAGGGTCATCCCACAAGTCGGTAATGACATGGAGGGACCCTAAGACCCAAAATTGGGAATCTGACATAAAAATAGTGGAGGGATCTCCACAGATTGCGGAGTTAGCAGCTGTTGTAAGAGCCTTTGAGAAATTCAAAGACGAACCTTTTAATCTGGTCACAGATTCAGCTTATGTTGCTGGCATAGCTATGAAAGCAGAACATGCTCTTCTCAAAGAGGTTTCCAATCCAAAGTTATATCAATTGATTTCCACATTAACACGCTCAATTTCCCACAGAAAGCAACCTTACTATATAATGCATGTGAGGTCACACACTGACCTCCCAGGTTTCATTGCAGAAGGGAACAGGAAAGCAGACACCTTAGCCATGGCAATAGAGACTGCTAATGTCCCTAACATCTTTGCCCAGGCAAAGTTGTCACACTCATTTTTTCATCAAAATGTGCCTGCCCTTATCAGAATGTTCAAGCTTTCAAAAGATCAGGCAAAAGCTATTGTTGCCACATGCCCGAACTGTCAAAACTACCAGATACCATCTGTGGGGACGGGAGTCAATCCCCGAGGTTTAAACAGCTGCCAGCTGTGGCAGACAGATGTAACCCACTTTGCACCCTTTGGAAGGTCAAAGTACGTGCATGTATCGGTTGATACGTTCTCAGGAGCAGTATTTGCATCAACACATACAGGAGAAACTGCGCAGCACACCATAAAACATTTTCTCCTCGCATTTGCAACCCTGGGAGTACCAAAGGAGATCAAAACAGACAATGGACCTGCCTATACCTCTCGTAAGTTAAAAGAGTTCTTCAGTGAGTGGGGAATACAACACAAGACAGGTATACCTGCAAACCCCACAGGACAATCCATCGTGGAAAGGACACATCAAACTCTCAAAAGAGTCCTCAATCAGCAACAGAGAGGAACAAAAATCACCTCTCCAGTTGAAAGACTCTGCAAGGCTCTCTATGTCATCAACTTCCTGAACTGTACAACATCAGAGCCTGATCCACCAATACTTCGCCACTTTGCAAATACCACCCAAGCAAAGCTCACAGAGAAACCACCTGTGCTGGTGAAGGATCCAGAAACACATAAAGTCTCTGGACCTTTCGAACTCATCACGTGGGGAAGAGGATATGCGTGTGTTCTGCTACCATCTGGTCCAAGATGGTACCCAGGGAAAAACATAAAACCATACCTAGGCACTGCAAATACCACTTCCACAAGCAGTGACAAGAATCCTCCTGAGTCAAACACAAGACCTCCTCAAAACCAGACCAGCTCGGCCTGGAGACGAAGACGTCGCCAAACATCCACAAGTGGAGGAGACGACTGTCCCATCACACAGCAGCAGACAAACCAGACAGCTGAACAACATTCTGAGGCATCAAGCCCTAGGCCAGGCACAGCCTGAAAACAAACTGTTCTCTGAATTAGATGTTATTACCCTTTTTTACCCAAAAAACCCTATTGTCCCTTTTATCTACCCTTACCAAAAGCCTCTAACCTTTTACCCACTCCCCCACCCTTAGTACCATAGAAAAAAAAAAAAAAAAACCAGTAAAAAACTAAAAATAAAGGGGGGAGGTGGAAGGAACAGAGGAAAGGAACAAGAAAGGAACCCTAACCCTCCCCTCCTACCATAAAAATAACAAGTTTTGCTTATATTCCCTATCAGAAGCCCCATTCCCGCCCAAAGATGAAAAATATCTCCGTTGGCGGTGTCCTCACTGCTGCCTGGATGTTCCTCACCGTGCCATGTGCCGTCGGTTGGATCGGCCCACAGCCGAGCCATAATGTCTGGGTAACCTTAGCAAGAACATTAAAACAGGATAACATGTGCTTATCCATGGGGAGCGTTGATAACCCACTTTCCACATGTCTAGTAGGAATTCCTTTCGTAGCCGATGACTGGCCCGCCTATAATTCAGAGCTTCTCCACACCACAGGTAAGAGACCCCACCAGGTAGAAACTTGGGACGAGTGGACAAAAATACTGCCCAATGCTCTTGAGGAACCTCAAGAATTGGATCTATTGGGGTCCTCTAAGGCCACCTTCTGTGTCAAATTTTACTTTAGACGTCCAAAGAATAATTTGCCTGAAATTGACCTGAACAAAAACACATACTGAAAAGACATATCACCAATTAACAAAGCCTACAACCCTCACGATTGGTGTAATTACACTGCTCGTGTGATCTCTGTGCCCTCTCTCCATCCCAAAGTTCTACCCAAGGGAACATTTCTCATCTGTGGTGACAGAGTATGGGCTGGGATCCCCTCCCGACTCCAGGGAGGTCCCTGTACCCTAGGAAAACTTTCTACCCTTACTCCAAATATCACCTTGTTGCACGATTGGAAAAAAGAGAGCGAATTAAAACACCACAAAAGGTCCTACACAGCATTTGATGAAAATTGCGATCCCAAATTATACGATTGGAACAAACCTAAAAAGATAGCGGTCTCTATATTCCTACCATGGGTAGCTGCAGCTAAGGCCCTGGGTGACATAAATCACCTTGGGTGCTGGCTCAGTAAGCAAGCTAACGCTACTTCTGCTGCCCTGAGTGATCTCTTGAAGGAAGAAGAAACCACAAGACACGCCTCACTCCAAAATCGAGCAGCGATTGACTTCCTGCTGCTTGCCCACGGACATGGCTGTGAGGACTTCGAAGGGATGTGCTGCTTCAATCTCTCTTCACGCTCGGAATCCATCCACGCCAACATCCAGAAACTGAAGGGACTTGTGAAGGACTTAAAAGTAGAACAGACCCCAGACTGGGTCAATGACCTCTTCGGTCAATGGGGATTAACGGGATGGGTTGCATCTTTGGTTAAGGGAATGTTGTGGATTTTTCTTGTAATTGTCATAGTGTTACATATGTTCTCATGCCTTCTCCACTGTTTTAAAAGAACCATAGGGAACGCCTTTTTTCTAAATACAGAAAGTGGAGTTGTAGCAGGCACAAGGCCTGCAAGGCCTTGGAGATCAGAAGCCTGAGCTAGGAAATACCAAAGTCAGCATGACTAAGGTTTTAGAAGCCCCTCTCTTCCGCCTTTGGGACCCTGTTATCTCCCTGTATATCCATAGGTCACTTTTCCCCTGACCCTTACTATTGGACAGTTTTCAATTCCCCTGTAAGGTATAAAAACCCCTCACTCTGCCCGGTTCGGGAGAGGAGAGCTGTCACTGGACCCTTCGCGGAGATTCCAATAAAAGAACCCTGCGGAACCCACACAGCGCTGCTCCCTCTCTCTCTGCGTCTGCTGCGGCGATACCTAGGGCGACGGCCCCAGGCAAGCTGAAAGAGCTGAAATCACTAAAGAGCTGACTGCAAATCACTATAGCTTGCCTGGGTTGCCTGAGCCGCCCCTGCTGGGCAATCCTGGACCCTCCGTGAGCTATCCTGGACAACCGGCCTCCCCGCTGGGCTTCTGCCCCTGGGGGCCATATCTTTTGATTTCACACCAGCATGGGTAGGGGCAGAAACCGCAGCGTTGTCGGTGTGGATTGAGACGGGGATGTATTTTAGTCTCCCAAAAGGGGCTTGGTGTGTGATGTGAGATTGCCCGATCTGGAGAGTCTTTAGTCCTCTTGGATTGAGTGCAGCTCTGACAGAAGCAAAGGCACGTTGCTGACAATTTGGGCAGGTGGCTGCCATGAATCTTGCCTGATCTTGGGTAATTTTAAAGATGCTGAGCGGTGCAGGAATGTTTTGATGGTAGAAGTGGTGGCGGATCCTAGCCTGGTCAGAAAGATTCCGTAGGGAGGTTTGGAGAAGCATTGCTGAGGCATCTGCTCTAGCATTGCCTACTATAAATGCAGGAAGGGTGGTATGAGACCTTGTGTGCATGATATAGTGTGGGTGTTGTCTGTGGGACAGAAGAGAAATGAAAGGGGAAAGCAAATGCTCTAGTTGGGGTTAGAAATGTCTTTGAAAATGGAATTTTCGGCCTGCTGCACTAGGTCATAGACATCTGCCGAATCAGTGATCAAATGAAGAGGTTCTCTGAAAGTGGAGAAGGTCCTAAGGACTGCAGTCAATTTAGCAGTTTGGGCAGGGTGAGGATCCCCTGGCTTGGCTTTTGTCTCTTGAGCAATGCGGAGCCAGGGCAGTGCAGAGCAGGGTGGGAAGCAGAGCCCGGAGCCTTTGGAGGCTGCAAGCCTTAAACATCAGCCCCTGCAGCAGCCCAGATGCAGGTGCCACAGTTGCCAAGGCTGTCAAGGCCTTGAGAGCGGGCAGGTGGATTTTGCATCCCTGTGGGCTGATGGCGGCTCTGGAGCCAGGAGTGGCTGTGGCTGCAGCAGGAAGGGTGGCTGAGAGTTTCCTGCCTTGCTTTGGTGGCATGGCTGCAGGGGCCAGTGCAGTGAGAGCCCCCTCTGTGCTGGTGACAGCTCAGCTCTTGGGGACGCGGCTGTGCCCCAGCCCAGGAGCAGCAGCAGTGGCCAGCGGCAGCAGTGGTGTCAGTGGGACCCCCTGTGCACAGGGACCCCCAGCCGCGAGGTGGCCGTGGCAGCAGCCCCAGGGAGCTCCAGCCCCGGGATCCCGGAACAAGTGGAAATCCCAACTGTGCAAACACTGCCCGTGCCCAAAGGAATGACAAAGTGAAGTGAGGTTTTAAAAAAAAATCAGTATTTATTTGCCAAAGGTCGGCAAACACGAGGATTTACAGAACACCTTCCATTACAACAATCCTTATAACAACAACAATAACAATCTACAGGATTTATTTACATGGGATCCTATGGACTAACAGTCTTTGAAACATATTTACAGAGAACTTCTAACCGCAGAACATATTTACAGAATTCTTCTACCGTTTCAAACATATTTACAGAGGCGTCACATCGGTGGCCATCATCGGCATCAGTCCTGGAAGGAAGGAAGCAGCAAAGCTGGATTCTGCTGCTAGCACTAAAACCAGCTGTGCTAACAGCAGGGCCCCAGGACCTGGGAGAGGGCTGGCAGGGCTGGTGTGGCCCCAGGCAAGTGCAGGGCAGGCCAAGGCTGGTGCTTGTGGCAGCACAATCCAGGCCCCCTGCGGGCAGCGTGTCCCTGAGCGGGGCCATCCAGCCCAGCCCCAGCCTGGCGTCAGGGCAGCCACTGTGTCTGTGGGCAGGGCATGGGGAGCATCCACGCTGAGCCTGCCCTGGCCCAGCCTGAGGCTGTTCCCTCTGCTCCTGTGCCTGTTCCTGGGAGCACAGCCCGAACCCCGGCTGTCCCTCCTGTCAGGAAGTTGTGCAGAGGCAGAAGGGCCCCCTGAGCTTCGTTTTCTCCAGGCTGAGCCCCTTTGCAGCTGCCTCAGCCCCTCCTGGGGCTCCAGCCAGGATAGAATCCTGGTGCTGTACAAAGAGCAGTGTACAGACCTGCCATAGGTGCCTTTGTCAGCACATTTTAAACTTTCCTGGCTACAGAAAGGCTCTGCAGCAAGAAGACGAGTCAAGTCAGCAGGGACAGTGCCAATGTCCTTTGGCAATGCGTGCGGCCCGGCCCGGCCCCGCGCTCGGTGCCGCGGTTGCCTGGTAACCGTGCCCGGGCCCTCAGCGTCTGTGCCGGCGCCGCGGCCTCAGCGCCAGAGCTCGGCCCTGGCTGCTCGTTCGCAGCCTCGGCGCCTTTAGGCGGCTGCACTCGGCCATTGCCACGGCAGTTGTTGGCACAGCATTGGTTTCTGTCAGCCACTGCTGTCAATTGGCAGAGAATTGGTCTCTGTGAGCGACTCCGGAACTCACAAAGCATTGGTCTTTTTGCGAGGGACTCCGGAACTCGCAGAACATTGGTTTGTGCCAGGGACTCTGGAACTCGCAAAGCATTGGTCTTTGCGAGGGAGTCCTGAATTTCGTTTGAAGATAAAGATTGACTCAAGTTGTACTTTCTGGTTTTGTCCCATCTGTGCTCTGAAAGAGAATGCCACAGGGAGATACAGGATGGTGGCATGTACAGCTGAGGGGATGAACAATAGATGGTCTACTGATGGTGCTTTTTGCTCACTGAACAAATGCAACATTTCCTAAGTACACTAGTCTATAGAGTTTTTCCTGTAGTATTTATTTAAACTACTTATAGGTGAGTGAGTTCTGTTCAAATTTCAGTGGGTTATTATGATCTGGTTATTAAAATTATTAAGGAGGTGCCCCTGAATTAAGGTGCAAAATGAGACCATCTGCCAAAGTGGATAGTCTGGATTTTATGTAACAGTAAATGTGAGGAAGAGAGAGGGAGAAAGAAATAGAAAAAGGAGGGGGGGACGGAGGTTGATGGGAAGGGGGCATGAAAGAGAGTGACAGAGACAGATTTAGTAGAAAAGATCACCATTCCATGGATCCCATCCCATCCCATTCAATCCTCTTCTGGTCTTCTTTGTGGTGAGGTTTCGCAAAATGTAAGACTCCAATGGATGAATGCAGGCAAGGTGGGACAGCCCAGGTACCTCCCTGGGGAAGGGCAAGTTGGGCTCTGTCTTTTGCTACTTTCAAATAATATAAATTGCTAGCACCAGTATATCCTTTGAGTCTGCCACGAATTGGGCTGTGGATTTTCGGATCTGTTGTGTTACTTTGCATGCCATGCAGTCATCTGGTGCAAGGCCTCAGAAATGGCTCTGGGGGCACTTTGGGGTCTTTGATGGGCTATGACACCCCCTGAGCTGCCCCTGATGGGAATGTCCCCTGGATGTGGCCTTCTGGGGGTGGGGGGTTGTAGAGCTGAGCCAGTTTGTGGGAGGGAGGATGGGTGTCCACTGCCCCTTACCAGCGGTTGTGCCACAGACCCAAAATTTCCTCCTGCCCCTCTGTTGATGGGAGGTGTGTGTGCAAACCTGGCCTCAGCAGAGGAGTCTGTGGCTGTGACTTGCCCAGCCTGAAGGCAGACAGAGCTGATTTTCAGGACAGCTGCTGGCTGTGGCTTTGGTGTGGATCTATTTTTCTCCCTTGGCCTTGTTCACTTCTCCCGAGACCTGAGCTAATGGGGCAATAGTGTCACCTTTATCTTGCCTCAAGTTCCCATGTGGGCCTTAACTCCCAGTCCCAAGTTCAAGTCAGGAGGCATTTTCAGGGAAGGGTGGGCTTGGGTGCTCTCAGCTTCTTTGTACAGTTTTGTCACAATTGGAAAAAAGTCCTTTGTAGCAATATTTAAGCCATGAGCCATAACATTGCAGTCTCTCCCAAGTCCAGTGAGGAGCAGCTGAGAGAGCAGGGGTTGTTTAGCCTAAAGTAGAGGAGGTCCACTCAAGCTGGTTTTAAGTAATATTTAAGCTACAGCTTTGTCTCTTCTAAGTATTATTAATGTTCAGCTTTTTAGCTCCAGATTTCAGCAAGATCCATTTTTGAATTGCACAAGGGAGCCATCTAGTCCAAATAAAGTCCAACTAGAGGCCTAACAATACTAGCTACTTATGCCAAGCAAGCACTTAGCTACTTTCAAATGATATAAAATGTTTAGCAGCAGTGTATGCCTTGAGTCTGCCACGAATTGGGTTCTGGATTTTCAGAGTTCCATTGTTGCTCCTTCCAGTTTTGTTGAGGCCTTGTTGCTCCTCTGTGACATCCTCCCTTCAGAATGGCTTCTGGATTCCCAAAAAAGACACCGACACCTCGTCTTTTGCTGAGGGAAAGACTGCAGCCTAACACTGTGAGTAGCCAGTGGGGCTGTGCTCAGGCTGGCAAGTGCCCTGGTGTCCCTGGTGTCCCTGCCCCTGTTGTCCAGCAGCGCTGGGAAGCTGCAGAGCCCCTGCCCAGCTCTTTGTGCCGTGCTGCTGTTGGTGGGGGCTGTCCTGGTGCAGTAGGGAACACTGTGTGATGTTTCAGGGACAGCCCAGCGCCTTGCCTGGCTGTGCCATGGGAGCCAAGTGAAAGCAATGTGCAGCTGAAGCCCTCAGCATGTGCTTCTGTGCCTGCCCTTTGCCACAGGAATTCCTTCTGTCAGGCTGGGCACTGCCCTGTGCTGCTGTGACCAACCTGCCCTTGGGCACCTGGGCATGTGGGGGGAGAGCTCAAACTCTGCCCAAAGCCTTGAGAGCCACGGCTGCTCCCAGCCAGAAGAGCTCCCAAAGCAGCTGTTCTCTCTGAGCTCCTGGGTGGGCACAGCTCCAGCCCTGCAGGCAGCACTGCAGTCAGGGCCACAAAGGTCCCTTGATGTCTGGAGCTCACTGGGCTGAAGATGCCCCAGTGCTGAGGCTCTGGCAAGGAGATCCCTGTGTTTTCTTCTCTGGAGGGCTCTGTCAGCCCAGACAGAGAAAACAAATGCTCATTTAACAGAGAGAGGAAAAACTTGGACACATTCCTGTGCACCTCCCTCTTGGTACAGCTTTTCTTTCTTGCTTCTCTTGGACTCAGCCAGCAGTGGTGTCTCCTGGCTGTGAGTTGTGAGTGTTGTGCAGGGATGGAGTTGGGGCAGTTCTGAGAGCTCCTTCCCACTCTCTGAAAAGGTCACTGCCTCAATGCAGTGAAACGTAAGAGGAAACAAATGGCCAAAGAGCAGAAATCCCCAAACATGTCACATCAGATCACAAAGAGTCTAATGGGACACAGCCATGTGGTTGGAGTGTGTGTATTGCACTCTGTATTATTAATTGATTGGTACTAAGTATTTCAGCAAGTAACTTCCAGGGCTTCCAGAACTGCCCAAGTGGCTGTGATCGCAAATTATTCACCAGAGCCACTTGCTCAAGATAAACCCCTCTGAACAAGCACATTTCTGAGCTTCTTTCTTGCTTAAACTGCAACCCCTTGGACGAGGACATGAGGCTTGACTCCATTTTCATCAGAAGGCTGATTTATTATGTTATATATTATACTAAAATACTACATTACAACTATACTAAAAGAACAGAGAGAAGAAGATCAGAAGGCTACAAAGACAAGAATAGAATAGGAATGAATAACAAAAATCCTGTGACTCTCACAGCCCCAGCACAGGTGGCTGTGATTGGTCAGTGATTGAAAACAATCTACATGAACCAATGGAAGATGCACCCGCGGCATTCCACAGCAGCAGATAGCCATTGTTTACATTTCTTTCCTGAGGCCCTCAGCTCCTCAGGACAGGAAAAATCCTAGCAGAGGCTTTTTCACTAAAAATCCTGGCAACATCTCACCCTTTTAAATTATTAAATTAAATAGAAAAAGAAATGTTTGCAATCTCTTCTACTGGGCCCTTGCAGAAGAGAGAACAAGCACCTCTTGAGGTTCATCTGTTGCCAATCAAAATCTCAATCATCTGCTGATGTGGAATGGTCAGGGAAATTCTTCACCTGTAGAACATTCAGGGAAATTCTTCACTTATCAAACATCAAATTCTATCATATGACTAAAACAATCCTAAAATATAAGAAAATGCAAAGACTCATGCACAGAAAGTTCATTGTTTCAAGTCCAAGCAGCTGAGTTTCAGGACAGAGTCCATGGACTGAAGATGTTCCTTCTTTGACATCTCTGAAAGTCCCCTTTGGTCCTGAAACAGGCTTGCAGAATTCTGAAACAAAGAACTGCTAAAGAAAACAAGAATCATGAAAAATCCATCGACAGTCATCAAACAATTCAGAGAAAATTTCTGGAATGCCCTGGCCACAGCCCTTCATTGAACCACTTGGGCTGAGGCTAATTTTTGGCTTTTCAATGCTTTTGAGCTGCTAGCTCTTTCCACTTTTCTTTATAATTTTTTTTTTTTTTTTTCATCAGAAGAAGAGTAGCAGCAGCAGAGGGTCTCTAGGACCCTTCGGTGGCCCTGGTCCTGGTGGGCGGACCAGAGAACCCAGACCTGGCTCACAGAATGGTGGCCCAGGTCCCTGCGGGGAAAGCAAAGTCCCCAAACCCAGCACTGGACGGGGCAGTGGCCCCGGCCCAGGGAAATGAGCCAAACGGCCCAGAACCAGCCTGTGAGGCGGGCTCTGCATGCTCAGAACCTGGCAGGACCATGCTGCCAGTGTCTTCAGAGCAGAAATGACCCACTGCTTCCTCCCCCCAGCAGCACCGGTGCACACCGGCAGCTCGAGAAGAGAAGCTTTCTCAGGAATTGTCATCCCAGATCTGAGGGTTTCTTGTCCCCAGAGCAAGCGAGCAATGCTGGCTTTGCTCTGTTTCTCTTGCTCCTGCAAGGCAAATGGCACTGCTCCTGCTTTCTGCCCCTCGGCACCCCCATCCCCACTGGGCTGGGAACCAGAGGCAGATACCACAGGAGCCAACTCCCCCACGCCGCTGGGGCGCTCGGGGGGAGGCAGGCACCCCAACTCCCAGGGAGAAGCCCCCGACCACACACAAAGTGACCCAGAAACCACACTGATTTTGAACACAGCCAGCCGAACTGCTCCTGCAGTCAGCTGGAGGGCCATGCCTCCTCCACGGAAGGACAGGCTCTTCGCAGGGTCTGATGCGAATGACGGGGCTTCAAAAACCTGCGGGACAACTGGGGTGGGTGGTGCGGGCAGCACGGGCGCCGGTGTCGGCTCTTGAGGCGATCCCATGGGCTCAGCACCATTCTCGGCAAGCTCTTGCACTGCAATTGGATCGGCAGGGAGCGGCGGGACAGGCGGGGGCGGCGGGCTCGGAGCGGGGTCGGCCCGCGCAGGCGCCGCCTGCACCGTTGCGAATTCAGTTGCCGACTGGGATGCAGAGAGAGAAGGCACGGAGGCAGCTCCGGCAGCTCCCGGGGACAGCAGCACAGCCGGGGAATCACTGTTGTTGATGGCGCTGCCTGGCAACAAGGGCGGATCGGCGGGAGGCGGTTCCGGGTGCCGCGGCGCAGGCGCAGTCATCAGAGCCGGCGGAGCTGGCCCGGGCGGCTGCGGGGCCGCGGGCGGAGCCGGCTGAGGCGGAGCCGCGGGGTCCGGTGCCTCCCGCGGGGCTGGCTGAGGCGGAGCCGGATCCCTCCCTCCCAGGGTGGGGGAAGCGGAGAGTTCCGCGGCGAAGCGGGCGGGGCCGGCCCGGAAAGCGGCGGGTTCGGTTTTTCATCCCCCCCAAGAGAAGGAGCGGGGGGGGAAGGTAGATCTGTTTGCTCCAAGGGAGCAGAGAAAAACTTTTGCTCAGCTGTGGGCAGTGCGGGGGGAATGCAAACTCGCGGTTCGTCTTCTTGGAGAGGCTCCTCTCGTGCCGAAGCTGGCGGGGACAGAACGCGACTGCGCTCCCGAGCCATGATGTCCCCCGCAGCCCGTTCCCATTTCAAGATAACACCATAAATCAGTACGTGCACTGCATGCATCATTGGGGATGAAACACGCTGGACTATTGTCCACCTAAAAAGAGCGTCCATGAACTCCCAAAACCCTAAATCAAGGGAGTCTATGACATTTGTAATAAATGTATGAAATTTTGCCCATCTGAAGAACTCATAACACCGTCTCTCCAACATACATTGAGGAATTCTGTCCCTGCGTCCCCATCTGCACCAGAGTTTAATAACTTTCTCCTCTGACGCAGTAAACGGAACCTGAGCTTCCGAAGGTACATTTTTCCAACTTTCCTCCCACCTTTTGCGAATGGCAGGATCTTCAGGAAGGGAAAAAATAACAGTACCTGTAGACAGTGTCCTTGTGGATCCAGCTGTGCAGCTCTGCTGCTCTGCGGTTTCTGGACACAATCTCCAGGAAAGTCCAACAGGTTCTCCTGTTTGCCTTGGCTGTGAACTCTGCCCATCTTCAGGGTCTCGTTTCTTCAGCTCCAGGCTGGACTCCGTGGTCACTCTTGGGGTGACCATCAGTTTCACACGTCCAGGGTTCACCAATTCTTGCTTAAACTGCAACCCCTTGGACGAGGACACAAGGCTTGACTCCATTTTCATCAGAAGGCTGATTTATTATGTTATATATTATACTAAAATACTACATTACAACTATACTAAAAAGAACAGAGAGAAGAAGATCAGAAGGCTACAAAGACAAGAATAGAATAGGAATGAATAACAAAAATCCTGTGACTCTCACAGCCCCAGCACAGGTGGCTGTGATTGGTCACTGATTGAAAACAATCTACATGAACCAATGGAAGATGCACCCGCGGCATTCCACAGCAGCAGATAGCCATTGTTTACATTTCTTTCCTGAGGCTCTCAGCTCCTCAGGACAGGAAAAATCCTAGCAGAGGCTTTTTCACTAAAAATCCTGGCAACACTTCTTGCTGTTTTTTGTTTTTGTTATTGTTTTTTGTTTGGTTTTTTGTTTGTTTTTTTTGTTTCCTTTCAGCTGCTTCCCTCTAAGTTCCAGCAGGAGAAGTTTCTCAGCACAAAGAAGGAGGCCAGCACTGGGGGGAGTATTCTGCCCAGAACTGGCCCATGTATAGACCTGAGCAAGACTGGTCCAAAGGTAGCCTTTTCCTGCTCTTTTCCTTTCTGTTTGATGGGAAGTTTGAAGAGGGTGTGTGCTTGTGACAGGCTTGCCTCCAGCAAAACACCTCAGTGTCCAGGTGCTGTTGTCATTGCAAGCTGCTGGCAGTGGTGGACTGGGAGTCCTGATGTGCACTGAGCCAACACAGATAACCTCTGCTGCAGCTGCTGGGCTGTGCTGGAGTGTGGCTGCCATTTCTAAAACAATGGGGGAAGGCTGGGGACACAAAGGCACAGCATTGCCATGTGCCATTCTCCTGCTGAAGGAGCCACCTCTTGCTTTGGTGTGGTCACCATCAAACGCTCGGGGTCACAGGATTCCCTCCACAGTGGCAGCGTTGGCCTTGGAAGGCCCAGGACCTGCAGGAATTCCTTCGGATTTAGCAAAACCAATTGCATTCCTGCTTTGGGTTGGAACAATGTGCTGGACCCTGACAGGGTGTTAGATTTTGCAGGCTGCCAGATGTGCAGGGGAGTGGCCCTGGGCAGAGGGGAGTGGATGTGCTTTCTGTGCTCAGTGCCTACTTAGAGGTGTGTTTCAAGCTGCTTTTGTGGCAGGACTGGCTCAGTAGAAAGCACAGTCCAAAGGGGCAGGTGAGCCAGGTGGGCTGTTGAGCAGGAAATGGGCAGCAAGAGGCATGGAACACACTGGTTAAGGATTGGCCTGGAGAGGGGCCTTGGGAACACCCCAGGGAAGGGCACAAGTAAGGGACAGTGTGCTGCAGGCACTCCCTTCAGCAGGCTGTGTCTGCCCTGGAGTCACACAGGAGAGCTGCTGGTGTCTCTGCAGTGACAGCAGTGTGGCTGCAGAAGGCAGACAAAGCAGGGCAGAGTCTTCTCCAAGCAATGTCTCTGCTCCAGAAGCATTTGCTGCTGTTGTGTCATTCCAGACGTGCCTCTACAATGGCATTAAATAAGATAGCAAGAATGACAAGAAAGCACCCAGTTAAAGCTCATGGGAAAAGGAGATACCAACTCCACTTTTACCCAAGTTGCTGAGGAAATAACTGAACCTTATCCACATTCAGCATTCACCTCATTTGTCCTTTTCCTGACTTCTGTTGTACTTTGTTTTTGCCTTTACCTCTGTTAGAAAGGCAGTAACTTTTAAATGCACAGAAAGAGGAAAAAATCATCAAGGCAAAAGAAAACTGTTTATTAGTAACAATTCACTTGAGCCGTGTGTGTCTCCTTGCCCCTGGAGAGGAGCAAACACAGCCTCCAACAAAATGGCAATCTTTGTATCCCCTTTGTACCCGGCCGGGACAGTCCCTGTCCCCTTTCCCCTTGGAGGGGCACTCAGGAACTTCCCTTCTCTCTGACCACCAACTTTTGTGTCCCCTCCCCTCTCATTCTCCTTCCTTTTGGTCAGGTCTTCAACCCCGTCCCTCTGCCAGCTCACAGCAACACCCAACAAACCAACCTGAACAAATCCAACCCACAAACAACACACAGAACCAACAAATTCCATCCTTTCACTTCATAACCTTTTGGCTTCAGCCAAATGTCACCTCATCTCTGACACCTCCTCTGGTACTGTTCTCGTCATCCTGAGGCCTAAGTTCTAGATCCAAACAGAAATTTGCAGTTGTGTGGGCCTCAGTTTCCCTGTCTCAGAGTAAAGGACATCCCAGAATTGTTTCCCATAGAGTCTGATGTAAATTTGTGGGTTTTACTTACTGCATGAGTGCTCAGGCCGTGCCCCAGGGGGCACAGGGCTGTGCTTAAGGAAAGTGCTGCCTGGCATTGTGGAGAAGGAAAGCTGGAGAAATCAAAAGAGTAGCTTGGCTTGAACCTGCTGGAAGCTGACCAAGCAGTTCTTGATCAGCTCAGAGCAGAGGTGGGTGAGCCACTGTTTGCCCAGTGTGTCCTGGGCAGATGTGCTCCCCCAGAGTCTGCACTTCACTGGGGGTCAGTGTAAGATTGTCCTTCATGAGCCTTCCTCCCAGCAGCTGAAGCTGTCCCTGCTCTCTCTCGCCTCTCCAGCTGCCGTCAGCTGCCCCGAAACAGAGCTTGTTTCAGGTTTCCCCACCAGAGATGGTGTTTCAGAACTTCGTGGCTCGGGAGGTCTCTGAAATGGTGCTGTCTGTGACGAATAAGGACAAGGTAAGTGCTGGCACCTGGAGCTTGAACCCTGTGCTAGAAGAGGAGAGTGCTGTCATTGCCCAAGTGGGCAGCAAAGCAAGTTATCTGCTGCAGCACATGCAGGAGAAAATGTCTCAGCCCCTTGTTCTGCAAGATGATGGAAATCTTCCTGTGCTGGGAATTGTGCCCTGATTTTGTCCATGCATTGATGGTGTCTATCCCAAAGGAGTTTCCTTCTGTTGAAAGCTGTGGATTGATAGGAATGTTGAGGCCTGTACAGTTCTGACCTGCTCTCAAGCTTTGCCTTGAGTCTATAGCACCTCCTGTGTGTCCTTGGTTAATCTTGGCTCCTGGTAGGAATCTCTGCCTCTCTCAGCCTGTTGGGCTCCCTTTGTGCAGCTCACAGTCAGAGCTCAGGGGCTGAGTCTGCTCCACTTGATGCTGGAATCACTTCTCATTAACGGCCTTGGCACTGCAGGAAACGTGTTCTGGAACAGCCCTGGAATCAGAGTGATGTAGCAGAAGCAGTGGGAGCCCTTTAGGTGCCACTTGAGGCTCCTGCTAAGCTTCATCCCGCTCTGCTCAGCTTTTCCAAGAGCAACACGGTGCTCTGCTTTCCCTTTGGAGAGCCACAGCACATGCAAAGCCATGTGCTCCTGGAGGTTTCCACCTGCACTTGAAGAAATTGTGATGGTTTTGCAATTTCCCAAGAGAGTTGAGAGGGGAAAAGTTGAAAAATGTCAGCAGTTGTGTTCCAGTGTAACAAGGAAAACAGAGACCATTGGAATTTCAGTCAGGGCAACTTTTTCTTAGATGAGCCTTGTGCCAAGGGTAGGCTGGTGGGAACAGAAAGGAGGGAGTCCAAATCATCCGGTTTAGACTTGTTGAGATTATTTTGGTGCTCAGGGGTTGGTGATATCAGTGTGCTAAAAAATGCATGTTTGCTGTGTCTGTGAATGCCAGAGGGCAGACCCTGGCCTGTGGCTGCAGGCAGGAATGCCCAGCAGCCCAGCTTGCCTGCATAGGCAGCAAGAAGCCCTGGAGAGCCAAGATTGGCTTTTCATACTGGAAGCACAGTGTCAGTCAGTGCTGGTCATGTTTCTCCAGGCAGAAAATGCCTTTGAAGCCCACAGTCCATAGGCACAGCCTGTCTGTGTTTCTGTCACTTTTGACAAGATGATTGCTCTCATGGTTTTATGATTCTTCCTTGCTGCTTTACTGCCCATTTAAATTCTCTTTGCCATCTCCTTGTTTTAGGGATTGTCTTGTTGTGTTCCTTCTTTGGCTTTTCAGGTTTGCTTTTATTCCCAGTAAGGCCACAGTGTTTGGTCTCCTCTCTTGCTGGTCTGCCTGCATGACTGTATCCCCAGAATGTGCCTACCCAAACCTGATCTGCTAGAAGGGAATTTCTTCCTTCCTCCAGGAGAATGTGCTGGTTTGCTTTCAGGGAGCACATTCCCCCTCTGGAACATGACTGCATGGCTGAGTGCAGGCAGAAGCCAGCAGGTTTCTTGGCCTTGTTGAATGTGCAGATGACTTGATTCAGGTGCTCTGTCTCCATCCTGCTGGTGCTGACCTGCTTGGTCCTTCCTTGCCACCAGGCCCTGCCCCGCTGGCCCTGGCCAAAATGCTGGAGCCAGAGAGAAGGGACTCCAGCTGACCCTTGTGAATGATGTGCCTGCACCTGCTCAGCTGGAAGGGCTTTGGAAAAGGGGTCAAGGAGGGATGTCAGCCGGGCAGGGACAGGTCTCCTGTCGTCCTGTTTGCACAAGTGTCAAAATCATCATTTGATGTCTTTGCTGCAGATTCCTCGGCTGGTGAAGGTGTGCATGGAGAGCTGCCCTTATTTCCAGCTGGCGTGGCCCAGGGGTGTGTACCACACGGTGCCAGCAGGCGCCTCTGCCCCTGTGCCATCCGCTTCAGCCCCGAGGAGAACAAGGTGAGCCTGGAGGAGCCCAAGCACAGAATTCTCTGCAAAGCCATTGTTTTCCCTGCACTCTGGGTGCAGCCCATTCCATGCTGGGAGCTTGGCTCCAGGCTGTGGGCAGGCAGCCTGCAGCCAGTCCCAGCTTGGCACGGGCTGCCAGGCACTGCAGCCAGGCCTGACAGGCTCTGCTTCCCCTCCCTGCACATCCCTGAGCATTGCCAAGGGAAGATGCACAGGGAACAGGATGAAAATGACAGAGGGCTGTTGATAGATGTTGGGCCATCTCTAGGTACAGCGGAAGGGGGTTCATGATGATGAGGAACAAAGAGGTCAGAGAGCTTTCCTCCTTCCTGGCTGGCAACAGCTTCCCTGGATCCCCCTGGGCTGGAGCAAGGACGGTGCTTTTTCCCAGCCTCTGCTCTGCAGCCTTGCAGCTGTGCTGTGCCAGAGCGCAAGTGAGCATGGTGCAGCTGCAGGGCCAGGGCAGAGGATGTGCTGTGCCCGTGAGCCCGGCCTGGCACAGGCACAGGCACACTGTTGCCAGGTTTTTAGAAGGTTTTTGGCAGGTTTGTAGAAGGTTTTTGGCAGGTTTTTAGAAGGTTTTTGGTTGGTTTTTAGAAGGTTTTTGGCAGGTTTTCTGAATATTTTGCCAAGTTTTTAGTAGGTTTTTGCCAGGTTTTTTTTTTGCTGGATGCCCTTGGTCAGCAGGAGGTTGCTGAGCTGCAGGGGACTTGGACAGCTGCCTGCAGGAGCTGGTGTAGGGCAGGTGCAAGCTGCAGGCAGAGCTGTGAGCCCAGAGCCCATGGCAGTGACACTGCTGTGCCTTTGTCTTCATGCCTGTCCCTGTGCTTGCTCTGTCAGCTGGCACCCATTGCGTGCCAAAGGTGCTTTTGTGTGCAGGTTTGAACAGCAGTGCTGAGGCCCTGGCAAGTCTGATCTCAGTGCTGGGATCTGGGGGGTCAGTGTTGTGATCTGGGGGCTTGTTCATACAGAAGGGTTGAGGACATGGCATGGAAGGGAGGAAGCCTTGCAGGGAAACAAAGAGAGGCTCTTTCCAACAGCATGCTAGAAAGCAATGTTAGCACTGTTACCACTGTTCTCCTCCTGACTTGGTTGGAGAGGCAAAGTTGGAGGGGAGTTCTGAGCCAACTATGTTTCTACACCAAGCCAGAGGTGCAGGAGCTCTTTGGGTGCAGCTGTTTTCTCATCTTTTTTTTTTTGCTGCTTTGAGTCAGTTTAACTTTGTCCTATTCTCAAACAGTGGGAATATAGAAACCTAAAGAGGAATGTCCTGTGTTCCCTAGCTCCATGTTCCTTAGAAGGGACTTAGGAATTACTGAACATCATTAAAATTTAGAGTAAAATTGATGGTGGCCTAGGGCAGTTCTCTGGATGACCAAGTGACAGAAGAGCTTAATGCCACTAAGATAGGTTTTGCAAAGTGCGCTAGTGCCTCTAAAATGTGACATATTAGTAGAGCTTAATGTTCATTTAGGGTGGGATAGGTAAATTGATGCCCGTGAAGAGTTATAGGAAATGGTTTTTCTTCTGCCATGGGGACAGCACTAAATGCCCTGTGCTGAGGCAGTTTCTTTTCCTGCAGGATTATTCCCACGAGCTCACCTGCATCACTACAAGGGGAAGGATAGTGGTGCCAATTCGGGCCATTGCTGCCCGAGCTGTCCTGGACTTCCCTGAGCAGCTGGACTTCTCCAGGTGTCCAGTCAAGAGCAGCAGCCAGAAGACTCTGCTGCTCCGCAACTCTGGGAACCTGGAAGCTCGTTTCCAGCTGAGCACCCAGAGGTGAGGATCTGTCCTTGTGCAAAACACCTTTGGGTGATAACAGGGCTGGGAAAGAGCAACAAAAGAAGCCTGAGCATCCCTGCAGCCCTGGCTGGAAGGGAGCAGGATGGATGGCAGCTGCTCTCGCTTTTGGTCTTCTGAGCAGGATGCAGCCTTTGAGCTTTCTCTGTCCCAGCTTTCCTGGAGGCTGCTGGAACATGTTGGCAGCTGGCTTGCACCCTCCTGAGCACAAGCAGCTTCTGAAATGCTTTCTCAGCACTGTCAGCCAAACAGAGCCATTCTCTGGGAGGCCACAGGCACGTGGCTTTCCAGGGATCCCTGCATCAGATGTCCAACATGAGCTGTGCTGCAGGCAGCCAGTGCAGTTCCTGTTCCTGAAGCTGATCTGATTTCCCTTGTCAGCGGAGGGCATCAGTCACCTCTTGTGTTCCATGATGAACCTTTGAAAGCCAGTTTAAAATTTCAAACAGAGATTTAAATCTCTGAATAAGGTTGTGCCCCCTTTTCCTTGAGATTTCTTTTTGAATACTCTGAAGTTCCTGTGTTTCTGCTGGTTTTTTTCATTTTGGTTTAAGTGTTTGACAAAAGATCATGAATTCTTCCTTGGGAACTTCCATGAAGGTCGAGCTCCTCTAATGCCTATCAATATACCACATGCCCATGGGTACTTGCACATGGTGTGTAGGAAATATGAGACATTTAGTGAATATTTGAAAAGCAATTGGGCTGATTTAGAAGATAAAAGTATAGAATAACTTTTGGAGGGGACCTCTGGCAATCATCTGAGCAGACACACTGCTCAAAGCAAGAGCAGTGTCTGGGGATTGGCAGGTGCCATTGGGAGATCTGGACCTGCCTTTAGATGCTGTGCAAGGAAACAAACATTCAAAGGGCCCTAGTTAAACAGCAGAAGAAAACAACCTATTAAACCCCTCTCCATACCTTATCTTTTTTGCCTGTCAGTAGTGCGGTAGTGCCTGTCAGGGTGCAGTAGTGATTCATTGAAACGGTAGATGTAACAGGATGAGAACTATCTTAAGGAACAGCTCACAATTCACAGATAAAAGGCCAAAAATTTAGCTTGTCAGCCCCATCTATTGGCACTGGTATTTTCATTTGGTTATTACAATGTCAGGAATGTCTCCTTCACGGCTCTTCTATCTGTGGGCTCAGGCAACAGCTTAGTGATGTTGGCTGAAATTCAGAGGAGTTAAGTTCAGCTGTAGAGCTTGTGTCCTTGGGTCTTGGGGAGCCAGGTCTGTGTGAGAGATGACTGCTACAGCAGGAACAGTGGAGTCTGGTGGGTACAGCCCGGGGTGGGATGTAGGAAATGCAGGGGCTGATTTGCACTTGGTTTTTCATTCCTGAAAACTGAGTCCTGAACTTGGCTGGATCCTCTTCTCCTGATAATTTGAAAAGAAGAAGATACCTTCTTTCTCAGGCAAGCCCTGAAGTCTCCCCCAAGAGTGTTATTGCCATCCTGCCATCTGAGGGCAGGAGCATGTAACATGGGGCAGCAGTGGGAAGGGAATGGCATAGAATGGAATGGGATGGAATGGATTGGAATGTAGTGCTGAAGTGTGGCCAGGGATTCCCTTAACTGGCAGCTTCTCTGTTCCAGTGAAATTTTTGGCAGAAGAATAAGAACAAAATGCTGTGCCTTGCCCAGAGCAGGCACTGATCCCCCCGAGCCCCAGCAGAGAGCTGCAGCAGCCCTGGCATCACCCCTGGAGCACATGCAGGAGCTCTGGGGCTGCTGGGGCCTGTCTTTCCACCCCTCTCTCCAAAGCCTCACATCCAGCACATAAGCACTGCTGTCCTAAGGCTTCTCCCTCAGCCAGCAGGGATGTTCTCACCAGTGGTAATGGGAACTGGTCAGGCCCATCATCGCAGCAATAGGTCCTTCATGAGCAGAACCTGAAGCAAGTTCATCACTGCTGATGTGAACAAAGTTCAGCTTGGCAGATGTTCTCTTTATTTTTGTGTGTGATGCATTCATCACCAAGTCCCCAGACGACACTTGGAAGTGACAGATTGAGCAGCAGCAAAGCACCAAGGCCAGGAACTTTTGTTTCCTCAGTGGGGCTGTACAAAAGCACAAAGGCCAGCAGCTGCTGGGCAGAAGCACATTTCCCCTGAGCTCTCCCTGAGCATCAAAGCAGAGAGTCTTGTGTTTGTCAGGCAAGAGCTGTTCACCTGGTGACCAGTCCTGATTGCTCCCGTTAAATCCAAAGTGCACCAACACATCTGCATAATTATTTCCAACACATTGCACAGAGTTTCTCTGCTGGGCCAAGCAAACAGTTACCAGCCTGGATGACAACCCACAGTCCTAGAGTGCATTGCTGGAAAATACACAGAAACCTCCTGTTCTGCTTCCTTGATGCGCTCCTGTTCATGGTGCTTCATTGAGCTGGGATTGGATCCTTCAAGCTGGAAATGGCATCCTCCTTTTGGGTTTCCATGTCACTGTATTTCTCTAATCTGCATTTGCATTCTTTCAGAGTTTTGACTGCTCCCTTTCTTAGAGTAGCTTTCATTGAAGTACTGCTAAAATGTGCCCTTTTTAGGCTAAATCAGGATGTTTTCAAGGTAAAACACACCAAAGAACCACACTGCAAATTCAACAGTTATAAGTCCTTGGTCTTCAAGGAAAAGTTCCTTCTCCCTGTCTGATTACTAGGCTGTAATATCCCAGGACAGGGAGTGCTGTAACATTTGAACCTCTTGAGATGAGGTTTATAAGCAGGAAAAGCTTAAGGAGAAGAGAAATTCCTGAAGTACTCATTGTCCAGTTGTGCATGCAGATGGCTCTGAAGCCTCTCTGTGCTCTTCACAAACCATTCTCTGATGGGATTGCTGGTAGTAGGAGCCTTGAGTCTCATTGCAGAGAGCTGGATGCAGAGTATGGGGAGCTGAGGTCATTTTACCCACAGGATCTTGTGAGAGCTGGATCTCCTCAGCAGTGGCTCCATGGCTGTTTCTGACCCTGCCCTGTCTTCTGCTGACTGTGGTCGGTTTGCTCCCTGCTTGCCCAAGTGTGAAAAATGCCAATCACCTGTGTTAAAGTTTTAAAAGTTTAATAGTAATAAAATAGTTATAAAAATAGTAATAAAAACTAGAGAAATAAGAATTTGGACAATCAAAGTTAGGACAATAAAAAAGCAAGGAATTATGGATATCTAGGTGCTCTGCTCTGCCACAGAACATTTTTGCTAACAAAGGATTAACTCTTAAAAGCAATAGCCTGTTGCATCTTCATATATCTCATACATGATGCAAACATTCCTTTCAAACTAGAGATTTTTCTGTTTATTGTCATCTTCCCCCCTCATCTTGTAAATCAGTCATCTTGGTCCCCACAAAGTCTGGTTCTCCCCAGTGAGGAGGCAATAATTCTTCTCTTGGGATTTTGGGTGTCTTGTTGCTGTTATCTCTGTGCAAAGAATTTCTTGATTATCTTATCCATTTCTTGAGCTAGTTAGAAAAAGTATCTTACATCACATAGTTTCTATTTTGATATTGCGTTATAGCCGAAAACAATATTTAACACTCCACTTAAAAAGGATTCATACTGTACTACAAAATAACTTTCCAACACAACACATTCAGGATTCATTTTAATATTTGCGAGGAGCCAATGATCTAATATGCCTTTTTCACCCCAAGAGAGCTGAGGCGAGCTGCAGTGCAGAAGGGATCTCACGGCCAGGTGTGGCCAGCCCTGATGGCTCTCTTTGTGTTGCAGTCCTTTCTCCATGACTCCGGCCACGGGAGCTCTGGGCGCTGGTGGCACCGTGCAGGTGACAGTGGGATTCCACGCGCTGACGGCCGGTGACCATTGCGGGTGCCTGGCAGTGTGCTGCAGCACAGGTGAGTGCTGGGCCTGCCCGGGCACAGGACAGCTCTGCACCACGGCTCCCTGCTGTCCCATCCCCTCCATTCCCTCCAGAGGTGCCTCCCCTGCTCAGCTTCACCCCAAAGCAAACTGAGAACTCCTTGCTGTTTGGCGGCTTGAGAAAGTGGTCCCCTCTAACAAGCTAAGATTTTGGACTCCTGTTTTGCTGGGAGTTGCTGAGTGGAGGAAGGAGGATCCCTGATCCTCCACTGCCATGTGGCTGTGCCTGGGTGAAGTTTTCTTTTATTCCTGAGCAGTGCTGTATGTGAGCTCTCCATCAGACTGTCTCCAATGCAATGGATTTCTTGCACACCTCTGTCCCATATGCTGCTTCTCCACTGGCTTGTCACAGAGCCTTTTCCTGTGTGGCCCTTACACATATATGTAGTTTCTGTCTAACAACAGTTTCAGGCCCTCACGTTCCTTTTTTTGACAAATCAAAACAAATTTTTCTCTGTCCCCATTTGCCAGGCTGTTCTTGCTGTTGCAAACCTCTCACATCTATCTCCCATTTGATTTCTAGGCTGAGGAATCCCATTCAGTCTTAATGTAGAAACTATTCTGTACTTTACTAATCTTTACTTTGCCCTTTTATTTTATTTTTTTGTCACCGGAGCACATGGACCAATCCCACTGTACAGCTCTACAAACACACTCAGAAATAAGGTGTTGCAGGAGCTGCCCGGACATCCCCACGCTCTCCACACAGAGCTGTCAGGATGTGATCAATGGACTGATCCACAGAACTGCTCATTCAGCTCAAAACTGTGACCCTTCCTTCTGTGACCTGTGGTTTGCTGTGTTCCTTGTGCTTCCATCAGCCAGTGAGCTGAGCAAAGACTCCCCTTTGCTTTGTTCCAGGTAAAGAAAGAATCCACACACACCTCCATGGAGAAGCTGTGGATGTCAACGTTGGGTTGAGCACAAATTCTGTGGAGCTTGACAAGACTTTGATCACCATGTCAAGCCACAGAACCGTGTGTGCTCCCCCCAGAGCAGGTAGCTGCAAGCCCCATCCAGCCTGGCTTTGAACACTTGCAGGGCTGGAACCTGCACAACTTCCCTGGGGAACCTGCTCCAGTGTCTCACCACCCTCACAGGAAAAAATGTCATCCCAAATATCTAACCTAAATTTCCTTTCCTTCAATTTCTACCCATTACTTCTTGGTCTGCCACTCCAGGACCCCAGAGATGTTTGAAACTCAGCCAGCTGGTGGCTCCAATTGGAAACCAGCCCAAGGAATGGGTTAGGAATTAGAAGTCAGCCCCAAGGGATATCTGCTGAGGGAAGAGATGGGTCCATATCTTGTCCTGCAGCATCAGGAGCTGGTTGCATCCAGCTCAGAGTCAGGGACTAGCACTGAGGCAGCCTGGAAAAGACAGTGTAACAGAGGGAATGCTTGTTCTGAAATGGACATCTCTCCCCAGGCCGTGAGAGCAGGCTGCACCTCAGAGGGGAAGGCCAAGGACCCGTGGTTGAACTCAGCTGTGATACTCTGGACCTTGGGGACATTTTTGTCAACACCCCCCCATGTCTGTGAGGTGAGCAGCAGGGCTGGGGATGGATGCTGATGGCTCCTGAGGCAGCAGCAAGCCTGGTGGAGCTGTGGAATTCCTGCCAAGCTGGGCAGTTGTGAGCAGGGAATATTTGATGTGCTGGTCAAATCTGGGGGGTCAGAAAGATGTGTCTGTTGTTCATGAAGCCTGTCTTGTTTGAAAAGACAGGAGTCTGTGAAGGAAGGCAAAAGCCTCCTGTGAAATGGAAAAGGTAACCCCCCTCCTTCCGAATTATCACAATTTCAGAATTAAAAGGGCTCTCAGGCAAAGATATGGGAATGGGAATAACAGTTTTTTACTAGGAAGAAAAAAAAACTAAATAACAATGTAATTTAGCACAAGCAAAAAGCCACTGGCAGAGTGAGAAAAACCTGACACCCTGAGAAGTCAGGGTGTTGATAGTAGTCCAGCCAGATGGTGGCTGCTCCTCCTGGAGCGGCGATCTGCAGAAGGGTGTAGATCCTTTCTGAAAATGCGGCGAAGGAGCAGCTGGGCCTTGGTTCCTGATTCCTCTGGGAAATCCAGCGAAGAAGGCTGTCTGTGGTCTCAGAAATGCTTGTTTTATGGTGGCAGGGATGCTTGGCTCCTCCCTCTGGGTGGAGCATCTCCCAATGGGATGATGTAACTAATCTTACCAGCCACAGTGAGTAATTCAATAGCCCATTAGCAGGAGATTATCTTCCTGGCAGTGTCATTGTTCTTGAAAGAGATAAGAAAAACTGCCTAACCCCCAACAGATGGCAAAAATAGAATACATGCTTATTTTACAAGCCAGGACAACATGACAACCCCAAAGTCTCTGTGGCGTGTCAGAAAGCTCAGGAATGAACCTGCAGGGCTTGGATAAACATCATTGGTGTGCGTCCCCCAGAGCACAAGCGGCCCCCCAACAAGACTTCAAAGCTGAGGGACAAAGCTTCCCCCTTCAGCTCTCCACAGCAGCTCCAGGGAGTCTCTCTCCATTGCAAGGTCTCCTTTGTCAGTCTACAGTGACAAAAGGTGCCTGCAAGAGGCATTTGCATTGGAACTCTCCCAGATGGGTGGAGGAAGAGGTGATTCCTGAGGAAAGCAAAGTGCATCACCATCTGGGAAGACACCAGCATGAGTTCCCCACAACTCTAGGCCATTAATTGGTGCCCAAAAAGTAGGTAATAAAACAGTGCTCCATAGTGTGGGGCCCATAGGGCAGGTATTTGTTTGTTCATCACCAGCAGTGAGGGGGAAGCTCCACCACAAAATCATTCGCCCGTTCTTCACACAGTACTAGTTTTATACTTTTTTTACTTCATGGGCACATTATACTTTCCTAACCTTCATCTCATAGCATATTTTCTAATTACATGATTAAAAAGCCCTCATGGCACACTTGCAGTTTCTGCACAAGGTGGTCATCACTCTTCTGCTGGTCATTTTGGATGAAGGCTCAGAAGGCTTCCTCAGGCATGAACTTCTCACCTATCATTTCTGCACAGTCTACAAGACTGTCTGCTCAAATAGCCAGTGGTTACCATTTGCGGTTAGCTTTTTCTGCTAAATTTGCTGATTTCTAGAGAGTGCCTCATTCGCATCCCCTGCTACAAAATAAATGCTTCTTTCAGCACAGCTACAGCTTTTAGCATAACTCAAGAATTTCCTCATTGCCTCGGCACCAAAAAAAAAGTGAAGTAGGAGGGGGCAAACCAGGGAGGGTGATGGGGCAACATTATCTTATTGCCCAGGCATTCCTTGGGTAAAGCAACATCCATCCATGGGCCAGCACTTTAGCTTGGATGACAATGCGGACAAAATTGCTGCCCCTTCCTGCTGCTGTAGCTGACTCCAAATCACGAGAAATGTGCCAACTCTGCCAAAGACTGGCAGACATGGTGAGATAAAAAGAGCTAGTCTGCTGAAAAGGAGACCAAATGAATGTTTTCTAATGCCCCCTTTTCATCCTTTCCCCAGCCAAGCCAGAGCAATGTCCTTCCTCCCTGTCACCAATGGTGACCCAGGCACGGGATGCAGCGTGGGGACAGAGCCCGCCGCTGCTCTCAGTGCCCTGCCCTGCCCTTCCCTGCCTGCCTTGCCTGCTGAGTCCTGCCCTGCCCTTCCCTGCCTGCCTTGCCTGCTGAGTCCTGCCCTGCCCTTCCCTGCCATGCCGTGCGGTGCCCGGCCAGCCCCAGGAGCCACCCTGCCAAGCTGTGGCGCCTGGTGAACAGCCCCCGGGTCCGCTCTGTGCGCTGGGACAGCCGGGCCCAGGGGCTGCTTGTCGACTGCTCCCTCTTCGAGCGGGAGCTGCTCGGCCCGGGCCCCGCCTGCAGGGGCGGTGGCTCTGGGGCGGGTCCGGTGCCGCGCCCCTTCAGGGCCGCGCAGTTCCGCAGCTTCGTCCACCAGCTCTACCGCTACAGCTTCCGCAAGGTGCCGGGCTGGCTCGGCACGGCTGCGCCGGGCGATGCCGGGGGCTGGCTGCACTACAGCAGCCCCTGCTTCCGCCGCGACCGCCCCGACCTCCTGCTCCGCGTCAAGAGAGCAGGGAATAAACCTGACCTGGTAGGAGTTGCGTCACCAAGCTGGGTGTCCCAATTTTGTGCTGATGTCCATGGATAAATTTGCTGCAGGATGACAGGGGAGGCCAGGCTGAGCGACTCTTGAAGGAACAGGGGAAAAAAAGAGAAGTAAGGACTCAGGGTAGAAGTCCAAATCACTGCCTAAAAGTAGTACCAGTCTGCTGGTATCAGTCCTGACCCACAAGCCAAACAAGGAGCAGAGCATCAGAGGCCAACCGATTGAAAAATCACAGTAAATCCAGTAAAAAAAGGAGAAGCTTGAATGAGCCCTGATTAGCGAGACCTAAGAGGACAGAGGGAGCACTTTGGATCCGTTCCTTAGCCAAGCTGGTGCAGCCTGCAGGCCTCGTGGGGAGCTCTGTCCCTCCCAGCTCTTCCTGCCAGAGCTGATGCTAGAGTTGGAGCAGCTGCTGCTCGCTGCAGACGGCACTTTGTAGATGCCAGGTAATGGAGCTGGTTCATGACTCAGCTGCCAGCAGCCCTGAGCTTCAGCCATTTCAGTGGAGACTGAGGTCTCTCTGTCAGCACAGAGAAAGAACAAGGCTGGGCTTCTTTGTGGCAGCTGGGGCTGTCTGTGTTTCAAGCTCTCCTGGGTGCCCTTTGCACTACGAGGGCTGAGATTTTATTGAGATACTTCAGTGTTTGGAAACACGCTTCTGAATACTTGGAATGATCCCTGTTCTTTGAAGAGCAGGCTTCAACTTGCCAAGTGAGAGTCTGCCTTTCAGGCCATCTCTGACAGTCCCTGGTAGAAGGACAATTGCTGCCCAAGGGAAAGGTGCACAGAGGCCAATACTGACTCAGTGTTCCCTTTGCTTCCCAGATGCCATCTGACCAACATCTCCAGGAGGGCTGCCCTGCATGGCAGGAAGAGACAGAGGAGAGCCTGTGACCATTGGACAGGTAGACTTCTTCTGTTTGTAGATATATTTGGAGATTTCTTTGGTTCCATTTATCAATGCTTATAGTTCCATTTATGTATTATAGTGTTCTGTTTATATGTCCATATATTTATAAATCTGTATAGTTAAATGTGGATATGTATAGAGTTTCAGAAGTGATATAATTATATTTCTATATATGTAATTATATTTATAGATTTTCAAAGTTAAATTTACATATAAGTAGAGTAAAATATATATATATGTATGAAGTTATATTTGTAAATGCGCACAGTTATCTAGTAAGAGGAATATGAGTGTTTTACTGAATAGATTGATGTTTGTGTAGGTCTAGGATGCATTTTTTACTTCTTTCCCCCATGGCTGCCTTTTTCACCTCTTGCTTTTCCCCCTGTGCCCGCTCTGTCCCCTCTCCCTGGGCTGGGTCCAAGCTGGCGGCCGGGCCGGGCGCAGCAGCAGCTCCAGCCCCGGGTGTCCCTGGAGCGCTGGGAGCTGCCAGTGGCCCCAGGCACTGTCCCCTGAGGAGCTGCTGAAGGACGGTGAGACTGAGGGGGCTGAGGGGGCGGTGGCGCTGAAGGGAGGCTGACCCTGAGCTGCTGCTGGGGCTGAGGGCTGTGGGGCAGCCGAGGCCCATGGTGGCACTGAGGTGACAGGCAAGTGGCACAGGCTGAGGGGATGGCGGGTCTAAGGGGACGGGATGGGTCAGAAGGGACTGAGGGGGGTGAGAGGACTGTGAGGGGCTGAAGAAGCTGAAGGGGGCTGGGGGTTTGCCGAGAGCATGGTGGGGCTGAGGGGATGGAGGGGCCAGCAGGGAGCACAGAGGGCTCTGGGACTGCAGCTCTGCCAGGCCTTGGAACCAATTCCAGAGCCTCCACTTTTGCCACAGCTGTAAGGAAGACTACGAGGACAGCCGGAGACTGCCAGGAGCCAGCAGGGAGAAGCTGAGTGCCAGCAGCAGGAGCAGTGAGCAGGACCCTGCTGCTGCCAGCCTGGAGAGAGCCCGGGTGAGGCCTCAGGGCCGGGGAGGCAGGGTGGGGCTGAGGCTGGCGTGGGCTGTGGCCGTGGGCCCTGCCCGTGCTGGGGCTGCTCAGCGCAGCTGCCCCGGCTGGCACAGGGGCTGTCCTTGGGCAAGGCAGCTGTGCCGGCAGGGCCCGGGAGCTGTGCCGGCTCTGCCGGGCTGCCGGGGCTGCGGGACGGTCCCGCCGCGGCTGTGCTCGCCACAGCCCAGCCCGCTCTGCTGCTTTCTCTTTCTAACCCTCCTGGGGAGGCTCTGACATTTCCTCTTCCCTGATGGAAGTGCAGCTGCTGCCAAAGGAAACGTCCCCATTCTGACTCAGTGTTCCCTTTGCTTCCCAGATGTCCCATCTGCTCTCCGTGTCCAGGAGATCTGCCAAACTTCATCTGCAGGATCAGAACAACTGGTGTCCTTTGGCCACCTCCAGTTCCCACTGAAGATGGGTGTTGCCAGGATTTTTAGTGAAAAAGCCTCTGCTAGGATTTTTCCCCTCCTGAGGAGCTGAGGGCCTCAGGAAAGAAATGTAAACAATAACTATCTGCTGCTGTGGAGTGCCACAGGTGAATCTTCCATTGGTTCATGTGGATTGTTTTCAATCAGTGACCAATCACAGCCACCTGTGCCAAGGCTGTGAGCAGTCACAGGATTTTTGTTATTCATTCCTGTTCTATTCTTGTCTTTGTAGCCTTCTGATCTTCTTCTCTCTGTTCTTTTAGTATAGTTATAATGTAGTGTTTTAGTATAATATATATCATAATAAATCAGCCTTCTGATCAACATGGAGTCAAGCCTTGTGTCCTCGCACCAGGGGTCCAAGTCAAAGCAACAATTGGTGACCCCTGGACGTGTGAAACTGATGGTCACCCCAAGAGTGACCATGGAATCTAGCCTGGAGCTGAAGAAACGAGACCCTGAAGATGGGCAGAGTTCACAGCCAAGGCGAACGGGAGAACCTGTTGGACTTTCCTGGAGATTGTGTCCAGAGACCGCAGAGCAGCAGAGCTGCACAGCTGGATCCACAAGGACACTGTCTAAAGGTACTGTTATTTTTTCCCTTTCTGAAGATCCTGCCATTCGCAAAAGGTGGGAGGAAAGTTGGGAAAAGGTACCTTCAGAAGCTCAGGTTCCGTTTACTGCGTCAGAGGAGAAAGTTATTAAATTCTGGTGCAGATGGGGACACAGGAACAGAATTCCTTATCGTCAGTGGGAGAGAGATTGTTATGAGTTTTTCAAATGGGCAAAATTTCATAGATTTTTTACAAATGTCGTCTACTCCCTTGATTTCGATTTATGGGAGCTCATGGACGCTGCTTTTCATTGGGCACTAGGCCAGGGTGTTGGGTACCCAGAGGTGTTTCTAGTGCACATATACATTTATCTTTTTAATTTGAAAACATTGCACAATGCGAGGGACATCCTGGCTCAGGCGCGCAGTCGCTTGCTGTCCCCGCCAGGTTCAGCACGAAAGAAGCCTCTCAAAGAAGACGAACCGCGGGTTTGCAGCCCCCCCGCACAGCCCACAGCTGAGCAAAAGTTTTTCTCTGCTCCCTCGGAGCAAACAGATCTGCCTTCCACCCCCGCTCCTTCTCTTGGGGGGGATGGGGAGCCGGCCCCGCCGCTTTCCGGGCCGGCCCCGCCCGCTTCGCCGCGGAACTCTCCGCTTCCCCCACCCCGGGAGGGGGCGGATCCGGCTCCGCCTCAGCCAGCCCCGCGGGAGGCGCCGGACCCCGCGGCTCCGCCTCAGCCGGCTCCGCCCGCGGCCCCGCAGCCGCCCGAGCCAGCTCCGCCGGCTCTGATGACTGCGCCTGCGCCGCGGCACCCGGAACCGCCTCCCGCCGATCCGCCCTTGTTGCCAGGCAGCGCGATCAACAACAGTGATTCCCCGGCTGTGCTGCTGCTCCCGGGAGCTGCAGGAGCTGCCTCCGTGTCTTCTTCTTTCTCTGCATCCCAGCCGGCAACTGAATTCGCAATGGTGCAGGCGGCGCCTGCGCGGGCCGACCCCGTTCCGAGCCCGCCGCCCCCGCCTGTCCCGCCGCTCCCTGCCGATCCAATTGCAGTGCAAGAGCTTGCCGAGAATGGTGCTGAGCCCACGGGATCGACTCAAGAGTCGACACCAGCGCCCGTGCTGCCCGCACCACCCACCCCAGTTGTCCCGCAGGTTTCCGGAGCTCCGTCAGTCGCATCAGACCCTGCGAAGAGCCTGTCCTTCTGTGGAGGGGGCATGGCCCGCCAGCTAACTGCAGGAGCAGTTCGGCTGGCTGTGTTCAAAATCAGTATGGTTTCTGGGTCATTTCGCGCGTGGTCGGGGGCTTCTCCCTGGGGGTTGGGGTGCCTGCCTCCCCCCGAGCGCCCCAGCGGCGTGGGGGAGTTGGCTCCTGTGGCATCTGCCTCTGGTTCCCAGCCCAGTGGGGATGGGGGTGGTGCCGAGGGGCAGAAAGCAGGAGCAGTGCCATTTGCCTTGCAGGAGCAAGAGAAACAGAGCAAAGCCAGCATTGCTCGCTTGCTCTGGGGACAAGAAACCCTCAGATCTGGGATGACAATTCCTGAGAAAGCTTCTCTTCTCGAGCTGCCGGTGTGCACCGGTGCTGCTGGGGGGAGGAAGCAGTGGGTCATTTCTGCTCTGAAGACACTGGCAGCATGGTCCTGCCAGGTTCTGAGCATGCAGAGCCCGCCTCACAGGCTGGTTCTGGGCCGTTTGGCTCATTTTCATGGGCCGGGGCCACTGCCCCGTCCAGTGCTGGGTTTGGGGACTTTGCTTTCCCCGCAGGGACCTGGGCCACCATTCTGTGAGCCAGGTCTGGGTTCTCTGGTCCGCCCACCAGGACCAGGGCCACCGAAGGGTCCTAGAGACCCTCTGCTGCTGCTACTCTTCTTCTTTTCAAAAAAAAAAAAAAAAAAAAAAAAAAAAAAAAAAATTTATAAAGAAAAGTGGAAAGAGCTAGCAGCTCAAAAGCATTGAAAAGCCAAAAGTTAGCCTCAGCCCAAGTGGTTCAATGAAGGGCTGTGGCCAGGGCATTCCAGAATTTTCTCTGAATTGTTTCATGACTGTCAATTAATTTTTCATGATTCTTGTTTTCTTTAGCAGTTCTTTGTTTCAGAATTCTGCAAGCCTGTTTCAGGACCAAAGGGGACTTCCAGAGATGTCAAAGAAGAACATCTTCAGTCCATGGACTCTGTCCTGAAACTCAGCTGCTTGGACTTGAAACAATGAACTTTCTCTGCATGAGTTTTTTGCATTTTCTTATATTTTAAGATTGTTATAGTGATATGATATAATTTAATGTTTGATAGGTGAAGAATTTCCCTGAACATTCCACATCAGCAGATGATTGAGATTTTGATTGGCAACAGATGAACCTCAAGAGGTGCTTGTTCTCTCTTCTGCAAGGGCCCAGTAGAAGAGATTGCAAACATTTCTTTTTCTATTTAATTTAATAATTTAAAAGGGTGAGATGTTGCCAGGATTTTTAGTGAAAAAGCCTCTGCTAGGATTTTTCCCCTCCTGAGGAGCTGAGGGCCTCAGGAAAGAAATGTAAACAATAACTATCTGCTGCTGTGGAGTGCCACAGGTGAATCTTCCATTGGTTCATGTGGATTGTTTTCAATCAGTGACCAATCACAGCCACCTGTGCCAAGGCTGTGAGCAGTCACAGGATTTTTGTTATTCATTCCTGTTCTATTCTTGTCTTTGTAGCCTTCTGATCTTCTTCTCTCTGTTCTTTTAGTATAGTTATAATGTAGTGTTTTAGTATAATATATATCATAATAAATCAGCCTTCTGATCAACATGGAGTCAAGCCTCGTGTCCTCGCACCAGGGGTCCAAGTCAAAGCAACAGATGGGAGCACCTGCAGAGCAGAGGGGACCAGCTGCAGCTCCAGGCCCAGCTCTTGCTGGTCACGGCTGAGTCTGTGACAAGCTCCAGGAGCTGCTGCCATCTCCCTCCCTGTTGGCAGCTCCCTCCCTCCAGCCCACAGGCCCTGCCCATCCCCTTTATTCCCTCCCAGCTCACCCCTTCGCTTTGCCTTCCCTTATTAAACAGTTTGTCTTTTTCATTTGACTCGTGGATCTGTCCATGGAGCTAAAGCAGCACAAATCCTGAGCCCGGGGACACGCAGGGCCCTGCTGCCGTTCTCTTCCATGCCGTCGTCTGTGCATGGGCAGAGAGGAACAAGGGCAGCTCAGGCTGCAAAGGTCCCTGTCCTGCTGCTCCAGTTGCACAGCACTGTGGAGTTGAAGGTCGTGCTGAGTACGCTGAAGGGAACAAGAACCCTGGGATTTAGAAGAGCCAGCCTGAGTATGCTCTTCCATGGCAAACATCCACCGAGGGCAGAGGAGCTTGCGGTGCTGGAAGTTCTCCCCAAGAGCTTCCTGAAAGCACAGCAATGCTCCATGCACACACAGGGACAGGAAGAGGGCAGAACCAGAGACCATGGTGGCCTGACAGTGAGCTTTGGGTGTGCCTCAAAGCAAATGAAGCAGCAGCAGCAGTGCAGTGGCTGTGACTCAGAGGCGCGAGCGTCCCAGTGGCCGCAGCGCTGTCAGGCAGTGCCTGCAGGCTGGGTGCGCTTCTGGCAGCTCTGCTCTCCCCACAAGTGAGGAATCGCAGCCCCTGCCTCAGGCCCAGTCAGAAAGCCAGCCAAGTGAGACCAGAGGCAGGGGACCCTTCCCAGCTGTCTTGGGCATGGCTGCAAAACAGCGGCTGAGTCTTCCTGTGCCTGTGTTTGGGGTGTGCTGAGCCCAGAGCCGGCCAGCTTGTGCTCTGCTGTGCCAGGAGTGTTCTGGGAGGGCAGGAGAAGTGCTGCGTGCACAGCGGAGCGTCCTGCAAGAGGCTGAGCAGAGCCTCCTGCGGGAACAGGGCTCCGCTCCCTGGCTGGGAACAGCCTGGTTTTGCTGCCGTGAGCGCAGGCAGGAGTTCAGGCACGTGCAGAGGCAGCGGCAGCTCGTGTTTGTAGGGACCCGGGGCTGCACGCCCAAAGCGACGCATGGGCGTGGGGAAGGAAGTGACACAGAGCTGGGGGAAGGAAGATGAGCTCGAGCTGGAGTGCCTGTGCTGCAAGGAGCAGAAGGAATTCAGCCTTGCCAGGGTTTCTTAAGTGTGTGTTGGTGTTCTCTGGGAAATGCAGACATTTGGGGAAGTGCCTTTGGAGGAGAGGAGCTTGATTCTCAAGGAAACTGCTTCCCCAGGAGCCCCCAGTGAGGTAGGTGCAATTACAATCTGGACCCCAGCTCATGCTCAGTATTTACTACAATCTTAAATAACAATAAAGTCAAACACAACAGATGACTGATGTTCCTACCTTCTGCTTCCCAAACACAGCCAAGGGTGGCAGCAGCCACAGCTCCATTCTCCTGAGCTCACAGCACAGCGCAGCTGTTCCAGCCACACCAGCACGGGACTGGCCGCAGGTTGTACAGCCCGTGCCTGAGCCAGGATCAGAGCGCGTTTCCTCTCAGGTAATGGGAGCCCCGTGCTCTTCCACAGGAGAATGAATGTGAAGAATGCCAGAGCAAATTCAAGTCTCTTGAGCCTGGTGAAGATGAAATCTGCTTCTGTCCTTGTATAGAGCTATGGGTTTGTTTACGTGGCTTCTCCTTCCCTTTTCTGCCTGGCTTTCTCACCTGCAGTTTTCAGTAGAAAAGTGAAGCCATAGGTGGAATAAATAGACTCCACAACCTGATGTAGTTATGAAGTGGGTCTGTATTGTCAGCACCTGGCACAAGCAAGACAGCTCTCCTGAAAACTTGTGCCCTGAGCCCTGGTCTGAGCCCCATCTTTTATTCACAAAGGTGCTCCATATAGATGACATTGCTCAACCTTTTCATGCATATTCAACCCCTGGCCCTGCCTGTCCTCGCCTGGCATGATAATTAGATCCATGCCCTTCTGAACATGCCTTGTTCATGGTGGGGGTCACATAGGAGTCTTTGGTGGTCTCTGAGGCCAAAGATTGTGGTCATCCTTATGGCTGAACTTTTCAACTTTTCTCCTTTGCGCGTGTGCTTTGGTCCCTTGGTGCTTATCTGAGTACGTCTGTCGGTCTTGATGAGCTTGGAGACAGAGGAGCCCCTTTATCTGGGTTTCTGCATCCTTGGTCTTCTCCCAGTATTGTTCTCTATGCAAGAAGCTTCTGATATTTGCATTTTTCTATTATTTTTGTACTATGACAGAGGTTTCTTAAGTAAAAGGGTAAAATTCAACACATAATTCTGCAAGCTAAAATTTAAGTACTTAATTCATATTGCTAACTCAAGGGAGCTCCAAAAATCTCTCTTTCAAAAGAAACAAACCTTTGAAAGGTTAAACCTCAACATAACTGTGATCCTCAATCAATACCTCCTTCTTCCACTTGCTTAAAATCTCTTTCTCCTGGGCACTCAGTATGGCCTTTTTCCTGGAAGCTCTTTGGCTGTCTTGAATGCTTATGGAGTAACAGGTAACCCCTGATCTATTTTTGACTCTGCCCAGACAGAGACTGCTGGAAGGGAGGTAGGACTGGTACTGGGGACCTGGCAGCTTGTCCAGGAAGAAAAATTAGTGAAATAATGGTAATATGGACAAGGCATGCAAGTCCAGGTGATGAGCTCAAATATGCAAGTACTTGCAGTTTCCCCTCAGCACTTGACAGTTTAGGGGTATGGTCTCTTCTTATTTCTGTCTCTTAATCCTCAATCCTTGCCACACTCCTTCAACATCTTTTGCATTGTGATCTTCCATGTTTTATCCCTCCCTTCTTCTTTCTGTGACTTTCTGTACATGACAGACAATCTGTCACACACTGTCAGCTGCTCAGTCACCCGAGCAATGATAATGATGGTGTAGAAATTGTAGGTGCATAGGAGGCAAAGGTGTCATGCTTCTGTGTGCCCTCTGCAGGCAAACCTGCTTCCCAAAGCTTCAGTCAAACTTGGAACAAAGGCTTGTCCCCACTGCATTGTTGTGGTTTATGCATTGATGGAGCAACAATTCTGTCTCAGCCCGCTTAAGCCACTGCAAAGCTGGAATTGTTGCTTTAGCAGCAGATGTGCTGGCAGGGTTCTTACAGCTCCATAGTAAGAACTCTACAGTTCTTCTAGAACAGGTTTGTGATCTTTGTGCAATAAAAACAATGCCTTCAACTGCTGCAGTGCAAGTCATGCACTCATGTAGATGTGTTTTCAGACACAGGTATTTCTATATATGCCTAGTGAGTGGCCTCGTGGGGAGCAGGGACAAACGAGGAAGGAAAGTGGGCTGATAAAACATGCTTCTGCTCCAAAAAAAAGCCATGACTTCCCTTCATAGAGAAGGATATAAAATTTTTCTGATTGGCCTGAAGGGAATAAAGGGAATAAACAAGTCTCTCTATGTCCTGCTCTTTTACTAGTCTGAAATTGTTCAGAAAGGTTGCAATTTTTTTTTTTTTTTTTTTTTTTTTTTTTTTTTTTTTTTTTTTTTTTTTTTTTTTTGTGGTGCGGGGTCAGGTCTGCATTTCAAGCCTGTTCTCCCAGCAGTCAGGGCCCTGCACAGCTGCTGTGGGTGGGGCAGGTGCTCAGGTAATTACCAGCAGGTGCTTGGTAATTACTGACAGCCAGGTGAGAAGTTGGCTTGTGCCTGGTTGAGGGCTTGAGGACTGTGCTGAGAGAAGGGCTAGGCAGTGGAGTGGAAAATACAATTTACACAAGCAGGTATAAGTGGATGTCTGGGGTGTAGGTGGGAGTTAACTGGTTTAGGTACTGCATTTATGAAGAATTGAACATTTAACTCTGAGATAGGACTATTTAGTTGCTACTCTAAGTGCTGCATTTACTAACACATAATGTAATTTCTGCTGCTGTGGCAGAACCTGCTATCCCTGTGTGCTTGGAACAGGCGTGGAGGGTCCCCAAGACATCCTCAGAATGGGCTTTGCCCTCACCTTGGCTTGTGCTGCTGCAGATTTTGGAGACAATTGTGCATAAGAACGGGCACTGGAACCAGACTTGGGGCTGGCATGCTCTGCATTTCCAGGATGGCTCATGGACAGGGTAAGGTGCTATCGGTGCACTCTGGATCAAGCTGTGATTCTATGGACACTTCAGCCAGAGAGGGTTTTTTCAGGGTGATTAAACCTTCATCCTTGCTGTGCTTTCTATGACATTTGTATCTCTATTTTGTAAAACTTCAGAAATCCAAATCATCTTTGGCCCTGTGAAATGTTACAAACATCAGCAAAAGTCATCATAGTTTGCATGTGAAAATACATAATTTTTGACATTTGGGAATTGGAAATTCTGATAATTTAAAACTGATTTCTATTGCTGATGATACAGAAAGGGGGCAGGTTGGTGCCTTGGGGCTTATGTCTGCTACTGTTGACTGAAAAAAATAATTTGAAGTAGCACCCTATGACTGTGGATGGCCAGAACGGAGGTCCAGGAGGCTTGACAGGTGTTTACTACTGAGTCTTTGACCTTTCCTGCCAAGTAAAAATTATAATTTCTTAGAACTATGTATTTATAAAAGAAAAGTATAAAGGAGAGATGTTGTACACTCTGTGTGTGTCCCACCTTGAACATACGACATTATAAAAACACACTCTCCAAACATCCATTCTTTTGTATGACTATTATCCATTAGGAAATGCCAGGTAAAACTGATTTTGTTCAGAAGTATCTCACCTACTGACAACAATTAGAATTGCTTACAGGGCTTCAGTTGCAAATGCAAAACATTCAAAACTCAAACTAACTGGTTACATTAGAAAGCACACTTTGCTTTTCTCAAGGGGCTGATTGTGAGCTATTTGATGAGCTATTCATGAACATATCCTGGGGCTGTTTGTATCAAACACTGGGATTTTGTTAGCAGTAAAAGAGGGAAAGTGCACTATGTGTGGGAAAGTAATTCCTTCCCAAAATATGTGCTTGGAGGCTACTTGGGTCAAAAGAATTTATTTTTAATTCCATGGGCTGAAGAACTGCCCACCATCTGCTTTTTCAGAAAAAGAGGGTTGAGTCTTTGGCCCCTTGCAGAGCCTTAAATGAGCAAAGCTGAAGGGATTTGCCCCAAAAAGCAAGGAGTGTTTGAGGATCATGGCCATAGCTGTCTGCAGAAGTGAGCATGGGCCAAGGGAAGGTCCTGCTGCAGAGCCAGCCCGAGGTGTCCCTGAGGATGTGTCACATCCTCTGCCTCCTCTGGCAGTGCTGCCACAGAGCACAGCAGGAGGGATTCCAGGGATTTGTCAGCACGGGGAGGCAGAGCATGAGCTCCTGCTGACATTTCCATCCAGGGCTGGCACTTTCAGGCCAGCAGTGACAAATTCTGCGGCTCTGGCTGCACAGTTGCTGTTGGCAGTGCTGTGACAGCCTCTGCCACCAAGCCAGAGCCTCTGCAGGGGTTCCCACAATGTGCTTGGCATTTGGTTTCATCTGGGCACAATGCTCCTTCTTCCTTGATGTATCTGTTTGAGGACAGCACATGGTCTGTCTTGTTCTGGGGACAGTACAGAGTAACTCTGTAAACTGCAGGCCAGGTTGTCCAGTTCCCACAGGAGAATGTCATGGCATTGTTCAGCCAGCAATCCTTCTACAGTTTGTGGAACCAATTTCTGCATGGCCAGAGGCTTTTCCTTGTCACAAAAAAAACCCCAAAAAACAACAAAAAAAAAAAAAAAAAAAAAAAAACCAAAAAACAACAGCACAAAAAAACCCCAAAAACCACAAAAAACCCCAAAACAACAACAACAACAAAAACAAGAAGCCTAAATAATTAGCTCAAGTAATAATAAAAGAAAAACTACTAAGATTTGGGATTCCTTGAGTCCTTTTGGAATGTCATCAGATACAGATTCTCATTTCAGA
Source organism: Passer domesticus (assembly GCF_036417665.1). NCBI lineage: Eukaryota > Metazoa > Chordata > Aves > Passeriformes > Passeridae > Passer > Passer domesticus. The sequence goes on from NW_026990165.1 coordinate 279,598, forward strand.
GCTGAAACTGCAAAAGTTATGTAAAACACTCCCAGTTAAATGGGACCTACTCAGCCCCTGGAGGTCATTCCCAGCAGCAAGGCTGAGAGAACAAATCAGAGTCTAAAAGCAGAAATGAGTAAAAGTGGCCAGGGAAACACACTGAAATAGCCACCAGTGCTTCCCCTGGCTCTCTTGAGGTTCAGAATTCCAGTGGCTTCTAAAGAAAAAAGTGAGCCCATAGGAAATGCTCTATGGAAGGCACTACAAATTCCAATCCTTTCTAGAGAAAGTCTTATGATAGGAATAATTTCAGTCCCTTTTTATCATCTTTGTGGAAAGTGCTCTCATCTTTCCACAAATTTCTGACCATCCCTAGTGTCTCAGGCACTTCCTCATCAACCTGGGAACTGTGTCTTATGTCAGAAAGCAGAGCAATAAGCCACCTAAAGAAAAGTGGAAAGGACCATTTGAAGTGTTCCTAAGCACTCCTGCAGCAATAAAAGGGGATGGGATCAGTACATTGATACACCTGCCCCCAAGGGAAGCCAGCCCCAACACATAAGGGACTGGAGGGAAAATATAGATGAGAATTTGAAGCCTCAATTTGTTAAGCATGGAAATAAAACTTTCTAATGCAGTGTGGAGTGAGTTAGAAGAAATCCCATCAAGGCAAAGATATGTCATGAAGGGGTAACCATGAAAAGTCCTCAGTGTCAGCCCACCCTGGGCAGCAGCACTCTGGCACGCTCTGTCAAGCAGCAGCAGCCAGCAGGCCCAGGGGAGGCAGCCCAGCACAATTCACCCCATGCCCCCCACGGCAGCGTCCCTGGGGCTGCTGCACTGCAGAGCTGGAGGAGCACCCCCTGAGCCAGGCAAAAATGGACCCAAGTCTCCGGGTTTAGGAGGTGACATTTCTTGAACTTGGCTTGAAGGAGAACAGAAGGGCAACAATGGCTCAGGTGTTCAATCACAAAACACCCCAAGGGCTCTCAGGTACAGGGACTCAACATCGTTGGCTTGAGGACAATGGAGGAATTTGTAGAATGCTCTGCAAGGAAGAAAGGGGCATTCACAGCCACCTTTGAGTGTTCCCAAATATTATCCTCCTTCAGTCAATTTCATCTCTCTCCAAAAAGCAACTTTGCTGGTAACATTGCTGGTAACATCTTCACCTTCTCTGCTGAATAAATAAATGGCAGGAAACTTAGGAGAAGATCTAGTCTTCAATGTCCTCATAGGTCTGTGCAGGAATCAACATCTGTATCTCTCTAGAAAGACTGGTGTTACAGACTAGTTTTGAAAGTGCTAAAAAAGGGACAGTGTTTGCATAGGGACACTTGAACCCAACTTCTCTTTAAAACCCATTGAAGGACCTTGCCTCCAACACTTGTAAATGTGTTTAACATACCACTTGCAAAAGAACTGGATATTCCTCTGCTCACTGACAAGGGGAGGCCATGATTTACAAGCAGTCCTGGGAGCTGCTTCAGCTGACAGCTTAGAGCAGCCCATGTGAGCTCCTCTGCAACCCTCCACAACAAGGTCATTTGGGGACAGGGTTGTACAAACTTCTAGACCTTCCACCACTTTAGGTAAGGAGTTTGAATTAACAAGAACCATAAAGAATTCTATAATATCATAAAGAATGTCCATTTGCCACAATCTTTACTTAAAATGAGCACAACTTCATAGTAGAGGTAGTGCCCTCTATTGATAAATTTATTTCAGTGGACAAAGTTAGGACTTGAAGAAAACAAGTGACCAGAAGAAACCCAATCCAAATATGATACAAGCAACAATGAGAGAAGGAATTACCAATAGTGAGATTTCTTTATTGTTAATAGTCAATACTATCATCTTTCAACTTCTTAAAATTACTAAACTTCTTTGAACTAATCCTACATTTTTAAGAAATAATCTACTCCAAAGTGCTAACATAGCCTATGAATCTGTACTAACTTAAATAATCCTAAAAACCTAATCTTCTCATTGAAATAAAAAATCCAGATGTCACAGATTTCACCAGGCTGAAGCAGATGTCTGGTGCCAGTACTCCACTCACTGCTGGTCAAATTCAGAAATGCAGCTCTGAATATGGGCCAGCTTCTTGTGGAGGTACTGGCACCTGCTCCTCATTTCAGAGTAGCTGGGGCTACCCTGTGAAGGAGAAAGCAAAAGAAAATCAGGGCATGCAAACACTTCTGCAGAGTTTAGAATCTGATGTCCTTTGCTTTAAGAAAGCCCTGAGGCAGAGTCAGCAGCTGCCATGGCCCTGCAGGTCTGGTGTCACACGTACCTGTTGTAACTGCTGATAATCTGCTAGGATTCGATGACGAAGCATCTTCAAGAAAAAAAAAAACCACAACCAAAAAAACCAATCAGAATGTTTCACTACCACCTTAAAATGCAAACTTTGGTAAAATAGTAAAAGTACACTCAGTCTGATTCTAGAGATTTTCTTCTCTGTGAGCCACCACTCTTCTGGGAGGTTTGCAAAACAAATCTCCATCTCCCAGCATCACCCAAGATCTGTAATTAAGCCTCTCCATAGGCAACAGAAGCAGCCCATGCTCTAAGACTCTGCTTGGGACACCTCTCGTGGACAACTGTTTCTTCATAGACAGCTCAAACCGGGGCTTTTGGGCAGGGACTTGCCAAAATCAGACCCAGCCCAAGCAGTGTCTGAGCATATTTGCCAGTTCCACAGTTTCCCTTTGTCTCACTGAGCAGCTCCAGGGAATCCAAAACACTGATATGATGAAGCACAGTCTTCATGGTTTTATCCTTCTTTACCTGATAAGCTTTGGAGCCTGGAGTCAGAGACTTCCATTGCTCCTGAAATTGTCTGAATTTCTTGATGGTCTTGTCAATCTTAAAATATAAATTCCGATATTCCTCATACTCTGCATTGAAGTCATCCTTGTAGTGCTGGCGTTGCTCCAAGGAGACAATGGCTCCATATTTTCTAAAGGAAAAAATGAGACCATTTTTCTCCGAGTGAACTCTAAGAGAACATTTGAGTGTGTTTCAATTCCATAAAACACACATATAATTTGACACCAAGCACAGGGTAATGTCAAACACAGACACCCAAGCTTTGAGGCAGTGGCTCTGGGACTGAGAGTTTCTGCTTTCAAGCTCGTGTGCATGAAGAGAATGTGGTCAGGTAGATCTGGGAATCTGCCACATTTCTATGTGGCCCATTTCTAGTTCAAAATCGCTGACATTGTAGAGGTTTCCTTCATGAGCAGGAGCACATTTAGAAATTATGTGCCCTCATTTCAAATGTCAAAGGAAAAACAAACACAGCAGCTTCAGGAAGAGAAGAAACATTACTAAATTATAATCTATTCCTATGCTGGAAAAACTTAATTAAGTTACATATGACTGCGAAAATTCATTTGCAAAATATTTTTGTAAAGGAATGTATTAATGGAGTTGAGTGCACAGAGTTGGACTTTTGAGCTACATTCTTGCCTGTCTAAGGGCAAGCAGAGTTAATGATAATATTTGATTCTTCTAGTGGACAGCAGTTACATCACTGACCTGGGAACTGAGGCATTTCTAACACACAAAAGGAAACAAAGCCACAAAAAAAACCTCTAGTCAAGTCAGAAACTACAAGAAGAAATACCCAAAGCACATCAGCTCCTCAGGAGGGCAAAACTCATTAATGCTTAAAGCCACTGATGGGAGTCAAACTTTCTTCATTCCCTTCTCCCTCAAATCAGCAGGTGTGAGGTTTATCAAGCTCATGATACAAATCCAAGATGAAGTGGCAATGAGAATAATAGATGCCACTTCCCAGCACTCTCACTCTCAATGCTTCTGCTCCTCTGGGCCTGAAGGTCTGGTTCTTATTGGATGACAAAAACTCCCTCCACATCGGAATCAATTCCTTCAAACCACCCTGAGATTAATATTGACAAGCAGTAAATTGCTAACAAGTTGAAATTCAGTAGCAGGACAGACAACATCCTGTGCCAAGGATGCATGCCAGGCCTGATACACCTGACTAGCAGGATAATTTTGAAAAGAAAACCACAGATGCCTTTCCCCATTTTGGGCGGTCCCAGAGCAATGTGAGCCGGGGCCCTGCCGCGCCTGCTCCAAAGGCCGCAGCTGCCCCAGAGCCCCAGAGCTGCAGGAGGCCTGGCTGCCCCTGCCAACACCACTGCCCTGACACAAGCTGCGAGCAGTTTCCAGGGCTTTATACCACACACACACTTCTCCCTCCTCTCCTGCAAATGCCATGAGGGGATGCAGCAGCACTGCTGCAGCTGAGCCTGTGCAGCTGCACTGCCGGAAGGGAGGGCCCATCCGGGCCTAACCCACCTCGGTGTTCATCTCTGCTCTGAGCCTTGGAGGCCCAACAAAACCTGCTCAAACTCATCCTTTCAGTACAGCAAAGAGATGGACACTGCACCCCACTGAGAGTGGCAAGAGTGAATTGCTATTTTACTCACCTCAAGTAGTCTGCTTGGTTGCTTGTTGCAGAGCATGTGGAGGCAATGGAAGGATCTTTTCTTGTTCCTGCAGAAAAGCAGAATTTTGACACTCTTCATCAGGACATCACTAAAAGGCCAAAAGATCCCCATTGGACAGTCTTGAGAAAGTCCTTCAGTGCTTTCTTTTCACAATAAATTATTCAGAAGAAGCAGTAACATATATTAATGGGACACACACAACCTTTTCCACAGTAGCCTGTCCTGGGGTTTAGAAAGAGGGAATGGCCACTTTATCCTACAGGTTGTGCATTCCCACAGTGTTAGCCCCAGCTATATATTTTCTCATATATAAAGCATGAGGTGTCATCTGCAGAGCCATTCAATTCTTGCAGCAACAGATGCAGCTTCACAAAAGACAACAGCTTGAGAGAGACCAACATCGAAGTTCTAACAAAAAATGAAGAAAAAAGATGAGTTCTTCTCATGCCATATTTTTATCCCCACTTCCCTGCCAATTCCAGGGGCCCAAACGAATCATGTTCAAACTCAGCCATTCTTGCCAACCTTTAGGCCACCTGAGCTTTAAATCTTGAGGAAAGAGCTGTTCGTGTCACATTCCACTTGCTTTTGTTGATTTTAGTGTTCAAACTATTACATGGTATAGCAGAAGTATAAAAGGAAGTGTAGAAGTGGTAATAAAAGTGGACAGAAATACCAATAGTCAGAGCATGTTCAATACAACTTGCCTTTGCTGTGAGCATTTCATTTCCAAAAGTGCATTTGCTCTCATGGCTCAGTCCACACAAAAGCTTCAGCCTAAGCCCCAACTTGAAACACAGAACAGATTTTTCCTTCACCAGCTAGGCAGAATTTTGTTACTGCCTCCTGTTAAAAGCTGCTCATGTGTTTATGGATTCAAGCAGAAATCCTTCAAAGGCATCCCAAGGTTTGCAGGTGCCGTGTGCATGTCCAGAAGAAATGTGGGAAGACCATCTCAAAGCACCTGTCTCTACAAGCACACCAGCACTTGCAAGAGGCATCTGCACACTCTAAACCTGCCTCCACGCCAAACCCAACTTGGAATTTGCAAGGTCAACCTCCAAAAGAGACAAGCGACAGATTTAACAAAGCAACTGAACTCTGCCCTACTGCCTGTGTCCCTGTCATCAGAAATCAAGTGTTCTTTATGCATTTCTGTTTAGCTTTTCAATGTTGATTTCAGTCTGTACCACTTCCACAGCTCTTGAAGAAAGAAATTATGCAGCTGGCATAAAGAAGAATTCACAGTGTAGTTCAAAGTAGAACTCCAGGAAACCACAGCCCAGGTTTTATAGGTTTTTGTAGCTTTTGCAGCTTTTGGTATTTCCATAAACTGCCGAGACTGTGGAAAATCACTGCTTCCATGGCTTCTAGCCCAAGATGTAGGGACAGCTGTGACCACCCTGTGGATACCCCAATCTTGGTCAGTATAAAGGTGGTACCTCCAGAGAGACTTGGGAACCCCCACCACCGAGAAGACCAAGGATGAGGAAGGAGTGGCTGGATGAAAGAGGGCCCATGTCGGGATGATATCTTCCTGCTGAATGTCTCTCTCTTCCACTCACCCTGCCTGTCTTCTCTTATTTCTTTCTGTCTGCCTAGTTTTGCATTTCCTGTTCAATAATATTTTTACTGTTGACTGTGGAAAAGGGTGGCAGTTGCACCTTAATTTGGGTTATTAATCTTCACTTAATAACCAAATTTTACACCACAGTTATGCACACAGGAGTCAGGGAAACCAGCACATTAATACCTTCATCGAAATCCAAGGGCTGCAACTGCTTCAGCCTCCCCAGTTCATTTGTTTTCCCATTTGAATTGGGGATCTCCTTTTCCACCCTGACAGGTGCTGGGATGGTAGAAAGATGAAATTTCTCTGTTTGTTGTACGACATGGGTGGTGGGGGAAACGGAGACAACACTTGGAGACATGTCCAAAGGATAAAGAGATGTGGAAGGCAAAAGGAAGGAAGAAAAGAGGCCACCAGCTGCTGCCTGGACATGACTGGGCCGGTGACCAATTCTCCTCTTCTTGCTCGTCACAGGACTGGTCAAGTCGGAAGCCAGAGGACGTTTCTGCAACAATAAAAACATAATTCATTCATGAACCTATGAGCAGGGTCAGCTTTTGCTCCCATTCTGAAAAGGCAGCATTTCTGAACTGGCCAAGGTTGAAAACACATCTTTCTTAACTAAAAAGAGCATTCCAACCAGCAAGTACTGCAGGTAAATACAGGCTCTATCTCATCCCTCCTTTCTCATCTTAGCACTTAGCAAGTCCTACTTCAAGTCTGGAGCTAAAATGCTTTGGGAGAAAGACACTCCCATTCAGGAGCTCCATCAAAGTCTTTCCCAAAAGGGAAGATCCTGCACATTGACATCACAGCTTTTACACCACCAGCAAGTCTGCTAAAATTTACCATACAGTCCAGAATATTAAAAATGCACAAAATACCTGAGCAGGTCTTGCTGGAGTGTCTCTCTCAGAAGGTCCCAGAGATGTCGCTTGGCTGGTGTTGGTGGTGTTCTGAGATGGAGCTGATTTTCTGTATGGATGATCCAATAGTTCATGTTAAAAAGCCTAAATAGCAACTGTCATAGTTGTTTCCATGCAAGGAAAACAGACCTTCAGTTCAGGACTCAAAGAACCAGCATGAAGCTGAGTTCAGGGAGCTTTAGGCAGGATATCAGGAAAACATTCATGGCCCAGAGGGTGCTCGAGCACTGCAACAGGCTCCCCAGGCCAGTGGTCACTGCAGAAAGGCTTCCAGAAGTGTTTGGACAACTCTCTTGGGTACTGGGTGTGATTCTCATGGTGTCCTGTGCAGGACCAGGATCCTGGCAGGTCCCTGCTACCTCAGCATATTCTAAGAATCTTGGCTTTATATCCAGAGCCTTTTTTTCCTTTTCTCCCAAAGACTGAACTTACCCAGAAAGTATTAACTTCAAATTCTTTCTGTCTATGTCAGTGTAGCCAGGCCAATCAGTCTGAAGGGTGTGAAATAGATGTTCCTTCAGACTGAAGGAATTCTCCTTTGGATTCCACTTGGCTACCTATGGGCAGACATTTCAGAAAACTAGTCTTCATTATGATTGCTGCATGCACACTACAGAAATATGATTGTTGCTGAACAGCTGTTTTTGAGCACCCAATTTGAACTCAACAATGTCTTTTTGCACAGAGCTGAATTATTCCTCTATCACATGAGTTTTAAGCCATATTAATGCTTCACCAATTGGAAACAACCAAGCATCTCCATTCATATCTGGCAAGCGTTCATTTGAAAACAACATTTAGTGCCACAATGTGTAAGGAGAGGGAGTGAGGCCCAGAGTCCCTCTTCATGTGGCAGGGCCAGACTTCATTCCAGCAAAGTCCTGCCATGAGAAGGTCGTGCACATGCCTTGATGATTCCTTTGAAAAGAAATGTGGTTCATACCTTCCTCAAGACAAATACAAAGTCTACTTATAAAGGTAAAATGATGGAGTAAAACCTCAAGAGCATTGATATCAAAAGTGCTGGTTCAGACTTCATCAGCTGACACCTGCTCAGAGTTCAATAGAAAAGCCCATTGGAACGTCTCCATCAATCTGATCCCTGCAACACGCTGAATAACTCATCTAATACACTGCCACCATCTGTCACAACTTTGATTTTTCTCCTTGAAGACGTGGTAGACATTTATAATACAGGTCTGTGTTGATGTACATTTCTCCACAGATGTAAAAAATATAAAAGTAACAAAGATACCCAGAATCAGGGATTCACTTCCTAGAAGCAGAACTCAGGTTGTATTGGAAGGGAGGCAAGTGTGTGTGTACCAGATCTCAGCAAGCTCACACTGCCCATTTGAGATTTATACAACATAAACCCCCACTTGCTCTGATGTCCACAAAAGCCTGAGAGGGCATTTCAGGGTGCAGGGCTGCTCACACAGCCCTTTCAGAATTCAGACCCTGAGGCAGTTCACACCTCATCCAGCACATTGCCTCCAAGGCACTCTCCTCAAACATTGCAATGGAATAGGAGAAAATGTTTTCATCCTTTACCTTCTAAGGGGCTGGGCATTGAAAATTTATAATCAACTTGAAATCTAAATGGACTACTTCAGCTGAGATGGCAGAACATGGCTCTCATAATATTGTGAATGTCTTCAGGGTGAAAAAACCCTGCCACTGCCCTGGGCAACCCAGCAACAAACTTCATAGGTTCAGGAAATGAGTTCCTAAAAGTCCCTGTGGGATCAACTGAAAGTGTAGCCATGTTGAGTTTTCCTCCCTTGATTAGGTTCCAAAAGACTTTTAAATCTCCAAAAGATGGAGATTTAATCCACGTGACAGCAAAGAAACCCTCTGCTCAAAGTTTGGCTACCACCTCTATAATGGAGGATTTGTCTGGAACAATATTTCCTGGAAGGCAAACCCCACAGATCCCAGCAGAAGCCAAGTGCCCTTGATGGGCCACCAACCCTATTCAAATGAGATACTGGCCTCTGCAGTTCCTGAATTTCTCTGCTCTGCAACTTATCCCAGGAACTTTTAAGTGCCATGACAAACCATTTCCCCCAGTCAAGGAACCCCTGTGAAGTTACTCCATGAAGCAGTTAAACAATGCATGGAAAAGACAGGGGAAGGAATAAGGCATGAGGAGCAGCAACATTACAAAGTGTTACTCATTACCAGCTATTCTAGCAAAACAACAATGCCCAAAAGGTTTGAAGTTTGCTTTCTTTTTGTCACATGGACTTGCAGCTTGAGACCTCTGGATAAACTTGATGGAAAAACTTAACAGGGAGCATTTCCTAACTTGCTCATTACTATCTAATTGAAACAGTGGAATAACAAGTGACAATTAGGAACAAAATATTAGTGTGGTGGAAAAATTGCTGACATCAACTCCACAATCTCACCTGCTGAAGGATCTTCCCAAGGGTGCCCTTGTCCTTTTGCATGACTCCATCTCTCTGCAAGCGAGCAAGTAACTCTGGCTTCTTGTAAGTCCTCAGAGCAAGCAAATGAATCACCCTGTCCCTGAAGGGCCGGCGATAAACAGCACTGCAAGGATTCTGTTCACTCTCTGCAGGCTTCATGGGCTTTGTTCTCTTTTTCCCAGGGGCAGGACATGAAGCATTTGCTTTGGCTCTTCTCACATCATCTTGTTTTCCCAAAGGAATGGAAAAAAGAAAAAGAAGTGTCAAATGGGAAGCTGGGAGAAGGCAAAAAAGTTGATTTTAAATGATGATGGATATTCCAGGGAACAGAGCTGATCTTGAATATCCTTCAGTGATTCTGTTTCAACTCGGCATATTCACTGATTCTGTGACAAAGCCCAGTCCCAAACTGCTACTGAATGGATCATATTGCAAAGGCACCCTGTACCCTACCAGCAATCAGACATGTCCCACCTGAGATTCTCTGTGCCAGCCCAAAGCAGAAGTGGCCCCAAGTTCCACAATTGACTCACTACTGCCAGCCTTCACACCCAGCTACTGAATGTTAAATATTCCCTTAGGATTTACGTAGACCACCACCAAGAATCACACAAATCTTCATTCACATGTGAAACAGAATGTCCCGAATGAGAAATTCAGAAGTTTAGTGTTGTATCACTATGGTGCTGCCTCAAAATGCTCTGCACTAGGCTAAGGCAGAGCAAGAGCTGCACGTGCAGGGGCAGGGATGTCCCTGCAGGCAGGTGACCGCAGCCACAGCCAGGTGAGAGCCTGTTCTTCTCAGGGCAGCTGGCTGTACCTGGCTCAGCTCACTGCTGCAGGCAGCACCACGGAGTGCCTGCAAGGGGAATGTGCACCTGGTGTCTGCCTGGAGCCAGGCTCCTTGGGGAAACAGCACTCAGAACAGGTTAACAACAAATGGCAGCACCTAAGCACATTGTGCTTTGTCGAAAGTGATGGAATCTGCTGGGAAGATGACATCAATGCCTTCCTTCCAATATCCTTGAAAAGAACCCAACACAGTATTGTGGCAACACTGACTTATTAATGACCAAGACAAAAAATTAAATCAAGCAGAGTTTCCCATATTGACCTTATGAAATTCTCTGTGCGACTTCCTCAAGGTCATTTTCTTTCAATTTCCAATTAAATTTAATGGATAATGGCAGTGCCTAGGTACTGCAAAACCAACACATTTGCTACCAAGGCAGTGAAATTAGGTACACGGAGTGGGTCCAAACCATGACATCCATGCTCCAAATTCCAGCCCATCAAGCAGTATGGGAACAAGGAAGGACTGGCAGGTTTCTCAGGGGAAAACAAACCAGTGCCTGAATGAACTGACAAGAGACTGCAAGGCTGACCTGAGGCCAAACCACCTCCAGCTGAGAGCTCTGAACACAAGACATCCCCGGTCCCAAGAATATACTGCAAAAATGAATTGCCAAGTTGAAAATCTTACAGGCATTGAGCAAAATATGAAAAGCAGCCATACCTCCAAGTGGGTTATACAATTTGACATCCTGCACACTTCCATTGTGCAACACCTCGCGGGCATTTGGCTAAAAGGAAGAAGAAATTTTCTGTAAAATCTTCAGCCAACTCTCCACTACTGCTGATTAACTAGGCCCTTCATTTTAAACAAGAGCTGCACTTGCAAAGGTTTGCTGTCCCATCACTCAAAAGGGATGCTTTGACACAGTTCTCCCTCTGAAAGCAGCCAGCTACAAAAGTGCCCTGAGAGAGCAACCCTCACTTAGCCTCTAATGCAGCCAAGCCTTCAAGCAGCAAGTCATCTTTTCCCAGTTGCTGGAATTTATAGGCACAGGCTTCCCTTGAAATCAAGTGCCTGAGTACAGTTGAACTGGTCAGTGCTCAGCTAACAATCCAGGTGAGAGTGGTTCACAAAAAGATTAAGAATTCGGGGCAGGACCCAACACTGGGATTTATCCGGCACTATGGAAGTACATCGTGGAGTCAGCTCCAAGAAGAATTTCATCTGCATGAGGTGAATTTCAACTCTCAAGAGGCATGAAAACCCTTTCTCTTTTCCTCAGCTCTAGATGCAATTTTGAATAGATGTGAAGTGGAAACAGTTTCTCCTTGGTAAGACAGATATACCAAAATTGGGGTTACTTGGCTGATGTAATCATTTAGTACAAATTGTGTCACATTCCAGTGGAGTTTAAAAATCTGTAAAATCTTTTTCAGCCTAAGTACATTTTTTAACAAAAACAACTGCTGCCATCCAACTGCTTCATTCTGAAGGCACAACTGGCTGAGTTGTATCTAAAAAGTTATGACAAATGGACTGGAAAATGTGGACTAATTAGCATGAGAAAGGAGACATCAATCCCAAATAGAAGATAGAATATTATTTAGTGGAACTGAAATTTAGAACCAATGAAAGTTAATTTCTATGTTTACTAAAACTGTATCAAAGAGTGGAAAAGCATTGAAAATGATGTGCATGTGGCTGGAGTTCTCCACTAGGCATCACAACTGGGAATATACTAATACATCCTCCTAATACTAGAAAATACTGTTAGAGAGTTTCCTTTACCCTGACATGTTTGGTGAGTGCAGTACAACGTGGAACAATGAGAAATCCATGCATTGTGGCCAAGAGCCATGCCCAGGCATGAATTTCCCAAGTGTCCCAGCATGGAGAACATGTGACTTTCACTGGCACCTCCTCAGTGTCATCCCTGAGTGCCACATCCATCAGAGAACCTCCCACTTCCTCTGGCACCTCCTGTGTGTCATCCCTGTGAGTGGCTCCCATCCGGGCAGCTGCTCCAAGGGGCCCTGGAGCAGCCGTGGGGCCCCAGCCCTGCCCAACAGGTCCCGCGGGCTCAGCAGCACCTGACACCAACACCATGGCCAAGCCCCCACCCCTGCCAGCCCGCAGAGCCCCACAGCTGCCCCTCACCTCTTGGTCCTGGGGCCTCTGGGTCACCCTGACGGGCACGGCAGTGCTGCTGGGGGCCCTGCGGGACGCAGCGCGCGCTGGGGCCCTGCGGAACACGCTGGATCCTGCCCAGGCCCGCAGCTCCGCCATCCCGCTCTGCCTCGGCTGCTCCCGCTGCCACAGACACTGATCCTGCTGCAAAGGCTGCAAAATGCAAAATCCTTCTTAGCAAAATGTGTTCCTGGATGTTTGGCCTTGGTGGCTTTCCAGGCTCATCAAGAACAAGGGAGATCACCTCCATGAAACAAGAAGCAGCCACCAAGCTCAAAGGGATGGCCCGGCCTTTGAAAGGCAGGTTACTTGTTGGCTCAATTGCCTTGGTGAGGTGTAGGGCTTGACAGCCTTCAGTGACCTCAGGCACAGGGGAGGTTAGCAAGTCTTGGGAAGAAGGATGCACCTCTGATGGTGGACACAAAGAATGCCGGATTTATGGACACAAGGACATTTGGCAGAACCCCCGAGAAAAGGAACAAACTGATAAAGCCAACACAGCAACTGTGCTGCATCAGCTGTGACAGGGTAAAAGGCCATTCCAGCAGGAGCAGACCATGGCCACCCACTCCAGAAACCTCTCACTGTGAATAAGGGGGAGACTGAGCATGCAGACTATTGACCATGAGAAGTGAGAGGAAATTATCTAACAGTAGACAAAATACTAATTATAAAAATAACTAGGAGACTTGCAGTCAATGAACACTAATTCCTTTCTTTGCTCAACTGTATAAATACTAAGACACTCTGGTTCTTGTGGTGCTGGCTTTGTGAATTTGCCCCTGAGCCCCCCCTTTCTGCCCAGAGCTGTAAATAATTACCTCCACTCAGTGTGTGGATCGGCCTCTTGAACAACGAGTGCCGGAACCACCAAAGCTGGAACAACACTCGCTGTCGCTCTGACACCTCCGCTCTGGCTGCAGCCGCCGAAGGGTCTGAGCGGTCCTGCCGTGTGCCGGTGACAATGGCCACGTGTCCTTGGAAACGGGGAGTTCCATGTTCCAGGCTGGGCGGGATGTCACCGAGGAGCGGGACGTGTCACAGTTGGGGCAGAGGGAATTCACAATGGGCACAGGTGGGGAATGCCCTGCCCTGGCCCATGACTGACTCAGCCCATTTCCAAGTGCAGAAAGGGGCACTCCACCAACCCCAGGTGCTGCAGCTGTGCAAACCAGGCCTAGTGAAGGGTTTCTGCTCTAACGTGCTGCACTTGGCTCTCTCGGAGGCGAAGGAGCAGCTTAACACCTCTCACCAGGGCAGCAAGGTGCAGCCCTCCCAGCACTGGGCACTCCTGTCCTGGGCCCTTCAGTCTGTGAGGCTTCCAGCACGTACACGGTCACTCAAACATCATCTCTTTGACAAAACCGCCCGACCGTTCCTCAACCCTCTCTCCTAAAAGGAAACAAGCCAGCAGCATGCCCAGGCCCCCACAGCCTCTGCAGGAGGAGCTGACATGGAACAGCCAGCTCTGGCTCTGATCACAATTACAGGCTGACTGCAAGTGGCCATTGAAGTTATTGACACATGGTAGAAAAACATTTTATATTCAATTTATGATGGTTTTGTTGTCATTTCCCCCATACCCAGGATTATTCCAGATTTCAGGAAGCTGGCAACAAAAATAAGTGCCAGCCATAAGTTGTCCAGGCATTACAGGGAGAAGTAATAAAACATCTTGTTTAATATGTGTTGAATATTACCATCCAAAGCTCATTTTCAATCATATCTTGTGTTAGTTTTGAAGTCCATGTCTATATCTACCCATGTCTCATCTCCTGGCTGCCACACTCACAAGGACAGTGTAGTCTGGGGACACAAAGGGAGGAAGCAATTTGTCCAACACCAGAGCCCAGATCTGTAAAAGAACTGCGTGCCCTTTTGGGAATGACTGGATATGGAGCCCCAGTTACAGACTGTTGGAAAAGCCTTTGTATGAACCATGAAAGGAATCCATGGAGGTTGTTACACTGGACTCGAATGTTCAGCAGCCTTTCCATACCTTTTAAAGGTTATTGATGACAACCCCTGCTCTGGAGTTACCAGATTTGATGAAAACCTTTGCACTGTTCATCCACGAGTGCCTTTGCCCTGCACAGTAGCCCCATATTTAGCTCAAAGAATGGGAACGAAGGAAGAAACCCTGTGGTATTTTGGGCATATTTCTCAAAAAATAACTAAAAAATATACTCAAGGCATGGTCAATGCACCTCGGAGCAGGAACCACCATGGTCCTGATTGATAGAATATACTTGAAAATAAATGGGAAAGAAAAGTGATAGTTTATGTGCCCAACATGGTTACGTCTGGTTCAGCACAAAAAGGAGGTCACTGGTTATCCCTGAACAGAAACTGAAAGTAACAGGTGGTACTCCTGGAAAAAAAAAAACGTGGTGCTAAAGGCAGCTACTGCCTTGAACCCTGAGTAAAGGTTACAAATTACTGAATTTGTTACAAGAATGCTGTTGATTTGATATGCAGCAATCTGGCATATCATCAATCAGAAAAATGGATGTAAGAATGGGAGAAGACTAGAAGTCCCCACTCTAGGTGGGACTGGCTTTCCTCATGACTACCAGACCTTTAAAGGCTTACAGAAGTATTTATAACCCATGCTGGAATTGTGGCTGTTTGCATTTTTTTCTGTATGATAATTCATTGTATTTCAGCTTTCAGGAGATGTTTTGCAAATATTTGTAATAACAAACATTCTTATCCTAGAAAAGAAAATTAGTTTTAGAAGTGAGACTTCCAAGACAAATCTTGAAAGGATCTCTGTGAGGGATT
This sequence comes from Passer domesticus, assembly GCF_036417665.1. NCBI lineage: Eukaryota > Metazoa > Chordata > Aves > Passeriformes > Passeridae > Passer > Passer domesticus. Next base: position 294,765 of record NW_026990165.1, read on the forward strand.
GTTGCAAATAGCTTAGGAGGAAGGAGTGGGTAGTAGAACTCTGAAAGCTCTGAAACCCTCTATGCCCCAAGCCAAGCCAGAGCAATACAGTTTCTTCAAGAACACATTCTGCAGCTCAGATAACCAAAATGAAAATTACTACTATATGGAAGACCACAATGAAAGGTCAACAAAAGTCCAAAAGCTCAGTGAACACGCAGGGTCTCTAAAGATCCCCAGCTAGACCCTCAGAAACTAACTGTGCAGACTCGAGCAATTTATACATATTTAATGATTTCTGAGAAACGGAATGCCTGTGTGCTGCATACTACAGTAAAGCACAGCAAGCTCACCCCAAAGTGTGCGTGTCCCCGCGGTGCCTGTGCGCCAGCAGCAGGTGTCACTTGGGGTCTGCCCGGTGTCTGCGTCTCTCTGTTCCCCAGGGTTTCCCTGGCTCAGGAGATCCCCCGTTCTCCACGCTTGACTGCTCCACTCTTGGCTGTGCCTCTCAGAAACAGGGCTCCTATTGCATGAGTGAATGCCTTGAGAGCCAGCCCCTCAAACACTTTCTTTGTCCTTGCTGCACATGTGCCTACAGCGACACGTGGGTCACCTTTCTGCCAGTTCAGGATGTGCAGAACTGCACTTAAGTGCTACTTCTGTTCAAAGTTTTCTGGAGGCAAAAAGGGAGCTGGGGCGGGGGCAGAGGGGCTGATGTCAATAAGTGAGCGGTTGTCCTCAAGTCCCTTTTGCCGGGGCAGATGCCATGGGGGTCTGTCACCCAGAGCAAGAGCCAGGACCCGCAGGAAGGATCCTGTGTCCTGGAGGGTGATCCTCCACACAGGAGGGTGATCTTTGCAGCAGCTTGGAGGAGCACGGCCAGGACCTTGGGGTAACTGGATACCACCTGCCACGTGGCAGGGGCAAATGGAAGGGTTTGTTCTTCCTCCACCTGTGTGCTGCAAGTCACAGGCTGTGCCAAGTTCTGTGTGGAGAACGATCACGTGTGACTCGTTCGCCTCTTGTATGCTCTCCTTTTAGTGTTGTTATTACCGTTTGTGTTCTTTTTTCACTGCTCTTTCTAGTAAATTGTTCTTATCTCAACCCGTGATCTTTACCTATTTGTGCTCTTCTCTCCATCCTGCCACAGGGAAAGTGGTGGGGAAGTCAGTGAGGGGCACGTGCTCTGAGGGATATCAGTGTGAGCACTCAACTGGGGAATACCATTCCTACACTGCAACAATGTGGAAAACTCAGTTTCCTAAGTTACTTTCCTTGGCTAGTCCTACAGGAAAATCAGCCTGCTGAAAAGCAACTGCTGTCATTGAACTGAAAGCCTGCTAGGTAACACTTGTTTTAAAGTACAGATTTAATAAAGTTACACAGGAAGCAAAAATTAAATATTGCCAAATTGTCTTTATAATAACATTTTCAATTATTTTAAAATGTAAGATGGGAGAAATTTCTGTGAACTTTTTCCAATCCCACAGTGACAAAGAATTCTATAAAGCAAATTACAACTGAACATTTTCAGCCCCTAAAAAAAACTTTAGCAAAATAGCAGAAAGAGTTACATTTCAGCTGCATTTCCAAAGCAGATGGTTGACTTTAATGCTTAAGGCTACAGAAGGGGAAATGAGAGAATCTGTGTGTTGAAAAAAAAACCTGTAATGGAACTGTGCAAATGCATTCTCCTCCTCCCTGAAATTAAAATTCTCATATTTAAAATATCATTGAAAGTTGAGGCCAAAATTTCAAGCGACTTGGTGTCAATCAGCTGTGTTAAATCTTTGAAGAGAGCATTAATGGTCTGGTTTCACAGGCGCCTGAATGAATGATGAACAGAAAATCTGTATGTTCCAAATTATACTGTCTTGGATAAGTCAGATTTTCCAAAGATTCAACAAACAGGTTTGGGTTTGGTTTATTTTCTCCCGCTAAAAAGAGCTAAAAGAGTTCATGCACTCGCTTAGTCAGGTCAAGGTTCTGAAGGTCACTCGGCCAGTATTGAGGTCACAGACAGGAGATTCCAAAAAGATGTCGTTGATTTTCAGATTTTCACAGACAAAATACCAAGAAAGAAAAAATTGAAATCAATTGAATTCAGACACTGCTTTGCTCTCCATGAAACCACAAACCCACACTCTACCCTTCTCATCAATACAAACACAGAAACACTGGCAGCCTTGGTTGGCAGAAGATGGAAAACTGTCATTTCCAGACACTCACTGAGAGCAGGCAATGTGAAAGCCCCGCCCTGGGTTTCACAGCCACTCCCCTCCTGTGCCCATCCCTTCAGGGCAGGCCCAGCATCAGGACGAGCTGTGGAAAGAGCTGGTGACAGTGGCAGGTCCCTCTGCCCAGGGCAGAAGGCACAGCACCTCTGCTCCTGGCTGGAAAAGGGGCCGCTTGCCCAGCTAGACCTGGTGTCCCAAAAAGAGGAGGGGCCCTGGCCCCAGGGCTCTCCCCAGCCCTGCAAGAGGCCAAGCCACCAGCAGCTCTAGCAGGGCTCTTGCAACTCTTTACTCAAGGAAAAGGAAATCAATTGGTATTTCCCTCACACACTCCCTAGACACTGGTTTCTCTCCCTCCTGATGTCCTTCCCCTTCCCCTTGTGCCCCACTGTGGGTGACACTCCTGTGCTGGGGGCACAGCCAAGGGCCCCTGCAGTCGAGGGCCATGGCAGCAGTGCTGCCTCTTCCCATAGGAAATCCTGCTGCAGCTGCCACACCTGCAGCATATCAGATGCCAAAGGCAGAGCGGGCAGCAGGAGCAGCTGCTCTCTCACAGGACCATGCCCTCAATCTTCCTATCCAAACATCTGGATACACAGTGACTCCACAGCCCGAGGTAATCCAATCGGGAGCACTCCCCTCTGATGTTCCAGCCCAGAATGCAGAACTAATTTCAGTCACCCGAGCTTTGGAATTGAGTAGAGCAAAATGAGTTAACATTTGAACTGATTCATAATATACCTTTGGAGTGCTACGTGCACATGGGATTTCTGGAAAGAAAGGGACCTTTTGACCTCTCAAGGCATATCAATCAAAAATGGAAAACAAATCTCGGTACACTTGAAAGTATCCAGAAACCAGAGGAAGTTGCCATCAGGCATTGCAGAGCACACCAAGTGGATAAGACCAAACTGGAATTGGGGAAACATTTAGCCAACGAGGCTGCAGAAGAAGACATGTTAGAAAACAAAGCTTTATCTTTAATATCCTTGCCAGAGATACCTCTCCAACTAGAAAAACCAGAGTATAATGCTAGGGACTGTCAATTAACTGCAACTGTAGAATTGTGATTTGATCCACAGGGTTAGACAGTTATCCCAGCTGGGCAAAGAGTAGTCCCAGAATCACTCCTGTGTGAAAAAATGGATTGCAAACACAAAGCCACTCATTGGAGTACTAAAAAACTTTGGAAACATTTGCAAAAATCTGTAACTGGGTGTGAAATGGCTCAGATTGTACAATCAAGACTCCAAAAGTGTATCATTTGTAAAAGAGACAACTGTAGCACAGCTCACAATGTAGTGCTAAGAGCCATACCATCTGGAAGTGTTCCAAGCGAATAGTGCCTGATAGATTTCACTGAATTTCCCAGAAAATGGGGGTAAAAATCTCTCCTAGATCTGGTGGATACCTTTTCCGGGTGGCTGGAAGACTTCCCTTGTCTTACCAATCAGTCTAGGGAAGTGGCTAAAATACTGTTGAATCAAATAATACCTAGATTTGGGGTACCTTTGGGAATGTCATCAGATAGAGGTTCCCCCTTTCTTGCAGAAGAGGTACAAGAGGTTAGGAAAGCCTTGGGAATAGCTTGGGATCTTTGTGCTCCTTATAGGCCCCAAGCTAGGGGCAAAGGAGAGAGAATGAATTATACAATCCAATTGAACTTGGGTAAAATATGTCAGGAAACCTCCTTGACATGGTTCCAAGCCTTACCCGTGGCTCTGCTTTGAATTAGGGTTCAGACATGGGGCACCAGCAAAATCTGGCCCTGTAAGCTGCTGTATGGTTGACCCTACCAAGTACCACACATTTCCAGAAACACACACATATAAGGAGAGGTTGATTTGAATAATTACCTCATTTCTCTTAGCAAAACTTTACAGGACTTACAGCGAGCAGTGGCGATCTCCAGACCAACAGGACTGGACATACCAGTGCATAAGTTCCAACCAAGGGCTTGGGTGTACTTGAAAGGCTGGGGAAGCTGTTCTGCTACAGCCAAAGCAGGGCCTTCTCAACTTCTCTAGACAATATTGCTGCATTGAAATGGATAGGATAAAATAGTGGATACATTATTCCAGAATCAAAAGAGCCAAAGCCTCTTAGCTCAAGACAACATTTCCTTGGGATTTGAAGAAATCTGGGCCAAGCTTACTTCATGGTTACCCAGCTGGACTTGGTTAAAACATCGGTCTGTAGCTGTTGTAGTGCCTTATCCTGTAAGATGAAATTATAGCTATTTAGAAACTAGTTCCCATAAGGAAATTTGTCTCAAGAAAAGGGGGCACTTGATAAGGACCACAGAACAGAGCAGCACAGCCTTGAAGAAGTGGATGAAGGATGTAACTTCTTTGGCAGACAGAAGTCATTCAAAACACAAGCAGGATGCCAGCTCATTTCTGCAAGGCTGACAAAGCAGAAGTTACTGTGCAAAAAATGATACTGTGCTTAGTGCAAAGTGGGGGTGAGGAACAGCCACCTAAAAAGGACATTGGATGTTGAAGACAGACCCCAAAGAATCATATGAGGACTATTGAGGGGGCTTCCAGCCGGGCTGTGCCCGGTGGGCTGCCTTGGCCAGGATAGCTCAGTGGTGCTCAGCACAGCGTCTGAGTTCCCAAGCAGCTGCCAGCCGCAGGCAACCTAAGCAAGCTCAAGTGATATCAGCTCTTAGTGATTATCAGCTCTTTGTGATTTCAGCTCTTTAGCTTGCTGGTGCCACAGCAGACACTGGGAGAGAGAGGGGAAGCGCTGTGTGACGTTCCAAAGAATTCTTCATTGGTGTCTTCTATGAAGGTTCTCAGTGACAGCTCTTCTACTAGACCAGGCAGAAGTTGGGGTTTATATACCTTACAGGAGTTTTGGAAATTGTCCAAGAGTAAGGATCAAGGGAAAGTGACCTATGGGCTTACAGAGAGATAAGCAGGGTCCGAAAGGCAGAAGAGAGGGGCTGCTAAGGCTCAGTCATCATGACTTGGCATTTCCTAGCTCAGGCTTGTGGCCTCCAAGGAAGCCTTGCAGGCCCTGGACCTGCTGTGGTGGTTCAATAACGTGACATGAGGGAGTTCCCCCAGGGCAACTGGGATGCCTGAAAGAAGTGAACAGCTCACCACAGCCTGGCCCGCTTGGCTGCTTTTCCTTCTGATCCTCCTGGGGAGGCTCTGACATTTCCTCTTCCCTGATGGAAGTGCAGCTGCTGCCAAGGGAAACGTCCCCATACTGACTCAGTGTTCCGGACAGATTGATGTCATTGGCAAAATTCCCTCTCTTCCAAAGGATTTTAATTTTCTTTGGCTGTACTTTGTATGGCTGCAGGTCACATTTCCCTTGATTTAAGGGAAGTATTGTGGCAGCTCTTGAAGAAATTGCCTCTGGAGGAATTACTCAGTTCTGCAGTCCTCATTATATGCCCTGTTCTAAAAAACTGTTATGCTATTTTCCCTCTCTCTGTGTTTTCACACTTGTTCAACAAGGTTTCCTTTCTAAGAATATTAATCACAATATCCCAGAAGCTTAAAGTGCTTGGGTATTTTTTATCTAAGTATTTACAAAAGAGCAATTTTTAATGAACTGTATAAATGCTGGATATAAGATGCAAATGTAAAGGCAAACGCAAAAAAAAAAAAAAAACAAACCAAAAACAAAACCAAAAAAAACCCTTCGGCATTCTCTCAAAAACCTTAAGAAAAAACCCCATGTACTCTATAAAACCAGATAATTAATCTACATAATACAAAAAGAATACAAAAAGTTCCAGAAGATAAAACTTGTACCACAGTGCTGCACAGAATTATATTATTTCAAGCTTTTTGCACTTCAGGGGCAGTATCATTCTTGGAACTGCAATGCTCTGAGCATGTTCTGCTTACCATGGCAGATTTCTGCTCTCCCCTCGTGCAGATCATTGTCAGAACCCAGGGCACAGGGGAATGTTTCTCTGCCTGTCATGATATATCCTGATCCCCAGGAGAACACTGCTTTTAACCTTCATCCATGGAGAAAGCTTCCAAGACTTTGGGATGAATTGGAATCTATGAGTGTATGAAATAGATAGTTGCGTAGTTTATCAAAGGGTAAAAAACTTTGGGTTTTTAGTATGGAGGCAGATAGAACACAAGATGGAGTGGTTTTGGGCGTTGTCAGATCTCCTTGTTCTTCATCTACTCCCTTTTCTCCACTGTTGCAAGCACAGAGTGATTGGTTAGAAAGAGCTGCAATGCAGATGTTGCGTGAACAGACACATAATTACTGATAGAAAGGTAAAAATAAATATGTTCTAAGAGTTAATTGGACAAAATAATTTTAAAAGACTCCGAACCTGTGTGTCTTGTGACTTTTTGGTGCATCTCTCTTTGTACACTAAGTCTTGTGTGCAGAGAGTGTGCTGAACTGTTGATAAGAGAAAAAATCAACAACCTGAAGACTGAAAACTCAGAAGTCCCATTTCATCTCAATCCTGGCACAGAACTTTTTAGGGGTCTCTCCATCAGGTGATCCATGGGGGAGTTTCCACAGATCACCCTCCCAGCCAAGGCTGAGTGCAGCCACCACAGCTCGCAGCACCTTCCCACACAGCAAGAACCTGAATGAGAGAGACGGATTCCCCCAACTGCTGTGTGTTCTAACACTGCCACCTCGCAGCTGCTGAAAGCCTCAATTTCTGTGCCCTTTTCTCCTTCCCAAATGTTACATTCTGCATCCAAACCTGCAAACCATTCCTCTCCTCAAGGAGGAATTTCTACCCCACCTGTATTTCAATGCCACCACTTGGCTCAGCCTCCTTTCCTTAGACCTACAAGTTTTTTCCCAGTGTGCGAAATGCCTCCTCTTTAGAAAGGTATATTCCAGAACTTGGCAAAACAGCAGGGGTGATGGATGGATTGAGAACAGCCCTGTGCAGAAGGACTGGGCCATCCTTGAGAAAGGAAATACTGGATATGAGCTGGCACTGTGTGCTTGCAGCCCTGACACCCCTCTGTACCTGTGCCTAAACAGGGATGTCCAACAAGTCAAGGGAGGGAATTCTGCCCCTCTGCTGGAGTGAAAGCCAGGAACAGGATGCCTGTGAATGTTGTGGATGTCCCATCATTGGCAGTGTTCAGGGTCAGGCTGGATGAGGGTCTGAGGAATGTGGTCTAGTGGAAAGTGTCCCTGACCATGGCAGAGAGAGAAAGGCCCCAGACCCTGAGGAGTCTCCCCACCCCTGCCAGAGCCCCCCCTGCCAGTAGCACCAGCAAGGCTCCTTCAGCCCCTTATTTCAGAGACAAGAAAGAAATTGTTGTTATTTCCCCCACAGAGTCTCTGGGCTCTGCTTCCTCAGCCTTCCCCTCGTGCCCCACCACGGGTGGCACTCATGTCCTGTGGGGCACAGCCTTGGGCCCAGGGCCATGGGGGCAGCACCTTTTCCCACAGGAAATCCAAGGCTCCAATCTCTCTGCATCTCTCTGCATGGCGTCTTGTCACTTAAGAGAGTCAACAGCCCCTCCCAGTTTGAGATCAGCAGCAGCCTTGAACTGGGACATTTAACTGCAGCATCCCAATCTTTGAAAAATCCCCACCTTCTCCTCCAGCCGAGCTTCCAGCTGTCCCTCACTTGGTCAGTTCCTACGAGGTGTCCCACAACAACACAGCGAGGCCCACAAGACCCTGCTGGCAGCCTGGCTGCCCTGATTCAGACACATTTTCCCTTCTTCCCACAGTTCTGCAGCTTGAACAATGGGAAGGGGCCCTTGTTTGGTCAGCAGTGAAGTGTCAGACTGCACCTTGCTGGCTCAGTGCCCTTCCCAGGCTTCAGGATTCAGGTGGGGAAGACAACTCAGCACAGGCAGGAGGAGAAAAGTCGAGCTGCACCCCTGGGGCACCCTTTGTGTATTTGCAGATTTCCTTTGTTCAGGGGCCTACATGCTGTCCTTGTCACCTCAGGGGTGCTGCCAGCATGGAGGAGAAAAGGCAGGAGGAGAAAAGTCGAGCTGCACCCCTGGGGCACCCTTTGTGTATTTGCAGATTTCCTTTGTTCAGGGGCCTACATGCTGTCCTTGTCACCTCAGGGGTGCTGCCAGCATGGAGGCCTGGCCTTGTCATTGTGCAGATGAAAGAACTGCTGCCAAAACAAAAGGCAGAGAGAATTCCTTCCTGGGTTTGGAGCCCCCTGGACAGGATCCATTCTACTGAGCAAGCAAGGCTGAACAGTCCCACAGCCCTAAACACAGCTGCAAAGTGTCCTTGTGCCCATCACCCTCGATCCAGCAGGGCTGCAGAGAGGACAAACTCTGACCTTTAAACCAAAAGGGACAAAACCTTGTACAGGGCCTGGCCTGGAAGGCCTGGATGTGATGGCCGCTCCCAGGGAGAGAGACCAGAGGCCCTGTGAGTAGAGACCAGGACTGTTCCCAGGAAACCATGGCAAGGTGTCAGGAGCAGGCATTAGAGACAGGGCCAGGGAGATGTGATGCAGGTGGCTGAGGGAGAGCATCATGGAGATGTAGAAATTGAAACTAGGAAACAGGATTTCCTTTATCTCTGACAACATGAGCCTGCACGGATGGAAGGCCTGCTGTGTCATCACAGTGTTAGAAATGAACTTTTAGATACAAATAAATGGACACACAAAGTAGTGGAGGCAAAAGAAATCTGTTTATTAGTAACAATTCACCTGAGCTGCAGGTATGCCCTCTTTCCCCCAAGAGCCAAACACACACACCCTCCAAAACAAGCACTATATTTTATCCCCTTTCCTGGCCAGGGGCAATCCCTGTCCCCTTTCCCATTGCCTGGGTACTTGAGAATTTCTATTCTCTCCTCACCGCCTACTTTTCTGTCCGCATTCCTCTGATCCTACTTCCTTTTTGGTCAGGTCTTTAACCTGGCTGCTTTCCCAGCTCACAGCAGCACCCAACAAATTAACTGGAGCAAATCCAAACCAGAAATAACAACACACAGAACCAACTTTCATTGTTTTACCTAATAACCTTTTGGGTTCAGCAAAATATTACCTCATCTCTGACAACAGGGTAGAGGACTCTGATGTCACCAACCTCTGGATGATGACATCAGGCATTGCTGGATTGTGACCTCACCTTCTCTCCCTGCTTATCTTGGGGTTCCAAGGAGTTTCAATGCCTTTTGTGCTGTCACAGGGGTTGGAGGCTGGTGTCAGAGAGCAGTGGGCTGTGACATCACAGAGGGATGCATTGTGACATTGTGCCCCTCAATACCAAGGAATACTTTTGAAAACTACTTCCCAAAGTGAATCTTTCTCCAAGCAGATGGACTGGCAAAACCCATGTACGATCAAGTGATAAGACGGAGTTTGTACTCTCACAAATTTGTTTTTCCTCCCAAGACCTCTGAAAACCTCTGATTTTTTTTTTCTGATTTTCTTTCTTCTTTAGAATCTGTGAGCAGAAGACAGGAATATTTTTGCCTGTTGGAAAAATGCCATAGCAATGTGCTCTTGACTAGGCGCACTCTTGTCCTTACCATAAAGAAAAGACACTGAACAAAATGAAACATCAGGGATTTCGTGGGAGCAGATAGGAGAGACAAAATCTCTTTCATTCTTTAAGTTGTCTGGAATAATTCTGCAAGTTTGCAAAGTGCACAGAGATGCAGTCACTAGAATGAGGCCATTACTCTCATCTGGCATCCCTAAGCCTTTGCCTCAATTTTCAAACAGTTTGCAAGTGAAGGATATATGCAAGATTTGTCTAATTAGTAAAGATTCCCTTAGGGTTTGATGTGTGGGGATCTCTGCCATCCCAGAAGGCATGCTGAGACCAATTTCTTTGGTTTCATTCCCTCACAGAAAAAAAAAAAAAAGAAAAAAAAAAGAAAAAAAAAAGAAAAAAAAAAAAAAAGATGAGGCTCTTTCTGTGCCACGCTGTGGCAGCTCTGCCCTCTCAGCCTTTCCCTTGAGCCCTTTGGTTCTTTTCCCTGAGCCTTGATCCCCATCCTCAGCCAAGGGCCCCTGGAGCCCTTTCCAGGGCTGCAGGAAAAGCTCCCTCAGCCATGACCACAGAAGAGCTTCAGGAAGAGTTTATTGTCTCTTGCTGTCTCTTAGACAGAATTGGTATGGATCACCTTGGAGTTGTAGAGGAACAAATTTTCAGGGACTATTCCTCTTCAAATTTGTTTTGTTCTAACCCGGAAGGAAGACAAAGAGGAGTGCAGCGGCGGCGGCTGGCCTCTGAGTCTCTGGATTCCCGGCTAGCTGCGGCCAGCACCGCCGGCAGTACTGAGGGGGGAAGGGCACCCTCCCGCTGGGAGACTTCCTGGGGAGAGTGCTTAAGGCGGAATGCCTTCAGGAGAGCGAGAATCCACGGAGCCGTTTGGAGAGGAGCCGGGCTGCGACCCACAGGAGAAAGACAGGACCGCGCCGACAGGGAAAAGGAAGGTGTTTTATTGAAAGTGCGTCGTGCGCGGACAAAAAGGCATGCCCGGCAGGGCCTTATAACCAGAATACAATGACCAATCTAAATTTTTGAGAGGAGGGAATAACACGTAACAAACATCTCGGATCTCCAGTGGGAATAAACTGAGGGTTGAACCCTGACCCCTGGTCCAATCATTCAATGTCCAAGGCAGAAGGTTCTGGATGGAAGGGTGTGGACACCGAATAACAGACAGGCAGCCAGGGAGGGATTAGGAGAGATAACTCGTAGGGAAGGGGAGGGGAAAAGTGCAACTGACGGGGCGATCTAGAAGAGGGAGAGAGAGAGAGCCCGGGCAGAACCATAAACAGGAATGGGGGGCACAGGAATAAACCAACTTAAAACTAATGCACCCCAACAGAGGAGGTTCTCTGCTGGTGCTAAGTTATGCTTGCAATTAGTGTAATAGTAGTCATTAAGTTGGGGAAAGTAACAAGAGCAGTGCAGCGAGCACTTCACGCAATACAAGTTAGGACCCAGCCCTACAGATCCCGGAGTTGATGCAGTTTCACAGGGTGGTTTTAACCAGGAAGTTTGTCTTTTTTTCTTTTTATAGGAACATACCCACTTCCCTGCTGAAGATCAGCACAACCAGTCTGGGAGTGGGGCAGCTGCCAGCAGTTTTAAATCGAGATGTGATAATAATTTTTCACTTAGACTCTGTCACCTTTGGCTTACATAGAGGAGGCTTTTCCTTCCTTTTCATAATGGGTATGTAGTGGGCCAAATTTCTCTTTCCTGTTTATAGAAACCTTCCTGGAGTTGAGATGGAGCTGGGGGAGAGCCAATGAAATTTTGAATTGCCACCACAGTTGCTTCTATTGACAATTTACTAATGTTTGTGACTTGTCTGCATTCTCATCACAAGTGACATGTTGGGAGACCAAATATGAGTCAAAGAACTATATTTTATTTTTTTAATGGAAAAAAAAAGGTGGCATACGAAAACTCCTATGGATGTCTAATTTTTCTCACCATAAACTTCTACGTATTTGAAATCATGTTAACCTTCTCAGCTCTGCCTTGGGAGGTTTTAGAATTATTATGGTCTGGCTGCATTTTTCAGATATCAGAATAAGGAACTAAAGAATCCTAACAGAAAACAAAAAATGTCCCATGAGGAATGGTTCCCTTCACCTTCCCCAACTCCTTTTTGCCTGCAATGCAGTCACCCCAGCAGCAGCGCCATCGCGGCAGTGAGTCTGAGAGGTGGCAGCTCTCTGGCCCACACGGTGCTGCTGGCAGAGCCGGCTGCTGCCTACTCAAGGCTCAGGCAGGCCCCTGAGCTGCCGAGCTGCACGGCCAGAGCCATCTCAATGCTGCAGTGCAGGCCAGAGGCGCCGCTCAGCCGGAAGCTGCAGGACTTGCTGGAGGGCAGCGCCGTGAGCTGGCAGTGGCGCGACTGCGGCAGAAGCGGCCAGGCCGACAGCACCAACATCTGCACCCAGCGGGTGACTTTCTGCAGGTCCAAGTAGGAGCCCGTGCAGAGGGTGTCCAGCAGGTACCACTCCTGATCCGTGGGCAGCTGGCCACCAGCGGCGTGCAGGAAGCACGTGTGCCCCAGCAGCTGCTCCCCGGAGCACAGGCACTCCAGCGCCACACGGATGCGCCTGGCTGGCGGCCGCTTGGTGCTCTCCGGGCTGAAGCAGTGGCCGGGGGGTGGCCGCAGGATGACCAGCGTGCGGTAGCTGCTGCTGCTCTCCTGGACGCTGCAGGCTGCGGGGCTGGTGTCCGTCCCGGCAGCTGGGTGCAGCTCCGGCATGAAGCTCCTCCAGGAGAGCACTCAGCAGACACCCAGGAGCTCGTCCACCAGCTCCTGCAGCACCTTCGTGCTGGGCAGGCCCTGCTGCAGAATCACAGAATCACAGAACAGCTGGGCTTGGTAGTGACCTTTAGGGACTGTCCAATTTGATCCCACAGAAATGAGGAGGAACATTCCCAATGAGATCAGTTTGCTCACAGCCCCCTCCCGCCTTGTCCTGGATCTGCCCATTGGTGAATGGGCTGGGCACAGCCAAAATGCTGCCACCCCTGTCTGCACCCTTGTCCTTCTCATGCTCACTCACCTTCTCCTTGCTGCTGAACTTCACCCTGACAATATTCATCTTGCTGATGGATTCCTCCTGCGTGCTGTGTCTGGCAGAGCCACACTTCCATCTCGTGACCAGCCAGAAGGCCAGAGGGAGCAGAGGCAGCCACAGCAGCTGCCATAGACAAAGGAAAAAGCTTTCCATGATGGAATTGTTGCCATCAATCTCCTGCAGGAGCCGAGTCATTTCCTGCTGCAGATACTCCTTGCGCTCTTGCATCCTTTCAGCTTCATTCCTTTCAATTGCTGGATTCCCTTTCTGCCCAGCTATGGTCAGCCAAGGCAGCCACAGCAGCTGTCGTACAGAAAGGAGCAGGCTTTCCATGATGGAATTGTTGTCATCCACCTCCCGCAGGAGCCGAGTCATCTCCCGATGCAGAAATTCCTCGCGCTCCCGGATCCGCCTGACCGCATCTTTATCAATTTTCATGTCTGCTTTCAACCCACTGGGGGTGAATAACAGGGCCAGGATGAAGGCCAGTGTTGGAGACATGGCCTGGTGGGAGAAAGGGGGCTCAGCATGTCTGGCTGGGAGGGACCAGGGAGCTGGTGACACCTGCAATGTCCCCAGAGCCTCTCTGGGCACCTGCCACATTGAGAGCCCCAAGCCCCACTTCCCTCAGCCCTGGGGACAGTGCCCTGCCCTGAGGGTCCCAGCTCTCACTCTGGCTTTAAATCCCCAGGGCACCTTTCCCAGCCCCCGTCCAGACCAGCATTTTCCCTGCATGTGCACTCACTGGCTGCCAGAATCCAACTGCCCAGAGCTGCTCCTGACACAGAGGTCAGTGTGACCTCTCCTCTGTGATGTCACAGCCAGCAGAACCATGTCACTCAGCTGCCAATCTGGCTGTGCCCCTGCTCACAGCTCCCACTGTGACCCCTGCCCTGGCATCTCCCAGCCCCCAGAGCCACACCTGCCCGGCCATGAGCCCCAGCCTTGGTCCCCACTGCCGGCCTCAGTGGCTCCTGGCCATCCTCACCCTGAGTGCAAAGCCAGCCCCAGGAGCCCCCCAGGGTGCTCTGGATCCAGGCTGAGACACCCTCAAGCCATCACTGAAAGGGACATGGATGGGGACTGCAGCTGGATCTTCCAGTGCTCACCACCCCTGACTGTGCTCCAGGTGAACCCAAACCTCAGCAGCTGCAGCATCTTCAGAAGTTTATAAGACTTTGTGTTCTACATGTGTGAATTTCATGCAAAGATATATACCAATGTGCAATTGCTCAAACACACGCAAGTCATCTGATAAAATAAAAATAATTTTTTTTAAGAAGGCATAGCTTCTTTTATAGTTATTTTTTGCAAGCTTTTAAGAATGCTTTCAGTTTTCAACATTCTGTTATATTCTAACAGCACAACTGTGTCTCCTTTTTATAAGGGTAGTTGGAAGACCCCAGTAAATTTGTCTTAAGAATATCAAGTCTTTAAAACCATTGGAAAGCAGAGAGGTAAAACCCTCTAACAGCCTTACTAAAAGGATGTGCAACTAAATACAGTTTTGTCTCTCTGTGTAGTCTGGATGTAACAAATCTGTGAATTGAAATTTGCAAATACTCAATCTTTACTAAATCTTGCAGCCTATCACAATTTAATTTTTTTCTTGCCAATGTATTCTATTTACAGGTTGTTCTCTGAGAAATTACCTCTGAGGGAGCCCTGTTCTCCCATGAAGCCTCTTGGAAACCTTACTCCCCACCAGCAAATAAATGGTGCCATGGTCAAAACACCCTGTGACTTGGGGAAACCTGCTCTGCTAGCACCTAGCATTACCATAATTCGTGACCAAAAAAATTAAGCACAAGAGATTTTTCCATCAGTTCAAATCTGGCTGCAGAAACAATATTGATTTTTGAGGCAGAAAAAAGAAAATAGAAGCCTCAATATTGGTCCCTGGGGTTAATGCTGCAAAAACTTAAAACAAATGCTAAGAGAATCGAAAGTGCTTGCTCAGTAAGCAAACCAGTGCTACCTCCTAAGCACTGAGCTGCTACCAAATGCTAATAACACCAAGCATGTAACACTCTAAAACCAGCAGCAATACACTTTTCACTGGTCACCATGGACACAGCTGCCACAACTTTGAAAGGATGTACTGCTTCAAATTTCTTCACACCCAACATCCATCCATCTAAACATCCAGAGCTGAGGGAGCAAGTAAAGGACTTAAAAGTTGAGAAGAACCCAGATGGCATCAATGAACTTTTCAGACAATGGGGGTTGACAGGATAGGTTTCATCATTTGTTAGAGGAATTTTTCGGGTTGCAATCATTGTTTTTACTCATGTTTCCCTGTTTAGTTAAGTGTCTGCAGAGATCCACTGGGGAAATCTTCATAGTAAGAAAAAACAGGGGAATTGTGGAATCCTCTGACTCCTCCCCCTCAAGGAAGATCATATCACAGAGTTTTCCCAACCTAGGCTGATAGAGAAGACTTAACCCCTGACGCTCTGCAGCACTTCTGCCAATCCACATCAGATTGCCTCCCCCACTGGCCAGCTGACACCGCCCACCCCAATTATTCATCCCTCATCCCCCTACAGGTTGCTGCCCTTGGCCCTGCCCTGTGCCCGCCCCTGTGCCCTCAGGTCACCGGTCACTGACCCCACACTGAAGTCCTGCAGACCACATGGTTTGGTCTTTTGTCTCTGGTCCCTCTGGCGTGCTGGATACAGTAAAACCCTTGCTGGAATATGCCATGCAAAGACCCTTCCTGCCTTCCTGTGCTGAGCTGTCTGTGGCGTGTGCATGTGCATGGACTGGAAATGGCTGTTCTCGTGGCCTTCCGCTGAGCGGCTTATGAAGGAGACGCCTCCAAGAAGATTGCAGCATTTCTACCACCCTGCAGCGCTGCAACACTAAATAAATACACAAAAATCAACTTAGGTTAAAAAAATGAAATTTTTATAAATTGCTACACTGGCGATGTCAACATACAAATATCAATTTAAGGTTGCAAAACAAATTTTTTCCTACTATCATGCAATGTAAATATTTACAAATATCAAATACAGTTAAAAAAACCTAATGTACTGAAACACTCTACAAACACTAATTAGAAACAAATATCAATCAAAGCTTAACAACTAAATTGATTACAAATTACTACAACTGAACAGCCCATACACAAACACAGGAATATCAATATTCCTCTCTAAATAACCCTAGGCCTAGAACTAAATGAACACAATTTCAGAACTGTACAAATCCATACGCGTTTCAATAGAATTAAATACACCACAACAATGTGCAGTGTAAATATATATTAAGTGTTACATATGACATATAGTAAGACATATGTAAACATATTCTTAAGAATCCTATCTATAAATACAAATATCAGTGTACCAATAGAAAAATCCATCTAACTGTAACAGTGGAACTATAGAGCTGTACAACTGTACACATATGTGAATATAACAAAGCAGGGACGTAAAGTGAACATAGGTACACATATATATAACTGCATACATATCTATGTTTTTATATATGTTTACACACACACAAACACATATATATACATACATAACATACATCCATAAATGCAACTAGATACACGTTCATAATATCTATACAAATATCATTCAATGTATGTAAATATCCCTACACTTGTAACTATCCAAGTCTAACTCTACCCATCCATAAACAGAACCAGATCAGCAGGGATTGCAGCCCCCCATGTTCCCAGGCTCTCCCTCGGTCTCCTCCTCCCGTGCAGAGCAGCTCTCCTGGACAGGGACAGCAGATGGGACATGTGGGAAGCAAAGGGAACACTGAGTCAGTATGGGGACGTTTCCCTTGGCAGCAGCTGCACTTCCATCAGGGAAGAGGAAATGTCAGAGCCTCCCCAGGAGGGTCGGAAGGAAAAGCAGCCAAGCGGGCCAGGCTGTGGTGAGCTGTTCACTTCTTTCAGGCATCCCAGTTGCTCTGGGGGAACTCCCTCATGTCACGTTATTGAACCACCTCTGCACTTACCTAGACTGTGGCCCCCAAATCAAGCAGTATTTCTGTCTCCAGCTGCTTGCACCAATGACAGGGAACGTCCTCTGACAGCGCTGGGGCACAAAGTTACCTTCCACCGCTCATCTGACAGGGCCTTGTTCTTCCTCTGCTCCCTGTCTTTCTCCTTATCTTCCACTTGGAATTTTTGCAGCATTTCTTTTTCTTTCCCCTTGATCAGTGCTAAAATGAATATTTCTCTTCCAAGCTTGAGTTTGTTCAGTGATCCTGTGGAGTGTTTTCTCAGAACCCCTTGTAGTGGAATTAAATGTTCATTTCAGCAATTCTGGAGATGTTCTGTGTGATTTATGCAAGTCTCCAGTTCATTAGGGCACCACTTAGGAAGGTACAAAGATAAGAAGGATGTTTCTATATGTCAGTTCACTAGTGGAATATTCATGGATAGAGAGAGTGATTAGCTGCATTTAACGTGTACTCCTAACCTGAAAGTGCAACAGGTAACTTGGGGAGAAATTAAAGCCAGATCTCTCCTTCCACCAGCCTGTATTCAAAGTAAAGTAAATAGAGCAGAGTGAGAATGTTAGTGTTGAGTTCCTAATGTGCCTTATTAAGGTGTTCTTAAAGTAATGCAGATAAAATCTGGGTTGGCATTCCTAATTTCCAGACTCTCCTTGTCAGTTTCATTGACTCTGAAAACAGCAGAGATGTGCCCATCCTACCTTATCAATTGATTTGGGGAGGTTTTAGGTTCAGATTCTCTGAGGCTTTAGCTTTTTAGATCTCTAGACAATGCTTCCAGGAATCTAAATGGCTTTCAGAAATTAAACTTTGCTCCTTTTTATCTCAGTCTGGTGCACTTGTGTGCACCAGAAACCTTCAGTGAATGGATTCCACTCTAATACAACTCCAAGCTGAATCTCTCAGCTCTGTTTACACTGGTGGTTTACTCTCCTGCACAGTGCAATTTTAAAACCTTCATTCCTTTTTATCTGTCTTTCTTTTTCTGTTTTAGCTTGCAAATGCATGCAGATGTATCAGAAATTAAACATTTAATTTCTGATACATCACTTCCTGTCTAGTAATTTCGTTTTATCCTGTTCTGATGTTATGCTAGCCTTGTATGTTTTATTCTAAGTGCACTCATGTTTTCTTGAATGTGGAAGTTTTAGAATGCAATGTTCTCATACATCTCCTTTCACGAAACCCTTCACTATCATCAGCAGAAGTAACTGTGTGGTTCCTTTCTGCTTTGTAGAAGATTTTGGGAAACTCAAGTCCTGCTCAGCTACAAAAAACATTTATGGTGCTTGGTAATTCTCCTAAGAACTGAAGTTAACATAAAGCAATGGCAGCTGCTTTTTCACTTGACAGAAATTGGAAGAAAGCACACTGCAGATACTGAGGAATGCAGTGCAAGGATGGTGGGCATCCCTCAGTTATCCCAGCAGATTGATATCACTGGCAACATTCCCTCTTTTCCAAAGGGTTTTCATTTGCTTTGGCTGTACTTTGTATGGCTGCAGGTCACATTTCCCTTGATTTCAGGAAGTATCTTGGCAATAACTCTTGGTAATATACCTTGCTAATTCCCCCCTTGGAGGAATTACTCAGTTCTGCAGTCCTCAATATATGCCCTGTTTTAAAACACTTTTATGCTATTTTCCCTGTCTTGGTGTCTTCACACTTGTTCAACAAGGTTCTCTTTCTGAGGATACAAATCACAATATCCCAAGGGATTAAAAATGCTTGCATATTTGTTCCCTAAATACTTACAAAAGAACAATAAGAAAAATCCGTATAAATGCTGGATGTAAAATACAAATAAAAATAAACTTGAGAGTTCTCCCAAAACCCTTATGAAAAAGCCCCAATGTATTCTATAAATCCTGATAATTTGTCTACAGAATACAAAAAGGGACATGTCCTAGAAGAGAAAATTTGTACCACAGTGCTGCACAGAATTCTACACTTTCACGCTTTTTGCACTTCAGGGGCAGTATCATTCTCTGCACTGCAGTGCTCTGAGCATGTTCTGCTCACCATGGCAGCTTTCTGCTCTCCCTGGTACAGATGATCCTCCCAGCCAAGGCTGAGTGCAGCCACCACAGCTCGCAGCACCTTCCCACACAGCAAGAGCTGAGAGATGGCTTCCCCCAGCTGCTGCGTGTTCTAACACTGCCACCTCGCAGCTGCTGAGAGCCTCAATTCCTGGGTTGCGGCGTGTTAGTTTATTGAGTCCAATGTTCTATTAGCTTGTCGTATGTTCAGGTGTTCCCCGAGTTATCACAGTTAGTTTCTCCCCTGCCTTATGCCCTCCTACCCAACTGTCCCTCCAGGAATCCCCTCCCTCCTTCCCAGATTTTTCCCTGTCTGGCAAAACAACCCGGCCCCTTTGCCCTGTCCATCAGCCCAAACCCTACCCTTTGTTCCAGAAAGTTCCCTGTCCCTCACCCTAAGATCCAATCCCTATCCCAACCCTCTGTCCTCCCCTTGTTCTGATTTGTTGCAGTCCTCAAAACCACACCCTGAGACTCATTTATTGGTTACTATATGGTGCCTGCGCCCTGTTTTAAGAGTTTTTAAAAACAGATCATCCTCCCAGCCAAGGCTGAGTGCAGCCACCACAGCTCGCAGCACCTTCGCAGACAGCAAGAGCCGAGCGAGAGCTCAGCTTGTGGTCCCGTTTGGCAGTTCTGTCCTGTGTAACCTGTCCTTGCCTCTCCTAATAAATTTGCTGGACTTTGCACTGCAGAAGAGCCTCCTCTGCCTCCTTCACTCGGTGCTCGTGGCTCCTCCAGGGTCTCTACTGCTGGGCTGGCTTAGAGGTTCTGCCTCAGGCAAAACCCCAGTCTAGCCACTTCCCTGCTCTCGCCATTGCCCCTGGAGCATCACAGAGCTAGCCAGGGCTCTGGAGGACAGTGGCAGTGAGCCATGCCCTGGCATGTCCCAGCCCCCAGAGCCACACCTGCCAGGCCACGAGCCCTAGCCTTGGTCCCCACTGCCGGCCTCAGTGGCTCCTGGCCATCCTCACCCTGAGTGCAAAGCCAGCCCCAGGAGCCCCCCAGGGCGCTCTGGATCCAGGCTCAAGCCATCACTGAAAGGGACATGGATGGGGACTGCAGCTGGATCTTCCAGTGCTCACCACCCCTGACTGTGCTCCAGGTGAACCCAAACCTCAGCAGCTGCACCTTGAGCACATTGATCCTTCTTGCCCACCCTGGAACGTGGTATTCCCACATCATACCTGAGCCCTTTGCAGGGAGTGACCAGCTCCCAGCTGATCTGCTGCCTTGGCATTCTTTTGTGTTTCCCAGCAATGAACTTAATGGATCCACTCATGAGAATCCCAGCACAGCATTTGCTTCTCAGGACCTCTTAGGCAAAAAACCTCCACTCATCACTAGTTTTTGCACAGAGAAGGAGGTGCTGACAAGCATAAGGCACAGACAGGGCCCTGACATAAGAATTCCTGAGCCATTGGATTCTACACATTGCTGATGTGTAGAACAACCAGCTGCTTGGTTCATATTTCATAGGCAGTTGTGGATGGGGGTCGCTGCTGACAGGGTAGGAAAATTTGGGGAAATGAAGGTGCAGGAGACAAGCAAAACCAAGAAGCAAGAGGGAAGACACTTAGAAATACAGAGCACAAGAGAAGACCTTGGAGATGGCTCAATAGAAAATGTCAGCAGCAGCGCCCAGAGCCCGGAGCTGCTCACTGCCACCACAGGGGCTCCTCAGTGCCCTGCTGGTTTGTGTCTGATCCCTGCTGGGCTCCCTCTGCCCCTCCAGCAGACACAGCCCTGCCTGCAAAGGGCTCCGTGCTCTGGTGTTCTCAGCTTGCTGCAGGCTACATTCTTAGCAGCGCTGAAAGAAGAGGTGAAACAAAGAGCCCTCTTCTGTGCTGCCTGCAGCTCGGAGTGCCCTGAGCCCGGGCCGTGAAGAGCTGCTCCTGGCGCTGGCTGTGCTCAGCCCGCTGTGCCAAGCAGCCGCGGCCATGGAGACACAGGCGGGAGCTCTGCCCGAGGCCGGCAGCGGCCAGGCCCGGCTCGCAGCTGCGAGGACGCCGGCAGCCTGTGCCTGAGCCGAGGCCATGCGGGGGGTTTGCGGGCAGGGCTTTTGCGAGCCGGCCGGAATGTGCCGCCTCCCGTGTGGGCCCGGCTGCGGCAGAGGCAGCGGGAGCGCGGCGGGGCCGGCAGGGGCGGGCAGAGGCCGCGGAGAGCAGCAGCCCGGCCAGGCCCGCTGCGGACCGGCACGGAGCTCCCGGGCAGCCCTCGGCCGTGTCTGTGCCCGCCGGGCAGGAGCCGCGGCAGGAGCCGGCCATAGCGGCAGCTCGCCGTGCCCGGGGCCGCGGCCGCAGCTCTCCCCGCCCGGCCGCAGCAGCAGCCACTCGCCTCCGAGGCTCCGGCGCTTCCCGAAGAGGACGGGCCCGGCCCCCGGGACGCGCTGGAGCCCCGCAGCGAGAGGAGCCGCCGGCGCCGCAAACGGCAGCGCGGATGGTGCGGCCTGAGGAGGAGCAGATGAGGCTCTTGCTGGGCCACGGTGTGGCAGCTCTGCCCTCTCACCTTCGCCTTGAGCCTTTTGCTGCTTTTCCCTGAGCCCTGATCCCCGTCCTTGGCCAAGGGCCCCCGGAGCCCTTTCCTAGTCTGCAGGGAAAGCTCCCTCAGTCACAGAATCACAGAATCACTGGGTTGGAAGACACCTTCAAGATCATGGAGTCCAACCCATGCCCTAACACCTCAACTAAACCACGGCACCTAGTGCCACATCCAGTCTTTTCTGAAACACTTCCAGGGATGGTGACTCCACCAGCTGCCTGGAGGGGTCTGTCCCAGGAAGAACCAAGATAGCACTGGGGCCTTCTACCCCCGGTACTTGGAGCTCTGGAAGTTTGTCTTTATGCTTAGGGAAAGGCCATGGAAAAGTGTTGGGAAAACTAGTCACTAATAGAGTAGCTTACAGAGCTACAAATATATGTGCAAAGAATACAGAAAACATAGAAAAGAAAAATGGCAAAACCCAAACAGCATCAGCAAGGTCTTGGGCATGAACACATAGATCCAGATGGTCTTCTCAGCCCTATATCTGTGTATTTCTGAGAACCAAAGGAATCCTGCTTGAGCCTGTGGGGAGATGGGTTTGGGAGGTACAAGTTCATTCATTTTTTTCTCCTTGGGGCAGCTCCTGTTCCTAACATCAGCCGAGCCTGTCTCCAGCCTGATGCCTCTGATGGTTGCAGCCAAACAATTCATGGCAGGCAGAAGACACTGACACTTCCAGGGACATGATTTTCTCCAGTACTATTTGTGAGTGGGAGTCAGAATAAAAACTACAGAAACCAAAACTCCATTGGAAAATTCCCTTCCTTTTCATTCTGTAAATAAGTTCTGTATCCACTTCTGAATTGTCAGTTATTTGTTAAGGATGGGAAGTTCTCTTTTACAAATTTTTTAATGTGGTTTGCAATTGGATAAGGGTCTCCTTCCTTCACAAACTCCAGCCCAAACTGCCTTTGGAATATGGCCCACTGGGCAGTTTTTGCCAAGCCATGGTATGTCTGGATAAGAAAGCAAGGGCAATGGTATTTGCAGCCAAAAGCCAACAAAGCCTGGGACAGCCAAAGCATCCTGTGGAGATCCAGGCCTCCAGCTGTTACTAGAAATCAGCAGAGTTCCAGCCAAATGGTTCTGTGTCACTAAGTGCAATCTCTTTGCCTGGATCAGAGCCTTGCTCAACAGAAAAAGCAGAAAGATCAGCAAGGGTGATCCCAAAGGCCCACAGCAGCGTTGTTATTTTGCTCATCTTGTTTAAGTTTGCAACTAAATGTTGAGCTGATGGGGGGGGGGGGGGGGGAGGGGGGGGCGTGGGTAAGAAAAGAAAAGAGGCTTATGACAGGGCCATGATATTCCACAAGAGGAATCACTGGTGTGCCTGGTGTGCATTTCCTGGATCTGTCTCAATTCCATTAAAGAATTGTAGCCCTGATTTAAAACAGACAGGTAGGAAACGACCTTTGAGAGCCAGAGGCTAAAATGGCTTGTGGATTTTTTTAAAGAACGAGGACATAAAAATTACCAATTGCAATAGATAAAGAATTAAAAAAGAAGTATTTTGGTATATGAATAATTAGAAACACAAAAAATGTGGAGATGGGAATGGATGTTTTCATGAAAATAATGAAATTATAGACAAAAAACACAGGGCTGTTGACATTTCTCTCTCCTCCTGTGGCATTCTTGAGTGCTCTAACCACATCTCCAAAAGACCTAGAAACAAAACAGAAGCAGTGAAATAAGAAGCTCTTGGAGTGAAAGCCAGCCCACACAGGAGATGTCTCCTGTAAATGCCCAAAACCTGCAGGATGCAGGAGGGCTCTGCCAGAAGGCAGATGATGCATTTTCCTCTCAAGTGCCTGGGCACGGCACCTGTTCCTGAAGCATTGGGGTTTACTGCCTCAGCTCCTAAAGGGAGTTTGTTCTTTCATCTTGGGTGTCAGTTTCTAAACTGTGTGGTTCCTATCCTAACCACAGATTATTTCCTTCAGCAAACCATGGGAAAGAAATGTTCCTGAGAACTGTTATCTGACAGCTTTGATAAGGGGGTTGCCCTTTCAGGCAAGCAAGATTCTTCTTTTTTCATTAGTGTGTCAGCATGATTTTGAGACATACAGAAATGCTAAAGAAATTAACACAGAGCTGTCCCACATTTGAGAGACAAGGAGGTCTTCCAGGTCCTGCTCCTTGATGCAGGCAAGACCTCGGCAGCATGAAGATGTCTCTGACAAAGCACTCTGAGCACACTCACAAATTCTGAGCAGCACTGAGAGATGGGACAATCTATCCCCAGGGTGTGAAGATGTTTCCAGCTGGCCTGACTTCACACTGGATAGACATTTCCACCAGAAAAACTCCTGGCCCATGGTTGTGCAGAAGTAACTGCGTTTGGACTCACCCGCTGCCAATACGTCCCCTTTCTGTGTATTTAATCACAGGGTTTTCCATGGTCACCATTCTCCCTGAGGGAAACAAAATGCAAGATGCTCACTTTTAAGCAGAGATCCCAGCTTCCAGGAGATACAAAAGGCAGCCCCACTGTCTGGGGCTCTGAGCCCTTTGTGGTCAGCTGGGTAACAATAGTAACAACCACAATAGCAAAAACAAACCAAAAGAAAACAAACAAACAAACCCCACAAAAATAAGCAAAACAAAACAACAACCCTTCCCCCCCAACAAAAATGACAAAAATAAATCCCCAGCCAAAAAGACAAAACTCCATAACCAGTCAACTTCTGTGAGGTTTGTTTGCTCTGATGACTATTTGGGAGTCAGGAATCTAAGGAGAATTTAGGAAGCTAAAAATTGTGTTCAGTTTGGCCACTAGCACACAAGACTTGTCCAGATGATTTGCTAGCTCGCAGCCTTCATCTGGTTCAAGAAAAATCCGTGCTTCAGCCTTTAGCAGAGAGGGAAGCTCAGGCAAAGCCAAGCCAGTCCAAGCTGCCCTCAGAGGCAGCAGGAACACCCAGAGCGCTCCCTCGCTGCCTCAGAGCACAGCACTTCCTCTGGGGAGTCCTGAATGTCCCCAGTGGGACACCAGACTCAGGAGGAGCATTTGGTACAGCTCTGCTGACACCTGCACAGAGTACACGGTCCCTCAGACAAGAAATACGCCAGACTTAGCCAGTATCTCCAGATACTTCTCAATCTCCAGTTTCGGAGCAGCCGTGCTGCTGTCAGACCTGGAAATGAACAAACTGCCCCAGCTCGAATTCCCAGGTTCAACAGAATAGATTCCCCCAGGTAACGCTGCTGCAGCAGCAGGTTTAGTGCCAGAGCCCATGGAGGTGTGCTGAACCTGTAGCACTTCTGGTGGGGACAGTTCCTGTGCCTCACGCCAACCTTGGGGCCCTTCATTGCCAGTTGTTTTCTGGAAGTCTTTGCGGTCTGCCAGGTGAGATGTTGACACTTGCACCTCAAGTCAGAGAACAAAGCAATCAGAGACTACAGCTTGTCCCTATCAGCCAAGAGTCATTGACTGTGAGCAAAGGGAAAGAACAGATTTACAAGGGATACAGACAGCTTGTTTCAGTCCTCCTCTGGGTCACCATGTTCCCCTGTAAAGAAACAGAGAGAGCAGGAACAGGCCAGCAGGAATCAATTTGGATGATTGCTGGCCAAAAGCCAAAGAACAAGTCCCACTTTCCAGGGCAGCACTTGAGATCCAGCACAGCAGGAAATGTCCTTCAGAGTGACTGTGATATATACTAGAGCAGGATGGCACTCAGAGGCACGGCCCCACTCCCTGCTGCTCTGCAGAGGAAAAGCAAGAAGGGCAGAAAACAGCAGTTTGGTGACTGCAGTGGCTGTCCCTCCATCACTCACTTGCTTTTGTAGAGCCTGAGGGAGGCGATTAACTTTCTCTCTGATGATTTTCATTTCTTCTTCCAGCCTCTTCTTCCTTGCCTTTTTCCTAGCCTCAGATTCCTGCAGCTCTGCCTGCACATCTTCCTTGATGGTCTGTAAACAGCAATGGAGAGGAAGTTTCATGAGCGGAGTGGCTGCCATTCTTTCTCTCACCTGGTTTTGTTGGTCGCCCCTGTGCTGATGGAGATTCATCTCCTCTTGAATTCTTCTCATGTCTTCCTTGTTCTTTCTCTTCACTGCCATGATGGCACTCTGAGCTTCGGGCAGCTCTGCTTGTGGCTCTGCCTTGATGTCCTGTACACACAAATGCACAGCAAGTGACTGGGAGCTGCCATCAGGCTCAGCTTTTTCCTCTTGCAGCCTCAAAATCACATCTATTCAGCCACGAACTTTCTGCTTCCCTACCCACCTCTGCTTCCACTGCAAACCTCCTGTCCCAGTGCTGATCTCTGCAGATTCCAAGGCTCTGTGCTTTCAGTGCCTGTGGGACTCCTGGCCTCCTCAGGCCCTAGAGCTCTGTTTTATGCCCCTCTTCCTGCCCTTCCCTCTGTCACCTCGCGAGTCAGGCTTACCTGGTCATTTCCTGTGGCTCTTCCACCTGCTGCCTGAGCTGCTCTTCCTGCTCTCGGGCTGGGAACAGCTCTCCCTGAGCCTGGCATGGCATCTTTGATAAGCAGTCTGCTCCTGCTCTTTCTCTAGAAAGACCTGCACAGAAAGCAAGAGACGATGGGTTTCGACTTCCTGTGTGATATTTGTGAGCCAAGACTCAAAGGCTGATGGGCTCACACATTCCCAAAGCTCTGTGCTGCTGCTCTCCTGGGTCATTCTCTGCCCGTGGGGAGGCACAGATTCCAAAGTGACCCTGGCACTACAATCAGGGGCCATCTGGCACTGAAGCTCCAACAGCCTGTCAGGGAAGGTGTGGCATTCCTCAAGGCTCTGGTGAGGGCCTCCCTCTGCTCCTGCCATGTCCTCTTTGTCTTTCAGTAGTGACTGACACCCAGCCCCGTCCCACAGCTCCATCCTGGCTCTGCAGGTGGCTTCCTGGCTGAGCTCAGCCCTTGGGAGAGACACTTCTGCAGTTCACGTTCTCCTCAGGCCTGCACCAGCATTCCTGCCTTCCTGACGTCTACACTCTTGTTAGAAATCCTCGTCATTCAGGAGATAGGGATGCGTGCAAAGATACTTTGATGTATGTCACAGAGCTTCTACAGCCGCCTCAGTATATGGAAGAGGACCAAGGTGTTTTTTCTCCCTCTTTTGTCAACTGAGAATTCTGACCAGCAGTAACAGAGACTCTCATAAGGCCCCATTAACGAATGCACTTACACACCCTTGGGGATGCCAGTGAAGGAAACCGTGTGTCCTGTAATACATGTATGACCAGAGTCACCAAACACCACTGAACCATGGAATTGTTCCACCTCTCTAGGACAAGCAGAAATTTAAAGAATTAAGTGGGGACTTCAGGGCAGAAGAGGCCAGAGGAGGAAAACAGCTTTGAGGGGAAAAAACCCATATCTGGAGGGGGAAACATCTCTGCCTGCTCAGAACTGGTACACGGAACATGTCTCTAATCCTCTCCTGAAAAGGATGCTTTAGGTGAGGTTTGCACCTCCAACATCCTTGGGCCAGAGATGGCAAAATTGAATTATGTAAAAGTTACATAGATAGATAGATAGATAGATAGATAGACAGACAGACAGACAGGTAGATCTCACTACTATAATCTGTCTTTACTGTCCTCTCTCACATCAAAACTTGGTAGGCAGTGCCCCCACTCAGCAGCAATCCTGAGATTGCTGTCCTGTTACTGCAATAAACCACACTCTTGGGGAATCTGGAGCTTGTAGGTACTTATGGAAAACGATTGACCCAGAGCATTGCACTGAGAACTGCACTCTTTCTGCATCTGTGCTTGAGCAAGTTCTTCTCTTGGACTCAACCACACTGACACTGCTGAAGTGGCTGTAATCAGAAATGCTGCCCAGCCCCTCCCAGCCCCTCTGATCTCTGAGGACCAGTTGGAATAAAAGGCCAATGATATCCTGCTCAATTCCCGAACACAAAACAAATTGATTCCCTGGGCTGCAAAAAGCCACAGGCGTTGATAACCTGAAAGTGATCTCAAATGCCATACTGGCTGGCCAAGAAATACACAGTTTCATCTGTACCAAGGTGCTAGCACTGAATGATGTCTTGTCATGCAAAACTCTTTCATCCTACAGCAGTGACACCTTAGAAATTAAAATTCTAGCAGAACCAGTACCAGTCCTGTAAAAGGGCAGAAAATAATGAGGAAAAGCAGCATGGATGGGAAAAAAAGAAAATGAAGAAACCTCATTCTCCAAGCAAAGACAAAACAGCAGTTAAAAAAAAGGGGGGAAAAAGTAACTACAAAAAGTGGCTAAAATAGTTCAGTGGAGAGAGTAGAAGCTGAAGGTCCCCTCACGAGCCTCCCGTTGTCCAGGCTAAAGCTTCCTCAGCACCTCGTCACTGGGCTTGTGCTCCACACCCTTGCCCAGCTCCTGTGTCCTTCTCTGCACCCGCTCCAGCCCCTCAGTGACGTTCTGCTTCACAGGGCCCACAACTGCACACAGCAGTCACTGCAGCTGCGGCCGCAGCGCTGCCCAGCACAGGCCGACGCTCACTGCCCTGCTCCTGCTGCCCCTCTGCTGCTCACACAGCCCACCCTGCCCTTGGCCTTCTTGGCCACCTGGCCACAGGCTGCCTCACGTTCAGCTGCTCTGGACGGGCAGCACCCCTGGCTCCTTTTGGCCCACACAGCTGGCCAGCCACAAAGTTGCCCATCTGACTTCAAATACTGCATCCTCCATTTCAACACGTCCCTCCTGTGCAGAGCAACACAAGACCGCACTCAAGGACTTGCAGCTTCACCCCCACTCCAGGCTCCAAGGCACTTTCCAAAGCTGCAGACTTCACCGCGAAACAGATCCACAGAAACTCGCCGCTTCTGCCTTTTGCCTGACAAGAAGGCTTCGCAACTGCGCGGTTCCTTTCCTTGGCCACATGGGACAGAAATGGCCCCCCACAGCTTCAGGGACAGTGCAGTCATCTCCTTGCAGCTTATCAAAAGCCAAAAGACAGCTGGGCCAAAAGAGTCTGTACGAGTGAAGAACTCCCTCAGGAATACTGCAGAACACTTCCACAAGCCAACCACACCTTTCCACGATGGAAAAACCAACATAGCCCTGGGATCTCCAGCACTGCCATGTGTGCCCTTGGCCAAAGCACTGCAGAAGCCCAGAGATAGAGCGTCACTGAGTCAGGCAGCCAAAGGGTCATCCAGAGCCCCCAGCTCTTCGGTGCCTCAGCATGACAGGTTAAAGGCCAATTTTGAGCCGTCACTGCCCGCAGGAAATGGCTACATCCTGCAGGACTCCAGCACTCGGCATCCTTGGCCAGCAACACAAAGTGCTGGCTGCTCAGAAACTTGCACCTCTGCCTTGCACTAAAGACAGCAGCACCCACAACTGGCACTTAGTCTCTTGGAATGATCGGGCTGTGCTGTGAGCACAGCTGGATGCATGTGGTTGTCCTGCTCACTTTGCTCCTTTTTGGCTTCTTGTCCAGGAGCAGAGGGAGCCAGGGGAGAGACGGCTGTTGCTTTTGTCATCTGTGGCAAGACAGAATCATGAGGGACAGGCTGTTACCTACCATTTCTAACCTAATTTCTCCTCGCATCTACAACCAGAACTTCTAAGGAGAACTCATCAACTGTGTCACAATGGTCTTTTGGTTCCATGACCCCCCAATGCATCATAATGGTCTCCACAGTTCTATGAGGCCCCTTGGTGTCACAATGGACCCTCTGTAGATGGGGCCTCACAGTGTCACAATGGTCCCTACCTTCCATGGAACCATACAGCTTTAGTATGGTCCCCCTGTTCCATGAGGCGAGCGAAATATCACAGTGCTCTCCATGATTCCATGAAGCCCAACAGTGTAACAATGGTCCCTTGGTCTCACAGGGCCCCACAGTGTCACAATGGTCCCTTGGTCTCACAAGGCCTCACGGTGTCACAATGGTCCATGCATTCCATGAGCCCTGTGCTCCTGCATTCCCCCCTCCCCTTCTCAGGCCGCCCGGCCAGCTCAGAAATGCTCCTTGGGCCTCGGCCTTGGCCAACAGCCCCTGGGCTCAGCTCCTCTGCAGCTCAGCACAAACACTGTCTGCTCCAGGCTCTGCTGCTGCCCAACCAGCTCCTGGTTGCTGTAGGAACAGCCCTGGGAACCGGTTTTGTTCCCTCAGTGCCACAACATGCCTGTTCTCACACTGCCAAAGAAAGCTGTTGATGCCAAGTGCGGCCAGGAGGAACCATTGCTGTGACTGAAGTCCCTCTCTTGGGGCCCTACAAACAGCGCTGCAAAAGGAGCCCCTTGGAGCTCTCCCGGGCCAGCGACTCCCTCTGAGTGGGGCCTCTCCCAGCCAGGAACTCTCCCGTTTGCTGCACTCGGGGATCCTGAACAAGGACAGAGCCTGGGCTGATCCCCCCACTCCTCCAGGCTCAACCCTTCACCCACTGGGGAGATGCCAAAGCATCCACAGGGAGCATTTCCTGCCCTCAGGGGAATTTCTCACAGGTGCCTTGCACTGACTCTTTGTGTCTGTGTGCACACAGGAGTGCCTGTGCTGGGGAAATGTGGCAGAAATGCTGCTCTCGGAGGGGTTGGAGTGCCTTGGATAGCTGACCCAGTCAGATATCCAGTTTTCAGTAAGTAAGGTTACGTCACGAGGTCTAAGCTAAGTTAAACGCGGCTAAGAGTTGTTCTTTTACTAAGTTGTTAAGTGTAATTTAAGTTATTAGCTAAATTAAATATTGTGAAGTGTTATTCCTTGGTTAAATGCTAAATCATAGGTTATAAATTAGGTTAAATACTGTTAAGTGCTGTTCTTTTATTAAACTCTGATGTTTAAGGTATCAGTTAAGGTTAAGGTATAAGTTCAGTCCTGTTAAGTTTAAGCTCTGTTAAGCTTTAAGGCCATATGCCTTTTATCCTTGCCCTCACTGTCCTTATGTCACACACACACACACACACACACACAAGGACAGTTCTCAATTCATTTCTGCTTTGATTGCCTGGATTTTGTTTGGTTTTGTTGTTGCTTTGTTTCATTGCTGTGCCTGAAGTGTCCAGTTAGGAGCAGAGTGACTCTTGCCAAAGAACTTTGTGGTGCCATTGCTTAATATTAAATCTGGTTTTTGCTGATCCCTTGCAGGGATTTTTTCAGTGCTCTAAAGCCCTCATTTGTAGCAGGGTGAAGGAGCCCTGGCCCAGGCTCTGGCCCTGGGGGACACGGGGACACTGCCGGGGGGCCCCTGTCCCCCTGTCCCACCCCCCAGGGCCCAGCCCCCGTCCCCGTGTCAGGCTCTGGGGTCGATCTCGTGGAACATCCTCTGGGGGAGGCTGCGGCGCCGGGGGCGGGGGGACAGGGGGGACAGGGGACCCCGCTGTGCACGAGCAGTGTTGGACTGCTCTGGGGGAACTGTGAGGGGGGCTGGGGCAGAGTGACCTCCCCAGTGACCTCACACAGCCCCTGTGAGGTCACACAGCTCCTGTGATGTCACACAGCATCCTGTGATGTCACACAGCCATCCTGTGATGACACAGCCCCTTGTGATGTCACAGCCCATATTGTGATGTCACAGATAATGCTGTGATACCACACAACCTACCCTGGGATGTCACACAGCCATTCTATGATTTCACAGGGAGGTCTGTGATGTCACACACATACCCTGTGATGGCAGAGTCCATTCTATGATGTCCAGCCTATGATATAACAGAGCCTAATGTGCGATGTCACAGGCAACTCTGTGATGACACACACAACTGCTCTGTGATGTCACAGCCTGCTCTGTGATGTCACAAAGCCCCTTAATAATATCATGGGCCAGTGCTGGAATACCATTCTGTGATATCATAGAGCTGCACTGTGATGTCACAGAAGATTCAGTGATGTCACAAACTCACCATGTGATATCACAGACTTTTCTGTGATGTCACAGCTGGTCCTGTGATGTTACTCAGTCACACAGGGATGTCATAACTTCCTCAGTGATGTCACAAATCCCTCTCTGTGATGTCATACTGCCAACGTAATATAACAGCACACACTTTCACATCACAGCCTGCTCTATGTCATACAGCCATGCCATGATGTCACAGCCTGCTCTGTGATGTAAGACATTCCCCTCTATGATGGTGTAGCTGCTTGCTGACCTCAAACAACAAACTGTGATGTCACAGCCCAATCTGTGACCTCACACAGCCCACTCTGTGCTGTCACACAGCCCCTTGCTGACATCACAGCTGCTCTGTGCCTCTAGGACACAGCCACAGAGGTGCTGCTGTGACACAGCCCCCTCTGGGACATCCCCCAGCCCCTGCCAGTGCTGAGCCCCTGTCAGCTCTGCCTGTGCCCTGCTGGTGTCCCTGAGCTGCCCTGGCAGTGCCCCAGCCCTGCTGGGCTGTGCCCAGGAGCTGCTCCTGGCCAGAGCTGTCTCTCTGCAGTGCTGCCCTTGCCAGGAGCTGCCTCTGGGCCAGGAGCCCGGCCCAGCTCAGCAACACAGACACAGCAGCAGGACTTTAATCACCCTCTGGGGCTTTGCTGCTCTTTGCATCAGACTCAGTACCTCAGTGTGTGCTCAAAAACCTCTTAACAACTCAAAGTGAGATTGAAACACAGAAGATTTCTTGAAGGGTTAATGGTCCCATTGAAGGACAGGTCTGAGAAAGTGTCCCCAGGTTGAAGCCAGAGAAGAACACTGGAGGCACTGAAGACAGCTGGGGACAAGCAAGACAAATGTGTCTCTGATCCTGAGCAATCCTGCGCCTCTGTCCCTGCAGGCTGTCGTCATCCCCTGGCTGCCCCACCTGGCTGGCCCCTTCCTTTGCTGACAGCTCTGCCTCCTGCCTGCCTCTGCCTGCCCACACAAATTCTTGGGCTGCTCCAGGCTCCTTCTGGGGGACGTGTTGCACCACAGCCCTGCCCTGGCAGGGAAACTCCTTTCTCCCGCTGTCCAGTCTGGGCCTCCCCAGCTGCCCTTGGTGCCATTATTGCCTTCTCATGATTATATCCTCTATGAAGAAAAGCTCCAGCCTCTCTGACACCACCCTTCAATCCCTCCCAGGCTTTTCCTGTTCTGTCCTCAGTCTCCACACCACTGAGCCCAGAGCCACCACCTTCTACCTCCTGCTTATGTGATGAGGCCTCCAAACCCCATCTTGGGAGATTTCTGGGTCCTCTCCAAAGTCTGTGAAAATGGAAGAATAGTGGTTGAAATTATTTTTTCCCAAATCTTGCAGTGACAGAACAAGGGCCAGTATCTCTGAACTGAATGAGGGTGGATTTCATTTGTTAGAAGGAGGAAATATTTTCCAATTATGAGAGTGGCACAAAACTGCAATTATTTTTCCAGAGAAGTGGATTCCTCATCCCAGGAATTCTCCAAGAGCAGGAGCTTTGTGCAACCTGACCCAATGAAACCCTCTCATCCCCAAGCACAGAATTCCTGTTGTGTGGGTTCTCTGATGTGCTGGGTGCCCTCACAAAGCTTCTGGCCAGAATGTCTGCTGAGGGCAGCCAGGCTGCTGCAGGGGCAGTGACCTCACAGCCATCACCATGGCAGCCCTGTCCCCTGGGCCTGGCTCTCCCCTTTCCTCTGCGCCTGCCTTGTCTCTGCTGGCATGAAGAGTTTTGTCATTCATATCTTGTCCCCAAGGTGCTGGGGCCAATGGCTTCCCAGGCAGGCTCCTGGAGCAGAAGTGGCTTTTCAGAGCCCAGGCAGATATGAGCCCTGATGCAGCAGCTCTGCAGTGCTGGCCACCAGGCCGGGCTGCCAAGGGAGGCTTCTGGCCATGGCCTGCAAGCAGCTGCTGCTGCCAAGGTGCCTTTGGTGCCTCAGGCTCTGCCTGGCCCAGCTCCCAGCACGGCATCCTGCCCTTGTGCCCGAGCCCTTCCCTGTGCTGGGGCTGGCCTGGGGCTTTTCCTGCAGCGGGACCTGCCCTGCTGATGGCACAGGAAAGGCAGTTCCTGCTGGAGCAGGAGGCTCTGCCTGCAATGGGCTCCAACAACTCCAGCAAGGCCCTGTTTGCAAAGCCCCAGTGGGAAATTAAGGAGGGGGGGGTCATGCTGCTTTTGGGGTGAATAATGCTGAAAGCAGCCTGATTCCTCCATCCCAATGTTCCACATCCTCAGAGGGAGCTGTAGCTGTGGCAGAGCTGGAAAAATCCCTAGAGAAAGGAACAACCAAGGGACTGCACTGAGAGCTTCTGCAGAGCTGCTGAGCTGGCCCAGCCTGGGCACATCTGACTGACATGGCAGCACTTCAGACTAGAAAAGCCCCATTCCAAATTGTAATGGCAGTATCTCCTCACATTTCCCTTCTTGGGGGTTGTGGAGATTCCTCCCTGGAGCGGGGACAACCCTCGAGGTCACTGCTCCAGGCTGAACCAAAGGGATTTGCCCACGGTCATTGGTCTGGCGGAGTGACATCAATCTCTGCTTAAATAACTGGTTTTGTTTTAATAAAGTTGCTTTGAAATCACATCCAAGTGCTCTATACAATATAATATGTTACCACTCTTATATCTTGGTGTAATTATTTCTTATTAAGATAATTTTGTCTCATGATTGCTATAATAGATATTTATATAAATATCACTGGTTTGCCATCCTTAATCCTATGGGACAAATTCTGTAAAGGTTTAACTCTACCTTGATAATTCTTTACACATGAACACTTGAAAAGTCTGAGGACTGGACTGGAAGCAGCTGCTCCAAGGCTCCTCTCACAAAAGGAGCTTAGAAATCCTGGAGGTCCTTGGGGGTACTTGGGTGTCGATATGACAATCTGGTCAGAGACAGAGAAAAATAATAAGCTTTCCCATGAATTGTTCTGGGAACTTTTCGAGAGCTGAAGAAAAAGAATTGTAAATTATCCACAGGTGGTATTTGTAATAAGATGGTTTTTTTTCATAAAGTTGTTTGCTGAAGGATGTTGTCTTAATTAGCCAATCATGTTAAATGTGTTGAATAAATGATCAATGAGATCCACCTGTAGCAAACCAAGGTATAAAAGAAGATAATTGAAAAAAGAAGTGGCTTTTAGCCTTTAGCTTTCTGGTCTGAATCTGTGTCATCTCTGACTCAATGGTGATATTTGGGGATCTGTGAGGGCTATTGGGGGTCCTCTCTGCATGTCGTGTCCTAACGGGAGCTTCTCCAATAAGCTTTGTCTGAAGCTCCCACTGTGCCCATGACAGGAACCCCTGTGAGTGTCTGGGGCATCCTGGTTCATTGGCAGCCTGGGGACTCCTGGGATGTCACTATGGAATGGCTGTGACTGTCTCTGAGCACAGGGCTCTTTACCATCCCCAGAAACCCCTGGGAGGTGTCCATGGAGCCCCTGTCTCTGCCTGTGACATTCCAGCTCTTGAACAGCATGGAGACTCTTGGAAAGCCCCCATGGAACCCCTCTGAGTGTCTGTGACAAATCTGATCCTTAGCAGGCAACCATCACCAGGACCTATTTCTGTGGTCAGTATCCACGGCAACCATCACCAGCCCCCTGTTGCTAAGGTCAGTTTCCATGGCAACCATCCCCAGCCCCTGTTGCTAAGGTCAGTTTCCATGGCAACCATCCCCAGTCCCCTGTTGCTATGGTCAGTTTCCATGGCAACCATCCCCAGCCCCCTCTTGCCATGCTCAGTCCCTTGGCAGCTCCATGCAGACCCCATGCCTGGGGTGGTTGCCATGGACACCAGCTCAGCCCTGCAGCCAGAGCCCGTTGCCATGGCAACCATTGGCAGCCCCATCCCCAGGGTCATGGGATCCCAGATCCACAGAATTGGCTGAGCTGGGAGGGACCCATTGGGATCCTGGAGTCCAACTGCTGGCCCTGCACAGGACACCCCAACAATGCCAGCCTGGGCCTGGCAGCGCTGGCCAAACGCTGCTGGAGCTCAGAGAGCCTGGAGCTGGGAGCCTTCCCTGGGGAGCCTGGGCACTGCCCCAGCAGCCTCTGGGCAAAAACCTTTTCCTGAGATCCAACCTGAGCCTGCCCCGACTCAGCTGCAGCCGTTCCCTCCAGTCCTGTCCCTGGGCACCAGAGGGAAGAGATTCCCACAGCCCCAGCCAGGGACCCGCTCCCAAGGCTGTTGCCATGGCCAGCAGGTCTGGGACCAGCTGGGATGCTTGGTTTCCACGGGCTGGGGTTTAGGAATGGGATTCCCCAATTTCCTGCTCTGGCTAAAACCGCGCTGCCGCTCGTTGCCCTCCCACCTCCCATAGAAAGCACAAAAGGATCCTGGGCTGGGGTAAGAACAGTTTACTGGGAACAGCTACGAGACAAACAACAAACAGGAATAGAATCAATACTGGTAACAGAAGGGAAAAGAAAAACTTTCCACAGGGAAAACCAAAACACAACTCACTGGGCCATCCTGGCCATGTATTTCCTCCTGCCTGGGAAGGACACCCTTCTCCTCAGGGAGAGAGAAAGAGACCCTTCCGTGACCCTGGCAATGACCTGAGAAGAGAGTGAATATAATGACACGGCCCTAGCCAGACCCTCATGTTCTTCGATCCCACATCATGTGGTGCAGGGGCAGGAAAAGGGACAGATGTCTTCCCAGCATGGATCACAGTGAACATGGATCACAGGTCTCTTCCCAACATGGGTACTTCAATTGATTATGAAGTTGAAGCCAGGAACAAAGCTCTCCCTGCAGCTGGGGCATTTGCAGGGCTTCCCTTACTGGTGCTTCCTTTGGTGTCTGGTTAAGTTAGAACTGTGGGTGAAGCTCTTCCCACAAATGGGGCACTCGTAGGGCCTCTCCCCAGTGTGGATGCGCTGGTGTCTGATGAGGTGGGAGTTGTACTTGAAGCCCTTCCCGCAGTCGGGGCAATGGAAGGGCCTCTCCTGTATGTGAATTCTCTCATGCAGGAGGAGATTGGAGCTGGTTTGGAACCTCTTCTGGCACACAGGACACTCATAGGGCCTCTCCCCAGTGTGGATGCGTTGGTGGTTGACAAGTTTTGAGCTGCAGCTGAAGCCCTTCCCACACTCCCCACACTCGTAGGCCCATTCCCCAGTGTGGTTCATCTGGTGTCTGATCAGGTGGGAGCTCTGCCTGAAGCTCTTCCCACACTCCAAGCACTTGTAGGGCTTCTCCCCATCACGAAGCTGCTCATGAGCCACCAGCTCTGAGCTCTGGCTGAAGCTCTGCCCACATTCCTGGCACAGGGTAGGCATTTCCCCCTCAAAGCATCCTGGGCTGGATTTGCAGGCCCTCCTCCTGTGGGATCTCAGGGGCTTTTCCTCCCCCTTGGATTCCTGCCCCGTGGTGTTGCTCAAAACAGCCTCTTCCATGAGGTTCTGCCTTGGAGATTTGTCCTCCCTGGTCTCCATCCTCAGCTCCTTGTCTGGGGGAGGAAGGACAAGGTGAAGATAGGATTTGCCTCCGTGCCACAGGGAAGGGGAAAGAG
Source organism: Passer domesticus (assembly GCF_036417665.1). NCBI lineage: Eukaryota > Metazoa > Chordata > Aves > Passeriformes > Passeridae > Passer > Passer domesticus. Next base: position 331,392 of record NW_026990165.1, read on the forward strand.
ATCTCCCCAGTGCATCCCAAGCAGGACGGCATTGGCTGAGGGGTTGTCCTGCAGCCAGGGGCCATGCTGGGCTGGAGCAGGAGAGAGGGGGAAAGGGGCACTGACTTCCTCCTCACCTGCCTGGGTGTCCTGGGGCATCTTCCTCTTCTTCACAGCCTCCTCCTCCATCCGGCCAAGGTTTGGCAATGGGTAATTCTGGTCTGAGGAAAAATACAATGTATAAGCACATTGGGTTAAGGGGTTCCTCCTGCCCAAGTCCATCTCTGGTGTTGCGGCACATCCACAATGAGCCCCTATGAGCAACCTGCACTCCCAGAGCCCAGAGCACGCTTGCTTAACCTGCTGATGGACAAGGCCAGAGACGGGTCTGTGTGCACAGCTCCAAACGCAGTTTATTGCAATGTAGAGGGGCCAGGGACAGAGACAAAATGGGGCTGAGGACACAGGGTTTGATAAGGGGGGAAAGGGGCGGGTCTGAGGGCCAAGGGCCAATGGGAACTGAGCACAGGTGGTGCAGAGGAGGGGCAGCCAACTGGGGAACCAATGAGGTAACAGGGGCGGAGCATTGCAGTAAACCGGGACCAAGAGAGGGGAGAACATTCTAGGCGGAGTACATATAAGGAAAAATGGCAGCTGGACTGGGTGATACCCATGAAGCTGCTGCATTCACATGAGCCTGAAAATGCTGATGGTGAGACCATTGTCCTCAGAGGGGTGTCTCTCTCTGACTCTGGTCACCTTTGCCCTGAGCTATTGCAGTTCCAGTGTTGGGCCCCTGTGCCTGCACACTCTAGAAGTCACCAGGAATTTGGTGCCCATGTAAGCCTCCAAGACACCAAGATTTATTCCCCCAAAATACACAAATGACCAAGATTCAGCAAGAAACCCCAACCCTTAGTTTCCCCTCTCTGGTCTCTCCACTTTGGGCTCCTGGAGGCCCCCTGTCTGGGTTGCTGCGGGTCAGGTTTGTATTGGTGTTCCCCTCTCTGGGCTGCTGGGGCTCCTGGCAATCCCACAGGTTCCCCTTCTCTGGGCTCACCACTTTGGCATCACAGGCATCCCAGGGGTCAGCACTGGCCGGGGTCCCTGTTTCAGAGTCCTGGGGTATCCATGGCTCCCCCTGTCCATGCTGCCAACATGTCCAGGCTTCTGGAGCACCCCCAGCTCTCGCATTGCCCGTTTCTGCTCCCCCAGTGCCGGTTTCCCTGCCAGCCCTGCCGGTCCCGGGCGATCCCCAGGTGGCTCTGGGCTGACAGTGCAGCCCCTGGGCCGGGCAGAGCCAGCCCCAGCACGGGGGGACCCTGCATCCTCCGCTGCCTCGGCAGCCGCGCCCAGCGCCGGGCACGGAGCTCGGGCAGCCCCCGCCGCCCCCTGCCCAGGGAGCCCCGGGACCCCCGCAGCCGGGGCTGGCTCTGAGCGAGGCGGCCCCGAGCCCGGCTGCGTGGCCAGGGGGGCACGGCGAGCCCGGGGCCTCTGTGCCAGCGCTTCCCCCGCTCTCCCTCAGCCTTTGCCCGGCCCGGCCCCCGAGCACAGAGCTCTGCCCGGGGCTCCCGGCCCGAGGGGCGGCTCCGGGCCCGCCCGGCCGCTCCCGGCTCCCACAGCCCGCCCGGGGCCGCCAACAAAACATCCCAGCACCAAATCCACAAACCAGCCACTGCCACCCTGTCCTGCTGCGCCTTCCCAGGGACCCCAACCCCGCGGCAATGCCCCCGGTGCATCGGGACAAAAAGCTGCTCCAGCCCCTCGGAAGCCCCAGCTGCGGCCCGTCCCTGGCACAGCGGTCCCGGCAGCTGCCCCGCTGCCGCAGCTGCGGCTCTGGAGCAGGGAGGCTCTGCGGGACCCCCGGGCTGGGCCCCCTCCCAGCCCGTGCCCGCCCCGCACCTTCAGCCCGGCCTCTCTCGCTGCTCCGGCTCCTGCACAGTCCCCGCTCTCCATTCCTTGGCCCCCGGGGCTCTCCTCTGGGGCTCCTACAACACCCGGCAATGGAAAATAATCGATTTTGGTGCTCTCCGGACAGGCCACAACTGAAACTTTGTTCCCTTTGCTTGGCTGCAGGGACCCCAGGGCGTTTTCTGCACACAGTCCCAGCCCCCAGCGCTTGCTGAAGGCGCTCCTTGTAAATGTCACCGTGCCAGGGCCCTGTCCTTGCTGTCACCTGCTGGGGCTGGCCATGCACAGAGCTCCTGGACTTGCATTTCCAGCTGCTGTGCAGCCAAAGCTGAGGCATCTGCAGCTGCCTGAATGCAAAAACTGCAATAGGAGCCTCTCTCCAGGGGGAAATCTCCCCTCGTGTGCCAGCCCCTGGCAATGCTGCCATTCTCTGCTGCTGCTGCTGCTGCTGCTGCTGCTGGGGCACTCGGGGCTCTGGCTGAGCAGCAAAGGTGACCCTGAGCCAGGAGCTTTCCTTGGCTGCAGCAAAGCCTCAGCACACAAAGCCCTTCCCGGCGCTGTGCCCTGCACCAGCAGGGATTGTGCCAGCTGAGCTGACCCAAAATTTCTTCTCCCAGGCAGCTTTAGGACACGCGACATGGAGAAGCCAGAGCCCAGTCTCAGCTTTGTGCAGTCCTCCAGAAGAATCCTATGTGTGAAGCAGCCTGGGAACAGGGTTTGGTGTCAGGGGAGGGGAACTCAGAGCCCTTTTCTGCCCTGTGGGCTGAGGGTCTGCATTTGCAATGGCCCTGCAGCTGCCAAAGGGGCTCAGCTGAGAACAGTTCTGCTGAAAGTCTGTCCTAAACCTGCTTTTCCTGCAAATGTGCTTAATGAATCCTCAACTTTTGTAACTCCCTGTCTTGTGTGAGTGCAGGTGTGACAGCTGAAGGATGGAAGAGCTCTGCTGGGGGGAAGTTCTCTTTTTCTTTTTCTTGTTTTTTTTTTTTTCCCTTTGGTTTGGTTTTAATCTTTGTTTTGGTTTGGTTTGTTTATTTTTGTTGGCTTTTATTTTTTTTGTTTGGGTTGGGTTTTTTTTTTTGTTTTTGTTGTTGCTTAGGTGATAGGTTTTTTGTTTTCATATAGTGTTGTTAGTTTTTTTGTTGGTTTTCTGCAACTGTGTCTGACACCTGTCTGTGGCACTGTGCAGGTGGCCAGAGGGACCTTCCCCAAGCTGTGTGCAGAGGAATCCACATCAGCCTAGGCCGGGCTGGTGTCCTAGGTTGACTATATGATGCTTTTATCCCCAATCGTCTTGTTCTGTTTATACTGAATAATAAGTTTTACACCTTTAAGACTCTCTTCCAGACAGTGAGGAGGGGAGGGAAGAAGCGCGCAGTTTGTTTTCAGACTGCTCTCACTCCTCCACATTCCTGCTCCTGGACTGTGTTGTCTGCGGATGGACAGACAGCCGGACAGAGCTCCTTTTTCCCTTTTTTTTTTTTTTGCTTTTAGTTAGTTTTAGCTAGCTGAGGCAAAGAAGCTCCCTGGACTGTGTTTTTTTCCTTTTTGCTTGGGCCTGTTCAAGCCTGCTCTGCACTCAACACCCAGAAGAGCACTGGGAGCTCCACCTGTGGCCCCCCTGGCCAGGCCTGGGCAGCAACATTTCCAGCACCAGAGAGACTGATCAGAGACTGAGTGAGCCGAGCTGCAACCCGGGGAGGGGACTGTTCTGAGTTTGTTTTCTTTGGAGCAGTGAGAAGTTTTATCGTTTAATATTGTTTGGTTTCTATTGTTTAATAAACAGTTTTCTTTCCACTTTTTCTCCAAGGAGATATTTTCTCCTGAACCGGTTGGAGGGGGGAGGGGCAATTGAATCTGCTTTTGTAGAGAAGCCCCTTTGGGGGTTATCTCCCAAACTTGCCCTAAACCAAGACAAATACAGCTAGTGGTGCCCAACGCGTGGCTTGAGAAAGTGGAAAAGAACCCTTTATTGATTGCAGATTGGTTGTGCTTGCTGTGTAGTAGGTTAAAGCACACAGTAGCCATGTTATTTGAATTTGTAATGTCTCTTGGGGAGGCCTTTATGTGGCTCTGGTCTCTAGACCTTTTTGAGGTTTCAATACCTTTCTGGTCACTAGGATTATTGTCCCTATCATGTAGTTTTTGCGGTAAAGGGGCATGGATTAGATTAGCTATTGTGTTAGCCTTGGTGATAATGATTTATAGGGCGTTTACAAAGATACTGGCGTCTGTTTACGATATGTATGGTTTATGGTTTCTTCGTCCCACCCTGCATCCCAGTTGTAGCAGTATGTTTTGGGAATTTATTAGTAATTGCACCCAGCTGGTTAGAGGAGGAGCAGGGAATGAGGCTTTCCAGCCTTTCCTTTCCTTCTTCTCCTTTGAATCTGTTATGTCACTTGTAGAGAATGTTCAGTTTCCCCTGAATATTAAAGAGACCATCTTTCTGGCATTTAATCTGGTAGGCTTCCTCTATATGGTCTGCAGCTTCTCTAGAATGAGGGCTGAGATGTCTAGAAGAGCTGATGAGACCCCTGACCCAGAAGTAGACCCACGTGTGGAGAATCCTGAGTGGGGTGCAGAATGGGAAAATATGGGCCAAATCCTGAAAGAATTCTCTGACCCTATGGTCTGGGACTTTCCCCATGAAAAATTCAGAACCCAGCTGAGGTAGGGAAATATCTGAAAGAGAAATATCATGATGACCCTAAAAAGAAAAGGATCATTGCAATGAGCTGAGCCCTGGCATATGCTTATCGCACACTGCTAGATACTCTAGGGCAGCAGACAGAGGAAGGGGGGCAGGGAGATACATCAAGAGCTATCCCAGTCGCTCAGGTTGCAGCCAACACCCCAGGCTCAAAGCCAGCAGCTAAACCACATAGTGAGCCTAAGCCAGCAGTTAAACCAGACAATAAGCCTCAACCAATGGCTGTTGCTACTAGCACTAGAAGTGGGAAGTGCACAGACAAGACCGATCGACCAGTGGATGATGATGATGATGATGCAGGAGAAGGACCCTCAACATTTCCTGACATAAAATCAGGAGTCAAAGCAACTGGCACAAGATCAGAAGCCAATATTGAGTCCTTCTCCCTGAAGGACCTGCATGGCCTAAGGAAGGATTACACCCGACTATCTGATGAATCCATAATTAGCTGGTTAGTCTGTCTTTGGGATGCTGCAGTTGAGGCTACAATTCTGGACGGCACAGAAGCGAGGCATTTGGGATCCCTGTCACATGATCCTGTCATCGACCAAGGCATGATGAGGGGGGCTAACCCTCACAGCCTCTGGGCACGGGTCTTGGACAGTGTAGCACAAAGATACCTGTGTGCCGATGATCTCTACATGCAGCAAACACAGTGGAAAACCATAGAACAAGGGATTCAACGCTTGAGGGAAATGGCAGTGGCGGAGATTATATTCTCAGATGACATAACAACTAGGAATCCAGACTTGGTACCATGCACGTCTGTGATGTGGCGAAAACTGGTACGACTTGGGCCACATGAATATGCATCTGCTCTAGCTATTATGAAGCGGGATGACATGGATGAGACCGTGCTTGACATGGCAAGGAAGCTCCGAGCTTATGCAGATGCTGTACATGGCCCAACACATGCCAGAATCGCAGCGGTGGAAACACGTCTGCAGAGATTAGAGGATAAGATAGAGGAGAATCATAAGAAGCTCAGAGAGGAGATTAAAGAAGACCTTCTCCAAATCTCGGCAGTACAGATCAGAGGTTCTGGTACCCAACGCAGACGTTCCCCAGATGGAGAGAGAAGGTACACCCCACGAGCTGAGCTGTGGTTCTTTCTGCGTGATTGTGGAGAAAACGTGAGGCTATGGGATGGAAAATCCACCGCTGCTCTGGCCCGAAGGGTGCGTGAATTGAAGGAAGACAGGGCTCAGAGAGGAAGTTCCACCACAAGGAAAGCAGCTCCAGTTGCCCATAGCCGAACTGCCAGGTATGATGATGATGATGACATGTCTAATCCCCTTGAAGGAACCTCTAAGACATATGCCCAAGGAAAGAAGGATAACCAGGCTTAGAGGGGCCCTGCCTCTAGCCAGGTAGAGGCTAGGGAAAATGGTGTTTTCTGGACGGTGTGGATTCGTTGGCCTGGCACATCGGAACCACAAGAGTATAAAGCTTTGGTCGACACTGGTGCACAGTGTACCATAATTCCATCAAGGCACGTGGGGACAGAATCCGTTTCTATCGCTGGTGTGACAGGGGGATCACAAGACTTCACTTTGGTGGAAGCTGATGTGAGCTTGACTGGGAATGAGTGGAAGAAACATCCTATTGTGACTGGCCCAGAGGCCCCATGTATCCTGGGCATAGATTATCTGCGAAGTGGGTATTTCAAAGACCCAAAAGGACTGAGGTGGGCATTTGGGATAGCAGCTGTAGTGACAGAGGGCGTCCAGCAATTGAATACCTTGCCTGGACTGTCTGAGAATCCATCTACAGTAGGGCTTCTGAAGGGAGAAGAGCAACAGGTACCAATTGCCACTTCCACAGTGCATCGTCGACAGTATAGAACCACTCGAGATGCTGTGATTCCTATCCATAAGATGATCCGAGAGCTAGAGAGCCAAGGGGTGGTCAGCAAGACCCACTCACCCTTCAACAGCCCCATCTGGCCTGTGCGTAAATCTGAAGGAGAATAGAGACTGACGGTTGACTACCGTGCATTGAATGAAGTGACTCCACCACTGAGCGCTGCTGTGCCAGACATATTAGAGCTCCAGAATGAGCTTGAGTCCAAGGCAGCGAAGTGGTATACCACTATCGATATTGCCAATGCATTTTTCTCCATTCCGCTGGCAGCAGAATGCAGGCCTCAGTTTGCCTTCACCTGGAGAGGTGTGCAGTACACTTGGAACCGGCTGCCCCAAGGGTGGAAGCACAGTCCTACCATCTGCCATGGACTGATCCAGAGTACACTAGAAAAGGGTGAAGCTCCAGAACATCTGCAATATATTGATGACATCATTGTATGGGGGAAGACAGCAGCAGAAGTGTTTGAGAAAGGAGAGAAAATAATCCAGATTCTCCTGAAAGCCGGTTTTGCCATCAAGAAGAGCAAAGTCAAGGGACCTGCTCAAGAGATCCAGTTTCTGGGAGTGAAGTGGCAAGACGGACGACGTCAGATTCCCACTGATGTCATCAACAAGATAACAGCAATGTCTCCACCATCCAACAAGAAGGAAACACAAGCTTTCCTAAGCACCATTGGTTTTTGGAGAATGCACATTCCTGAGTACAGTCAGATCGTGAGCCCTCTCTATCTAGTCACCTGTAAGAAGAACACTTTCCACTGGGGCCCTGAACAGCAACAAGCCTTCATCCAGATTAAGCAGGAGATCGCTCATGCAGTAGCCCTTGGCCCAGTCAGGACAGGACCAGATGTGAAGAATGTGCTCTACTCTGTAGCCAGGAAGCATGGTTTGTCCTGGAGCCTGTGGCAGAAGGTGCCTGGGGAGACTCGAGGCCGACCACTGGGATTTTGGAGTCAAAGCTAAAGAGGGTCTGAAGCCAACTATACTCCAACAGAGAAGGAAATTTTAGCAGCCTATGAAGGAGTCCAAGCTGCCTCAGAGGTAATAGGCACTGAAGCACAACTCCTCCTGGCACCCCGACTACCAGTACTGGGGTGGATGTTCAAAGCAAAGGTTCCCTCTACCCACCATGCCACCAGTGCTACACGGAGTAAGTGGATTGCTCTCATAACACAGCGCGCCCGTATTGGAAAGCTGAATCGCCCTGGGATTCTGGAAATAATTACAAACTGGCCAGAAGGTGAAAACTTCAGTCTCACTGATGAAGAGGAACAAGAAGTGACACGTGCTGAAGAAGCTCCTCCATATAACCAACTGCTAGCGGAAGAAACACAATATGCTCTTTTTACTGATGGTTCCTGTCGCATGGTAGGAATGAATCGGAAGTGGAAAGCAGCCGTATGGAGCCCCACACGACAGGTCGCAGAGGCCACTGAAGGAGAAGGTGGATCAAGCCAACTTGCTGAACTCAAAACTGTTCAACTGGCCTTGGACATTGCTGAAAGAGAGAGGTGGCCAAAGCTCTACCTCTACACTGATTCATGGATGGTAGCCAACGCTCTGTGAGGATGGCTGGAGAGGTGGAAAGAGGCTAATTGGCAGCGTAGAGGAAAACCAGTTTTGGCTGTTGAAGAGTGGAAAGACATTGCTACCAGGGTAGGGAGGCTACCTGTGAAGGTCCACCATGTAGATGCCCATGTCCCCAAGAGTAGAGCTAATGAGGAGCATAAAAACAATGAGCAGGTAGACCAGGCTGCAAAGATAGGGGTGTCCAAGATAGACCTAGATTGGGAGCACAAGGGAGAGTTATTCCTAGCTCGATGGGCCCATGATGCCTCAGGTCATCAGGGTAGAGATGTCACCTATAAGTGGGCACGAGACCGAGGGGTGGATTTAACCATGGACAGTATTTCTCAGGTTATCCACGACTGTGAGACGTTGCTGCCATCAAACAGGCCAAGAGGGTGAAACCCCTATGGTATGGTGGGCGGTGGTCCAAGTACAAGTATGGGGAGGCCTGGCAGATTGACTACATCACACTGCCCCAGACACGCCAAGGCAAGCACTACGTGCTCACAATGGTAGAGGCCACCGCGGGATGGTTGGAGACCTATCCTGTGCCTCATGCTACTGCCCGTAACACCATCCTGGGCCTTGAAAAGCAAGTCCTGTGGAGACATGGTACCCCTGAGAGGACTGAGTCAGACAACGGGACTCATTTCAAGAACAGCCTTATCAGCACCTGGGCCAGAGAACATGGCATTGAGTGGGTGTACCATATCCCCTACCATGCACCAGCTGCAGGAAATGTGGAAAGGTACAATGGGCTGCTAAAAACCACCTTAAAAGCCTTAGGTGGGGGATCTTTCAAAAATTGGGAGCAGCATCTGGCAAAGGCCACCTGGTTAGTTCATACCCGAGGCTCTACTAACCGAGTGGGCCCTGCCCAATCTGAGCCTTTGCACAGTGTAGATGGAGACAAAGTCCCAGTGGTACATGTCAGGGGTTTGTTAGGGAAGACAGTTTGGATCAATCCTGCCTCGAGTACAGACAAACCCATTTGCGGGGTTGTTTTTGCTCAGGGACCAGGTTGCACATGGTGGATAATGCAAGAAGATGGAAGAACACGATGTGTACCTCAGGGAGATCTGATTGTTGGGTGAGAACCATGTATAAATATCACTGTTTGCTGAATGTTGCCACCATTGTCTGTGTATAGCTGTATATTAGATGTATAATGTATGTGTTTGTAGAGTTAGAATATATATATTAGTTTTAGTAGTAAGGTGATGATATGGGGATAAGGGGTGGAATGTCCTGGGTTGACTATATGATGCTTTTATCCCCAATCGTCTTGTTCTGTTTATACTGAATATTAAGTTTTACACCTTTAAGACTCTCTTCCAGACAGTGAGGAGGGGAGGGAAGAAGCGCGCAGTTTGTTTTCAGACTGCTCTCACTCCTCCACATTCCTGCTCCTGGACTGTGTTGTCTGTGGATGGACAGACAGCCGGACAGAGCTCCTTTTATCCCTTTTTCTTGCTTTTAGTTAGTTTTAGCTAGCTGAGGCAAAGAAGTTCTCCGAATTGTGATTTTTTCCTTTTTTCTTGGACCTGTTCAAGCCTGCTCTGCACTGAACACCCAGAAGAGCACCGGCAGCTCCACCTGTGGCCCCCCTGGCCAGGCCTGGGCCGCGGCGTTTCCAGCACCAGAGACTGATCAGAGACTCAGTGAGCTGAGCTGCAACCAGGGGAGGGGACTGTTCTGAGTTTGCTTTCCTTGGATCAGTGAGAAGTTTTATTGTTTAATATTGTTTGGTTTCTATTGTTTAATAAACAGGTTTCTTTCCACTTTTCTCCAAGGAGATATTTTCTCCCGAACCGGTTGGAGGGGTGAGGGGCAATTGAATCTGCTATTGTAGAGAAGCCCCTTTGGGGGTTATCTCCCAAACTTGCCCTAAACCAGGACACTGCATCAAATAAATCAACACATTCTGAGCAGAGGAGCAAGAGGATGCTCCTCTCCACAAATCCAGCCTGGGGACGAGGTATATGTCAAATCCTCTGGGGGAAAGCCTCTTATCCCAAAATGGAAAGGACTCTATTTGGTACTTTTAATCACTTATACAGCCTTTAAAGCTTGAAGCGATCACCTCTTGGCTACACTGTTCCAGAATTAAAAGACTTCTGCAAAAGGCAAGAGGAGTCCACAAGTGGACCTCAGAAAGAACAGAAGAAAGCAAAATGCGCTTCACACCATCATTGTCTTCCCGATATTTCTGATCAGAATCCAAGCCACAGTAGGTGACTGTCACTACCATCATGATCTCCTTGGCCTGCGAGATCCTGCTAGATGGAACATTCAAAAATATTTGGGACCTAATTGGCTAAAAGGGAATAATAAGGTAAAAACACTTTACACCATTTTAAGGATTAATGACCAAGCAGTTGAAGATTGAGGAAAACCTGACTCCATGCTGGCCTTTCTTGTCCCACCTGAAAGCAGGACCTCTATGGCGTGTGAATTTGAAACTCACAAACCTCTTTTAGACGAGATTACTACAGCGACCATGCGCATCCGTGACCTTTCTAACAAGCAGCGTGTGAATCCATTTTCATGTGATTCCTATCAGGATTTTTGTGCTATGCAAATTAAAATGGGAGACTATAACCTAGCACAAGATAGTTCCCTTCTTCTGCAGTGCACAGGTGGGGTGGGAGGACCATCATCACACAGAGATACAGGAATTGAGCCTGCCAGGGATGCGACCCAACAAATATTGTTTCCAGCAGGCAGCTCTTGTGCCACTAGAATAATAAATTGTCCTGCTGGTATGCTTAGTACATGGAACAGGTCTCACAGAGCATCTGCTTCTGAGAATTGAATTTCATTCTTGGCTTATTCCAGGCCATCAGAAATAATAACCAATCAAGTTGGAGGGGAAGCCAGAAGCACAATCATCCTGTTAGGGTATATCATGCCCAATGTCATGACCGTGTGATGGCAACCCAGATATGAATGGAATCCTGACAGCACAACTACATCCTCTTGTGGGCTGAGGTACTCAGAATACTCAGCCATTTGTACTGGGAAATTTAGTAAAGTAAGTGTTTTTTGTAATACTACCAGGGGCCAGTGTAAGGTTTCTGAAGGTTTCTGAAACGCTTGCCTAAAGGCAGGCAATGCATCTGAAGAAACCTGTTACCATGCCTTGGGTACTCGACAAGAAGCGAAACAGAACGGGTCACACAATAGGCATTTAAAATTAAAACAAACAACTTTACATGAGCAAACAATGGCATAGCACGGGACCCATGTGTGAAATAATATAGTCTTTCACTCTGTGGTAAGAAAAATAAATGAACAATTGTTGCTTCTAAATCCAAGGTACTCTCTGAAAATGCTGGAGGTAAAAATACAGGCTAATAGATCCAAAAGTAAACAGCAATACTACCCGTTCATACAGCAAAGCCTAAAAGGCTGGGAGTCATGGATGCATTCCCAGACACCAAATCATAGGTCTAAAAAAGGCTTAAGGGGATGGTTTGGGTCTGAACTGGGAATATGAAATTCTATTGATCAAGAAGTCTTAATAAATGAAGCACTGTGAGTTTTTATATTGGACAGACACAAACTCCTCTCAGATCAGCCCTGCTAACACTTGCCCAAACCCAAAGCCTGGCAGCTAATCTATTAACCACCCTGACCAACAATACACAGCAGGATTGTTTCCAGCAGTCGTTGGCTTTATGGGGAAACTACAGGGTAACATTTCTTTAGCATTTCAATGTAGACCAGCTCAGCTGTGGCTACGGTCTGTAATCTCAGGAAAACTTAGAAAAAGGAGAGCTGGGGAAATTGCCAAGAGAATTAACTAAATCATGCCTAAAAATGAAACCACAAAGGAGTTTGAAAAAGACTTCCACACTTGGTGGGAATTGGTCAGTTTCACATAGAATGAACAGAACCCTGCAGGCTTTGGCATTAACCATTAAGAATGCAACAAGATACTGTGTAATTCCAATTTTGGCCTGTGTGAGATCTGCTTGCACAACTATGACAACAGATTCATTTAATGAAACTGCTAATGGTACTACCTTCTCTATTTGTAATTCACAACCAAAAGTGGATGCGACTTCAGCTGCACCACACAATAACTTCTCTTCAGATTATGCAGAATGCGTACGATGTGTATCATGAAGCACCCAAATTCCAAACTGGAAGGAACATTGATGTACTAAAACAAATGCTGTACCAGCCTAATATAGAATGGCAAGTGGCAGAAGTCAAAAATGCATCTCACAGAGCCTTATGGACACTCAAATTGCTATCAAAGAAATTATCTAAATCATAACCAAAATAGAGAAAGACAGAGAACATCATGAGTCAGATGTCTTCTTGTGATGGACAAATCTGGAATCACCAACAGCTCCTCAGATTTTTAGCTTCCTCAGCAAAACAGTTCTAATTTTTTAAAAAATGAACCCTCCTCTAAACCAATCATGAAGCTATGGATGTGGTAGAAAATTAAAAGAGCAGCATAACAGTACATATGTCCTGTGGACTGTGGAGGGAATCTTGCAAAAGAATTTGCATCAGAATAAAGAGAAAGGGAGGATGAAACAAGGCCTTTGTTTGACACAAGCACAAGCAATTCACATAAGCAAACAAGTACTTAGCACAGACACAGGGAAGTACTTAGCAGCAGTTAGCATAAGAAAAACCTGGGGGGCCTAACTTGACAGGAGAGGGACTTGAAGAAAGCTTTAGACACATTCTAGCAGAAGAAGGAAGGGCAAGTAGGGAATGAGCCCTGTGCAGGGAAGCCATGAGGAAGAAGTGCTGCTTTAGGGTATGGAGACCGCTCTGGCCAGCGCCTGGACATCAGCTTCAAGTACAGGAATCTGACAGAATGTATTTCTAACCCGCTGCCTATGCAATCACCTCAGCAGGGTAAAGATGGATGGTATTTTTCACACAATTCCTACATCAACCCACTGAAATTTATACATGGTAGAGAAGCATTTTGGTGGGGTGCAGACCCCTGCCCTCCTGTCAGCTCAATAAAAGGGCTTTTGGTGGACAGTGCATTTGTCTGCAGATTTCTTTGAATTAGGGAGACCCCTCGGGACTGCTGTATCCTGAGGGAACACCATGGGCCCTGACCTGTGCCTCAGCTTCCAGGGCCTCTCTTGGCCAGCATCCTGACGTGGATGCAGGACAGCTGCCAGGCACTGCTGGGACCCAGAGGGACAGGACCGGCTGTCTCGTGCCCACGTAGCCCCCCTCACACAGCCAGGGCCACCCCGAAACCAGACAAAGGCTCACGTGTCAGCAGAGAGGAGCAAGGAGCACTGGGCTCCTCTCAGGGGATCTCAGCATGGTGCTGCAGTGGGAGGGGCAGGCAGGCCACCCACTTTCAGGGCATCCCCTGCATCAACAGGGCGTGCATTTTGTCCTTTTCATCCCTCCACACCAGAACCAGGCCTGACATCTCCTCCTCTGCAGTTTTTCCACTTAGGACGTCATCTCACGCTTGGCCAGTGCATCAGATGAGGCCGCAATGGCTTCTGATACCACCTCCATGCCAACCACAGCTCCACTGTGTGCTGTTCCTCTTTCACAGGTTAACTTCCCATCAATTGACCAATCCATTGTTTCTCTCAAGGGTCACATTCCCACCAGTTCATCCATAAGGTTTCCTTCAGTGTCTGTTCTTCATTATCTTGCTGACGTGCAGAACAGTGGATCAAATGTGGCAGGGCCTTAGACACGACTTCACTCCTGACACACAGACTCCTTGTGCCACTGCTGGCCTTCCGTGTGCTCAGCAGGATCTGTACCTGCACAGTGTTGTGGAACTGCACCTTCAGCACAGGGACCGTGCCAGCCTGACCTGCCCTCGTTCCTCTGGGTCTGTGCACAAAACACGGCGTGGCAGAGAATGGCAGCAGGGGCCTGTGTGTCCCAGGGCCCCGGATTTGTTCTGCTTCAGCTCCACAGGGATGCAGGCAAAGTGAAGAAGCCAAACTGTTTATTAATAGAAGGCGAAGCAAAGGAATGAGCTGGGTGGGGAAAAGGGGAAGGGCAGGATCTGAGGACTAGAGGGAAAGAGCCGTGAAAAGGGAGGGAGAGTGGAGGGAAAAAGAAGGGATGGGCAGAGTCTGAGGGCTGGAGGGAGGGAGCTATCCATAAGCAGGGAGAGGGCTGAAGCCATGCAAGTTTCCCACAGGCTTAGCTGTGCCAATCATCAGCAGTGCCTGGAGCTCCAGCTGGTCTCTTCTGGTCTCAAGGCACTCTCATCTTCCATGGCATTTGCAGGTCTTCAACAAACACTGGTTCTTCTGAGCCAGTTCTTCAGCTCTCCCACTGACTATCTGTTGAACTAACATGTATGCCTGGGAAGGGCTGTCATCTCTCCTCTGGACACCTCAGGGACTGAAACGTGGGCACAGGATCTTCCCACATCACGGACTGAGGATGCAGTCATAACAAACACTGACAATGAAGAGATTGAGGCCTTGAAAAATACTGGAGCCATGCCCACTCCCCCTGAGATTTGTTCTTCCACTGTGGATTTTTTCCTGGAGAGTGCTGTTCCTTATCAGCAGCAGGTAAGCAGCCTGGGGCTAGGACTGGACGCCTCCCAGGGCCGTGTGTCCCCTCAAGCCTCGGTCACTGGGCCCCCTCAGCCTTTGAGGCGAGCAGAGTGTGGTGGGAAGGGAGGCACTTCTTGGGGGGAACCTGGGGAAGTTGCTCCCATACACAGCGCTCCAGGTCTTCCCCATGCCTCCTCCAGGTGCCAGCCATGGTGAAGAACATCCACCAGAGTCTCATGTCCCACGTCACTGTGGATGCCAGGCTGCACAGCGACATTGTGAGGCTGGCTGAGGAACACCCTGCAGACGTGGCGCTGACCCTCCTGCACTGTGCCCCAACGTGTGACAGGTACGGGGCCCACGTGCCTTGAGAGCTCAGGGCTCACCAGCCTTTAGGGCCCGTGGCCCATCACAGCCTGTCCAATGGGCTCTGCCAGACAGGCAGAGAGCTCCAGGACCCTGGGGCCCCTCTCTTTGCCCAGCCTGCTGCCAATGCTCCCTCCCTGCCCCTCAGGGCACCGGGGCTCTGTCACCTGTGCCCCCACAGCTGCACAGGGCATGGTACTGTGACTGAGATGCCTCTGACACAGAGCTCTGATCCTACAGAGCTGCTGCAATGATGTGGAGAGCCATAGGCACATCAGGACCAGCAATGGAGAAGGTGCTGGCAACACTGCTCTGTGTGATGGAGCATTGGCCTGTGCACAGCACATGCACCTCCGATGGGGACAACAAGGACGTTTTTGCCCTGGCTGTGAGTTTCTGGAACTGGCCTTTGCTTGCCACCCGGTTGCCTCTCCAGCAGCTCTCCATCCTCTCCCTGCCTCAGTCGCTGGGATGAAACTTGGGCTAGGGGCAGACTCAGGGGACACCAGGCCCACTGCTCCCCCTGCATCTGCCCTTGGGCCCTGCCCCATGGACACCAGGGCACTGAGCGCTGTCTTGGGCTGCTTCTTCTGCAGGCAACTCTGGTGATCTGGGTCATTGTGCCTAAATGCCAGGAGGCCATGATCCTTCATTCCTCCCGCCTGTTTGTGGCTCTGCTCTTCCATGTTGTCATCACCACCCAGCAGATGCCACCAGAGGAAGTTGAAAACTTCTGGAGAGCGTGCCAGGAGGAACACCACCTTCCCAGCAAGCCCAACAGGTCCCAGTCCTCCTGTCCTTCCCATGCCCTTGTGGCCAGTGCCAGTGCTCCCAGTGTGACCTGGGCTTTGCTCTGCACACAGGTTTGCAGTGCAGGCCATGAAGGCTCTGCTCTGCCGACTGGAGTGTGACCAGGAGGTGATGGATATGGAGCGTAAGTGTGGCTGGGACACGCTGCTGTGTGCTCACACCCAGCACTATGCTGTGGGTCTGCTGGCCAGGTGAGACCCCCTTCTCCTCCACACTGCCCCCAGCATTTGTGCCCTGTGCCCGGGTGCCCCACACAGTCCCTGTGGTCATGGGCCAGAGGGCCTTGTCACCGAGGGACGGCCAAGGAGACTGGAAAAGGCTGGGAGAGGAGGGTGCCCCGAAGGGGCCACCTCCCACAGCGCTCACATCCTCTCCAGGGATGCTGGGCAAAGACCAGACCTCTGTGAGTCAGTCCTGGCAGAGGTTTGGTCCCCCCACCTCAGGCTCTTGGTGTCTTTTTTCCCCTTCCAGAGAGATGCGCCGTGTCTCCCTCTCCTTGTGTTCTGGGATTGCTCTCCGTCTGCTTGGGCTGCTCAGCAGGGAGGAGCCACGCTGGGATCTGCCCGGCCTAGCGTTCCTTGTGGAGGTGAGCCTGAAGGCCAGCGCTGCCTGGCTGAGCTGCCTCCCAGCTCTCTGCCCTCTCGTAGCCGCAGCTGCCTGGGACGGTGCCCGTGCCCTGTGCTGCTGCCTGGCCCAGCCCTGTGCGGTTCTGGGCTGCTGCTGGCTGGGTGCCCTGTCACTGCCCTGTGCCTTTCAGGTCCTCGAGTGCCTGGACTTGAGGGAGTGTGCTGACAGCATCCTGGAGATCATGTCAAGGCACCTGAGGAATGAGTGCAGGGAGAGGCGTCGCCTGGCACTCAGAGGCCTCGTGGTGCTCAGCAAGGATCCCTCGATGGTGAGAAGGGGCAGCGGCTGAAGCTGCGCTGGGGAAAGCAGCCCCATGGGCTGGCAGGGCTTCAGCAGCTGAGGCAGCTGCTCCCAGCTCTCCTGCCTCACCGGCCCCACTGCTTTGGGGCAGGCCTTTGGCCTGTGGGCCCTGCAGCAGCAGGGTGGGGTCGCAGTGCCCGGGCGCTGTTGGCGGTGCAGCCGTCCATGGCTTCCCAGCACAGCCTTGTGTTCCACACAGGCCAGGAGAATGGGCACTCTGTCTCCAAGCCTTCTGGAGCTGCTGGGTGATGCAGACGGAGAGCTGGTCGGCATGACGCTCTCTGTGTTCACTAATTTGCTCAAGAGCAGAGACATGCTGGTATCCAGCACCACTGCCCCGAAGCTGGCTGAGGCTCTCCTGCTGCTCTTCGACCACGTAAGGCTTTGTATCCCCAGCCTGGGGCACTGGGTGCTGCCCAGAAACTTTGTGCACTGTGGTTTTTTGTACTCTTCAGGTGGGCCTGGAGTAGATGGCGCTGAGGTTTTTTCTTTCATTCAGGACAACAGCCACGTGCAGTTGCTTTCCCTTGACCTCTTCTTCAAGGTGATGGATTTGGTAGCAGAGGAGGGAAAAAAGCCTCTTAAGTCAGTGGTGTGCCAGAGCCTTCCTGCACTCTTCTTCCACTGCCATGATGAGAATCAGCGTGTGGCAGAGGTCAGGACTCGTGGGCTGCTAGTGTCCCCCTGGCAGGGGGCTGGGCTGCCGGCTGCCCTGCTCACATCCCGAGCTGCAGCCTCCTCCAGGCTGTGGCACAGGGATGTGAGTCCTGTGTCCTGGGCTGTGGGGCTATCTCTGGGTCTCTGCTGCTCTCCAGGCCTCTCAGGAAACGCTGCATTGTGCGGCCGGGTTCCTGCAGAGGAGGGATCTCAAAGAGCTGGTGGAGGCAGAGAAGCTGTTGGCCTTTGCCGAGGTCTTGGTAAGAACAGCTTTAAGAACCGGCGGGGCTGCGGGGCGGCCCCGCGGCTCCCCGGGCAGCAGCCGGCCCTCTGCCCCCTGCGGAGCCCGGCGCCAGCGGCTGCTGGCCGCGCCTCAGGGCTGTGCGGGCAGGGGAGGCCGGGGCTGGGCGCAGGGAGCGCCCGCCACAGGGGCTGAGCCCGCGCCGAGCCTTCCCTGCTGCCGCTCTCTGCAGCTGGCAGAGGACACGAGCCGAGCGGCCGAGCAGCTGCGCCGGGCCCTGCGCTACCTGGAGAGCCCCCAGGAGCCCCTGCGAGAGGCGGCCATCAGGTTCATGGGTGAGCCCCGAGGCCGGGCTCCCTCCCCGGCCCGCCGCAGCTCGGCCCCAGCCCCGCCCGCTGCCCCGGCAGCGCCATCCGGGCCCGGCGCCGTGGAGCCCCGCCTGGCCCGGGCGCTGCTGCCGCCCTCTGGCAGCCGTGCCCTTGGGCGGCAGCGTGCGGCAAGGGCCCGGGCTGAGCCCTGCCGGGCCAGCAGGGCGTGTGGCCGCAGCGGTGGCAGCGCCGCTGGCAGGGAGCTGTGCCGCTGCCGCCGTGACAGGCTCTGTGTTCACAGGGATGGCCGGGCGGCACCTGAGGGGGCAGCCAAGAGAGCTCCTGATGATCTGCAGTGGTGAGTGAGGGCAGTGGGCTGACACCAGGGACTGGCAGGGAGAGTTACAAGCCCTGCCCCGGCTGTGCAGGGCTCTGCTCCCGTGGCTGAACGCACAGAGGTTTCAGGGCCATGTGGGGCATTCCTGGCCTGCCGCTTTGGGCTGATCCCCTTGGTCCCTGCTCCCTCCTGGCCATGGCAAGAGCCGGCTGGGATGGCCCTGGCAGGGGGCTCTCCTCGTCTCTGTGCAGATCCAGGACCTGACCGTGGCTCTGTTCCTCTCTCATGCAGCCCTTGAACACCTGACCGAGGATATGAGCAGTGCCGTGTCAGAGGTGGCACTTCAAACACTGCATGTCCTCCGGGCAATTCAGCGTGGGCACTATTCCATCTTCCAGAGGCTGCAAGATCAGCTGCGCAGGGCATGGAAGAGTCGGCCTCGTCTGTCAGGGCTCGGCTGGCTGCATTGCCGGAGCTCTGAGGAGAACTGATGGGCAAGGCACACTTGGTGGGGGCAATCCTAGCCAGTGGGAATTTTCCTTTATCTTTTAAGATTTTTCTTTTTTTTTTTTTCCTCTTTTGAATTTCTGTAAATATAGAATGTGTTATAATACACAGACTCCCAGGAGCTTTTCTTTGCTGCCCAGGATCTGCAGGGCAAGAGAGAGGAAACGGTGAAAAAGATGCTTGTGCTCAGCAGCAGAGCAAGCTGAGGGGTCCCTGAAGGGGGAAAATGGTGCTTGCACTCAGCCAGCTGCCCAGGCGTGCAGTGCTGCAGGGACAATGGCCAGAAGCCCCTTGGCCTGTGGTGGTTCTGCTGAAGCCTTTGTGCTGCCGACAGAGCGGGTGGGCAGGGCCGGAGCTGCGGGGATCCCTGCTGGAGCGGTGCCTGGAGATGGCCACAAGGCCTGTGGCAGGCAGGAAGCGCCATCCGTGTCCTCCTGGCCGTGTGCTGCTGGCTGCATTGCTGAGGGCTCCCAGGTGCCTCTGGCTGGGGCTCCTCTGGAGCTCCTGTGGGGCTGCGGCGCTGCTGCCGGGCAGCTTGGCCGGGCTGGGGGAGAGCCTGAGGGGCTGGGGCACTGGGAAGCCCTGAGCAATTGGGTGTCAGAGGCCATGAGCAGCCCCCTGGCATCCGCCTTGTTCCTGACGGAGTTGACTTACAAGACAGGTCCTGGGCACTCTGTAACTCACTGCATCAGTGCTGTTGGAACCCGAAATGTAGGGAATTCTCAGACCTTTGGTCTTGTAAGCAAAGCTTAAAATTTAAGACAGGATTTGATCTGAGACCTTGGAAAAGGTTTCCAAATTTAGTAGCTGGAAGCGAGAATGTGGATTTAGAGTTCATAGCAGTGACACATGAAGCTAAGTGGAGGAAAGTTTAAAGTTTTAGACTTTAAGATGTAGAAAAAATAAAAGTAGTTACAAAAGTAAACAAGAAGTGGAGAATGCAGTGCTGTAGGTTTGTTTGCCATAACATGATTGGCTAAGGAAGCTTACAGTGTAGCATGAGTCCCTAAAGCGAAATGTTGAAGGATTGGGTCCAAAACAAAATATCCTTGTTGGCAGTGTTTTATTGGCCAATAAATCCTTAAAAGGTCTTGTAATTAGAAGTCTTGTGATCTTGTGAGCCATGCGGTAGAGATGTGAGCCAAACTCACCCTTCCTGTCTGTGTCAAAAATAAAAAAAAGAAATGGCATCATCTAAAAAACTCAGAGATCCGGTCTCTAACTCGTTCCAAACTTCTTCAAATCCCCCTAAGTGTGATGTAGCTACAAATAGATGACAAGGACTCTTGATGCTGGCTGTTTGACTCCAAACCAGCTGCTTAAGAAACTGTCACATAACCCTGTGTAATTATGTGGCAGAAATGTGTCATTTTAAGAAACTTTCCCAACTGACTTGAATAGAGGTTTGTTTGTAGGGTATTTTAAGGGAAGCCCTCGCAGCAGAGGTCTGGCCTTTGGCCGAGCTGTGTCCCCTGCTGGTTGTGAAGTGTGCCATCACCTCCAGGTGTTTCTGGGCTAAAAATATAATCAAGTCACTTGGACTTGCACTTTTTGGCCTATGAAAGGTGGACTGACTTTTGGGGCAAATTTGGAGACCTCATCTATGGGTGGATGGACCACCTAGGATTTTCCCAATTGCTGGGAATGGTTCTCCAGGTCCTTGGTGCAAAACAGGGCCCCCCAGGAACTGAGGATCTACAAGATGATAAACAATTCAGGCAATTGTGATGCATCTTTCTAAATCACTCTCCTTTCTCTCTTACAGTACTGATTGAGGTGCACTGCCTTGCTTGTTTTTGCTTCTCACTAAAACCAAGCACACATTTTTATTGAATGTATCATCTTTCACTGTGGTTCCTTAATATTCACAGTAAAATAAGAACATGATTTCCAGTGAGGTGTCCTTTAAATGGCCTCTGTCAATTGGCAGAACAACAGGAGGCTCCTGAGGGGCTGGAGCACTGGGAAGCCCTGAGGAATTGGGTGTCGGAGGCCACAAGCAGCCCCCAGGCAGCCGCCTTGTTCCTGGCACCCAGCTGCTCTGGCGCTTCCCCACAGCGTCTGCCAGGCCTGCGGCAGAAGCCCTCGAGGCCAGGCCTCATCAGGAGGCTGGGGACAGCCCTGAGGTGCTCAGGCTGGGCTGGCTGGGGACAGGGAGGGCAAAGCTCCCCTGCTGGGGCAAGGGACGAGGTGCTGGGAAGTCAGATAACCTGAGATTTTACCCCCCAAGTGTTCTTTCTTTCTTTCCCCTAACATTTATCTCAGGTTTGGTCCCATAATGATCTCTATGTGCCCTCTAGAAATTACTCAGACTTTTCCTCAAAAGTAATTTTGTCCCCTAGAGATCACCTCATTCCCAGCCTCGCTGGGAATTTTTTTCCAGCAATAGGATGATATCTTTTGGATGCTCGGAGCACCTTAAGCGCTCAGACAATTTTCTAGTTTGTGGGAAAGCCCCTAAGAACCCTTTTGTGTTATATGAAAGAGTGTGAATGTGTGGAACTGCATTTCCATTGTCACCTGGAGGGGCTTGGCAGGTGAAGGACAAGGAAGAAGTAGATGGTGAGAAAGGCCAGAGTGACTCTGACACGAATGAGATTTACAACCTGACAGGAACCAAGCACAGTAGCTCTACCTGCATTTCCACTTTCCGATGACAGGAGTGGCAGGGAAAGCAAAGTGGCTGATGCCCTATGCTCCTTGTAACCCTCTGATCCCTTGTTTGTTGTGTAGGGGGCGTAGAGATTGTAGTCCTTGTAGTGGCCCAAACAATTGGCCCATAGAAGAGAGCAATAGCGTACTTCTCAAAACAACTGGATGAAGTGAGTAGGGGACAGCCTGACTGTGAGCAGTTGCTGCTCTTGTTTCAAACATCCAAAAAGCCTGAGAATTCACTCTAGGCCAACAAATAATTGTATTTATCTCACATTCAGTAGCAGCACTTCTTGAGCAAAAGGGTGGGCGAGCGTTGGCTTTCACCCTCCAGATTGCTTAAACATCAGGCAGTTTTGGTGGAACAATGTGGTATTACCAAACTAATCTCTTCTCTAGTTAATCCAGCAGCATTCCTGGCCACTCACCAGACAGACAAGGAACCTTTGTAGCATGACTTATCAAAACCATGAAGTCCACTTTATTCCAGCTGCCCAGATCTTAAAGAAAGCCCAAATCCAGGAGCAGAATCTCAGTACAAAGATGGGAGTGGCTTTGTAAGAGCAGATCAGTGAAAATGGGGATATACAATTAGCATGGAGCAATAGGGGATAGAAGCCCTAGACAAGTCAGCTCAGAAGGCAGAGAAAATCACTTTAAGCTGTACCTTCTGACCAGCCTTAGGAAAAAGGATCAATATATGAACAGATTCCAAGTATGCCTTCAGAGTAATCGGTGCCATGAAGCAGTTTGGAAAGAAAAGGATTATTGACAGCTCAAGGAAAGCAAATTAAGCATCAAGAAGAAATCTTAAAATTGCTGGAGGCAGTACTAGTACCTCAAGAGGTTGCAGATATGCACTGCAAAGGACATCAGAAAGAAGAAACAGACCCCAAAAGGGGTAACAAGTTGCAAAAAGAGCAGCAGAACAAAGCCATGCTGAGGTTCAGGCACTAATTCCCAAAGGTAAGGAACAATATGACAATGATGTATGTCGTATAATAAGAAAGATCTAGAATTAGCAAGGAATTTACGAGCAGAACAGAAACATATTGTTTTTGCAACTCCTCAGGGATAGACAGTTATACCTGAAAAAGCATTGTGAAAATTAATTAAGGATGAACATAATTGTATACAGTGGGAAGGGGATGCCTTACATAATTATTTGATAAGGACAAGAGTAAGATGCAACCTGTACTCTAGTGGAAAGCTGGTAACCCAAGGGTGTGAAATAATGTCTTAGAACCAATCCACAAACTAGGACTAGAGTTGAGCTTGGCACAGTAGACAAAGGAGAAGATCCTAGACAGCACTGGCAAGTTGATGTTTCTGAATTGCCAAGAAAAGGGGGCTATAAATACCTTTTACATTTCACTGATACCTTCTCAGCGTGACCTAAGGCATTCCCAACCCAAAGAAATAAAGCCAAAGGAGTTGTCAAGATTTTGATGAACAACATAATGCCCTGGTTCAGAGTGCCTTTAGACATCTCCTCTGATCGAGGGCCACGTTTCCTAGCAAATATTGCACAGCAACTTTGCAGTAAGCTCCAAATCAACGGGCACCTACACATGCTGTATTGGCCCCAGGCCAGCAGCCAAGTGGAAAAGAGGAATTGTCTGCTAAAACAACAAATAGTCAAAATTGGACAAGGGGCCAACATACCTTGACCCAGGCCCTACCTTTGGCTTTATTATGGATTCCAGGAGACCAAGAACAAAAGAAAATCTGAATCCCTTTGAAATACTGTACAGAAGACCATATAAGCATTACTATCAAGGGGAAGATACTGTACAAGTTGGGGAGGGGTATCTGCAGAACCATGCTGTGCAACTGACACAACAGCTGCAGCAAATAAATCAACACATTTTGAGCAGAGGAGCAAGAGGATGCTCCTCTCCACAAATCCAGCCTGGGGACCAGGTATACATCAAATCCCCTGGGGGAAAGCCTCTTATCCCAAAATGGAAAGGACTCTAATTGGTACTTTTAATCACTTATACAGCCTTTAAAGCTTGAAGCGTTAACCTCTTGGCTACACTATTCCAGAATTAAAAGACTTCTGCAAAAGGCAAGTGGAGTCCACAGCTGGACCTCAGAAAGAACAGAAGAAAGCAAGATGCGCTTCACACCATCATTGTCTTCCCGATATTTCTGATCAGAATCCAAGCCACAGTAGGTGACTGTCACTACCATCATGATCTCCTTGGCCTGCGAGATCCTGCTAGATGGAACACTCAAAAATATTCAGGACCTAATTGGCTAAAAGGGATTAATAAGGTAAAAACACTTTACACCATTTTAAGGATTAATGACCAAGCAGTTGAAGATTGATGAAAACCTGACTCCATGCCGGCCTTTCTTGACCCACCTGAAAGCAGGACCTCTATGGCGTGTAAATTTGAAACTCACAAAACCTCTTTTAGATGAGATTACTACAGTGACCATGCACATCCGTGACCTTTCTAACAAGCAGCGTGTGAATCCATTTTCATGTGGTTCCTATCAGGATTTTTGTGCTATGCAAATTAAAATGGGAGACTATAACCTAGCACAAGATAGTTCCCTTCTTCTGCAGTGCACAGGTGGGGTGGGAGGACCATCATCACACAGAGATACAGGAATTGAGCCTGCCAGGAATGCAACCCAACAAATATTGTTTCCAGCAGGCAGCTCTTGTGCCACTAGAATAATAAATCGTCCTGCTGGTATGCTTAGTACATGGAACAGGTCTCACAGAGCATCTGCTTCTGAGAATTGAATTTCATTCTTGGCATATTCCAGGCCATCAGAAATAATAACCAATCAAGTTGGAGGGGAAGCCTGGAGCACAATCATCCTGTTAGGGTATATCATGCCCAATGTCATGACTGTGTGATGGCAACCCAGATATGCATGGAATCCTGACAGCACAACTACATCCTCTTGTGGGCTGAGGTACTCAGAATACTCAGCCATTTGTACTGGGAAATTTAGTAAAGTAAGTGTCCTTTGTAATACTACCAGGGGCCAGTGTAAGGTTTCTGAAGGTTTCTGAAACGCTTGCCTAAAGGCAGGCAATGTATCTGAAGAAACCAGTTACCATGCCTTGGGTACTGGACAAGGAGCAAAACAGAATGGGTCACACAATAGGCATTTAAAATTAAAACAAACAACTTTACATGAGCAAACAATGGCATAGCACGGGACCCATATGTGAAATAATAAAGTCTTTCACTCTGTGGTAAGAAAAGTAAATGAACAATCGTTGCTTCTAAATCCACAGTTCTCTCTGAAAACCTGGAGGTAAAAATACAGGCTAATAGATCCAAAATTAAACAGCAATACTACCCGTTCATACAGCAAAGCCTAAAAGGCTGGGAGTCATGGATACATTCCCAGACACCAAATCATAGGTCTAAAAAAGGCTTAAGGGGACGGTTTGGGTCTGAACTGGGAATATGAAATTCTATTGATCAAGAAGTCTTAGCCAATAAATGAAGCACTGTGAGTTTTTATATTGGACAGACACAAACTCCTCTCAGATCAGCCCTGCTAACACTTGCCCAGACCTACAGCCTGGCAGCTAACCTATTAACCACCCTGGCCAACAATACACAGCAGGATTGTTTCCAGCAGTTGTTGGCTTTATGGAAAAACTACAGGGCAACATTTCTTTAGCATTTCAATGTAGACAAGCTCAGCTGTGGCTATGGTCTGTAATCTCAGGAAAACTTAGAAAAAGGAGAGCTGGGGAAATTGCCAAGAGAATTAACTAAATCATGCCTAAAAATGAAACCACAAAGGAATTTGAAAAAGACTTCCACACTTGGTGGCAATTGGTCAGTTTCACACAGAATGAACAGAACCCTGCAGTCTTTTACATTAACTATTAAGAATGCAACAAAATACTGTGTAATTCCAATTTTGGCCCTTTGAGCTATAAGAACTCATGTAACTGTCACACCCATTCAGGATAATGTGTGGGCCATTTTCAACAAGAAAACTGGAAACTGGCAAACTCTTAGTATCAAAGCATGTGTGCCAAGGGATGCACTGAATTTTGTGTGCAAAAATGTAGGGCTTGACAGAGAGGATCAGTGTCTGCACACTGAGGGCAGCCCTTGTATTTGTGAAATGAGCCCAGTAACCCATGCACAGTCACAGGTATGTTATGTGGGAAGGGGATGTGCCTGGGTGAGATCTGCTTGCACAACTATTACAACAGATTCATTAAATGAAACTGCTAATGATAACGTCTCTATTTGTAACTCACAACCAAAAGTAGATGTTATTTGAGCTGCACCACACAATAACTTCTCTTGAGCTTATGCCGAATGCGTACGATGTGTATCACAAAGCACCCAAATTCCAAACTGGAAGGATCATTGATGTTCTAAAAGAAATGCTGCACCAGCCTAATATAGAATGGCTAGTGGCAGAAGTCAAAAATGCATCTCACAGAGCCTTATGGACACTCAAATTGCTATCAAAGAAATTATCTAAATCATCACCAAAATAGAGAAAGACAGAGAACATCATGAGTCAGATGTCTTCTTGTGATGGTCAAATCTGGAATCACCAACAGCTCCTCAGATTTTTAGCTTCCTCAGCAAAACAGTTCTAATTAAAAAAAAAAAAAATAACCCTCCTCTAAACCAATCATGAAGCTATGGATGTGGTAGAAAATTAAAAGAGCAGCATAACAGTACATATGTCCTGTGGACTGTGGAGGGAATCTTGCAAAAGAATTTGCATCAGAATAAAGAGAAAGGGAGGATGAAACAAGGCCTTTGTTTGACATAAGCACAAGCAATTCACATAAGCAAACAAGTACTTAGCACAGACACAGGGAAGTACTTAGCACCAGTTAGCATAAGAAAAACCTGGGGGCCTAACTTGACAGGAGAGGGACTTGAAAAAAGCTTTAGACACATTCCACACATTCTAGCAGAAGAAAGAAGGGCAAGTAGGGAATGAGCCCTGTGCAGGGAAGCCATGAGGAAGAAGTGCTGCTTTAGGTTATGGAGACCGCTCTGGCCAGCGCCTGGACATCAGCTTCAAGTACAGGAATCTGACAGAATGTATTTCTAACCCGCTGCCTATGCAATCACCTCAGCAGGGTAAAGATGGATGGTATTTTTGATACAATTCCTACATCAACCCACTGAAATTTATACATGGCAGAGAAGCATTTTGGTGGGTGCAGACCCCTGCCCTCCCGTCAGCTCAATAAAAGGGCTTTTGGTGGACAATGCATTTGTCTGCAGATTTCTTTGAATTAGGGAGACCCCTCGGGACTGCTGTATCCTGAGGGAACACCATGGGCCCTGACCTGTGCCTCAGCTTCCTGGACCGCTCTTGGCCAGCATCCTGACGTGGATGCAGGACAGCTGCCAGGCACTGCTGGGACCCAGAGGGACAGGACCAGCTGTCTCGTGCCCACGTAGCCCCCCTCACACAGCCAGGGCCACCCCGAAACCAGACAAAGGCTCACATGTCAGCAGAGAGGAGCAAGGAGCACTGGGCTCCTCTCAGGGGATCTCAGCATGGTGCTGCAGTGGGAGAGGCAGGCAGGCCACCCACTTTCAGGGCATCCCCTGCATCAACAGGGCGTGCATTTTGTCCTTTTCATCCCTCCACACCAGAACCAGGCCTGACATCTCCTCCTCTGCAGTTTTTCCACTTAGGACGTCATCTCACGCTTGGCCAGTGCATCAGATGAGGCCGCAATGGCTTCTGATACCACCTCCATGCCAACCACAGCTCCACTGTGTGCTGTTCCTCTTTCACAGGTTAACTTCCCATCAATTGACCAATCCATTGTTTCTCTCAAGGGTCACATTCCCACCAGTTCAACCATAAGGTTTCCTTCACTGTCTGTTCTTCATTATCTTGCTGACGTGCACAGCAGCGGATCAAATGTGGCAGGGCCTTAGACACGACTTCACTCCTGACACACAGACTCCTTGTGCCACTGCTGGCCTTCCGTGTGCTCAGCAGGATCTGTACCTGCACAGGGTTGTGGAACTGCACCTTCAGCACAGGGACCGTGCCAGCCTGACCTGCCCTCGTTCCTCTGGGTCTGTGCACAAAACACGGTGTGGCAGAGAATGGCAGCAGGGGCCTGTGTGTCCCAGGGCCCCGGATTTGTTCTGCTTCAGCTCCACAGGGATGCAGGCAAAGTGAAGAAGCCAAACTGTTTATTAATAGAAGGCGAAGCAAAGGAATGAGCTGGGTGGGGAAAAGGGGAAGGGCAGGATCTGAGGACTAGAGGGAAAGAGCCGTGAAAAGGGAGGGAGAGTGGAGGGAAAAAGAAGGGATGGGCAGAGTCTGAGGGCTGGAGGGAGGGAGCTATCTATAAGCAGGGAGAGGGCTGAAGCCATGCAAGTTTCCCACAGGCTTAGCTGTGCCAATCATCAGCAGTGCCTGGAGCTCCAGCTGGTCTCTTCTGGTCTCAAGGCACTCTCATCTTCCACGGCATTTGCAGGTCTTCAACAAACACTGGTTCTTCTGAGCCAGTTCTGTAACTCTCCAACTGAATATCTGTTTAACAACTATGTTTTTCTGGGAAGGGCTGTCATCTCTCCTCAGGGCTTGAAGGGCTGGAAGGGAGAGGAACAGAGCCACAGTTAGAGCCTGGATCTGTGGGAATCCTAGGAGACCATCCTGCCAGGGCCATCCCACCCAGCTCTGGCCATGGCCAGAAGAGAGGGGGTGTCAACTGGATCAGCTGGCCATGAATCCACCCCCACCCCGCCCCCCTTTCAAGCCATTCCCACTGACTGAGAAGATGTCTTATTCTTTTCCATCTCTTCTTTGCCTCTCTCTTGGCATTAAAATACTTTAGTGTCAGCTCTGCCCCAGACTATCAGTGTCAAGTATTTCTCTGGGTGCTTGGGGGTAGGTTCTCCCCCTGTAGCTCTCTGCAGGTTGGTGCTAATTCAAGATGTTCCCTCAGGTTCAGGAGTTTTGCTGCCTGAGCAGAGTGTGCAGAACAGGGATTACAAGCACTGACATTTGCTGTGCTAGAAAGTGCAAAGGACACATTTGTGCCAATGAAGGTCACACCTTGAACTAGGAGGATCAATTCTTGTGCTCACCAGAGTCTGTGGACAGAGGGGGTTTTCCAAAGGAAATCTTGGTCCATGTAGGGCTGAGGCTCCCTCCAGGCTGGCTCCAGCCCCTCAGGGTGCCCAGGAGCAGGGCTTGCCCACAGCACAGTGCACCCTCCTGAGCCCTGGGGCTGCCCAGGGAAGAGCCATGGCTGAGGCTCTGCAGGAGCACACAGGGTCAGCCCTGCTCCAACATGGGATCCGTGGGCCAGGGCACACTGGGCTTTGCCCCTACAGCTCCCAAGTGTGTCCAGAGAAACTGCAAGAGAGGCTCACCTCTGTCAGTGGGACCCCTCTGTGCACAGGGACCCCCACTCCTGGGGTGGCTATGCCAGGGACCTCCAGCCCTGGGAACCTGGAGCAAGTGGAAACTACAACTTTGCAAAATGCTGCCTGTGCCTGAAGCAAATGCAAGGAGAACTGGGGTGTGAAAAATAAAATTTGTTTATTACAGAATAACAGCAGCAAAAATACAGAACACATTTACATTGTAAGAATATTTGTAACAACAACAATTGATAGAACATATATACATAAGAACCTATCTAGCAAAAATAGATGCAACATATTTACAGAAGACAAAAAGCCCTAAAACATATAAGACAACAACAAAATGTAAAAGGTATGTACAAAAGGGTGACATCTCTGTCCATGATGTCCATCGCACCTGGAAGAAAAGCAAATGCCACGGTCACTCCAGTCAGGCACAGAGGGCTCTTGCATGTGCCCCTAGGCTGGCACAGCTGGCCCAGCAGCAGGACTCTGCTAGCAGAACTGAGCCTGGCTGGGTCTGGCATGGAGCTTGTGTGGAGCAAAGCAGGCACAGGACAGGCTGTGGATGGCCACCAGAATCCAGTGCCCTGGTACAATGTCCCTGAGCAGGGAGCACCCAGCCCAGCCCCAGCCTGGCAGCAGGAGACCCACTCTGCCTGTCCTGCTGCTGGCATTGCTCTTCATGCCAAGATCATGGCCTCTTCCTCACCTTCTTAATCAATGTCCATGTCCTCAATGGACTCTTCCACATCCACTTCCATCTCTTCTTCCACCTCCACATCCACCTCCATCTCCTCCTCCATATCAATCTTTGCATCTACCTCCATCTCCTCCTCTCTGTCTGGGACAGCCTGCAGAGGTAGCAAAACCTCAGAGTGGGGTCCCTGTCCCACTCCATGCCCACAGAGCTCCAGCCCACCCAGGCAGGTGGGGAGTGTCCACCTCCATGGAATGGCACCATACCTTCCTCAGGACAAATGGGAGCATCCTGCAGGGCTGGATGACAAAATCCAGGCACTCAGGATCTTTCAGGAGTGATGGGGTTATCAGGGGGCAGGTGACAAGCAGAGTGGGCAGGAGCAGGGTGAAGAGTGTGCAAACACAGCAGCCAAGGGTTGTGTTGTGCTCTTTGCTGGGCGCTGGACGTTCCAGCTGGAGTGTGGGCTGTGACATCACAGTTCCCAGGCTCCATCTGAAGTGGACAGTGGAGACCATGGAATGATGGAGTCCCTGAACGGTTGGGCTTGCAAGGGAGCCTGAAGAACAACATCTTGTTCCCAGCTGAGCAGTCTTCCCCCAGAGCGTGCTGCTCAGAGCCCTGTTGCCAAGGATGGGGCATGCACAGCCTCTGTGCACAGCCTGGGCCAGTGCCCCACCACCCCCAGTGGAAAAGAGCAGCTTCCCTAGATGCAGCTTCAATCAACCTGCTGCAGTTGAAAGCCATCCCCCCTTGTCCTGTCAGCACAGGCCCTGCTGAACACTCTGTCCCCTTCTTTCCTGCGGGACCCTTCCAGTCCTGCAGAGCCACAGTGAGGTCTCCCACTGTCTCCTCTCTCCAGGCTGAGCATCCCCAGCCCCACTTGCCCAGCACTCAGTCACATCAGGGCCAGTCAAGGCTGCAGGGTAGCAAATAGCATCAGGAACTGAGAGATGCAAGCTTTAGACCCACGTTTGCCTCTAAATGTACAAAATTAATAACAGTGGAGAGGAAGATGGTGGGACACTGGTTCTCTTCTAACTGGTGATTTTTTGTTTCTTCTTTTCTGTCATGCTGACCCAGGTTTTTCTGTTTGAAAGGAAGCTTGGCACAATGTCCATTGTCTTCTCCATTTGTGAAACACCAAGCGGAGAGTGGGCAGGCTGATATGCAGAGCAAAACCTGAAAATATACTAGTGATCCTGAGCCTGGGGGATGCAGCTAAACCCAGCCCAAAGTAATTTCTGCAAAGTCGAGCCTGCTTTACATTTTCTTGAGTTTGGAAAACTTCACCAGTCATTTATAAAAAAGCAAACAAAATCCTCAAACCAAATCAGACAAAAACCCATACAAACAAACAAACCCACGCAAACCAGTCCAACAAATAGATCAAAAACCCCAAATAAAACTACAGGGAATGAGGAGTTAGTATTAGTTGTGAGGATAGCACAGCAGGCAAATGGCTGCTTGCCACAGGATCACCATTAAAAGCCACATAGAACAGCTGCTCCAAAATATACCCAAGAGGAGAAAAAGAAAAAGTGATCCATGGCAACTTTGGGGGCAGCTCCACATTCAGGTGAAGGATGAGCACGCAGTGGTACAGATCCAGCATTGCCCACCCTCCAGGCTGCTCTTTGCTCCTGATGAAAGCCCCTTGCAGGACTGTGGCCCCTCTCAGTGCAGTGTCAGTCACTGCCAGAGCTCTCAGCTGGCATTTCCAGAGCCACTGGCATTTCCAGAGTGACATCCAGTGGGATACCCTTTTCGGTTGGTCTCCTAATGCCGCAGGGGTCCTAAACAGTATATGCCATCCCATTGTTGTTCTGTTGATATTGACTGTGCTTGGTTTTATTTTGTCAGCAGTTCCATTCATTATGAATTGGAATATGATGAAGAAACTAAGGAAGTTAGTACCTATAATTAGTGCACATAGCTTAACTGATGAGGCAGCTCATTTAATGCTTGCTAAGAAAGAACTAGAAAGATTTAATGAACAAAATTGGTAAAAAAAGAAATGGGGGATTTGTAATAAGTAGTAATACGTTTGTTCATTAATTAAATCAATAGCTAAATAACTATACAATATAAAACAATAGTTAAATAGCCAAAAAACTTCTCGTGCAGATACATATGGTTGCTGGTTTACTATAGTGCTTTGGGAATTCCATTGTAAAGTTATGCCTTGTGAAAAGAAAGTAATGAGAAGCAGCTGTAATAGCAATCCTTAAACTCGCTAGAATTTCTGAGCTTGCAGAAAGTGTATAGTACTAGTAAGAATTGCTTAGCTTGCAGAAAGTGTATAGTGTTCTGTATAGATATGCCTTATAAGGCATAAGTTCACTCAGCATTCACAAAGAGGAAGACTAAGGGGGACTAAGCCTTCATCCCACGACCACCAGAAGGCAGAAAAAGACCCCCGAGCAACTGAACGAGCAAGTGCAGAAGACAGATCACGTCATCCCTAAACCCGGAGAAGAAGGCAATAAAGGGTGGACTCAGGGGATAGGATTTTGTGAGCCAAAGTGGAGCGGAGACTCCGGGCCGCCCAGAGCTGTCCTTGCTTATTCTTGCTTGCAAAATAATAAAGATAATTATTTGATCCTTAAATTCAGTGGACTTGTTTATCATACTGCCCAGACCCAAAACTGCCCCAAATGTGCCCCAGAAATGTCTCCAGGGACCCCAAAGTGGCCCCTTTTACCCTGTCCATGAAAATAATAAAAAAATATGTCAAAAGATCTAAAAATAGCACTAATTAGCATTAAGAAGGAGAAATAAATGGCCAGTAGTGGTCAATGATTTAATGAAAGGAATTGTTTTATTTAAAACCAATGACAAATAATTTTTTGACTGCTAAAAATGTATTCAATTTTTCACATAAATATCAAAGGTAATAGAAATATACAGTAATACTAATATAAATTAAAAAAACTATAATTATAATTTTATAAATTAATCAATCTTATTTATTTTTAAAATGCATACTTTTTTATGTTTTGGGATGTCAGTCCCAGGTGGGCCATGTCAGACATGGTGAGGCTGGGGTGAGGAGCAGGTTGTCCAAAATGGGTCAGCCTGCAAGGGGCTTGTTCCTCTCCATGCCCAGATCTCCTAGGGAGACATTCAGCATCAAGATCACCTGGGGAATCGTTCTTTCACCTCTTTTCTGAACTGAAAAATAAAAAACCACACACGTGATTAAAACCAAACATCATGCCGTCGGTGCACTTTGAAATCTCCCTCCTTAACAGAACTCCAGACTGACTCCAAGCAGCTTCACAAGCCCTGGAGACTTGGAGGAAAATTGAAGGAAGAGAAAGAGCCCCCCAGGGCTTTCTGTATTTTAATCAGCCCCACGGTGGATTTGGGGCTGGGTCCAGGAGCCTCAGGTACTGAGAGAAGGATGAAGAAGCTGCTCAAGGAGTCAGCAGCAAAACTCCAAGTGCCGTGGAGCATGGCTGGGCCCCACTGAGGGCAGGGAGTGCCAAAGGCTCCCAGGGACTGGTGAGAGCAGATCCTTGAGGCCAGGAGTGCAGGGAGCCCAAGGCTCTGGGCAGGGAACTGCAATGCTGAGCAAGGCCTGGGCTGGCTGGGGGAAGCAGAAAGGCCAAGCCCTGAGCCCAGCCTGGGCCAGCAGGGCCTGTCCCTCACGGGTGGCTCGGGGCTCTCTGTGGGGCAGGGGGATGTGAGGGGCAGCAAGGACAAATGCCATCAACCTGCAGCCCCTGCCAGCCTGGCCAGGGAGGCCGAGGGAGAGCCAAAGTGCAGCCCCTGCCAGGAAAGTTCCTGCTGTGGGGCCTCCAGAGGCGCTGCCCGAGCCCAGGGCACAAAGGCCTGGGTGCCTGTGGCCCTGCCAGCCCTGCCCAGCCCTCGGCCATCTGTCCTGCAGGCTGTGCCCCCTGTGCGTGCTGCTCCTGTGCCCTGGCCGGCTGCACTCGCCCCTCTCGCTGTGCCCCAGCATTTCTCAGCCAGCGTTTCTGTGCCCTCCCTGGGCTCCCTGCACCCAGCGCTGCCAGCTCCTGGTACACAGAGCCGGCCATGGCCCAGCCTCACGCTGCCACACCTCGAGCACCACATTTCCACCCTGGCAGGGACTTTGCTTTCTCCTCAGCTCCAGGCTCAACCTTCCAAGCTGTGCTTTGGGGAGGTGTAAGAGCCTAAATGAGAGATGCGGGACTCCAGGCGGCTCTTCCAAAACGCAGTTTATTGCATGCAAGGTGTTCCAGGGTCGTGGGCGACAGAGCCTGAGCCTACAGCTGTCAGCTGCAGCTGCAGGCAGGCCTGGAGCCCCTTAGTTTAGGTTACAAATGCATTATATACTTTTCTCTCCTGAGCATCTTAATACAGTAGAACCAATCTATACCTTAACTTTTATCTATAGCCTATCATAACTAATACAATTACCATATTCATGTTAGTATTCTCCAATCACTAAATGTTAGTACATTATAGTTTAAGCTAGAAGGTGTTTTTCAGTTTTCTTGCAGTGGAAAATTCTGAGACCTTTTTTCTACTTGCAACATTTGCTGACTTGTTTGCCTGTGCTATCTTTCTGCTTGGTAAAAACATCTTGTTTGAGATGGGTTTATCCTTTGTTCTGAGTCATAAAAACCCCCTTCTAACTAACATACCCTTTGCCTCCTTGGTTATCCAGTAAGACTGGCTCAGCAATTCTTTTCTTCTATATCAAAACTTGCTTCTATCTCTATTCCTTCCTCAGCTTCTACATTCAAAAATCTTTCTGCTAAGCATACATATCTGTGAGACTTTCTTGTCAAACTTTCATCCTTCCCAACAGGGAGGTTTCCTGCAATTCCCACTCCCAAGGAAAGCTCTGTCTCCTGCTGCTCACAAACAGAGAAGGGCTGGTGGGAGAAGTGCTGGTCAGAGGCTGTTTGGGGCACAGTGACCATGAAATTACTGAGTTGTTTCAATATTCCATGAAAGAAGGAGGGGCATCAAAATTTTTTCTGCCCTGGACTTATAAGAGCAGAGTTTGGCCTACTGAGGATGCAGATTTGGGGTATTGATTTTTTAAAGAGAAACAGCCCGTAAAAACAATGAGTTCCAGGAAGGATTTTGTTTTGAAGGAAACACTTCAAAAAAGAAATCTTGAAGGAGCAAGAGTAGTCTGTCCCTTTGTGCAGAAAGATGACCCAGAGGGGGAAATGACTGGCCTGGCTGGGCATGGAGCTTTTCAAGGAATTTAGGGGTTAAAAAGAGGGTGCATCACCTTTGGACATAGAGGCAGGTAAATCAAGAAAGGTTTAAGGATGTTGATAGGTTGAGCAGATAGAAAATGAGAGAGGTGAAAGCTCAGTTAGGACTTAATATGGATACTTCTGTGAAGGACAATGATTATGTTTTTATAAGCACATTAATGGCAAAAGGAGGGGTAAGGACAACCTGCATTTCTTATTGTGAAGGATATGGTTACCGAAGATGAAGAATGGGCTGAGCTACTTCACCCCTTCTTTGCCCCAGTTTTCAACAATAAGACAGGCCATCCTCAGGACAAGTGTTCTCTTGAGCTGGTAGATGGGCACAGGGAGCAGAACAGCCCCCTGGAATCCAGGAGGAAGCAGATGGGGACCTGCTCAGCCACTCAGGTGCTCACAGGTGTCTCTGGGAGCAGATGGGATCTGGTGGATGAGCTCCCCAAACTGCTCTCCATCATTTACTATCAGACTTGGCTCAGCAGGGAGATGCCAGAGGAGTGGAGGTGCCAATGTGAGCCCATCCCCAAGAAGGGCTGGAAGGAGGATCTGGGGAACTCCAGGCCTTGTCAGCCTGACCTTGGTGCCTGGCAAGGTTATGGAACAGATCACCATGGGAGCCATCACAGGGCACCCACAGGATGGCTGAGGGATCAGAGCCAGCCAGCGTGGATTCCAGTATCTGCACTGATGATCTGCATGAGGGGACTGAGTCCAGCATCAGTACATTTGCAGATGACACCATCTGGGTGTGAGTGTGGATCTGCTGGAGGGCAGGAGTGCTCTGCAAAGGGACCTGGACAGGCTGGATCCAGGGACCAAATCCAACAAGGTGAGGTTGAGCAAGTCCCAGTGCTGGGTCCTGCACTTTGGCCACAACAACCCCTGCAGCACTACAGGCTGGGGACAGAGTGGCTGGACAGCAGCCAGGCAGAAAGGGACCTGCAGGGACTGAGGGACAGCAGGCTGGACATGAGCCAGCAGTGTGCCCAGGTGGGCAAGAAGGCCAATGGCTCCTGGCCTGGATCAGGAATGGTGTGGCCAGCAGGAGCAGGGCAGTGATTCTTCTCCTGTGCTCAGCACTGGTGAGGCCACACCTCGAGTGCTGTGTCCAGTTCTGGGCCCCCCAATTTAGGAAGGACATGGAGAGGCTGGAGCGTGTCCAGAGAAGGGCAACAAGGCTGGGGAGGGGTCTGGAACACAAGTCCTGTGAGGAGTGGCTGAGGGAGCTGGGGTGGTTTATCCTGGAGAAAAGGAGGCTCAGGGAGACAAAGCAGTGTCAGGGCACAGGTTGGACTTGATGATCTCCAAGGACTTTTCCAACCTTGCTGATTCTGTGATTCTCTGAAACCACCCTTGGGGCAGTTCCACAATGAGCCCTGGGCCTCCTCTTCAGAAGCTCCAGCAGCCCAGGTCCCTCAGCTTCTCCTCCCAGCCCCAAAGCCCATCCTGTCAGTCCTGCAGAGCCTCTGCAGCTCCTCCTCATTGCCCAGAACAGGGAGCCCCGCAGGCAGACACAGCAGCCCAGATGTGCCCCCCTGGCCTGGGGTGCCTCTGGCAAGGGAGCAGCACCAGGCACTGCAGGAGCCTGCAGACAATTCCTGCAGCACTTGGAGGATGATCCTGCTGCCCAAGGGACGTTCCCATGGTGCCAAGTCAGGAACTGCAATGGGGAGTGGGGCCAGAGAGGAAAGGGCAAACAGGAATGGGCTGTTTGCAGGGCAGGGAACAGGGCTGGGCAATAGGAAGAAATCTGGATCAGGGATGGGTAAAGAAAGCAAAGGTGGAGCAAAGGAAATGCTTGTGGCAGTTTGGGGCTGGCTGCCAGGCAGCCTTGGCTCTGAGCAACAGGGTCTGCAGTGGGACAGGAAACTCCCAGCTGATGGGAACAAACTTTCTGGCTGACTGCAGAGGCCACGACAAAGCTGAGTGGTTTCCCTGGTGTCCCCCAGCCCTTGCTGGCCCCAGGGGCTGATGGCATTTGTGCTGCCTCAGGTTCATGTCCCCACAGCAGCAGCATGGGTGTGCTCCCGCCTGCTCTGTGCAATGCAAACAGGGGCTCCTGAGCCAGTGCTGCCGTGTCTGTGCCTGCAAGGATGCAGCACCTCTGTGAGCTGGGGGAGAGGCCAGGGCTGCAGAGGGGGGATGTTGTTGGCAGCTCCATGAGGACGCTCTGGGACGCTGCCCTGGGCTGTGCAGTGCACTGGGGATGGATCAGCCCCTGCTCTGCTGCTCCTTCCCGTCTCCCCCAGGGCCCTTGCAGAGCCCCAGCCATGCTGTTTGCCCCCAGCCTGCCCACGGCCAGCCTGGGGCTGCTCACCCTGGGGCTTTTCTGTGCTGAGCATTGGCCTGGCCGTGTTCTTGAGAGAGCCTGGGCAAGGAGCCTGGAGCCCCCAGGGCCTGGCCTGAGGCGTCAGCGCTGCCCCAGCAGTGCCCATGGCCTGTCCCTGCTGCAGCCCCGGCACTGCCACCCCCAGGACTGTGCCCGGCCCCGAGAGCACTCAGGCCCTGCAGCAACACCAGGGCCACCAGGGCAGCGGGGCAGGGCCACGGCAGCAGCACTGGCAACACCAAGTACTGCTGCTGCTGGGCACAGCTGCTGTGCCAGCACTGATCTGCCCCCAGCTCTGCACACAGACATTGCTGCTGCAGCTCCAGAGAAGGCAACAAAAGGGGGATCTCTGCAGAAAACTCTGCTGGGAGATCTTTTAGTTCCTTTAAAGCCACTGAGAGCACACCTCCTCATTGTCACAGTCTGCGGCCACAGCAAAGGTGGAGAGAAACAAAGTCAGAAATAGCAGAAACAATGGTCTAGCTTTAGGAAGAATATTAAAAAAAAAAAAATGACAGGGAAATCAATGGACCAAACCAACAGAACTATCAAAGATTAATTTTGTTATAAGTGATTTGCAGAAATTGGCCAGCAGTTTAATGTTTCCTAATATGTCCAGTCATCAGTCTCCACACTGCAGCCTTGAGCTCCTGGTTCCTCAGGCTGTAGATGAGGGGATTCAGGGCTGGAGGCACCACCGAATACAGAACTGACACTGCCAGATCCAGGCATGCAGAGGAAATGGAGGAGGGTTTCAGGTAGGCAAGTACTGCAGTGCTGAGAAATGCATTTCTCCTGCTTTTTTCCTTTTCAGATTCTTTCTGTCATCTCTTTAGAAGTCCAGTTTGTTCTGGTGCTTTTCATGAACTGATTGTACTCTTGATTTAGATGGAGACTGTAGAATTGATTTCAGATGTAGCAGAATCTGAACTGAACACAGAAACAAACTCCTTCTGTCAGCCCATTTTCATCTTCTAGATCACTTTCAAGATGTCCTTGGGGGTGTTGGAATGATTATCACACAGCTCTCCACTTCTGGCTGCAGGCTCTGGAGATTCTTTCTTTGCATTCAGTCAGGCTTGCATTCCCTAAGAGTTCTTGGTAGCCTGTCATGTTTGCTTAGGGTAGAAGAGTAACAATGAAAACCTTACCAATGGCACAACTGCCCAGCCCACAAGGAAAAGAAAAGAACAAGCTGCAAAATTCTTCAAATATTTGTCCTGCTTTGCTGCAAGAGTTGTGCTGTACCCACAGTGTGGAAAGCTGCAGTTGGTGGCACACCTTGTGACAGAAGCTGCACCTCGTTCTCCAGGAAAGGTTCTTGGAAAAAGCAAACAGGACTGAGGAGAAGATTCTAGAAAAACTGAAAGAGCTTTTAAGATATTAAATGAAAACTGAAACAATTCAAGACGTTTTTCTCAATTTATTTTTATGCTCCCCTTTTCCATCTTGCACTACTTCTCCATCCCATTAATTCCAAATGGATCTCACCACTAAGATCCATGAGTTGGCAAGTTTTAGACATTTTAAGATACCATGACCTACACAGAGTTTGGTTTCCCCTGTTTTTCTTGGAAAGCAATGCTGGAGAGATAAGTGCAGTGCTTGGGTCAGGTACAAATTCTGCATTCAGGGATTGTGCTCTGAGAGTGTTTGACCCTGAGCAGGGACAATGCACAGCAGGGACCGAGGGCAATCCTGAGCCACTGTGCAGGAGTCCAGACTCTGGCTCTTGGCTGAACTCGGCAAAGTTCCCGTGTTTGCAGAGGCTCAGGGGCTGCCCTCGGGGAACGTGGGGCTCGGGGCGGGGGCGAGCGGGCAACGGACAAACGGACACGGGGACAAACGGCCCCGGAGCTTCAGTTGCAGCAGCGGCAGCGGCAGTGGCGGCAGCAGCAGCGACAGAAGAAACTTGAGAGTCTCTTCTCCTCTCCCTCTCCCGCTGCCCCGTACCTCTCCCGCTCCCCCTTTCCCGGTCTCCCCTCCTCTCCCCGCCTCCCTCTCCCCGTGCCGGGCCGGGCCATGCGGCGGCAGGCGCAGGAGGAGGGGGTGGAGGAGGAGGAGCAGGGCGGAGGAGGCGGGTGGAGGATGGGGCTGGGCAGGGTGGACAGCGAGCTGAGCCCTGTTCTGCACTTGGCTTGCAGGTGGCCATCAAAAGGGTGCCACAGAACCGCGTCCATCACTGGGGTGAGCTGGTGAGTGAGCGAAGTGCTGTGCTGGGCAGGGATGAGCCGAGGCCCGGCAGGGTGGAAGCCTCCAGGACACCTCAAAGGAGAGCGGGCGTGGGGCCAGCGCAGGGCGCAGAGCATCCCGGGCTGGCTGAGAGCTTCCTGACCCTCGGCACGGCATCAGCCCCACTGACGGCATCGTGCTCGTCCCACAGCCCGACGGCACCAGCGCACCCCTGGAGATTGTGCTGCAGGTCAAGGTGTCCAATGGCTTCTCCGGTGTGGTCCAGCTGCTGGAGTGGCTTGAGCTCCCCAACGACATCTTGATGGTGCTGGAGCGGCCAGAGCACTCTCAGGACCTGCACCGTTTCATTCGGGCACGGGGGTTCCTGTCCGAGGAGGTGGCGCGGCAGCTGTTCCGCCAGGTGCTGGAGGCCGTGCGGCACTGCACCAGCTGCAGGGTCCTGCACAGGGATATCAAGCCAAAAAACATCCTCATTGACCTGGCCACCGGGCAAGCCAAACTGATTGATTTCGGCTGTGGCACCTACCTGCAAAAGACAGCCTACATTCATTTTGCAGGTGAGCCTACACAGAGCTGTGCTCCCGGTTCTGGTATCTGATGGCCCAGCATCTCAGGGCCCAAGCTGGGTGTGGCAGCAGGGATTCTCCCTTTTGCTGACCTTCATGGCACGGA
The DNA here is from genome assembly GCF_036417665.1 of Passer domesticus. Classification (NCBI taxonomy): domain Eukaryota; kingdom Metazoa; phylum Chordata; class Aves; order Passeriformes; family Passeridae; genus Passer; species Passer domesticus. The sequence continues at coordinate 371,241 of NW_026990165.1, forward strand.
GTCTTCAGCCGAGTTGGGTTTGAGCAGGGGTGGGTGGGGAGCCATCTTCCAGCCCTGCTGGCAGCCTTTGCCCACCACTTTGCCCAGGACTGGGGCTGGGGCAGCCAGCCCAACAAAAACACCCGTGGGTGAGGGTAGCAGAGATGGGGGGGCCTGGAACCTGTGCCCCAGCCAGTTTGGTGTGCAGGTGAGAAAGGGCTTGGGCTGGTCCACTCACCTGGTTTGTTCTGGGTTCATAATGTATTTTGGGACAATGCAGGCAGGGAGGATGAAGGCATGGTTTTCCCTCAGCACTAAGTGTGTTTCTGTCATGGTTGGTCTTGCCAGGGCTTCCGTTGTCCCCTTCCCACACCAGTGGCTTCTTTTCCAACCCAAAGTTTGTACACCAGTCCCAGGTGCTGGTGAGAGGGCAGTGGTCACCCCGTGTGCCACTGCTGCAGCCCCGGCACGCCCAGGGATGCTGGGGCCAGCAGCATCCCCCTGATGAACTCCATCTGTATTCCACAGGAACACCATCATACAGCCCCCCAGAATGGACCCATTTTGGCTGGTACTATGGCGAGCCAGCTACCATCTGGTCCCTGGGCATCGTGCTGCACCAGATGGTCTGCGGGGAGCACCCTTTCAGGAGGGGCCAGAACATCAGCTGGGACCATCAGCTCTCGCTGCCACAACGGCTCTCTCCAGGTGGATCCTCATCTCTGGGCACGGGGGGAATGCCAGTGCTGGGAGACAGCAGCAGGCTCGGGAGCATCCCGCTCTGGCAGCTGCTGAGGAGGTGGCACATGTCCTGCTCTCCTGCTCTCCTCCAAAACAGGGAACTGATGGGAAAGTTTAGGCTCAGCTCTGAGCACATCCAGCATGGAGTGGGCATGGGAATAGTGGGGCAAAGCCAACAGAAGCCTTTTCCAACTGACTGGCCGTTTCTGGTTTCTCTGCCCAGAGTGCCAAGATCTCATCAGGTGGTGTTTATCCATGCCGGACGTGGAAAGGCCCTCATTAGAAGAGGTGTTCTGTCATCCTTGGATGCAGGATATTCATCTGCCCTAGAAGAAGGGAGAGAGCCACAGGCACACTGTGCTGCAGGGCCCTGGTAAGTTACAGCTGCACACATGCCTTGGTAATGAGAAGCAAAGAAACCCAGACTTTTTTGTCCTGCCTGTGTCACTGCCCAGGGCTCATCAGATGGGAGCACACAGCCCTTGTGCTGGAGCTGAGCTGCTCTGCCCAGCCCTGGTGGCCAACATCCCAGCTGATTTGGCTTGTCCTGGTTCCCTGACAGCTGGGGCCCTGGGCAGAGCCCTGACAGCCTGGTCTGAGCCCAGGGAAGGAGAAGGAGCCCCCAGAGAAGCTGTACCAGGTGGGGCTGCTGCTGCAGGAGACAGCGAGGATGACATCAAGGATGACAACCTCTCCCTGGACCTGGCCACTGGTAAGCTGAAGATGATGGCCTTCAATTCTGGCACCTTCTTCAAAGTCTGGCTCCACAGCGAATTTACAGATGAGTCCACACGCAGGGGGATGCTCCCAGAATTGGGCATTGCACAGCCTGGCTAAGAACCAAAGGTTCCCCTCTTTGCTGTGGCAGATGCAGCTGATCCTTCAGTCGGCTGCCCAGCTGCTTTTGGCAGGGCTGGGGCCATGGTCTGGGATGGGTACGAAATGGGAGTGGGCTCCTGGCCCTGCCAACAGCCCCCAGCACCCACCGTGCCCTGGGCTGGAGCTGGGGCAGCCAGCCCGATACAAACAAACCCCCATGGTGGGAGCAGAGGTGGGACTCCAGAACTTTTGCAGGGCTGCTTTGCTGTGCAGGCAAGGAAGGGCTTGGGCTGCTCCACTGCCCTTGTTTGCTTTGAGATCATGGTTATTTTGGGGGGCAGTGCAGGGGGAAAGGAGAAAGCGTGGGCTTCCCTCACCCATGGGTGTGTTTTTCCCGTGGGTGGACATGCAGGGGTTGGTGCTTCCTCAAGACCCTGACAGAGATAAGATTTTTACATCTGTTGTTTTTTCCCCTTTTTGTCTATTATCTATTTTCAATAATTTATTGTTTGTTTTTCTAGAGGAAGCGTTCCAGGTGGGGTCCAGTCTGGATTGGGAAGTGCTTGGGACCAGCTGTGGCGTGGATGGGCCGTGCCCTTGGAGCAGGCTGAGGACATCGTTTGGGACCAGCTTTTCTTCCAGCCGTGGATGGCGTGAGGTGGGTGCCTGTCTGCTTGGCAGGGTGGGATCAGAGCTTTTGGGAGATGGCAGCGAGCACAGGAGCATCCTGCTCTGGGCAGCTGCTGAGCAGGTGGATGTGCCATGGCTGGATGCAGGCTGGGCACATGTCCTGCCCTCCTGCCTAGCTGCCAAAAGCAGCACTGATGGGCAGCTCTGGGCACAGCTCTGAGCCCGGCCAGCACGGCCTGGACACCGCGGGCAGCTGGGACAAGGGGACAGGAGCCCTCAGCTGACGGGTGGTTTCTGCTTTCTCTCCTTGCAGCCAGGCTCTGCGGATGCTGAAGCTGCTCTGGGCTCTGGCAGGGCTCTGCTGGAGCTCAGCACCAGGCTGGAATCAGCCAAAGAAGAAATGGTGTCACCTGCAGCACAGACTTGCTTGAGCATTTTGGCAACACAGCTCAAGTTTGCAGAGTGTACACCTCCAAGGGAAAACATGACACCTCCCAAAAATTAAACTTGTTCAATACCTTCTGAAATCAAATCAATCTGGGATGACTACAAATGACATTTCTCAGCTTTCTCAAGATGTAGCTCAGCCCTTCTCTGAACAGTTCTCTCCCCCACCTGCCTTTTACTTTTCAACTGCTCCCTATTTTCCCCCAATAAGTTACCAACCTGTTGCAGTCTCCATCACTCTTGTTGCCTTCCTTGATGCCCCTGACCACAAGGAAGGCCAAGCCCCCAGGTTTAGGGACTCATGCTGTCAGTGGCTGAGGAGCAGCAGTGTCTCAGAGGTCCAGTGGGATTTTAGTGTCATTCAGAGCCACTTTCCAGCCCTCAGCTCTCCTCACTGCTGAGTTCCCACTCCCTTTTCTTCATCCTTGCAGCAGGATGAGCTCTGTGAATCCCCTTGAGCCTCCCCACTCTTCCCAGCCCACGCAGCCACCTCAGTGAGGCTGAAGCTGAAGCTTCTCTGTCTCCTCTGGCACACCAGTCCAGTCCCCTGTGTGGGGAGCCCCAGTCCCAGAGCACAGCACACAGCAGTGCAGTCCGGGCTGGAGCAGCTGCCCTGCAGCCCTGGCTTGGCTGTTTGTGGCAGCTGAATGCTCCCTGTTTCCAGCTGTCCCTGCAGGATGGCCCAGGGCAGAGCCCAGCCGGGCTCCCACTGCACCCCTGGAGCTTGGGGCAGACAGTGCTCCCAGAGCTGAGGTTCATGGGGAGCACCCGGAGCTGTGCCTCGCACTCAGTGCTGGCAAGTGTTGTGTTCTCATCTCCTGCAGCCTGAGGGGAAAACAACCTGTGCTGCCAGGCCAGCACTGCCCCTCTGGGCAGGGACAAGGCTGAAGGGCTTCCCCATTCCAGAGGAGCTGGTACTGAGCCTTGGCAGGGCTGGAGCTGGGTCTGGCCTGCTGTCCGGGACTCGCTGCCCACCAACCGCCCCCACCCACCACACTCCATCCTCCAGAGACAGAAGGGTCTGTGTGTGTGCCAGGGGCTCTTGGATGTCTCTGTATCCATGGACAGAAGGGTCTGTGTGTGCCAGGGGCTCTTGGATGTCTCTGTATCCAGGGACAGAAGGGTCTGTGTGTGCCAGGGGCTCTTGGATGTCTCTGTATCCAGGGACAGAAGGGTCTGTGTGTGCCAGGGGCTCTTGGATGTCTCTGTACCCAGGGACAGAAGGGTCTGTGTGTGCCAGGGGCTCTTGGATGTATCTGTACCCAGGGACAGAAGGGTCTGTGTGTGTGCCAGGGGCTCTTGGATGTCTCTGTATCCATGGACAGAAGGGTCTGTGTGTGCCAGGGGCTCTTGGATGTCTCTGTATCCAGGGACAGAAGGGTCTGTGTGTGCCAGGGGCTCTTGGATGTCTCTGTATCCAGGGACAGAAGGGTCTGTGTGTGCCAGGGGCTCTTGGATGTCTGTGTATCCATGGACAGAAGGGTCTGTGTGTGCCAGGGGCTCTTGGGTGTCTCTGTATCCCGGGGCAGAAGGCTCTGTGTGTGCCTGGGTTTCCATAATGTCTCTGTACCCATGGGTATGGGAGAACATGGACAGTGAAAGTGTCAGTCACGTTGCTTGCACACTCCTTCCTTTGTGTACAAGACACATCCATGCACACCCCCACATATTGGTATATTAATAGGAGAGGGATGGATAGAGACTTCGCACAGAGCTCCAACTTTGGCATAACTCACCCTTTAGCCAGAGACCAGGGGATTTTTTTCCCAGCTCTGTGTGAGAAGATGTCCAAGAGCTGAAGGAGCAGCATTCAGAAGCAGTTTCAGGATTTCTAGGTAGGAAGTGGAGCTCACAACCATCCATATAACTTGCCATATTCATTGGGATGGGCTGCTGCTTCTTTAGGAATATGGCCCAATGCAGACATGAGACTTGGAAAAATCCCAGCTCTCTGTGGGTTTGTGCAAAAGCGGGAGCAGCACAAACAGTTTGTGCCTGCCTGGGGGACACAAGGTCCAAGGAGGTTTGGTGGCAGAGGGTGACTTGGGCTGGTGGCAGGCAAAGTTCCATTCTATGACATTCTCAGAGTGGCACAGGACAAAGGTCCAAGTACCCCCAACCCCACTGATGAAGTCGGTAGAGTGCTGCACATCCTCTAGGAAAAGCTGCTGTCAGACAATCCACTGGGATTTATAACTTTCATTTGCAACACTTTAAATCCAAATTTCCAACTGCAATATTTTTACACTCCAGACACAGTAATGCATAAATGCATAATAGATCTTTCAATTTCCTATTGATTCCATCACAATTTAGAATAACATAGTATTGCAAACAAAACCCTGAATGTTTTAAAAAAGGGATGCCAAGGTCAGTAAGATGAATCCATGCCATCAGAACATTTACAGAGTAACTGATTTCTCTTCTTAAAAAGATCAGTTGCCTCTTAATCCAAAGTTACCAAGGATTTTCACTACGCATTTGTTTTTTGGTTTTATCTTTCATATTTTTTCTTTTCTTTTTTGTCCAGTGTTTTTAACAGAGAACTCGTCCTACAAAAGGAATGTACAGCAAAATGAGATACATTTCTGATAAACAATGAAAACGTAGGCTCCTCCTCTGTTTACTTTTCTCTGGACACCCTGAAGAAAAAAATCTAGCAGATATGAGCAGAGGTGTGAAGTGTTTCATTTGGACTGTGCTGGAGTTCAGCACTGCTGACATCCTGATCCAGTCAAGAGCTGCAGAATTCTGTTGCACATCTTGAACTCTGTGTTTGCTGGCACAGCACCCGCAGTGCCGATGCAGCAATGCACATGAATAACTCTGTTATTCCCTCTCAGAATTCGGGCTCTGCCCCAGCACGAGGTGCTGCAGCCCTTTGCTCCTGGTTCCCATGTGGAGCAGCTCCCTTCCTGCTGGCTGAGCTGCTCAGGCAGAGCCCGGCAGCTCCTGGCCCTGCAGGGCTGAGGCTTTTCCCCACTGCTGGGCACAGACTGATGGAGCAGCACTGCTGAACACAGGGGCACACAGAGGGACCAGCAGCAGCTGCCTTTGGCCACCTGGGGCTTCAAGGCCCAAACTCTGAGCAGCCAGGGCTGGAAGAGGCTCACAGGCTCCCTGTTGGCTGTGCTGCCCCACTTGTGCCTGGCCCAGCTTTGCCTGGGGCAGAGGGAGAACAAGGGGCAGCTCCCTCCAGCCCAGCCCAGGGACCCCTCCAGCCCCAGGGCTTGGGGCACTGTCAGCACCTGCTGCTCCAGCCACTACTCCTGCTGGCCCTGACAGCAACACCCAAACTGGGGCTGATCCCGAGGGAGCAGCAGCAGGGCCTGGATCTGATCCCTGACTCTGGGACACGGCTGGACAAATGGCTCCACAGCAGCAGCAGCAGCACATGGAGCTGACTTTCAATGTCGCCTTGACTTTTTAAGATTTTCTAAGTGTTCTGATGTTTGCATTCTTGTACCAAACTTTCTCACACACTTTCTGTAAACAACTTATTGTTTTGCATTCTTTTATGGAGGAGGAGAAACTTGATGGACTGTTTGTTTGTCCTTGGAGAGGTGGCACTTTCACCCTCCAATCCACTGTCATATTTGGAAATCTATAAATGTTGGAGTAAATAAATTAACCTGCCCTTTTTCCTGCCTTGAGACCAACAGCGTCTCTGCGTCGTGTTGTCTTGTGTCCTATAGTGACATTTCAGCACAGCCCCTGCCACTCTTCCCTCCTGTGTGCAGCGGTGTCACAGCAGCCTGAGGCACCTGGGAGCCCCCAGTGCCAGCAGGGACTTGAGATGACAGCCCTGGGCTCCTGGAGATTGTGCAAGGAACAGAGCTGGGGACTCCCTGTCCATGGGGAGCTTCCAGATGGAAGAGGCTGCTGTGCCCAGGCAGCTCCAAGGCCACAGCAAGGAGGGTCTCGACCACTGGATCTGTGCCAGTCCCACAGTCCTGGGCAGCAGCCACCGAGCCCTGGGGGAACAGAGGGCATAGCAAGAGGGACAAAGCCAAGCAAGGTCAGAGACTGGAGAGAGCCAGAGCTGGGAGCAGGAACAGCTGCTCCATTGCACTCTTGGAGAAAGCTCTTGGCTGGTTCACAGCACTGAAAGCCATGAAGGACAGAGAGGAGGCCTCACCAAACAATGCTCCTGTTTCCACACCCTCCCCTCTCTGTGTCCCAGAAGGAATTGGATGGACTGTGTTTTTCTCTCCAAGTCGTCTCGTTCAGCATGAGCAGCTTAGCACCAGGAGCTGAAGGAGCTGAAGCCTCAGGCCACAAGAGCTGAGCAAGAGGAGACTTTCTGAGCAAATGAGTGCTGCTAACCTGGACCTAACTGAATTCAGCAGATAGAATCCTGGAATCACAGAATCCTTTCTGTTGGAAAAGACCTCTGAGCTCATCCAGTTCAGCTGGTCACCCAGCAGTGCCAAGCCCAGCACTAAACCACGTCCCTGAAGTGCCAAGGCCTGAACAGCAGGCCCTGAGCCAAAGGTGGCCTCTGGATGAACCTTTCAACCAAAGGTTATCTTTGTATCTGCTCATTAATGAAATATGCATGGTCATTAGCATTGTGATAGATGTAGCTGACACATGTATTGATCTTTTTGTATTTGCAAGCCAGACAGGGCCATGAAATCTGACATCTGGCCTTGTTTGGGGCTGAAGGATCAAAGTCAAACCTCCCTTGGTTCCTCCTTGAGCCCTGGCCAGGCTTTGGGAGGAACCCAAGAGCAGGATGAAACCAGATGTTCCCACACCAGAAGTGCTGTCAGTTTGTTCATTCAGCACTGTCAGAGCTGGGCCCTCTCACTGCGAGCTTGGAGCCTCACCTGTGGCTGGAGGCACCTGCAGGAATTCCCAGTGTCCAGGAGTGGCTCTGCAGTCCTTGGCTATGACAGCTTCCCCCGCTGCTGTGTGGATCTGGGGGATGCTGAAGTCTGAGGGTAACAGGTGCTGGATCTTTCTTAATCACTGCTGCAATCTTTGGTTCTGTTGATTGGCTGCATTGCTGAGCTGCTCCTTTTGTGATCCTTTGCTGCTTTGAGCTGCAGTAAATGACACTGATTCCTTCAGTTGGAGTCTGTGTCTTTGGTGCTGACCCTGCCCACTGGTAAAACAAAACTGGCACAGTCGGGCCAGATGACAAGAAAATGTCATTTTTAAATGTAAATGTGATGAATTGGTCCCATCAGAAATTCCCAGATGGGAAGCCCTTCATTGGAGTTGGCTGGCTCTGGAGTGGGCTGAGGTCAGAGCAGATGTGAGCAGTGGGGCAGCTGGTTAAAAGAAGCTGAACCCCTGGATGTCTTAAAATGCATCCAAAAAATTGCATATGGAAAAAGGAAAAAAAATTGCATTTTTGGAAGACAAGGGTGAATTTTGTTAATGACACATTGGAAACAGCACTAACTGAAGGAAAAACTGTTGTTGGAACACTCCCACATGGAGTGACAGAAGAAGGTTTCAATCTTGAGCTCAGGTTTGTTTGTGCAAGTGATATAATAATAATAATAATTATATATAACACAATAATCTATATTTATATCTGTATAATTAAAAATTGATAATGTGAAATAAGGCTGACAATAATTTGTCAGCTTTGGCTGCTCACTGTAAACACTAAATACCCTAGAGAAAAGGACTGGCCAAGACCCAAATGTCAGTGGTAAACTTTGTGAATTGTGTACAATGAATAAAGGAGGAAGGGATGAAATTGGCATTTTTTTATAGGATTTGTTTATACTGTGATGCGGAATGCTTTGTCTGTTACTGTAAAAAATACAGTGATTAAGACTGCTGTGTTTTTCATATCCCAGACCATCCACAAGCTGCAGCATTGGTTGAATGGGTGAAGGTTTGTTAAAAGAGCAGTTGACAAAATGAGGAGATGGGAACCTGTCCCCATGGAGAACCCATCTCCCAGATGTGCTCCATGCCCTTAACAATGGCCCACTGGGGAAATGGAATCCCCTGGCTGTGCACGGCTGCCCCCAATTTACATTAACAAGCTAAATTGATTATTAGAAGAAGTAAAAAATGATGCTGTGAAAATATCCAATAGTACATCCTGTGAGCTCCAACAAACACAAATGGGGCTCTGCAGAACCACATGGCCTTGGATTATCTGCTTGCTGGCCAGGGAGGAACGTGGGCTATTGTAGGACAGGAATGTTGCAGGGATGTTTATCAGTGCTGGGTTTGAGGTCCAGCAATCAGGAATCTCCTTGATAGAAAGATCAGGAGAAGAGTGGCAGAAAGAAGAAAATTCTTCCTGGTGGGACTGGCTCCCAAATTGGAGGCTGCTGTGAAATGCATTCATGGCAGTCACTGTGATCATTGCGGTGTGAGCACTTGGTGTGTTATGGTTCCATGTTAGAGTTGTTGTGACACCTTGTGCTGGAAATGGAGTACTGAGATAAAAAGAGACACAGTCTCAAGAAAAAGTGGGCTGTAATAAAGAACATAGAGAATAACAACTAATTAGGGCTGTTTTAGTCAGACCCTGCCTGACTGAAGCCTCAACAACAGGCCCCGAGCCAAAGCTGACCTTTAGATAAACCTTCCAACCAAATGTTATATTTGTATCTGCTCGTTAATGAGTCATTATTAGCAATATGATCTCTGTATGTGTTCATTGGTGAAACATGGATTTACCTTTCTGTGTTTGGAAACTGGACAAGGCCCCATCTGGCTTTGTTTGGGGCTGTGGGATCAGTCACCTCCCTTGGTTCCTCCTTGAGCCGTGGCCAGGCTTTGGAAGAAGCCAAACAGGAGAATTAAACCAGTTATTCCCACGCTAGCACTGATGTCAGCTTGTTTGTCTAACAGTGTAAAAGCTGTGGCCTCTCACAGTGAGGTTGGAGCCTCACTGGCTGCAAAGGTGGAGGCACCTGCAGGAATTCCCAGTGTCCAGGAGTGGCTCTCCAGTCTGTGGCTGTGAAAGGGTTAAAAGCACTGTGTCCAGGCATACTTGGGCAAGAATAAGAGACATTGCACCCAGTATGGACGCTTGCAAAAATTCAGCCACAAGCTAAAGACACAGCATGAAACTTTGCAAGAAATAGGGAACAAAACTGGCAGGAATGAAGGGCAGAGCTTGCTAAAACCAGTGAGGAAATTGCTGAAACAGCCAACAAGAGACTGTGCATGCCTAGAGGAGAAAGGTGAAAAGGGCACGGCAATGAAGACGTCCATCCTTCATCAGGAGACCCCCGAGGAAGACGCAGAGCCTTCCTCAGTGCCACCACCAGTGTGCACTGCACCTGTGCCTCGTGTATGCTAATGATTGTAATGAGTACTGAGAAATCGTTTATATAACCTCACCTTTTCTGAGGAGAAATATGAATATGCATAGAGTGTAACCGTATATTGTAATCTGCTGTGTGCCTGTGTGCGCTGTTAGGAGGAGATATCCCTGCACACCCAGCAGGCTGAATAAAGCAAATCCCCTCCTTGGGCTTTGTCTGGGAAGTGTCTCTTGGCCCGATCTGGGGCCATTCACGTCCATGGGGTTCTGTCAAGTCACAATGGAACCTTGGTGCCCTGTTGTTGCACAGCCTCACAATGCTCTCCTGCTGCCATGAGGTCCCTCCCTCGGTGACACACTGCAGCCCTGGTTCCATGAGGGGCTCTTGGCTTCCGTGGTGCACGCCTTTTTCACACCTGAGCCTTGCTTCCATGGGTTCCATGGACTGACAGGGGGCCTCTGCATTCCATGGGGCCCAGCTAGATCACAGCAGAGCCTGGCTTTCATCAGGTTCTGATACCTGTTCTGCCAGCTGACAGGGGTGATTTAAAGAACACAGAAACCAATGGGAAGAATGGTCTTATTTTACTGTGAGTGTTAAGGCAACACAAAAGTTAAATTATGCATTCAATAAAACTACCTGCAGGGCATCTTGGGCTGCAGAGGCACCGATCTGTCACAGGCACTGACGGGGGCTCCACGATGACATCGCAGGAGTCCCCAGGCTGCCAAAGAGCCGGGATGTCCCAGACACTCCCAGGGGTTCCTGTCATGGGCACAGTGGGAGCCTCAGGCAAAAGCTTTATTTCTTTATTACAGAAAATCCTGCTGGGTTATGAGATGGAGGAATGACATCCAACAGCCACCATGGATCCTCAAATCCCTGCAGGGTCCCCAGACTTCCAGAATTCCTTTTAAGAGAGGAGACTGGGATCAGCTGGATCCAATCCTAGCCCCAGAAATTGTCAAAGGTGTAGAGACTGCACAGGTGGAATTAAACCTTAATGCAATTTGTCCCATACAATTAATGATGGAATACCAGATATATTTTTATACATATGGCTTTGATTGATTCTGATCATGATTAGAAGAAAGAACTTAACCACGGTTATTTACTTCACAGTACAGGACCTATAACAATTATTAGAATATTCTGCTTTAGGAAGCAGTTTTGGAGTCAACAGGGCCTGGCTGGATTTGTTGGAGCCCATTGCAGGCAGAGCCTCCTGCTCCAGCAGGAACTGCCTTTCCTGTGCCAGGAGCAGGGCAGGTCCCGCTGCAGGAAAAGCCCCAGGCCAGCCCCAGCACAGGGAAGGGCTCGGGCACAAGGGCAGAGTGCCGTGCTGGGAGCTGTGCCAGGCAGAGCCTGAGGCACCAAAGGCACCTTGGCAGCAGCAGCTGCTTGCAGGCCATGGCCAGAAGCCTCCCTTGGCAGCCCGGCCTGGTGGCCAGCACTGCAGAGCTGCTGCCTCAGGGCTCATTTCTGCCTGGGCTCTGAAAAGCCACTTCTGCTCCAGGAGCCGGCCTGGGAAGCCATTGGCCCCAGCACCCTGGGGACAAGATATGAATGACAAAACTCTTCATGCCAGCAGAGACAAGGCAGGGGCAGAGGAAAGGGCAGAGCCAGGCCCAGGGGACAGGGCTGCCATGGTGATGGCTGAGAGGTCACTGCCCCTGCAGCAGCCTGGCTGCCCTCAGCAGACATTCTGTCCACAAGTTTTGTGAGGGCACCCAGCACATCAGAGAACCCACACAACAGGAATTCTGTGCTTGGGGATGAGGGGGTTTCACTGGGTCAGGTTGCACAAAGCTCCTGCTCTTGGACAATTCCGAGGATGAGGCATCTACTTCTCTTGAAAAACAGTTGCAGTTTTGTGCCACTGTCATAATTTTAAAATATTTCCTCCTTTTAACAAATGTAAATCCACCCTCATTTATTTCAGAGATATTGAGCCTTGTTCTGTCACTGCAAGATTTGGGAGAAAATACCTTTGACCACTATTTTTCCATTTTCACAGACCTTGGAGAGGACCCAAAAATCTCCCAAGATGGGGTTTGGAGGCCTCTTCACATAACCAGCAGGGAGAGGCTGATGGCTCTGGGCTCAGTGGTATTGAGACTGAGGACAGAACAGGAGCAGCCCAAAAGGGATTGAAGGGTGGTTTCAGAGAGGCTGGAGTTTTTCTTCATTGTATAAAACAGCCAGAGAAAGAAATAATGGCACCAAGGGTTTGGAGTGTCCCTACCCCAGGAGGCAGGGATTCTACCCAGAGAGCCACCATCGGGCAAGGGGCGTGATTTAAAGAAGATTCCCCCCATCCACCCTGTGGGGTGTGCCCTTTCAAGCCCAGGAAAAGATACTCCACCCCATCTGGTCAATAAGGAATGGCCTCACAATGTTCTTCCTTTTCTGTACCCTCATTGGTTTATGTTCTACTGCAATGTCTCCAGCTTAGATTTTTTCCTTGATTGTCCTCCTTGATCCACCCCTTTGCAGTCCCCTGCTCCTCCTGCTATTGGACTCCAACCCTAAACTTCACCCCTAAACCCATGACCCCACCCCCTTAATTTCTTTTCTTGGGCTCTGGCACAATAAAGGATCCTGGGTAGTGCTAAACCAAGAGCCATCCTGTTGCCTTCCTTTCCCTGTTGGTCATCGGTGCCTGCCTGAGGTCTGAGACTCCGGGGCCTGGAGGAGTTGTTACGCTGCTTACTGCAGCAGAACCCAAGTGCAGCTGGGGAAGCCCAGACTGGACACTAGGGGAAAGGAATTCCCTCGCCAGTGCAGGGCTGTGGTGCAACACATCTCCCAGAAGGAGCCTGGAGCAGCCCAAGGCTTTGTGTGGGCAGGCAGAGGCAGGCAGGAGGCAGAGCTGTCAGCAAAGGAAGGGGCCAGCCAGGTGGGGCAGCGGGGGATGACGACAGCCTGCAGGGACAGAGGCACAGGGCAGGGACACCGTAGGACAGCCTGGGCTGCACAGGGCACAGGGATGGGCAGCAGCTGCAAGGCCCTGACAGAGCCACCAAAGGCAGCACTTTGGCCATGGCAGACACAAAGAGCAGCAAAGCCCCAGAGGGTGATTAAAGTCCTGGTGCTGGGTCTGTGCTGCTGAGCTGGGCCGGGCTCCTGGCCCAGAGGCAGCTCCTGGCAAGGGCAGCGCTGCAGAGAGACAGCTCTGGCCAGGAGCAGCTCCTGGGCACAGCCCAGCAGGGCTAGGGCACTGCCAGGGCAGCTCAGGGACACCAGCAGGGCACAGACAGAGCTGACAGGGGCTCAGCACTGGCAGGGGCTGGGGGATGTCCCAGAGGGGGCTGTGTCACAGCGGCACCTCTGTGGCTGTGTCATGGAGGCACAGAGCAGCTGTGATGTCAGAAAGGGGGTGTGTGACAGCACAGAGTAGGCTGTGTGAGGTCACAGGTTGGGCTATGACACCACAGAGTTTGTTGTGTGAGGTCATTGAGCAGCTACAGCATCATAGAGGGGATTCTCTGTGACATCACAGAGCAGGCTGTGACATCATGGCATGGCTGTATGACATCATAGAGCAGGCTGTGAGGTCACAGTGTGTGCTGTGACACTACAGAGTGGCAGTATGACATCACAGAGAGGGTTTTGTGACATCACTGAGGGTGTTGTGACATCACAGAACTGTCTGTGACATCATAGAGTAGGGTGTGAGGCCATGGAGCAGAGTCTGCCGTCATGGAGGGTGGCCCTCTGTGACATAAGAGAGTGGGTTGTGACATCACCAGGTGATGGAGCAACATCATAGAGCCAGGTGTGCAATCACAGAACAGACTGTGACATCACAGGGTGACTTTGTGACATCACCAAATCTTCTGTGACATCACAGAGCAGCTTTATGATATCACAGACTGATATCCCAGCACTGGCCCTGTGATACCATGAAGGGGCTTTGTGACATCACAGAGCAGCTGTGTGTGTCATCACTGAGTTGCCAGTGATTTCATAGAGTAGGCTCTGTGACATCATAGGCTGGACATTATAGAATGGATTCTGCCATCACAGGGTATCTGTGTCACATCACAGAGGGGTTGTGACATCATAGAATGGCTGTGTGACATCCAGGATAGGTTGTGTGATATCACAACATTATCTGTGACATCATAATGAGGGCTGTGACATCACAAATGGGCTGTGTGACATCACTGGGGCTTTGTGACATCACAGGGAATGTGTGACATCACAATGGGCCTGTGTGATGTCACAGGGGGCTGTGTGACATCACAGGGGCTGTGTGAGGTCACTGGGGAGGTCACTCTGCCCCAGCCCCCCTCACAGCTCCCCCAGAGCAGTCCAACGCTGCTCGTGCACAGCAGGGTCCCCTGTCCCCCGGGTCCCCCCGCCCCCGGCGCCGCAGCCTCCCCCAGAGGATGTTCCACGAGATCGACCCCAGAGCCTGACACGGGGCCGGGGGGCCGGGGCTGTGGGAGGTGGGAAGGGGGACAGGGACCCCCTGGCAGTGTCCCTGTGTCCCCCAGGGCCAGAGCCTAGGCCAGGGCTCCTTCACCCTGTTATGAACGAGGGCTTGAGAGCACTGAAAAAATCCCTGGGAAAAGATCAGCAACAACCAGATTTAATATTAAGCGACAGCACCACAAAGTTCCTTGGCAAGAGTCACTCTGCTCCTGACTGGACACTTCAGGCACACCGGGGGAACAAAGCAACAACAAAACCAAACCAAATCCAGGTAAATAAAGCAGAAATGAACCAAGAACTGTCCCTGTGAATGTGTGTGTGTGACACAAGGACAGTGAGGGCAAGGATAAAAGGAATATGATCTAAAAGCTGAACAGAGCTCAAACTTAACAGGACTTAACTTATACCTTAACCTTAACTTCTACTGTAAACTTAAGAATTTAGCAAAAGAACAGCACTTAACAGTCTTTAACCTCATTTATAACCTATGACTAAATAATTTAACAGTGGAATAACAATTAACAATAGTCATCTTAGCTAATAAATTAAACCTAACAAATTAGCAAAAGAGCAACTCTTAGAAGCAATTAACTTAGCTTAGACCTTGTGACTTAACCTCACCTACAGGCCTGACTGACTCAGCTATCCAACCCCTCCGAGAGCAGCATTTCTGCCACATTTCCCCAGCACAGGCACTCCTGTGTGCACACAGACACAAAGAGTCAGTGCAAGGCACCTGTGAGAAATTCCCCTGAGGGCAGGAAATGCTCCCTGTGGATGCTTTGGCATCTCCCCAGCAGGCGAAGGGTTGAGCCTGGAGGAGTGGGGGGATCGGCCCAGGCTCCCTCGTTGTTCAGGATCCCCGAGTGCAGCAAACGGGAGAGTTCCCGGCTGGGAGAGGCCCCACTCAGAGGGAGTCGCTGGCCCAGGAGAGCTCCAAGGGGCTCCTTTTGCAGCGCTGTTTGTAGGGCCCCAAGAGAGGGGCTGCAGTCACAGCAATGATTCATCCTGGCCGCACTTGGCATCAACAGCTTTCTTTGGCAGTGTGAGAACAGGGATGCTGTGCCACTGAGGGAACAAAACCAGTTCCCAGAGCTGCTCCTACAGCAACCAGGAGCTTGTTGGGCACAGCAGTGCCTGGAGCAGACAGTGTTTGTGCTGAGCTGCAGAGGAGCTGAGCCCAGGGGCTGTTGGCCAAGGCCGAGGCCCAAGGAGCATTTCTGAGCTGGCCGGGCGGCCTGAGAAGGGGAGGGGGGAATGCAGCAGCACAGGGCCCATGGAACCAAGGGACCATGGTGACACTGTGGGGCCCTGTGACACCCAGGGACCATAGTGACACTGTGAGACCCTATAGTGCCAAAGGTCCATTGTGACATTGCAAGGCCTCATGGCACAATGGAGAGACCATTAAGAGCCTTCACAGCCTCATGGAACCAAGGGGCCATTGTGACACACAATGGAGTCAGGGGATCATGGGGACCATTGTGACACTATGAGGCCCCATGGAATAAGCAAAGCATTGTGACTCTGAGAGGCCTCATGGAACCAGTGAGACCATTGTGACCCTGGGGGTCCCCACAGAACCAAGAGGACCATTGTGATCTTGTGGGGCCTTGTGAAAGCAAGAGGCCTTTGTGACACTGCAGGGCTGCATGGAGCCAAAGGTTCATTGTGACATTGTGGGGCCTGGTGTCATCAGTGGTCCATTGTGACACTGTGGAGCCAAAGGAGACCATTGTGACACTGCAAAACCCCGTGGTCCAAAGGTCCATTGTAACACTGCAGTCTCATGGAATAGAGGAGTCACGTGTCATTGTGGGGCCTGGGGAACCACAGAGACCATTGTGACAGTGCAAGGCCTCATGGAATCACTGGGACCATTGTGACATTCGGGGCCTTCGGCAACCCAGGAGCCATTGTGACATTGTGTGACCTCATTGAACCAAAGCACCATTGTAACACTGCAGGACCCCATGGAATCAAATCACCATTAGGACACTGTGGGGCCCTGTGGAACCAAGGGGACCATGGTGATACTGCAGGGCCTCTTAAAACCACGGCAACACAGAAGAGGTCTGGCTGGTTTAGCCTCCCATGGACTGCCTGACTGGTCCAACTGACCATGGCATGTTGAAGGCCTCTTCTCTTCTGCTGTTGAAACACTGGTGCTCCATACTTTCTTTCATATGGAAAAGATCTGTCCTTCTCCTGCAGGCATCCATGGCCAGAATTGGGATTTCATCTCCAGATTTCCTTACATCCAGAGATTATTCCCATAGGAATATTGCCAGGACAAGACTGGCTGACAACGGTTTCATGAGGGTCACCTCTCATCTGTCCCCAAAACACTGGGGAAGGCTCAGTGCTTTCCTTCTTGTGGAAAGAACTGTCCTTCTACAGGTGCCCATGGCCAAGATTGGGCTTCCACCTTCAAAATTCCCTAAATTCAAAGACTGCTCCCAGACAAAATCTGCCATTCCTGACAAGTCTGGCAGGCATTGGCCTAGTGAGATTCTCACGTGCCCTCCAAACACTGGGGCTCTGCCCTTCCCTTCCTATGGAAAAGAACTTTCCTTTTCCAGGTGCCCATGGTCAGAACTGGGATTCACCTCCAACATTGCCTATTGTGAGAGACTGCAGGAGATTGTTGGCTCAAAACATTTCATGTGTCGGGGAGTCTTGTTTAAACTGTGTTCCCTTGGACAAGGACACGAGGCTTGACTCCATTTTCATCAGAAGGCTGATTTATTATGTTATATATTATACTAAAATACTACATTACAACTATACTAAAAAGAACAGAGAGAAGAAGATCAGAAGGCTACAAAGACAAGAATAGAATAGGAATCAATAACAAAAATCTTGTGACTGCTCACAGCCTTGGCACAGGTGGCTGTGATTGGTCACTGATTGAAAACAATCCACATGGACCAATGGAAGATGCACCTGTGGCATTCCACAGCAGCAGATAGCCATTGTTTACATTTCTTTCCTGAGGCTCTCAGCTCCTCAGGACAGGAAAAATCCTAGCAGAGGCTTTTTCCCTAAATTATCATGGCAACATCTCACCCTTTTAAATTATTAAATTAAATAGAAAAAGAAATGTTTGCAATCTCTTCTACTGGAGCTTTGCAGAAGAGAGAACAACACCTCTTGAGGTTCATCTGTTGCCAATCAAAATCTCAATCATCTGCTGATGTGGAATGGTCAGGGAAATTCTTCACCTGTAGAACATTCAGGGAAATTCTTCACTTATCAAACATCAAATTCTATTATATCACTAAAACAATCTTAAAATATAAAAAATGCAAACCTCATGCAAGGAAAGTTCATTGTTTCGAGTCCAAACAGCTGAGTTTCAGGACAGAGTCCATGGACTGAAGACGTTCCTCTTTGACATCTCTGGAAGTCCCCTTTGGTCCTGAAACAGGCTTGCAGAATCCTGAAACCAAAGAATTGCTAAAGAAAACAAGAATCATGAAAATCCATTCACAGTCATCAAACAATTCAGAGAGAAAATTCTGGAATGCCCTGGCCACAGCCCTTCATTGAACCACTTGGGCTGAGGCTAATTTTTGGCTTTTCAATGCTTTTGAGCTGCTAGCTCTTTCCACTTTTCTTTATTAATTTTCCTTTTTTTTTTTTTTTTTTTTTTTTTTTTTAAAGACGAAGAGTAGCAGCAGCAGAGGGTCTCTAGGACCCTTGAGTGGCCCTGGTCCTGGTGGACGGACCAGAGAACCCAGACCTGGCTCACAGAATGGTGGCCCAGGTCCCTGCGGGGAAAGCAAAGTCCCCAAACTGAGCGCTGGACGGGGCGGAGGCCCCGGCCCAGGGAAATGAGCCAAACGGCCCAGAACCAGCCTGTGAGGCGGGCTCTGTGTGCTCAGAACCTGGCAGGACCATGCTGCCAGCGTCCTGAGAGCAGAAATGACCCACTGCTTCCTCCCCCCAGGAGCAGCACCAGTGCACACCGGCAGCTTGGGAAGAGAAGCATTCTCAGGAATTGTCATCCCAGATCTGAGGGTTTCTTGTCCCCAGAGCAAGCGAGCAATGCTTGCTTTGCTCTGTGTCTCTTGCTCCTGCAATGAAAATGCCACTTCTCCTGCATTCTGCCCCTCGGCACCCCCATCCCCACTGGGCTGGGGACCAGAGGCAGATGCCACAGGAGCCAACTCCTCCACGCCGCTGGGGCGCTCGGGGGGAGGCAGGCACCCCAACCCCCAGGGAGAAGCCCCCGACCACACACAAAGTGACCCAGAAACCATACTGATTTTGAACACAGCCAGCCGAACTGCTCCTGCAGTCAGCTGGAGGGCCGTGCCCCCTCCACGGAAGGACAGGCTCTTTGCAGGGTCTGATGCGAATGACGGAGCTTCGGAAACCGGCGGGACAACTGGGGTGGGTGATGCGGGCAGCATGGGCGCTGGTGTCGACTCTTGAGGCGTTTCCGTGGGCTCAGCACCATTCTCGGCATGCTCTTGCACTGCAATTGGGTCGGCAGGGAGCGGCGGGACAGGCGGCGGGCTCGGAGCGGGGTCGGCCCGCGCCGGCGCCGCCTGCACCGTTGCGAATTCAGTTGCCGGCTGGGATGCAGAGGGAGAAGGCACGGAGGCAGCTCCTGCAGCTCCCGGGGACAGCAGCACAGCCGGGGAATCACTGTTGTTAATCGCGTTACCTGGCAACACGGGCGGATCGGCGGGAGGCGGTTCCGGGTGCCGCGGCGCAGACGCAGTCATCAGAGCCGGCGGAGCCGCTCCAAGAGGCTGCGGGGCCGCGGGCGGAGCCGGCTGAGGCGGAGCCGCGGGGTCCGGCGCCTCCCGCGGGGCTGGCTGAGGCGGAGTCGGATCCGCCCCCTCCCGGGGTGAGGGGACCGGAGAGTTCCGCGGCGAAGCGGGCGGGGCCGGCCCGGAAAACGGCGGGCTCGGCTCCCCATCCTCCCCAAGAGAAGGAGCGGGGTGGGGGGAAGGCAGATCTGTTTGCTCCGAAGGAACAGAGAAAAACTTTTGCTCAGCTGTGGGCTGTGCGGGGGGGCTGCAAACCCGCGGTTCGTCTTCTTTGAGAGGCTTCTTTCGTGCTGAAGCTGGCGGGTACGGAGCTCGGCTGCGCTACCGAGCCACGATGTCCCTCACAGCCTTCTCTTTTTTCAAAACACAGAATAAGAGGCCTTGGAACACTAAATATATCATCGGGCGTCTAACACCCTGGTGCTCTGCCCACTCAACAGCAGCCTGCATGAACTCCCAAAGGTCTAAATCGAGGGAGTATGCCACATTTGTAAAAAATCTATGAAATTTTGCCCATCTGAAAGCCTGATAATAACTTTCCTTCCTAAAAATCAAAGTGTGTCCCCATTCGCACCAGAGTTTAATAACTTTCTCCTCTGACGCAGTAAACGGAACCTGAGCTTCCGAAGGTACATTTTTCCAACTTTCCTCCCACCTTTTGCGAATGGCAGGATCTTCAGGAAGGGAAAAAATAACAGTACCTCTAGACAGTGTCTTTGTGGATCCAGCTGTGCAGCTCTGCTGCTCTGCGGTCTCTGGACACAATCTCCAGGAAAGTCCAACAGGTTCTCCTGTTTGCCTTGGCTGAGAACTCTGCCCATCTTCAGGGTCTCGTTTCTTCAGCTCCAGGCTAGATTCCATGGTCACTCTTGGGGTGACCATCAGTTTCACACGTCCAGGGTTCACCAGTTGTTGCTTTGACTTGGACCCCTGGTGCGAGGACACGAGGCTTGACTCCATGTTGATCAGAAGGCTGATTTATTATGATATATATTATACTAAAATGCTACATAACAACTATACTAAAAGAACAGAGAGAAAAGGATCAGAAGGCTACAAAGACAAGAATAGAACAAGAATGAATAACAAAAATCCTGTGACTGCTCACAGCCTTGGCACAGGTGGCTGTGATTGGTCACTGATTGAAAGCAATCCACATGGACCAATGAAAGATTCACCTGTGGCACTCCACAGCAGCAGATAGTTATTGTTTACATTTCTTTCCTGAGGCCCTCAGCTCCTCAGGACAGGAAAAATCCTAGCAGAGGCTTTTTCACTAAAAATCCTGGCAACAGTTAGGGAAGGGCCTCCAAGGTGGGGCTGGAGCCCTTGGGCTGTGAGCAGAGGCTGAGGGAGCTGGGCTTGTCCAGCCCAGAGCAGGGAAGGCTGAGGGGCTCCTCATCCCAGCCCAGAGCAGTGCCAGCCAGGAGGTGATGGAGAACACAGAGCCAGGCTCTTCACCAGGGGGCCTGGTGGGAGCATCCTGATACAAGAAACTAATTGTGTTTAGATCTATCACAGAAACACGTTTTTCTGAAATTAATTCTAGTATGGAAATCACTTGTGGATGGTGGACTCATTAGACACTGCTGGGACGTTGCACATAGCTCAGGGAAGAGTGTGATTGTTATTAAATTGTATCCTGTTCAACCATGGTCTGTTGGCCAGGAAGAGAAACATTCTGTGCCTCTGAGTCTCCCCAGTTCCTGACACCCAAAGGACACAAACCTGATGAGTTGTGGTTCCCATTCCAGTGGTGGCATTGCACCTCCCTCCACAGCCAGAGCAGAGCTCCCTTGTCCCAGAAAGTCCCTGGCAACGCAGGGATGAAGGAAAGAGGACAGGCTGTGGGGATCAGGGGCAGGGCACAGCCAGGGATGTGGGGTGGTTGTGAGCCCAGGTCAGGAGTCGGTCCTTGGCCTTGGTGAACCTCATCCCATTGTCCTGGGCCCATGGCTCCACCCTGCCCAGATCCCTCTGCAGAGCTTCCTGCCCTCCAACACAGCCACACTCCCACCCAGCTTGGAGTCACCTGGGAACTGACTGAGGATGCCCTCGATGGCCCCATCCAGATCAGCAGTAAAGAGATTTCACTGACCTGGCCCCAGTCCTGAGCCCTGGGGACACCCCTGGATGAGACGCCATCACACTGCTGCTCTGAGTGACAGAGGGTGGATGAGGGAAATGGTGGGGAGGGTGCAGGGACAAAGTCTGATTGATTGTTAGCCATAAAGGACCTTGATTTTCATCTGTATTTAGACTGTATTATGAAGTGCTGGGGGTCTATGTCAATTGGGGATTGCTGACATCAATCTATAAACAGGAAAAGAAAGGAGGAAAAACCAGTTCTCTTTGCATTGATTTCAATATAGCATATTCACTTTGAATACACTTCTGAAATCTACCTAATAATCTATGAAAGAATTGAAAACTTATATTACTCCCACAGGCTTGTCTTGTTTGCATGTTTTGAACAAATGTTTATGAGCCTTTCTCACTGAATTTCTCAACTGAAAAGCTCAAGAAAGAAAAGGTCTCTGGAGTGGTGAAATTCATCAGCAACCTCCAAGTGGCTGAGGATCCATCTCCATCAGAGCAGCAATGAACAGAAAAGGGCACAGCTTTGTGGTTGCCCCAGCTTTGGGATGGGCCCTGGGCCTGGAGCCGGAGCAGCTCTTGAGGGCCCCAAGGCCAGGGCTTTTGTGCTGCCCTGGGCACATGGGATGGCAGCAGGGGCTGCAGAGCTCTCAGCACCTGAGCCAGAGGGGAGCAGGGCAGCCAGGGAGCCTCCTTTGGCCTTGGCCCAGCACCTTCCGCCATGGCTGGGGCTGAGTCCTGTGTGAGCTGCAGCTGTTGCTGTGCCCTTGGCAGGGGCTGAGGCCGTGGGGCCAGTGGCCAGAGCAGCCTGGCCTGAGCAGAGCTGTGGGGCCAGAGCCGGCTGGGCTGGGCTGGGGAGAGGCCCTTGGTGCTGCCCAGAGCTCAGGGCAGCTGGCAGAGCTTGCAGGGAGCTGGGCTGGGCTCAGAGAGCCTGCCCCAGAAACCATCAGTGTCCATCTCAGCCTGGCTGGGCGTGCAGGGGCAGGACTCAGGCCAGGCCTTGTGGGGCAGGGCCAGCGCCTGTGCAAGGCATTGAAAACAGGCAAGTGCCCCAGAGAGGAGGCTGCTCTGTGCCCTTGGGGGCATGGACAGAGCAGGGAGGGGGCCCAGGACATTTGTCACTGCCAGCCTCTGTGCCCAGCCCTTGGCAGCCCTGGCTGCTGAGCCCAGCTTTGCCCTGGGCTGAGTTTGGCTGTGGCCCAGCTCCATCCTCCTGCGGGGCTCAGGGCCTGTTCCTGGCCATGGCTAGCCCTGGCCGGCCTCTCTGCTGGCCCAGAGGCCGGCAGAGCCTGGGGCAAGGCTGTCTGTGCAGGCCCACAGGTGCCAGGGGCTGTGCAGGAGCTGGCAGAGGCTGCCCAGCAGGGAGGCCATGGGGCACAGAGCCCCAAGGCTGCTGTGGGCACCACGGCACAGGGGCCGTTCCCAGCCGCAATGCTCCTGGCCTGGGCTGGGCCTGCACAGGGGCTGGGCCACCATGGCTGGGCCAGCACAGGGCCACCAAGGGGCCATGCAGCCGCTGCCGGGGCTGACAGCAAGGCCAGGCACACACAAGCAATTGCTGAACATGGCCTGCGCTGGCCAGGCCTGACTGTGCCACAGGCAGAGCTCAGCTGCCTTTGGGGGCTGCAGGAACAGTCAGGAGCCCAAAGAGCCTCCATGGCTGTGCTGGAGACCAAGGCTGGAGCAGGGAAATGCAGGGCTGATGCGGAATGGGGAGGGCATTGAATTCCAGCCCACACCTCAGCTCTCTGATGATCCCAGCACCATGCTGGGCCCTGTTTCACACTGGAGCAGAGCAGATGTTGATGGGACAGGAGCCCTGCGGGGCTGGCAGGGACCTGCAGCTTGCAAGGTGCTCTGCTCTCCCTCAGGTGCTCTCGGAGAGATCCAATCCCAGCTGGGCACCTCAGGGCACAAGTGGCACTGCCTGTTCATGGGCACACAACTGATGGCTGCCTGGAAAGGGGCACAGCTTTTAATACTTGAACATTTAATAATATATAAGCACTTTTTTTTTTTAAATCTGAGTCACTTCAGTATTTTTGAAAAATGTTTTCCCACAAGGAACAGGAATTTCCTGGAGGTGTACTGATGGCAGGACGAGAAATACCAATCTTGTCTTCTACTGCTGTCATCAATATTTTCTCCCTCATCCTTCAGACGTTTCCAGCTCTGCTGTTTAAATGGCCATGTCTAAGGTCATCGCTTCACTAGAGCAGCTGGATCTATGTCCTTTTGATTGCTCCCAGATTTCCTCCTTCAGATGCTTTCTGATCATTCAAGTGCCTCTCAACTGACTGGTTTCATGCTTTAAGCTTCAGGGAGTTGCCCAATCTCTCTGAAGTTAAAATAAATATCATGTTAGTCAACATCTTAATTTCATTTGTATCTATCCTAGAATAACCTGTTCTTATTTCTTTGTCCAAAACTGTTCCTGTACAGAAATCCCTGGGGGGTGGTGGCGATGTCAGATGCTGCTGGATCATCCCAGAGAGCTGAAAGAAGAGCTGTGATCATTATTAAACAGCATCATGTTCAACTCGTGTTTGTTGGCAGAAACCCGTCTGTGCCTCTGAGTGTCACCAGGCCCTGACTCCAAAGGACACAAACCTGATGAGTTGTGGTTCCCACTGCAGTGGCTGCACTTGGACCTTGGCTCTGCACAGGAGAGCTCTTCATCCCCTTTCTCTCTTTTCTTCCCTCTGGGCATGGAGGGAGCTCCTGACTTCAGTGTGTGACTTGTGTGTGCAAAGAGCAAATCTGGGCAGAATCAGGGCAGGGAGGGAATGGGGGGACCTTGGGATTGGTGCTGGGCACAGAAGATGTTTTCCATTGCTCTGAGACTGTCTGCTATGGAAAGTGGACTTAATACCCAGCAGAGGAATGACTTTTGCATTTAATGGAGTTGTGCCTTCTATTGGCTGACAATAAATGAACATCCCTCTGTGTCTCGGGCAGCTCCTTCTCCTAGGAAAGCAGGTGGGAATTGGCACCAAGGAGCTGAAAGCTGCAGGTCCAGTCTGGGCTGGAGGCAGCTCAGATTGGCACAAGGCTGCTCTGAGTGCCAGGGCTTGGATGGGGGAAATGGTGGGGTGGGGGTAGGGACAGAGTCTGATTGATTGTCAGCCATGAAGGGTCTTGATTTTCATATCTATTCAAACTGCATGAGGAGGGACTTGGA
This sequence comes from Passer domesticus, assembly GCF_036417665.1. Lineage (NCBI taxonomy): Eukaryota > Metazoa > Chordata > Aves > Passeriformes > Passeridae > Passer > Passer domesticus. Next base: position 395,609 of record NW_026990165.1, read on the forward strand.
TTCAGTGTCAATTGGAGATAGCACATATCAATGTATTAACAGGAAAAAAATCCTAAACAGCACCTACAAATTGTTTTCTGACTATCTTTTTAAATAGAATATATTCAGTTTGAACACACTCCTGAAATGCATTTAATTAACCAAAAATTATTGGAACACTTAAATCAAATTATTCCCAGAGCCTTGGCTAATTAATGTGTTCTGAAAGTTAATGAGCCCTGGGACACTGAATTCCTGCACTGAAGAGCTGAAGGCTGAACAAGCCTCGGGAGCAGTGAAATCCAGCAGCAGCCTCCAAGTTGCTGAGGATGTCAGCAGCCCCCACTGAGGCCATCCCTGCCCAGAGACCGTGGGGGAATGGGCAGACAAGGAGAGCGTCCCTGGGGCTGGGCCAGCAGAACTCAGAGGCACCAGCGGCTCCAGCTGGGCAATGGAGTGTGGAATGTGGCTGGGAAAGCCCTGCCTGGGCTGTGCCAAGCACTAAAAACTCTCTCCAGGAGACATTCAAAAGGAATTACAGTTGTTTGTGTACTCTGAGTTGGATGCACGGGAACAATACCAACAAGAGATTCTGAGGAGCTCAAAACAACAAAACATCCTTTACTGACAACTTTAGAAAATCAGAGAAATTTAGTCAAAATGTTTAATGCATCATTCAATCACCAAAAAACACTTCTCAAAGCAATAACTTGCCCTGTTTGACTTCACAAACTCTAAACCTGTTCAATTTAAAGCTAGTCAGAGTTTGCAAGAGGACAAAAATAGAAGAAGTAGACACAGAAAGAGAGAAAGAAAAATAAGATTTATAGAAGCACAGACAGAGCTACCAACTCCTGGACTCTAGCAGTTCAGATGGAAATGCCAAGAGGAGGTAGGGTCAAGATGTGTGCTTGCCTTGTGGTCAGCCTTCAATACCCCTTGGTCTTGCTGGGCCCTTCCCCAGGTGGGACTTGGTGTCATTTGGTCACTCAGGAGCTGGGCTGGGGCTCCAGAGGTGGCTGTGGAGCATTTCCTGTGCTGTGCCAGGGATTGGCAGACACTGCTGGGCTGGGAGAGAGGCTCTGGGGGGATTGGGGTTCCAGGGCAGGGCAGTGCTCCAGGGCAGGGCAAGGCTGGATCTGCCCATTCCTCCCCGACACATGAAATGTTTTGAGCCAACAATCTCCTGCAGTCTGTCACAGGATGCAATGTTGGAGGTAAAATCCCAGTTCTGGCCATGGGCACCTGGAAAGGAAGGACAGCTCTTTTCCATAGGAAGGAAAGCACAGAGCCCCAGTGTTTGGAAGGCAGGTGAGAGTCTCACTAGGCCAGCCAGACTTGTCAGCAATGGCAGATTTTTTCTGGGAGCAGTCTTTGGATGTAGGGAATTTTGGAGGTGGAAGCCCAATCTCAGCCATGGGTGCCTGGAGAAGCAGGGCAGTTCTTTCCACAAGAAGGAAAGCATGGAGCCTTCCCCAGAGATGGTCCCCTTGGTTCCACAGGGCCCCACAGTGTCCTAATGGCGATTTGATTCCATGGGGTCCTGCAGTGTTACAATGGTGCTTTGGTTCAATGAGGTCACACAATGTCACAATGGCTCCTGGGTTGCAGAAGGCCCCGAATGTCACAATGGTCCCAACAATTCCATAAGGCCTTGCACTGTCACTGTGGTCTCTGTGGTTCCCCAGGCCCCACAATGACACGTGACTCCTCTATTCCATGAGACTGCAGTGTTACAATGGACCTTTGGACCACGGGGTTTTGCAGTGTCACAATGGTCTCCTTTGGCTCCACAGTGTCACAATGGACCACTGATGACACCAGGCCCCACAATGTCACAATGAACCTTTGGCTCCATGCAGCCCTGCAGTGTCACAAAGGCCTCTTGCTTTCACAAGGCCCCACAAGATCACAATGGTCCTCTTGGTTCTGTGGGGACCCCCAGGGTCACAATGGTCTCACTGGTTCCATGAGGCCTCTCAGAGTCACAATGCTTTGCTTATTCCATGGGGCCTCATAGTGTCACAATGGTCCCCATGATCCCCTGACTCCATTGTGTGTCACAATGGCCCCTTGGTTCCATGAGGCTGTGAAGGCTCTTAATGGTCTCTCCATTGTGCCATGAGGCCTTGCAATGTCACAATGGACCTTTGGCACTAAAGGGCCCCCACAGTGTCACCATGGTCCCTTGGTTCCATGGGCCCTGTGCTGCTGCATTCCCCCCTCCCCTTCTCAGGCCGCCCTGCCAGCTCAGAAATGCTCCTTGGGCCTTGGCCTTGGCCAACAGCCCCTGGGCTCAGCTCCTCTGCAGCTCAGCACAAACACTGTCTGCTCCAGGCACTGCTGCTGCCCAACCAGCTCCTGGTTGCTGTAGGAGCAGCTCTGGGAACTGGTTTTGTTCCCTCAGTGGCACAGCATCCCTGTTCTCACACTGCCAAAGAAAGCTGTTGATGCCAAGTGCGGCCAGGATGAACCATTGCTGTGACTGCAGCCCCACTCTTGGGGCCCTACAAACAGCGCTGCAAAAGGAGCCCCTTGGAGCTCTCCTGGGCCAGCGACTCCCTCTGAGTGGGGCCTCTCCCAGCCGGGAACTCTCCCGTTTGCTGCACTCGGGGATCCTGAACAACGAGGGAGCCTGGGCCGATCCCCCCACTCCTCCAGGCTCAACCCTTCACCCGCTGGGGAGATGCCAAAGCATCCACAGGGAGCATTTGCTGCCCTCAGGGGAATTTCTCACAGGTGCCTTGCACGACTCTTTGTGTCTGTGTGCACACAGGAGTGCCTGTGCTGGGGAAATGTGGCAGAAATGCTGCTCTCTGAGGCGTTGGAGTGCCTTGCATAGCTGAGTCAGTCAGGCCTGTAGGTGAGGTTAAGCCACAAGGTCTAAGCTGAGTGAAATACTGCTAACAGTTGTTCTTTTGCTAAGTTGTTATGCTTAATATAAGTTATTAGCTAAATTAAATATTGTTAAGCGTTATTAATCTCTTATATTGCTGTATCATATGTTATAAATTAGGTTAAACACTGTTAAGTGTTGTTCTTTTGCTAAAATGTACGTTTACGGTAGAAGGAAAGGTTAAGGTGTAAGTTAAGAAATGTTACCTTTGAGCTCTGTTCAGCTTTTAGGCCATATTCCTTTTATCCTTGCAATCACTGTCCTTGTGTCACACACACACATATTTCTTGGTTCATTTCTGGTTTGATTGGCTGGATTTGGTTTGGTTTTGTTGTTGCTTTGTTCCCCCGGTGTGCTTGAAGTGTCCAGTCAGGAGCAGAGTGACTCTTGCCAAGGAACTTTGTGGTGCTGTTGCTTAATATTAAATCTGGTTTTTGCTGATCCCTTGCTGGGGATTTTTTCAGTGCTCTCAAGCCCTCATTCGTGACAGGGTGAAGGAGCCCTGGCCCAGGCTCTGGCCCTGGGGGACACAGGGATGCTGCCGGGGGGTCCCTGTGCCCCTGTCCCACCCCCACAGCCCCAGCCCCCCGTCCCCGTGCCAGGCTCTGGGGTTGATCTCGTGGAACATCCTCTGGGGGAGGCTGCGGCGCCGGGGGCGGGGGGACCCGGGGGGACAGGGGACCCCGCTGTGCACGAGCAGCCTTGGACTGCTCTGGGGGAGCTGTGAGGGGGGCTGGGGCAGAGTGACCTCCCCAGTGACCTCACACAGCCCCTGTGATGTCACACAGCCCCTTTGTGATGACACAGCCCTCATTATGATATTACACCTCCTACCCTGGGATGTCACACAGCCATTCCAGGGTCTCACATCCTCTCTGTGATGTCACACAGATACACTGTGCTGGCAGAACCCATTCTATGATGTCACAGCCTATGATGTCACAGAGCCTACTCTATGATGTCACAGGCAACTCAGTGGTGACACATACAACTGCTCTGTGATGTCACAGCCTGCTCTGCGATGTCACAAAGCCCTTTCATGATATCACAGGGCCAGTGCTGGAATATCAGTTTCTGATATCATAAAGCTGCTCTGTGATGTCACAGAAGATTTGGTGATGTCACAAAGTTACCCTGTGATGTCACACCTGGCTCTATGATGTTGCTCCATCACCCAGTGCTGTCACAACCCACTCTCTGATGTCAGAGGGCCACCCTCCATGATGGCAGACTCTGCTCCATGGCCTCCAATCCCACTCTGTGACATAACAGACAGCTCTGTGATGTCACAAGACCGTCAGTGATGTCACAACACCCTCAGTGATGTCACAAAACCCTCTCTGTGATGTCATACTGCCACTCTGTAATGTCACAGCACACAGTTTGACATCACAGCCTGCTCTATGATGTCATACAGCCATGCCATGATGTCACAGCCTGCTCTGTGATGTCACAGAGAATCCCCTCTATGATGCTGTGGCTGCCCAGTGACCTCACACAACAAACTCTGTGATGTCATAGCCCAATCTGTGATCTCACACAGCCCACTCTGTGCTGTCACACAGCCCCTTGCTGACATCACAGCTGCTCTGTGCCTCTATGACACAGCCACAGAGGTGCCGCTGTGACACAGCCCCCTCTGGGACATCCCCCAGCCCCTGCCAGTGCTGAGCCCTGTCAGCTCTGCCTGTGCCCTGCTGGTGTCCCTGAGCTGCCCTGGCAGTGCCCCAGCCCTGCTGGGCTGTGCCCAGGAGCTGCTCCTGGCCAGAGCTGTCTCTCTGCAGCGCTGCCCTTGCCAGGAGCTGCCTCTGGGCCAGGAGCCCGGCCCAGCTCAGCAGCACAGACACAGCACCAGGACTTTAATCACCCTCTGGGGCTTTGCTGCTCTTTGTATCAGACTCAGTCCTTCAGAGTGTGCTCAGAGAACTTTTCAGGAACTCAAAAAGAGAGTGAAATACAGACGTTTCTCATACTTTAAACCGATCCTTCTGAGGGACAGGACTGAGAAAGTGTCCCCAAGCTCCACATAAAGCAAAACACTGGAGGCAGTGATGACAGCTGGGGACAAGCAAGGCAAAGGTGTTTCTGATGCTGAGCAATCCTGTGCCTCTGTCCCTGCAGGCTGTCGTCATCCCCCGGCTGCCCCACCTGGCTGGCCCCTTCCTTTGCTGACAGCTCTGCCTCCTGCCTGCCTCTGCCTGCCCACACAAAGCCTTGGGCTGCTCCAGGCTTTTTCTGGGTGATGTGTTGCACCATAGTCCTGCCATGGCAGGGAAATGCTTTTCTCCTGGTGTCCAGTCTGGGCCTCCCCAGCTGCCCTTAGCACAATTATTTCTTCAGGCTCATTCCCACTATGAAGAAAAGCTCCAGCCTCTCTGAAACCACCCTTCACTCCCTCCCGGACTACTCCTGTTCTGTCCTCAGTCTCCACACCACTGAGCCCAGAGTCTGCAGCCTCCTCCTGCTGGTTATGTGATGAGGCCTCCAAACCCCATCTTGGGAGATTTTTGGGTCCTCTCTAAGGTCTGTGAAAATACAAGAATAGTGGTGGAAATTATTTTCACCCAAATCTTGCAATGACAGAACAAGGCTCAATATCTTTCAACTGAATGAGGGTGGATTTACATTTGTTAGAAGGAGGAAACATTTTACAATGATGAGAGTGGCACAAAACTGCAACTGTATTCTTCCACAGAATTGGATTCCCCGTCTCAGGAATTATCCAAAAGCAGGAGCTTTGTGCAACCTGACCCAGTGAAACCCTCTCATCCCCAAGCACAGAATTCCTGTTGTGTGGGTTCTCTGCTGTGCTGGGTGCCCTCACAAAGCTTCTGGCCAGAATGTCTGCTGAGGGCAGCCAGGCTGCTGCAGGGGCAGTGACCTCACAGCCATCACCATGGCAGCCCTGTCCCCTGGGCCTGGCTCTGCCCTTTCCTCTGCCCCTGCCTTGTCTCTGCTGGCATGAAGAGTTTTGTCATTCATATCTTGTCCCCAAGGTGCTGGGGCCAATGGCTTCCCAGGCAGGCTCCTGGAGCAGAAGTGGCTTTTCAGAGCCCAGGCAGAAATGAGCCCTGAGGCAGCAGCTCTGCAGTGCTGGCCACCAGGCCGGGCTGCCAAGGGAGGCTTCTGGCCATGCCCTGCAAGCAGTTGCTGCTGCCAAGGTGCCTTTGGTGCCTCAGGCTCTGCCTGGCACAGCTCCCAGCACGGCACTCTGCCCTTGTGCCCGAGCCCTTCCCTGTGCTGGGGCTGGCCTGGGGCTTTTCCTGCAGCGGGACCTGCCCTGCTCCTGGCACAGGAAAGGCAGTTCCTGCTGGAGCAGGAGGCTCTGCCTGCAGTGGGCTCCAGCAAGGCCCTGTTTGCAAAGCCCCCAGTGGGAAATGAAGGAGGGGGGGTCACGCTGCTTTTGGATGAATAATGCTGAAACCAGCCTGACTGCTCCATTCCAAAGTTACACATCCTCAGAGGGAGCTGAAGTTGTGGCAGAACTGAAAAAATCCCCAAAGAAAGGAACAACCAAGCAACACCACTGAGAGCTTCTGCAGAGCTGCTGAGCTGGCCCAGCCTGGGCACATCTGACTGACAGGGCAGCACTTGAGACGAGAAAAGCCCCGTCCCAAATTTTAATGGCAGCATCTCCTGACATTTCCCTTCTTGGGGGTGTGGAGATTCCTCCCTGCAGTGGGGACACCACTCAAGGTCATTGCTGCAGACTGAGCCAAAGGGATTTGCCCACGGTCATTGGTCTGGGGGAGTGACATCAATCTCTGCTTAATTACTGGTTTTGTTTTAATACAGTTGCTTTGAAATCACTTCTGAGTGCTCTATATAAGATAATATGTTATAATATGTTACAGCTCTTATATCTTGGAGTAAATATTTCTGATTAAGATAATTTTGTCTCATCATTACCATAAGAGATATTTATATAAATATCTCTGGTTTGCTATCCTTAATCCTGTGGGACAAATTCTATAAAGGTTTAATTCCAGCTTGAAAATTCTTTCCACATGAATGCTTGAAAAGTCTGGGGATGGGACTGGACAGATGCTCCAAGGCTCCTCTCTCAGAAGGAGTTTAGAAAGCCTGGAGGTCCTTGGGGGTGTTTGGGTGTGGGTATGACAGTCTGGTCAAGACAGAGAAAGCTAAATAAGCTTTCCCATGCATTGGTCTGGGAACTGTTAGGGAGCTGGAGAGAAAGAATTGTAAACAAGTGGTTTACTGAAGGGTGTTATCTTAATTAGCCAGTCATGTGAAATGTGTTGATTAAATGACCAAAGAAGTCCACCTGTAGCAAACCAAGGTATAAAAGAATAGGCTTGAACAAATGGGTGGCTTTTGGCCCTTAGCCTTCTCATCTGAGTCTGTGTCATCTCTGACTCAACAGTGACATTTGGGGATTTATGTGGGCTATTCTTCACCTTGTGACCCAACAGGAGCTTCTCTAATAAACTTTGCCTGAAGCTGCCACTGTGCCCATGACAGGAACCCCTGTGAGTGTCCAGGACATCCTGGCTCTTTGGCAGCCTGGGGACTCCTGGGGTGTCACCGTGTGGGTTTAGCGAAATTTTGGGGAGGTTTTTGAGTTTTGATGTGTTTCACTGGGATTTTGTGGGATTCTCCGGGGTTTTGGAGGATCCTATTGTAATTTCTTGGAAATTTTGGGATTTTTAGTGGAATTTGTGGGGGATTTGGGCGTCTGGAACCTTTGGGGTTGTCCCAGGGTTTGTGGAAGGGCTGAGAGGCATCAAAATCTCCTTAAAAGCCCCAGAAGTCCCAATAAAACTCATGAAATCCGAAATAAATATGGCAAAATCCCATTAGAACACCCTAGAATCCTAATAAAAGCCCACAAAATCTTTTGAAATCTCAAGAACCCCCAAAATCCAGATGAAACCCCGCAAATCCCCCCAAAAATGTCCCCTAAATAATAAAAATCCCATAAAATCCCCCCCCCAAGACCCAAAGAAATCATGGCAACACCCAAAAAAACCCACAAAACCCCAAAAATCCCACGAAAATTCTGAAAAAAACCAAATCCCCAATGAATCCCACTAAAAGCCCCCACAATTCCAGTGAAATGCCTCAAAATCTCCTAGAAATCCTATAAAAACTCTCAGAATTTATGAGAATCCCAAAAAAACCAGGAAAATCCCAGGAAAACCTTCCAAAATACAAAAAAAAAATAAATCAATAAACCCCCAAACACCCCCAGAACAACACTCCCCCAAAGCGCCAATAAAACCCCCAAAATCCAAACCCCCCAAAATCCACACAACCCCCCAACATTTCCCACCTTGTCCCAGCATGTCTGCAGTCATTTCCAGGCGCTGCCAGTGGCCCCAGGAAGGTGTCAGTTCTCCCAGTGTGATCCCCCAGTCATGCCCAGAACATCCCAGCTGCCTCCAGCATGCATCCAGTCCTGCCCAGTTCCTCCAGTTTGCTTGCAGCATGATCCCAGTTTCTCTCAGGTGCTCCCAGTAGCCCAAAGTGTGATCCCAGTCACTCCCTTTCAATCCCAATATGATCCCAGTAAGCTCCAGTTGGATCCCTATCACATGCCAGCCCTCCCAGTGTGGTCCCAGTATAATCCCAGTTGCTCCCAGTCAGGCCCAGTATGGGGGATGATGTGCAGGGTGTGTTCCCAGTCGCTCTCAGATTCTCCCAGTATTGCTCCAGTCCCTCCCAGTATGATCCAGAGATGAGCCCAGTGTGCTCCCAGTCCCTGCCAGTATGAACCAGTTGTGCTCCACATGGTTCCAGTTGCTCTCTTTCACCCTCCCTTTGGTTCCAGTCACTCCCAGTATCTCCCAGTGTATGCCAGTTCCCTCCAGCATGTTGCCAGTCCCTCCCATTATTCCCCAGTATGATCCCATTTGCTGCCAAGCACTCCCAGTCAGCCTCAGTGCAGTGGCACTCACTGCCAGGATGATCCCAGTCACCTCCAGCGTGATCCCAGTTGATCCCAGTATAAGCGCAGTTTTTTCCAGTAACCACCAGCATGTTCCCAGCCACTCCCAGTTCCTCCCAGTTGGGTTTTTTGGGGGGATGTTTGGAGAATGAAGAAGTGCGAGGCTGAGCGGAAAAGGCCCCTCGGGGGGACATCGGGGGGTGGCGGTGGCGGCTGGCGGCAGAGGCAGCCTGGAGGAGCAGAGCCCTGTGTCCCCCAGGAGCCCAAAGTGGGGAGCCCAGAGAGGGGGGAGCGCCGCCATGGGCGGGAGCCTGCAGAGGCTGGAGAGGGGCAGGGGGGACTCCTTGGAGCCCCTGCAGCCCGGAGCAGAGCATGAGGGGAGAAGGGAGCCCAAAAGGGAGCCCCAAAAGCCCCGGCATCCCTGAATGGGCAGAGCGAAGAGGGGGCTGCTTTTGGGATTGCTGGGACTGCCAGCAGGCTGGGGAGGGCGGGCACCGAGGAGAAGGGGGACCCCCAATGCAAGCGTGACCCCAGCAGCTGGGACAGGGGGAACCCCGAACACCTGAGGGGAGGGAGCAGGGGTGGGGAACTCCTGGGAGGCTTTTTCCAGGCTGACTCGTGGCGTTTGGGAGGTTTTTCTGGAGCCCCAATGGCCGGTGACTTGTAGAGATGCACTTGGGCAGAGGGACCTTCAGAGTCAATGTGCTCATCCTTTGTTTTCCTCAAACCAGGATTTCCATTGCCAACCCCCATTGAGGCTGTGAGGAAAATGCCCCAGAACATGCAAGCAGGTGAGGAGGAAGTCAGTGCCCCTTTCCCCTCTCTCCTGCTCCATCTCCCAGCCCAGCAGGGCCCCGGCTGCAGGACAGCCTGGGGGCATCTCCTTGCCCTTGCCTGTGGCCCATGGCAAATGCCATCCTGTCCTTGTCCTTCCTCCCCCAGAGCAGGAGCTGAGCATGGAGAGCAGGGAGGACAAATCCCCGCGGCAGAACCTCGTGGCAGAGGCCGTTTTGAGTGGCTCCACGGCGCAGGAACCCAACGGGGAGGAAAAGCCCCGGAGATGCCGCACGAGGAGGGGCTGCAAACACAGCCCAGGTTGCTCTGAGGAGTAAAGATCCACCCTGTGCCAGGAAGGTGGACAGAGCTTCAGCCAGAGCTTGGAGCTGGTGGTCCATGAGCAGGTTCCTGATGGGGAGAAGCCTCACAGGTGCTTGGAGTGTGGGAAGAGCTTCTGGTGGATCACCAAGCTGATGGTGCACCAGAGAACCCACACTGGGGAATGGCCCTACGAGTGTGGGGAGTGTGGGAAAGGCTTCAGGTGCAGCTCTGAGCTCATCACTCACTAACGCATCCATACCGGGGAGAGGCCCTATGACTGTCCCGAGTGTCAGAAGAGGTTTCAGACCAGCTCCAGTCTCCTCCAGCATCAATGGATTCACACAGAGGAGAGGCCCTTCCGCTGCCCAGACTGCACTAAGGGCCTCAACTGCAACTCAAACTTTGCCAGGCACCGGTGCATCCACAGCGGGGAGAGGCCCTACGAGTGTCCCCAGTGTGGGAAGAGCTTTACCCACAGCTCTAACTTGACCAAACACCAACAGAGTCACCAGTAAGGGAAGTCCTGCAAGTGCCCTGAGTGTGGGAAGAGCCTCGTGTGCTGCTCCAGCTTCATCCCCCATTGGAGAACCCGCATTGGGAAGAGACCTGCTGATCCATGTTCCCTGTGATCCATGGTGGGAAGACACTTGCCACTTTTCCTGCCCCTGCTAGTGACCTGATGTAGGATTGAAGAACAAGAGGGTCTGGCTAGAGCCGTGTCATTACATTCACTCCCACCTCAGGTCATTGCCAGGGGCAGGAAAGGGACTCTCTCTCTCTCCCTGAGGAGAAAGGTGTCCTTTCCAGGCAGGAGAAAATACGTGGCCAGGAAGAGCCACTCAGTGGTGATGTTGTAGTTTTCCCTGTAAATAGTTTTTCTTATCCCTTCTGTTATCAATATTGCTTTTGTTCCTCTTTATTCCTTATTTCATTGCTGTTCCCAGTAAATTGTTCTTATCCCAGCCTGGGATCTTTGCCTTTTGTTCTTTCCATGGGAGGCGGGAGGGCAGCGAGCGGCAGCGTGGTTTTAGAGGGAGCAGGAAATTGGGGAATCCCATTTCTGAACCCCGGCCCATGGAAACCGAGCATCCCAGCTGGTCCCAGCCTGGTGGCCATGGCAACAGCCTTGGGAGCGGGTCCCTGGCTGGGGCTGTGGGAACCTCTTCCCTCTGGTGCCCAGGGACAGGACTGGAGGGAACGGCTGCAGCTGAGTCGGGGCAGGCTCAGGTTGGATCTCAGGAAAAGGTTTTTGCCCAGAGGCTGCTGGGGCAGTGCCCAGGCTCCCCAGGGAAGGCTCCCAGCTCCAGGGCTCTCTGAGCTCCATCAGCGTTTGGCCAGCGCTGCCAGGCCCAGGCTGGCATTGTTGGGGTGTCCTGTGCAGGGCCAGCAGTTGGACTCCAGGATCCTGATGGGTCCCTCCCAGCTCAGCCAGTTCTGTGGATCTGGGATCCCATGACCCTGGGAATGGGGCTGCCAATGGTTGCCATGGCAATGGGCTCTGGCTGCAGGCCTGAGCTGGTGTCCATGGCAACCACCCCCGGCATGGGGTCTGCATGGAGCTGCCAAGGGACTGAGCATGGCAACAGGGGCTGGGGATGGTTGCCATGGAAACTGACCATAGCAACAGGGGGCTGGTGATGGTTGCCATGGAAACTGACCATAGCAACAGGGGGCTGGGGATGGTTGCCTGCTAAGGATCAGATTTGTCACAGGCCCTCAGAGGGGCTCCATGGTCACTTTCCAAGAGTCTCCAGGCTGTTCAAGAGCTGGAATGTCACAGGCAGAGACAGGGGCTCCATGGACACCTCCCAGGGGTTTCTGGGGATGGTAAAGAGCCCTGTGCTCAGAGGCAGTCACAGTCATTCCATGGTGACATCCCAGGGGACCTTGCGCTGCAAAGGCACCCATCTGTCACAGGCACTCACAGGGGCTCCATGGTAACATCCCAGGAGTCCCCAGGCTGCCAAAGAGCCGGGATGTCCCAGACACTCCCAGGGGTTCCTGTCATGGGCACAGTGGGAGCCTCAGGCAAAAGCTTTATTTCTTTATTGGTGAAACTCCTGCTGAGTCATGAGATGGAGAAATGACACCCAACAGCCACCATGGATCCTCAAATCCCTGCAGGGCCCCTAGGCTTCCAAAATTTATTTTAGTACAGGAGAGTGGGAGTGGCTGGATCCAATCCCAGCCCCAGACTTTGTCAAAGGTGTAAAAGATTGGACAGGTAGAATTGAACCTTAATGCAATTTGTCCCACAGGATTATCGATGGAATGCTAGATAAATTTATATAAATACAGCTCTGATTGATTCTGATCATGATTAGACAGAATGGTTTGTTTACACCACAGATTAAATTTAAAAAAAGAGAGTAATTTACTCCACAGTATAGGAGCTATAACAATTATTAGAATATAGTGATCTAGGAAGCAATTTTGATGTCACCTGAGCCTTGCTGGAGTTGTTGGAGCCCATGGCAGTTCCTCCTGCTCCAGCAGGAACTGCCTTTCCTGTGCCATCAGCAGGGCAGGTCCCGCTGCAGGAAAAGCCCCAGGCCAGCCCCAGCACAGGGAAGGGCTCGGGCACAAGGGCAGAGTGCCGTGCTGGGAGCTGTGCCAGGCAGAGCCTGAGGCACCAAAGGCACCTTGGCAGCAGCAGCTGCTTGCAGGGCATGGCCAGAAGCCTCCCTTGGCAGCCCGGCCTGGTGGCCAGCACTGCAGAGCTGCTGCCTCAGGGCTCATTTCTGCCTGGGCTCTGAAAAGCCACTTCTGCTCCAGGAGCCTGCCTGGGAAGCCATTGGCCCCAGCACCTTGGGGACAAGATATGAATGACAAAACTCTTCATGCCAGCAGAGACAAGGCAGGGGCAGAGGAAAGGGCAGAGCCAGGCCCAGGGGACAGGGCTGCCATGGTGATGGCTGTGAGGTCACTGCCCCTGCAGCAGCCTGGCTGCCCTCAGCAGACATTCTGGCCAGAAGCTTTGTGAGGGCACCCAGCACATCAGAGAACCCACACAACAGGAATTCTGTGCTTGGGGATGAGAGGGTTTCACTGGGTCAGGTTGCACAAAGCTCCTGCTTTTGGATAATTCCTGAGACGGGGAATCCAATTCTGTGGAAGAATGCAGTTGCAGTTTTGTGCCACTCTCATCATTGTAAAATGTTTCCTCCTTCTAACAAATGTAAATCCACCCTCATTCAGTTGAAAGATATTGAGCCTTGTTCTGTCATTGCAAGATTTGGGTGAAAATAATTTCCACCACTATTCTTGTATTTTCACAGACCTTGGAGAGGACCCAAAAATCTCCCAAGATGGGGTTTGGAGGCCTCATCACATAACCAGCAGGAGGAGGCTGCAGACTCTGGGCTCAGTGGTGTGGAGACTGAGGACAGAACAGGAGTAGTCCGGGAGGGAGTGAAGGGTGGTTTCAGAGAGGCTGGAGCTTTTCTTCATAGTGGGAATGAGCCTGAAGAAATAATTGTGCTAAGGGCAGCTGGGGAGGCCCAGACTGGACACCAGGAGAAAAGCATTTCCCTGCCAGGGCAGGGCTGTGGTGCAACACATCGCCCAGAAGGAGCCTGGAGCAGCCCAAGGCTTTGTGTGGCAGGCAGAGGCAGGCAGGAGGCAGAGCTGTCAGCAAAGGAAGGGGCCAGCCAGGTGGGGCAGCCGGGGGATGACGACAGCCTGCAGGGACAGAGGCACAGGATTGCTCAGCATCAGAAACACCTTTGCCTTGCTTGTCCCCAGCTGTCATCACTGCCTCCAGTGTTTTGCTTTATGTGGAGCTTGGGGACACTTTCTCAGTCCTGTCCCTCAGAAGGATCGGTTTAAAGTATGAGAAACGTCTGTATTTCACTCTCTTTTTGAGTTCCTGAAAAGTTCTCTGAGCACACTCTGAAGGACTGAGTCTGATACAAAGAGCAGCAAAGCCCCAGAGGGTGATTAAAGTCCTGGTGCTGTGTCTGTGCTGCTGAGCTGGGCTGGGCTCCTGGCCCAGAGGCAGCTCCTGGCAAGGGCAGCGCTGCAGAGAGACAGCTCTGGCCAGGAGCAGCTCCTGGGCACAGCCCAGCAGGGCTGGGGCACTGCCAGGGCAGCTCAGGGACACCAGCAGGGCACAGCCAGAGCTGACAGGGGCTCAGCACTGGCAGGGGCTGGGGGATGTCCCAGAGGGGGCTGTGTCACAGCAGCAGCTCTGTGGCTGTGTCATAGAGGCAGGAGGAGCAGCTGTGATGTCAGCAAGGGGGTGTGTGACAGCACAGAGTGAGCTGTGTGAGGTCACAGATTGGGCTATGACATCACAGAGTTTGTTGTGTGAGGTCACTGGGCAGCCACAGCATCATAGAGGGGATTGTGTGACATCACAGAGCAGGCTGTGACATCATGGCATGGCTGTATGACATCATAGAGCAGGCTGTGATGTCAAACTGTGTGCTGTGACATTACAGAGTGGCAGTATGACACCACAGAGAGGGTTTTGTGACATCACTGAGGGTGTTGTGACATCACTGACGGTCTTGTGACATCACAGAGCTGTCTGTTATGTCACAGAGTGGGATTGGAGGCCATGGAGCAGAGTCTTCCATCATGGAGGGTGGCCCTCTGACATCAGAGAGTGGGTTGTGACAGCACTGGGTGATGGAGCAACATCATAGAGCCAGGTGTGACATCACAGGGTAACTTTGTGACATCACCAAATCTTCTGTGACATCACAGAGCAGCTTTATGATATCAGAAACTGATATTCCAGCACTGGCCCTGTGATATCATGAAAGGGCTTTGTGACATCGCAGAGCAGGCTGTGACATCACAGAGCAGTTGTATGTGTCACCACTGAGTTGCCTGTGACATCATAGAGTAGGCTCTGTGACATCATAGGCTGTGACATCATAGAATGGGTTCTGCCAGCACAGTGTATCTGTGTGACATCACAGAGGGGATGTGAGATCCCAGAATGGCTGTGTGACATCCCAGGGTAGGAGGTGTAATATCATAATGAGGGCTGTGTCATCACAAAGGGGCTGTGTGACATCACAGAGGGCTGTGTGAGGTCACTGGGGAGGTCACTCTGCCCCAGCCCCCCTCACAGCTCTCCCCAGAGCAGTCCAAGGCTGCTCGTGCACAGCGGGGTCCCCTGTCCCCCCGGGTCCCCCCGCCCCCGGCGCCGCAGCCTCCCCCAGAGGATGTTCCACGAGATCGACCCCAGAGCCTGACACGGGGACGGGGGGCTGGGGCTGTGGGGGTGGGAGAGGGGCACAGGGACCCCCCAGCAGTGTCCCTGTGTTCCCCAGGGCCAGAGCCTGGGCCAGGGCTCCTTCACCCTGTCACGAATGAGGGCTTGAGAGCACTGAAAAAATCCCCAGCAAGGGATCAGCAAAAACCAGATTTAATATTAAGGGACAGCACCACAAAGTTCCTTGGCAAGAGTCACTCTGCTCCTGACTGGACACTTCAGGCACACCGGGGGAACAAAGCAACAACAAAACCAAACCAAATCCAGCCAATCAAACCAGAAATGAACCAAGAAATATGTGTGTGTGTGACACAAGGACAGTGATGGCAAGGATAAAAGGAATATGGCCTAAAAGCTGAACAGAGCTCAAAGGTAACATTTCTTAACTTATACCTTAACCTTTCCTTCTACCGTAAACGTACATTTTAGCAAAAGAACAACACTTAACAGTGTTTAACCTAATTTATAACATATGATACAGCAATATAAGAGATTAATAACGCTTAACAATATTTAATTTAGCTAATAACTTATATTAAGCATAACAACTTAGCAAAAGAACAACTGTTAGCAGTATTTCACTCAGCTTAGACCTTGTGACTTAATCTCACCTACAGGCCTGACTGACTCAGCTATGCAAGGCACTCCAACGCCTCAGAGAGCAGCATTTCTGCCACATTTCCCCAGCACAGGCACTCCTGTGTGCACACAGACACAAAGAGTCAGTGCAAGGCACCTGTGAGAAATTCCCCTGAGGGCAGGAAATGCTCCCTGTGGATCCTTTGGCATCTCCCCAGCGGGTGAAGGGTTGAGCCTGGAGGAGTGGGGGGATCGGCCCAGGCTCCCTCCTTGTCCAGGATCCCCGAGTGCAGCAAACGGGAGAGTTCCTGGCTGGGAGAGGCCCCACTCAGAGGGAGTCGCTGGCCCAGGAGAGCTCCAAGGGGCTCCTTTTGCAGCGCTGTTTGTAGGGCCCCCAGAGAGGGGCTCCAGTCACAGCAATGGTTCATCCTGGCTGCACTTGGCATCAACAGCTTTCTTTGGCACTGTGAGAACAGGGATGCTGTGCCACTGAGGGAACAAAACCAGTTCCCAGGGCTGCTCCTCCAGCAACCAGGAGCTGGATGGGCAGCAGCAGTGCCTGGAGCAGACAGTGTTTGTGCTGAGCTGCAGAGGAGCTGAGCCCAGGGGCTGTTGGCCAAGGCCGAGGCCCAAGGAGCATTTCTGAGCTGGCCGGGCGGCCTGAGAAGGGGAGGGGGGAATGCAGCAGCACAGGGCCCATGGAACCAAGGGACCATGGTGACACTGTGGGGGCCCTATAGTGCCAAAGGTCCATTGTGACATTGCAAGGCCTCATGGCACAATGGAGAGACCATTAAGAGACTTCACAGCCTCATGGAACCAAGGGGCCATTGTGACACACAATGGAGTCAGGGGATCATGGGGACCATTGTGACACTATGAGGCCCCATGGAATAAGCAAAGCATTGTGACTCTGAGAGGCCTCATGGAACCAGTGAGACCATTGTGACCCTGGGGGTCCCCACAGAACCAAGAGGACCATTGTGATCTTGTGGGGCCTTGTGAAAGCAAGAGGCCTTTGTGACACTGCAGGGCTGCATGGAGCCAAAGGTTCATTGTGACATTGTGGGGCCTGGTGTCATCAGTGGTCCATTGTGACACTGTGGAGCTAAAGGAGACCATTGTGACACTGCAAAACCCCGTGGTCCAAAGGTCCATTGTAACACTGCAGTCTCATGGAATAGAGGAGTCATGTGTCATTGTGGGGCCTGGGGAACCACAGAGACCACAGTGACACTGCAAGGCCTTATGGAATTGTTGGGACCATTGTAACATTCCGGCCTTCTGCAACCTAGGAGCCATTGTGACATTGTGTGACCCCATTGAACCAAAGCACCATTGTAACACTGCAGGACCCCATGGAATCAAATCACCATTAGGACACTGTGGGGCCCTGTGGAACCAAGGGGACCATGGTGATACTGCAGGGCCTCTTAAAACCACAGCAACAGAGAAGAGGTCTGGCTGGTTTGGCCTCCCATGGACTGCCTGACTGGTCCAACTGACCATGGCATGTTGAAGGCCTCTTCTCTTCTGCTGTTGAAACACTGGTGCTCCATACTTTCTTTCATATGGAAAAGATCTGTCCTTCTCCTGCAGGCATCCATGGCCAGAACTGGGATTTCATCTCCAGATTTCCTTATATCTAGGGATTATTCCCATAGGAATATTGCCAGGACAAGACTGGCTGACAACGGTTTCATGAGGGTCACCTCTCATCAGTCCCCAAATCTCTGGGGAAGGCTCCATGCTTTCCTTCTTGTGGAAAGAACTGCCCTGCTTCTCCAGGCACCCATGGCTGAGATTGGGCTTCCACCTCCAAAATTCCCTACATCCAAAGACTGCTCCCAGAAAAAATCTGCCATTGCTGACAAGTCTGGCTGGCCTAGTGAGACTCTCACCTGCCTTCCAAACACTGGGGCTCTGTGCTTTCCTTCCTATGGAAAAGAGCTGTCCTTCCTTTCCAGGTGCCCATGGCCAGAACTGGGATTTTACCTCCAACATTGCATCCTGTGACAGACTGCAGGAGATTGTTGGCTCAAAACATTTCATGTGTCGGGGAGGAATGGGCAGATCCAGCCTTGCCCTGCCCTGGAGCACTGCCCTGCCCTGGAACCCCAATCCCCCCAGAGCCTCTCTCCCAGCCCAGCAGTGTCTGCCAGTCCCTGGCACAGCACAGGCAATGCTCCACAGCCACCTCTGGAACCCCAGCCCAGCTTCTGAGTGACCAAATGAGCCCAAGTCCCACCTGGGGAAGGGCCCAGCAAGACCAAGGGGTATTGAAGGCTGACCACAAGGCAAGCACACATCTTGACCCTACCTCCTCTTGGCATTTCCATCTGAACTGCTAGAGTCCAGGAGTTGGTAGCTCTGTCTGTGCTTCTATAAATCTTATTTTTCTTTCTCTCTTTCTGTGTCTACTTCTTCTATTTTTGTCCTCTTGCAAACTCTGACTAGCTTTAAATTGAACAGGTTTAGAGTTTGTGAAGTCAAACAGGGCAAGTTATTGCTTTGAGAAGTGTTTTTTGGTGATTGAATGATGCATTAAACATTTTGACTAAATTTCTCTGATTTTCTAAAGTTGTCAGTAAAGGATGTTTTGTTGTTTTGAGCTCCTCAGAATCTCTTGTTGGTATTGTTCCCGTGCATCCAACTCAGAGTACACAAACAACTGTAATTCCTTTTGAATGTCTCCTGGAGAGAGTTTTTAGTGGATGGGGGTCAGGGCCTTTTCAATCCTGCTTGGCACAGCCCAGGCAGGGCTTTCCCAGCCACATTCCACACTCCATTGCCCAGCTGGAGCCGCTGGTGCCTCTGAGTTCTGCTGGCCCAGCCCCAGGGACGCTCTCCTTGTCTGCCCATTCCCCCACGGTCTCTGGGCAGGGATGGCCTCAGTGGGGGCTGCTGACATCCTCAGCAACTTGGAGGCTGCTGCTGGATTTCACTGCTGCAGAGGCTTGTTCAGCCTTCAGCTCTTCAGTGCAGGAATTCAGTATCCCAGGGCTCATTAACTTTCAGAACACATTAATTAGCCAAGGCTCTGGGAATAATTTGATTTAAGTGTTCCAATAATTTTTGGTTAATTAAATGCATTTCAGGAGTGTGTTCAAACTGAATATATTCTATTTAAAAAGATAGTCAGAAAACAATTTGTAGGTGCTGTTTAGGATTTTTTTCCTGTTAATACATTGATATGTGCTATCTCCAATTGACACTGAATCCAAGTCCCTCCTCATGCAGTTTGAATAGATATGAAAATCAAGACCCTTCATGGCTGACAATCAATCAGACTCTGTCCCTACCCCCACCCCACCATTTCCCCCATCCAAGCCCTGGCACTCAGAGCAGCCTTGTGCCAATCTGAGCTGCCTCCAGCCCAGACTGGACCTGCAGCTTTCAGCTCCTTGGTGCCAATTCCCACCTGCTTTCCTAGGAGAAGGAGCTGCCCGAGACACAGAGGGATGTTCATTTATTGTCAGCCAATAGAAGGCACAACTCCATTAAATGCAAAAGTCATTCCTCTGCTGGGTATTAAGTCCACTTTCCATAGCAGACAGTCTCAGAGCAATGGAAAACATCTTCTGTGCCCAGCACCAATCCCAAGGTCCCCCCATTCCCTCCCTGCCCTGATTCTGCCCAGATTTGCTCTTTGCACACACAAGTCACACACTGAAGTCAGGAGCTCCCTCCATGCCCAGAGGGAAGAAAAGAGAGAAAGGGGATGAAGAGCTCTCCTGTGCAGAGCCAAGGTCCAAGTGCAGCCACTGCAGTGGGAACCACAACTCATCAGGTTTGTGTCCTTTGGAGTCAGGGCCTGGTGACACTCAGAGGCACAGACGGGTTTCTGCCAACAAACACGAGTTGAACATGATGCTGTTTAATAATGATCACAGCTCTTCTTTCAGCTCTCTGGGATGATCCAGCAGCATCTGACATCGCCACCACCCCCCAGGGATTTCTGTACAGGAACAGTTTTGGACAAAGAAATAAGAACAGGTTATTCTAGGATAGATACAAATGAAATTAAGATGTTGACTAACATGATATTTATTTTAACTTCAGAGAGATTGGGCAACTCCCTGAAGCTTAAAGCATGAAACCAGTCAGTTGAGAGGCACTTGAATGATCAGAAAGCATCTGAAGGAGGAAATCTGGGAGCAATCAAAAGGACATAGATCCAGCTGCTCTAGTGAAGCGATGACCTTAGACATGGCCATTTAAACAGCAGAGCTGGAAACGTCTGAAGGATGAGGGAGAGAATATTGATGACAGCAGTAGAAGACAAGATTGGTATTTCTCGTCCTGCCATCAGTACACCTCCAGGAAATTCCTGTTCCTTGTGGGAAAACATTTTTCAAAAATACTGAAGTGACTCAGATTTAAAAAAAAAAAGTGCTTATATATTATTAAATGTTCAAGTATTAAAAGCTGTGCCCCTTTCCAGGCAGCCATCAGTTGTGTGCCCATGAACAGGCAGTGCCACTTGTGCCCTGAGGTGCCCAGCTGGGATTGGATCTCTCCGAGAGCACCTGAGGGAGAGCAGAGCACCTTGCAAGCTGCAGGTCCCTGCCAGCCCCGCAGGGCTCCTGTCCCATCAACATCTGCTCTGCTCCAGTGTGAAACAGGGCCCAGCATGGTGCTGGGATCATCAGAGAGCTGAGGTGTGGGCTGGAATTCAATGCCCTCCCCATTCCGCATCAGCGCTGCATTTCCCTGCTCCAGCCTTGGTCTCCAGCACAGCCATGGAGGCTCTTTGGGCTCCTGACTGTTCCTGCAGCCCCCAAAGGCAGCTGAGCTCTGCCTGTGGCACAGTCAGGCCTGGCCAGCGCAGGCCATGCTCAGCAATTGCTTGTGTGTGCCTGGCCTTGCTGTCAGCCCCGGCAGCGGCTGCGTGGCCCCTTGGTGGCCCTGTGCTGGCCCAGCCATGGTGGCCCAGCCCCTGTGCAGGCCCAGCCCAGGCCAGGAGCATTGCGGCTGGGAACGGCCCCTGTGCCGTGGTGCCCACAGCAGCCTTGGGGCTCTGTGCCCCATGGCCTCCCTGCTGGGCAGCCTCTGCCAGCTCCTGCACAGCCCCTGACACCTGTGGGCCTGCACAGACAGCCCTGCCCCGGGCTCTGCCGGCCTCTGGGCCAGCAGAGAGGCCGGCCAGGGCTGGCCATGGCCGGGAACAGGCCCTGAGCCCCGCAGGAGGATGGAGCTGGGCCACAGCCAAACTCAGCCCAGGGCAAAGCTGGGCTCAGCAGCCAGGGCTGCCAAGGGCTGGGCACAGAGGCTGGCACTGACAAATGTCCTGGGCCCCCTCCCTGCTCTGTCCATGCCCCCAAGGGCACAGAGCAGCCTCCTCTCTGGGGCACTTGCCTGTTTTCAATGCCTTGCACAGGCGCTGGCCCTGCCCCACAAGGCCTGGCCTGACTCCTGCCCCTGCACGCCCAGCCAGGCTGAGATGGACACTGATGGTTTCTGGGGCAGGCTCTCTGAGCCCAGCCCAGCTCCCTGCAAGCTCTGCCAGCTGCCCTGAGCTCTGGGCAGCACCAAGGGCCTCTCCCCAGCCCAGCCCAGCTGGCTCTGGCCCCACAGCTCTGCTCAGGCCAGGCTGCCCTGGCCACTGGCCCCACGGCCTCAGCCCCTGCCAAGGGCACAGCAGCAGCTGCAGCTCACACAGGACTCAGCCCCAGCCATGGCGGAAGGTGCTGGGCCAAGGCCAAAGGAGGCTCCCTGGCTGCCCTGCTCCCCTCTGGCTCAGGTGCTGAGAGCTCTGCAGCCCCTGCTGCCATCCCATGTGCCCAGGGCAGCACAAGAGCCCCGGCCTTGGGGCCCTCAAGAGCTGCTCCGGCTCCAGGCCCAGGGCCCATCCCAAAGCTGGGGCAACCACAAAGCTGTGCCCTTTTCTGTTCATTGCTGCTCTGATGGAGATGGATCCTCAGCCACTTGGAGGTTGCTGATGAATTTCACCACTCCAGAGACCTTTTCTTTCTTGAGCTTTTCAGTTGAGAAATTCAGTGAGAAAGGCTCATAAACATTTGTTCAAAACACGCAAACAAGACAAGCCTGTGGGAGTAATATAAGTTTTCAATTCTTTCATAGCTTATTAGGTAGATTTCAGAAGTGTATTCAAAGTGAATATGCTATATTGAAACCAATGCAGAGAGAACTGGTTTTTCCTCCTTTCTTTTCCTGTTTATAGATTGATGTCAGCAATCCCCAATTGATATAGACCCCCAGCACTTCATAATACAGTCTAAATACAGATGAAAATCAAGGTCCTTTATGGCTAACAATCAGTCAGACTTTGTCCCTGCACCCTCCCCACCATTTCCCTCATCCACCCTCTGTCACTCAGAGCAGCAGTGGGATGGCATCTCATCCAGGGGTGTCCCCAGGGCTCAGGACTGGGGCCAGGTCAGTGAAATCTCTTTACTGCTGATCTGGATGAGGCCATCGAGGGCATCCTCAGTCAGTTCCCAGGTGAGCCCAAGCTGGGTGGGAGTGTGGCTGTGCTGGAGGGCAGGAAGCTCTGCAGAGGGATCTGGGCAGGCTGGAGCCATGGGCCCAGGACAATGGGATGAGGTTCACCAAGGCCAAGGACCTACTCCTGACCTGGGCTCACAACCACCTCAAATCCCTGGCTGTGCCCTGCCCCTGATCCCCACAGCCTGTCCTCTTTCCTTCATCCCTGCATTGCAAGGGACTTTCTGGGACAAGGGAGCTCTGCTCTGGCTGTGGAGGGAGGTGCAATGCCGCCACTGGAATGGGAACCACAACTCATCAGGTTTGTGTCCTTTGGGTGTCAGGAACTGGGGAGACTCAGAGGCACAGAATGTTTCTCTTCATGGCCAACAGACCATGGTTGAACAGGATACAATTTAATAACAATCACACTCTTCCCTGAGCTATGTGCAACATCCCAGCAGTGTCTGATGAGTCCACCATCCACAAGTGATTTCCATACTAGAATTAATTTCAGAAAAACGTGTTTCTGTGATAGATCTAAACACAATTAGGTTCTTGTATCAGGATGCTCCCACCAGGCCCCCTGGTGAAGAGCCTGGCTCTGTGTTCTCCATCACCTCCTGGCTGGCACTGCTCTGGGCTGGGATGAGGAGCGCCTCAGCCTTCCCTGCTCTGGGCTGGACAAGCCCAGCTCCCTCAGCCTCTGCTCACAGCCCAAGGGCTCCTGCCCCACCTTGGAGGCCCTTCCCTAACCCTGCTGCAGATGCCAGACATCCTTCCTGCACTGGGGAACCCAAACCAGGCTGCAGTGACCTGGATCATTCACGGTCTTGATGTCCTGGTCACACAGCCCTCGCCTCTTGTCTCCATGTCAGGCTCTGGGCTGTATCCTGTGGAACATCCTTTGCTGGAGGCTGTGGCTCCAGGTGGACCGGGGGGATACCGAGGGACAGGGACCCTGCTGGGCATGAACAGCCTTGGACTTGTTGAGAGAAACTGTGAGGGGAGCTGAGGCAGAGTGAGTAACCCGGTGACCTCACACAGCCCTCCTGGGATGTCACACAGCCCCTCTGGGATGTCACAGGCAGCTCTGTGATGTCATAGTCTGCTCTGTGATGTCACAGCTCATGTGCTCATGTGACACACCTGGACTGTGATATCATAGTCTGCTCTGTGAGGTCACAACCCCTTCTCTAATGTCACACAGATGGTCTCTGATGTCACAGCCAGATCTGTGATGTCACAGAAGTGGCCTGTTATTGTCATAGCTTCTCAATGACCTCACATACCCCAGTCTGCGATGTCGTATCCCACTCTGTGACCTCATGTTACCAGATGATCAATTGTCTACACCAGGTGAGCTCACATCTGTAGCTTGTTCCCCAAAACCCCAGGCCTATGGAAATCACTCAATGCCCATTGTGTGAGGAGGGGAACTGGAAGTTCACCAGCCTCAGTGTCCTGCCAGCTCAGCCAGGCCCACTGGAACATTGGGGTCCATGACCACCAGGGACCACCAGAGAGACCCCCAGGACAGAAGAACGCATGGGTAAAGGGGAGGAGAAGTATGTCAATGATTTTGGGGAAATGATTACCGTATGTGTGTTTAGTCCAGGACAATCAATGAATATGTGTGCAAAATAGAGAATATAGACAGAAACTATCCTGTACTCAGCCTGCATGGCTTTGGGAAGAGCTCTCCCCCGTGCATCCGCCTGAATAAAGAATGCTGCTTCTTAATGCTGCATTGGGGTTAAGGGGTTTTCTGTTTTACCAAATGTTGGTAACACTCCCACTGCCAAGGAAAGCTCTGTCTCCTGCTGTTCACAAACAGAGAAGGGCTGGTGGCAGATGGGGTGGTCAGAGGCTGCCTGGGGCACAGTGAGCATGAAATAATCAAATTTTCAATGTTCTGTGAAAGGAGGGGCAGCAACAAAACTTCTACACTGGAATGAGGTAGGGCAGACTTTGGCCTCTTTATGATGCAGATTTGGGGAGTACCGAATTTTTTTACTGATTTTTTTAAAGGGAAACATCCCTTAAAAACAAAGGGGTCCAGGAAGGATAGACATGCTTCAGGAAAGTAATCTTAAGGGAGAAGGAGCAGCCTGTCCCAGTGTGGCAAAAGATGAGCTAGAGAGGAAAACAACTGGCCTGGCTGCCCATGGAGCTTTGTGAGAACTCAAGGGGAAAAAGAGGGTGCATCAACCTTGGAAAGAGAATCAGGCAACTCAGAAAGTGTTTAAGGATGTTGTTAGGTTATGCAGAAAGAAAAGGAAAGAGGTGAAAGCTCAATTAGAGCTTTACCTGGCCACTTCTGTGAAAAATAATAGGAAAAGTTTCTATAAATAAATTAATAGCAAAACACTGGATAAAGAGAACCTCTATTCTTTATTGGATGCACTGGGGAATGGAGTAACTAAATCTAAATAAAAGGCTGAGCTACTTAACATCTTGTTTGTCTCAATTTTCAATATTAGGACAGGTTGTCCTCAGGACAAGTGTTCTCCTGAGCTGGTAGATGGGCACAGGGAGCAGAACAGCCCCCTGGAATCCAGGAGGAAGCAGCTGGGGACCTGTTGAGCCACTCAGATGCTCACAGGTGTATGGGATCAGATGGGATCCATCCTAGGGGGATGAGGGAGCTGGTGGATGAGCTCCCCAAGCTGCTCTCCATCATTTACCATCAGTTCTGGATCACCAGGGAGGTCCCAGAGGAGTGGAGGTGCCAATGTGAGCCCATCCCCAAGAAGGGCTGGAAGGAGGATCTGGGGAGCTCCAGGCCTGTCAGCCTGACCTGGGTGCCTGGCAAGGTTATGGAACAGATCACCTTGAGAGCCATCACAGGGCACCTAGAGGATGGCCGAGGGATCAGAGCCAGCCAGCGTGGATTTAGGGGGGGCAAGTCCTGCCTGGCCAACCTGGTCTCTCCTTTTATGACCAGCTGACCCACTGGTGGATGTGGGGAAGACTGTGGATGTTTTGTGCCTGGAATTTAGCAAAGCCTTTAACACCATCTCTGACAGCATTCCCTGGAAAAGCTGCAGCCCACGGCTTGGGCAGGTTCTCTCCTTGCTGGGAGATTTAAGAGCTGGCTGGAGGCTGGGCCCAGAGAGTGGTGGGGATGGTGCTGCACCCAGCTGGTGTCCAGGCACTGTCCCTCAGGGATCTGTGTTGGGCCCAGTTCTGTTTAATATCTTCACTGATGATCTGGGTGAGGGGATCCAGTCCACCATTCACAAACTGCAGATGACACCGAGCTGGGTGAGAGTTTGGATCTGCTGGAGGGCAGGACAAGAAGACACAGCATTAAGCTACAAGAGGGGATGTTTAGGCTGGACAATGGGAGGAAGTTCTTCACAGAAAGAGTGATTGGGCATTGGAATGGGCAGGCCAGGGGGAAGGTGGTGGAGTCACTGTCCTTCTCCAGTGGCACTCAGTTGCATGGTCTGGGTGACAAGGCAGTATTAGGGCATTGTTTGGACTTGATGATCCCAAAGGTCTTTTCCAGCCAATCTGATTCTGTCGTTCTGTGATTGGGACACTCTGGGGCCATTGTGACACTGCAGGGCTTTGTGGAACTAAGAGGACCATGGTGACACTGTGCAGACCCAGAGAACCAGGGGTCCATTGTGGTGCTGCAGGGCCAAATGGAACCAGGGAGTGCACTGTGACACTCAGGGTCCTCATTGAACCACAGAGGCCATTGTGACACTGCAGGGCCTTGTGTAACCAACGGGGTTTCGCCATTTTGACAGTGAGAAACCAAGGAGATCACTGGGAGACTCCAGGGCCCAGTGGAAACAAGGGGCTCTTCTGACACTGCAGGGCCTCATGGAACCAAGGGGACATTGTGACACTGTAGGATCCTGTGTAACCAAGGGGCCACTGTGACATGATGGGGCCTCAAGGGATCTGGAAGAACGCTGTGACACTGTGTGGCTCATGGAAACAAGGAGTCCATTGTGACACTGAGGGCACTTGTGGAACCTCAGAGACCTTGGTGACAGTGTGGGACCTCATGTAACCATGGGGCCATTGTGACACCCTGGGGCCCCATGGAACCAAGGGGCCACTGTGAAACTGCAGCACCAACGAGATCATTGTGACACTGTGAAGCCCCATGGAACCAAGAAGAGCATTGTCACATTTTGGGGACCCAGGGAACCAAGGAGAGCATTGTTGCTCTGCATGGTCTCATGGAACCAAGGAGAGCAGTGTGACAGTGCAGGGCCTGGTATAACCAAGAGGCCACTGTGATACTGAGGGGGCCCCTTGAAACCAAGGACATCTTTGCAGATGACACCAAGCTGGGTGTGAGTGTTGATCTGTGGGAGAATAGGGGGGCTCTGCACAGGGACCTGGACAGGCTGGATCCAGAGACCAAACCCAACCCAAGGTGAGGTTTAACAAGACAAAGTGCCAGGTTCTGCACTTTGGCCACAACAACCCCTGCAGCACTACAGGCTGGGGACAGAGTGGTTGGACAGCAGCCAGGCAGGAAGGGACCTGCAGGGACTGAGGGACAGCAGGCTGGACATGAGGCAGCAGTGTGCCCAGGTGGCCAAGAAGGCCAGTGGCTCCTGGCCTGGATCAGGAATGGTGTGGCCAGCAGGACCAGAGCTGCTGTGCCAGCACTGATCTGCCCCCAGCTCTGCACACAGACATTGCAGCTGCAGCTCCAGAGAAGGCAACAAAAGGGCATCTCTGCAGAAAACTTTGCTGGGAGATCCTTTAGTTCCTTTAAAGCCACCAAGAGCACAGTCCCTCATTGACACAGTCTGTTGCCAGAGGGAAGGTGGAGAGAAACAAAATGAGAAATGATACAAACAATGACTTTGTTTTGTGGACAATATGAAAAAAAATAAAACAAAGGAAACAAATCTCCAAAATTAAACTAACAAGAAGCATCAAAGACAACTTTTATTACAAGTGATTTTCAGAAATTGCCCAGCAGTTTAATGTTTCTGAAAGCATCCAGTCATCAGTGTCCACACTGCAGCCTTGAGCTCCTGGTTCTTCAGGCTGTAGATGAGGGGGTTCAGGGCTGGAGGCACCACCGAGTACAGAACTGACAGAGCCATATCCAGGGATGGGGAGGACATGGAGGGGGGCTTCAGGTGGGCAAATATCCCAGTGCTGAGGAAGAGGGAGACCACAGCCAGGTGAGGGAGGCAGGTGGAAAAGGCTTTGTGCCGTCCCTGCTCAGAGGGGATCCTCAGCACAGCCCTGAAGATCTGCACATAGGAGAAAACAATGAACACAAAACAGACAAAACCTAAACAAACACTAACTGCAATGAGCCCAAATTCCCTGAGGTAGGAATTGGAGCAGGAGAGCTTGAGGATCTGGGGGATTTCACAGAAGAACTGGCCCAGAGCATTGCCATGGCACAGGGGCAGGGAAAATGTATTGGCTGTTTGCAGCAGAGCATTGAGAAAGGCACTGGCCCAGGCAGCTGCTGCCGTGTGGGCACAAGCTCTGCTGCTCAGGAGTGTACTGTAGTGCAGGGGTTTGCAGATGGACACGTAGCGATCATAGCACATGATGGTCAGGAGATAAAATTCTGTTGCAAGAAAGAAGAAAATCAGAAATACTTGGGCAGCACATCCTGTGTAGGAGATGGTCGTGGTGTCCCAGAGGGAATTGTGCATGGCTTTGGGGACAGTGGTGCAGATGGAGCCCAGGTCACTGAGGGCCAGGTTGAGCAGGAAGAAGAACATGGGCGTGTGCAGGTGGTGGCCGCAGGCTACGGCGCTGATGATGAGGCCGTTGCCCAGGAGGGCAGCCAGGGAGATGCCCAGCAAGAGGCAGAAGTGCAGGAGCTGCAGCTGCCGCGTGTCTGCCAATGCCAGCAAGAGGAAGTGGCTGATGGAGCTGCTGTTGGACATTTGCTGTGGCTGCACATGGGGACCTGTTCATGGAGAAAGGACAGTGCCAAGTCAGGAGAGGCTGCTTTGAGCCAGACCTGGACCATTCCCTGCAGACTGTCCCACTGAGACTCACCAACCCTTGTTCCTGCCCTGGGAAAACCTTTCCCCATGTCCCTGCCTGAGCTCCAGCTGTGCTGGCTGAGTGTGCCAGGAGCAGCCAGGGCTGTGCATGGGGGCTCTCAAGGAGCCATCCCTGCCATCCTGCCCTGGGTTTGCAGCCATGTGGCAGAGGGACAAGGCTGGATATTCAGGATTTGGCAATGGAATCACTCCTAATGCAGAAAGGCTTGGTTGCATCTGCATTCCCAAGTCTAAAGGATGGCAGGAGCTGGTTTTAGGAATTGTTTTCCTACCCACACATCATTATTCCTGACTCTCTGAGGTCAGAAATCCCCAGCATTCCTGCTGCACTCCAAGTTTGCCACTGAGAGATGTGAGAGACAAAAGATTCCCTGTGGCTCAGGGAAGGTGAGGGGCTGGATGGGCTTGTTCCCAACTGCCCTGGCTTTGCACCTTTGGCTGCAATCAGAGCACAGTCACACTCCTGGGTCACTCTGGATAAACCAGACCAGAGAGATCCCTGAATATCTCACCCTCACTCAAGGTCACCGGGCAAGGTCTCAGCACTCCCTTTTGCCAAGAACACTCACGGCTCCCTTGGCAAAGCCAGCAGCATTTCCCCAGCTGTGGCAGCTCTGCCCTTCCCCATGGGACATTCAGGGAATGGCCAGAGGCTCTGGCACAGATTTGCACCCAGGAGGGCAGCTCAGAGCTTGGAAGGGCACAGCAAGGAGATCCCTGGCTGTGCCCATGATGGGATCTCAGGGAGGGGGCTCAGCTCATTCCCCTTTTCCATGGACTGCTTTGCCCACAGCCCCACAGGTCCCAGGGAAGCTTGGACACCCCATTGCCATGGACACCCCTGCCTGGCAGGAATGCCAAGGGCAGTGCCGGACTCAGTTGCTGCAAATGCCAGAGCCTCCCTGAGAGCAGCAGATAACAGTGACAATATCAGGGTAGGGCAGAAACAAGAGAAGATGCTGTGGTGCTGTGCCTGAGAGGGCAGGGCAGAGACAGCCGGGCACTTAGGACAGTGTTCCTGTGCCCAGCTGTGCCCGGCACCTCCCACACACCAACAGTGCCCTCCTGCCCCAGCACTGCTCTCTTCAGCCCCCTCTCCTTCCCTGAGCATCTCCCTGGGCCTGGACATTCCCTCCTGAGAGGAGCCTTGTCCCTGCCAGCGCTCACAGAGCCCATCCCACCCTGTGTGCCCTGGCCCCGGCCCTACAGAAAGCTGCCTGTGTGCAGGGCCCTGGCTGGGGCAGGCTCTGTGTGCAGGTGGGCAAGGGCAGCTCAGGAGAGCCCTGCTGGGCCCTGCAGAGGTGATGCTGCTGCTGTCCAGGGCTGAGGAGTGGCTGAGGGCCCTTTGGGAGGCTCCCAGCAGAGACTGACCACCCAAAGTTACAGTTCTGGTGTCCCTGTAAATGTTCCAACATTCCTTTGGTGATCCTGTGTGTCCCTTTCAACTCAGAATGTTCTGTGATTCTGAGATTACAATTCCTGTTCTGCCTCTCTCATCCCCCTGTTGCATATAACCAAAAGAGAAAAAAAACCCTTGCAACTGTGTTAGAACATTAAAGTAAAAACCAGACATTTATTGGAAGCTTCCAGGTGTCTTAGTGGGAGTGGGGCACACCCAGCCCCTGATTTCAACAATTATTAAGGTTGATTAATTAGGGTATTTAACAGGAACATCCAATAGGACATTCAGTTAGCCCAGTTACACACCCCTGGCTCATCCCATTGGAGTAGGTCCAAGGGTTTCTTCACTTTTTGCTATGACTGCTCACATTCTGGTCAAAATCCAAAACATTTGTCTTGTAGATCCTCTTCCTTATAATAAGACTAGAGAGTATTTCAGGAATGTATTTAGAAAGTCAGGTTATTGTTCTAAAATCTGAGAAAAAATTTAGGAAACCTACCAGAGTTAATTAAGGATTATGGTTATATAAGCATATAATAGTAGTTTAATTGAGTTAATTAAGTGTTTAATAGAGTTAAGTAAGGATTATAGTTTTATAACTTTATAATAGTAGTTTACAAGGCTACAAATATATGAAAAATGTATAAAAAGCAAAAATCTTTTTCACATCACCCCAGTTTTCCCATCCTTCTTCAAGCAGGAAATTGAAAACACTCTCAGGAAAGCTCCTGATCTTTCCAGCAATGCCAGGCTTACCTTCATTGGGAAGTGTCCTTCGGAGCTGTGCCCAGGCTGCTCTGGAGCTGGGAGCAGCCCTGCCCCGCCCAGCCCCTCTCAGCAGCAGCACCTGCCCTGCTCAGGGTGGCTCCTTCCCCCCACAGCTTCTCCTCAGCGCTGGGAGCAGCTCCTGGGCCGGCTGAGAGCTGTCCCTGGCAGGCAGCAGAGTCCCTGCCCCAGCACAGCGCCCTGGGCTGCAGGAGCCTGCTCTGCAGGACAGCCCTGGGCACCCCTGGCTGCACCCGCGGCTGCTCAGCCCTGCAGCAGAGCCTGGCAACAGGAGCTGCCTTGGGCTGTGCCTCGGCTGGGGCAGCAGGGAAAGCCAGCCCTGCCCTGGGGCCACATCCCTGCCCTGGAGCAGCTCTGAGAGTGCTCCTGAAAGCTCCTAAAAGCTGTGGGATGTGCCAGCTCCAGGAGATCCCTGCAGGAACAGCAGCTTCTCTTCCACAGCCAGAAAATGACTGTTTGAAACCCAGGATGGTTTCTGCTCTAGTGAGCCCTGAGTGAGCTCTGCTCTGTGCTCCCAGCCCAGGCTGAGTTTAACCCCTCTGTGCCTCTGGGCTGTGTCCAGGTGGCTGCAGGCAGTGCCCCAGCCCTGCTGGGCTGGCAGAAGAGCTGCTCCTCAAGAGAAATGTTCTTTTGAAGCTCTTCTTGCTTACCAGGAGCTGCCTCTGTGCCAGGAGCCCAGCCCAGCTCAGCAGCCCAGACACAGCACAAGGACTTGAATGACCCTCTGGGGCTTTGTGCTCAGGCCCTGAACATCAGTCCCTCAGAGGCAGCTGAAGAATCCTCTCCAGGACTGCAAGTCAGAATCCAAATCCAAAGTTTCTTGGACTTTTAATGGGTCCCACTGAGGGACACAACTGAGAAAGTGTTCCCAGGCCCCAGGCAGAGCAGAGAACTGGAGGCACTGATGACAGGTGGGGACAAAGAGAAGCCAAGTCTTGGTGGCCTGGGGCACAGCAGCAGGGTCTGTGCCACCAAGGGCTGGGAGGAGACACCTTGTCCTGAGGCCCTGGGGCCTCCTGGCACAGCCCCAGCCAGGCTGGGCACTGTCAGCCCCTTGTCCTGCCCTCAGCATCCCCCCCTAGCCCACATCCCAGTGGCCTCAAGGATCTGCTGGAAGGAGTCCCTGGGGAGCCGTGATCAGGAATGGCCCTGGGGGCTCCTGAATGCTCCCAGGGACTGCAGGATTTTCAAAGGACTTTGGGTTTGGCTTTTGCCTTGGAGTCTCTGAGAGCTTTGTGCAATCATGGCCTCCAATTATCTGCTGTAATTAGTCCCTGGAGAGGCTTTGTCAGTAACAATACTCAGTGGGGCTCATTAATGCTTCAGGGTACTTCAGTTATTTTAAGCTACTTGGTGTATCCCTTTTGAACAAACTCTGTGAGAGGTTTGTGCAATCATGGCCCCAATTATCTGCTTTAATGAGTCCCCTGAGAGCTTTGTACTGACACTCGGTGGGGCTCATTAATACTTTGAGATACTCAAGGTTTGTTAAGGTACTTTGGATTTTCCTTTCCACACTGAGTCTCTGAGAGGTTTTTGTACCATCCTGGCCTCCAGTTCTGTGCTCCATGAGGAGCCTGTGTTGGGGATGGACCTCAGTGGGACCCTTTCATGCTTTGAGACACTTTGGGATTTTCTTCTGACTTTGACTCCTGGAAAGGTTTGTGCAATCTCCTCTCAGACCCTGAGATACCAGGGCTCAGCTCCAAATGCACCACAGGGCTCATTAGGATCAAGCAAGCCCTGACAAACCATGGCTCTGTCTTGATTTCCCTCTGCTCTCATGGAGTTCATTAGGAATATTTCTGTAGTGGCTTTGCTTTGCTATGTTGAGATTACTTGGTGAATGCTTTAATTATTGTGGTAGGTTCAGTGTTGGCTAATTACCATTGCACTCACTAGAATATACTTAATAATTTCCTGCTGTGAGATAGGATTAGAGAAGGGCAAAGTAGGCTCAAAAACTTAAGAAATTATAAAGAAAGGTTTATCAATATTAACTAAAAGAAAGAGTAATAAGAATTCAGAACAGTTCTCTCCCTACAACGTTTTCTTTCTTACTGAGAATGTAAGGAGACAAAACCTAAAATTTTCATCATTTTACCACCTCTAGAATAATCTTTCTTGCTTCTACTTAGGGAGAGGAGTCTCTCTTTAATTATATGGAGACTTCTCCGTAAGAAAACAGTTCTCTCATGGCTCTCACTTTCCATGAATAGCAACTGCCCAGAAAATCTGCAGTGGTGAAGTCCCTCCCATTTATTCCTCCACAGGGTTTCCCACAGCTGTGTTTATGGGCCATGACAGCTTATGTGGTATTAGTTTCAAGATGAGCTGTTAAAGAGCAAAGGTTCTCTTAATCTATTTCTAAAATCATCTTTGTCTCTGAGAACAGAGATCTTCTTCTCTTCATGAGGACCCAGGGTCTCATCACTCTGCTCTCTTTCTCTGTTCAAACTTCTCATGGGATCACAGCTACTTCAATATTTGCTTACTTTAGCATGGCGGCCTTTGCTGAACAAGTCGTCTCCCCATAGTTTTCAATGCATTATAGGGAAAAAGAGAGTCTGATGGATCAATTACATCCTTCTCCATAGCTTTACAAGAGGATTTCATCCCCAAGATCAAGGCATATCCTCATCCCTCTCATATGGGACGCAACTTCTCCTCACTGACCTCGGTGTCTTCATGTTGATCCTCTGTGTGCCTGCACTTTGTCCATTTCTCTCACTCTAGGGAGGATGGAAGCACTGAAAGAGTTAATATCTCTCCCGGGGCCTGCAGATGGTTCCGTGACCCCGGCCGGGCTGGGTCCTTGCGGCCGGAGCTGTTTTACGATGGAGGTTTCTGCAGCGGCTGCGCTGGGGCTGTGTCAGGATGGGCCGCGCTGGGGCAGGGCCAGGATCTCAGCAGCCAGGCCAGAACACAGCAGCAGCACGGCCGGGGCCCATGGCTTCTCCTCCCCCTGCCCGGGGCTTGCGGGTGAAGCCCAAGGGTGGCAGAATCTTGGCCGAGCTGGCCCAGCCCGGGGCTGCTCCTGGGGCCCGGCGGATCCTGGCTGGGCCCGGGCTGGCGGCGGGGCAGGGCTCGGCAGCGCCCAGGTGTTGGCAACCGCAGCCATGGCCCGGCCCGGCCTCGGCCCCGTGGCCTCCCCTACCCTGCCCGGCAGCCGATGGGGCCTGGGGGGCTCCCTGGGAAGGGGCCCGGCCCCACGGCAGGAGCCGCCCGGCCTGGCCCGGCTGAGACAGGGGCTGGGCCAGCCTTGTTACCTCTTTGCTGGCCAGAAGGGAAGGAGACCCTCCCAGGCTTTCTTGTCTTTAACATGTGTCTTCACAGAGGTGTGTACAGTTTCCTTAGTGGTTTAACAGATTGTCAATTCTCAAAGCTAATTACTGATTGTTTTTTTTGTCAGACATGGAGGAAACTGCTAGCACCTTCTCTTAGGACATGACTTCCGTGATGCAAAACCACCACAACAGCACAGAGCACAGAACTCCTTTGTCCATAGGTAGTAGTCATGTGCCAAAGGCCTCAAAACCCCACCTTTGGAGATGTCAGGGCCCTCTCCAAGGTGTTTTGAAATGAAAACATGCAGCTCTTAGTCTAAGAAAATCACCAGAGGACAGGGCCAGCCTGACCTGTCTGTCCTGGCTACTTTTGTCTGGGAGCAATTCTTGGATATACAGAATTTGGGAGGCCAAATTCTAATTTTGGCCATGGCCTTTGGACATGAAAGCCAGTTTTTTTCCATAAGAAGGAAGCAACAGAGCCCCAGTGTTTCCCAGGCGGATGAGAGGTGACCACCAGAGGCCAAGGCCAGCCAGAGCTGGCAGGTTTTGTTCTGAGAGATGCCCTTGCATAGAGGAAATTTTTTAGGGAGAGTACCTATTTTGACAATGGGCACCTGAAAAGAGGGATGGTTCTTTTCCATAGCAAGGAAAGCATGGAGCTCCAGCACTCCAGGAGCTGATGAGAGGCAGCCCTTGACATCCCAAGTCAGCCAGACCTGTCAGGTGGCCCCTGGGATGCCAAGCCAGCCAGACCTGCTCCATGTTCCCTCAGTTCCATGGGGCCCTACTGTGTCCCAATGGTCCCTTGCTTCCATAAGGCCCTGAAGTGTCCCAATGCCCCCTTGGTGACACAAGGCCTTGAAGGGTCAGAATGGTCTCCATGGTTCCATCAGGCCCCATAGAGTCATAATGGTCTCTAAGTTGCATGAAGCCCCGCTGTGTCACCATGGCCCCTTGGTTCCATGGGCTCCAGTGGTGCCACAATGATCCCCTTGGTTCCATGAGGTCCCCACAGTGTCCCAGGGATCTCCATGGCAAGGAAAGAACCCAGCCCCAGCGTTGCAGTGGCAGTCACCAGAGGCAAGGCCAGCCACACTTGACAGTACTGGCAGATTTTGCCTGGGAGCAACCCTTGGATGTATGGAATTTTTGAGGTGGAATTCCAGTTTCAGACATGGACACCCAGAGAAGGATGGTTCTGTTCCATAGGAAGGAAAGCATGGAACTCCAGTGTTTCAGGGCAGATGAAAAGCAGCCATCAGAGGCCTAGGCCAGCTACACCTCTCTGTCCTGGTAGCTTTTGTCTGAAAGCAACCCTTGGATATAGGGAATTTGGGAGATGGAAGCCCAATTTTGGCCACTTCTGTGTAGGTAAGATAGATCATTCTTTTCCAAGGAAAGTACAGAGCCCATATGTTTCAAAGGCAGATGAGGAGAGAGATGGCTCCTGGAATGATAGTAATGATATCCTCAGGCCAGGTCTTAGGAGCTCTTGGGGACCTATATTACACCAAAGATAGTTCAGCCACCTCAGATGGCATAAAATCAGCATGTCTTCAGTGGTAGTGTTGGAAACAGAAAAGCTTAAAAAAAAGATAAAATAACAAAGGTCTTTACAGAGAAAACCTACACCAGTGACAAGAGGCTCTTGCTTCCGGTAAAAACCCCACAAAAGTGTTTAGTTCCTTTGTTCCACTTTTTCTAGTAAATTGTTTAGGAAGGACCTTTTTGCTTCTGTCAAGTTATCTATCCTTAAGTTTGAAGTAAAGTCCCCAAAGTCCTATGAGGTGTCTTTTTACCAAAGTGAGGAGAGAAACTTCTGGGCTTTTTCCCTTTTTAAGGAGACAAGGATAATTTGGTTACTCCGTCAACAGGGGGCACATTCCTACACTGGGAGGCCAAGCCCGCCAGACCTGTTTGTCCTGGCAGCTTTTATCATGGAGGAATCCTTGGTTATATTGAATTTGGGAGGAGGAATCTCGATTTTGACCATGGACAGCTTGAGCAGAAGGATGGTTCTTTTCCATTGGAACAAAAGCACCAGTGTTTCAAAAGCAGGTGAGAGGCAGCCCCCAAGAGGCCAAGGGCAGCCAGACCTGTCTGTCCTGGCAGCTTTCATGGGGAGAAATCCTTGTATGTATGGAATTTTGGAGGTGGAATCCCAGTTTTGGCCATGGGCACCTGGTCAAGATGGATAGTTTTTTTCCTACAGGAAAGAGAAGTGCGAAGTCCAAGTGTTCTGGAAGAAGATGAGAGGTGGCCACCTTCAGGCCAAGCCAGCGAGACCTGTCTCTCCTGGCACCTTTTGTCTAGGGGCTATCCTTGGCCATAGGGCATTTTGGAGGTGGAATCTCAGTTTTGGCCATGGCTGCCTGGACAGGAAGAAGAGTTCTTTTCATTAGGAAGGAAAGCGCAGAGCCCCAGTGTTTCAGAGGCAGATGAGTGCCAGCCCTCAGGAAGCCAGACTAGTCAGCCCTGGCAGTTTTTGTCTGGGAGTTATCCTTGGATATAGGAAATTCTGGAGGCAGATCCCCAATTTTGGCCATGTGTGCCTGGTTGAGATGGATGGTTTTATCCCATAAGAAAGAAAAGCACATGGTCCCAGTGTTTCAAAGGCTGATGAGAGGTGGCCCCCAGGTGGCCAAGGCAGCCAGAGCTGTCTCTCCTAGTGGATTTCATCTGGGAACAATTTTTGCATATAAGGAGATTTGGAGGAGGAATCCCAGCTTTAACAATGGGCCCCTGGAGGAGAAGGACATTTCTCTCCCATAGGAAGGAAAGCCCAGAGCCCCAGTGCTTCAGGGGCAGATGAGAAGCAGCCCTCAACATGCCAAGGTCAGCTGGACCTGTCAGGTGGTCCCCAGGAGGCCCAGCCAGCCAGACCTGTTCCCTGTTCCCTTGGTTTTGTGGGACCCCACAGTGTCACAATGGTTTCCTTGGTTCCACGAGGCCCCAGAGTGTCACAATGTTCCCCCTGCTTCTGCAGTGTCACAATGGCCCCGTGCTTCCATGAGACCTTGCAATGTCACAATGGCTCTGTGGTTCCACAAAGCCCTGATGTGTCACCAGGGCCCCTCGGCTCCATGCACCCTCGCTGTGTCACAATGGCTCCTCTGTGACACTACAGGCTCCACAAGGTCACCATGGACCCTTGGTTCCTTGGGGCCCCTGAGTTTCACAAGGGAGACCTTCCTGGATTGCCAAACAGATTGCGTTCTCTTTGCAATCTGTATGGCAGTTGTCTTCTGTTAAGTGAGCAGTTTTCCTTATCTCTTCCACACCCACTCCTCCCTCCAGGCAGACATCTGCTGATAACAGGCTACTGAATGGCACTGCATGACTGGTAAGAACTACAACATCCCATTGTGAGATGATCCGCCCAGAGTGGAGAGCCAAGCATTCCTACCAGATATAATATTAAAAATTCTGGAACACCAGCATGGCTTTCTTCACTGGATTTCCCAGAGGAACAGCAGCTGCCTCTTCCACTGGATCTTCAGAGGAAGACTACACCTTTCTAAAGGACCCCTGCTCCAGCAGAACCACACCTGACACTCCAGAAGGACTGCAGCCACCATTCCATTTGGACTGCTACCAACACCCTGACCAAGAGGGTGTCAGGTTGTGTTCTGACTCTGTCAGTGTTGTCTTGGTTTACTGCATTGTTTATTTCATCTTTTTATTTGTTTCCCTAATAAAGAACTGTTGTTCCTGCTCCCATATCTTTGCCTGAGAGCCCCTTAATTCCAAATTTATAACAATTCAGAGGAATGGGGTTTACATTTTAGATTTCAGGACAGGCTCCTACCTTCCTTGGCAGACACCGGTCTTTCCAAACCAAGACAGGGAGTGACATGAATCTCTGCTTAATAACTGGTTTTGCTTTAACACAGTTACTTTGAAATCACTTCCTAGTATATTATATATGATATGATATGATATGATATGATATGATATGATATGATATGATATGATATGATATGATATAATATAATATAATATAATATAATATAATATAATATAATATAATATAATATAATATAATATAATATAATATAATATAATATAATATAATATAATATGAGTTACAGCTGTTATACCTAGGAGCAAATTTTTCTGATTAAGATAATATTGTTTAATCATTACCATAAGAGATAATATATATTTATAGAAATAGCTCTGGTCTGCCGTCTTTAATCCCATGGGACAAAGTCTATAAAGCTTTCCTTCCACCTTTATAATTCTTTACATACAAAATCTTGAAAGTCTGGGATGGGGATTGGAAACAGCTACTCCAAAGCTCCTCTCACAAGAAGGATTTTAGAAAGCTTGGAGGTCCTTGCAGGTGTTTGGGGAACTGTGGGGGCTATTGGGGGTCCAGTTTACTTCCCGATTAACAGAAGATAACTGCCCTGCCTCTGACAGATGGCAAATAGAATACACACATTGTTTTTCAATCCAGAACAACAGGATTTCAAATTAATAGAATGTAACATAACATTGCTGAAATCTAACAATAATGAAGTTTAACTTTGCTTAATCTTGTCAACCCTGAATTTGCATTAAGTTAAACATCATAGAATTAAAAATTAATATCCTTAAATGTTATACATACAAAAAAATTTAACTTATTCTGATGCTACTAAGGGAAATAAGGCACTGAAAAAGTTGAACAATCTGAGATTGAAATAACAGCATGAAGGATTTACTGGAGGGATTAAAAGGATGTGATAAGTATGTCAGGTTTTTATGTAATTTAGTTTTGAGAGAAACCCATGGAAGCTACAAATTTTAGGCAAGCATGAATTTACAAAGACTTTTTAAAGTGCAGTTTTATTGAAAGAAACAACAATGTGGAATTTGGCAAACTGCCCAGCAAACCAGAAGCTTCTTGAAATTGTATTTAGTGTGATTCCAGATGGTAAATTTACCAGCATTTCTGTTAAAGTGCCTCTGGCCAGTGCCATGGTGGGGGGGCCTGGCGGAGCCGCGCCGGGGGCTCGGGGGAACCGCGCCAGGAGCAGCCGAGCCGCGCACCCCAAACCGCCCGCGGCTCCCCCTCCTGCCCCAGAGCCTGTGAATGTGCCTCCGTGCCAGAGGGAAGGGGCAGGAGATCCCCCAGTGCATCCCCAGCAGGACAGCATCAGCAGCGGGGTTGTCCTGCAGCCGGGGCCATGCTGGGCTGGGAGATGGAGCAGGAGAGAGGGGGAAGGGGGCACTGACTTCCTCCTCACCTGCCTGAGTGTCTTGGGGCATCTTTCTCTTCCTTGCAGCCTTCTCCTCCATTGGGCCAAGATTTGGGAATGGGAAATCCTGGTTTGGGCAAAAACAAGGGATGAGCACAGTGTGTCTGAAAGGCCTCTGCCCAAGTCCATCTCTAGAAGTCACCTGATATCAATAAAAACCTTCAAAAAGCAAAAGTGAATCAAAAAAAGCCACCAGGAGTGTCCCATTTCCATTCTCATCCCTCTGGGGTTCTGGTGGTCCCCTCTCTCATGGCTGCCAAGGATCCCAGAGCACCTGGGGATCCCCCCTCTCCAGGGTCCTGCTTAGGGATGCTGCGGGGTTTTGGGGTCCCAGGGTCCCTCTCTCCAGCCTCCCCCCAGTCCAGGCACTTGGGGCTCTCTCCTCTCCCCACCGCCCTGTCCTGGTTTAGGGCAAATTTGGGAGAAAATCTCCAAAAGGCGTTTCCTCTGGAAAGCAAATTCAAGCAGCCTCTTCCCCAATCAGTTTGGGAAAAGATTTCCTTGGAGAAAAGTGGAAAAACCCTGTTTATTTAACAGACAAAGCATTCACGAGCACAGCAAATGACCAATATTAAACAATAAAACCTCTTGCCGCTCCAAAAGAGATGACAAACTCAGAAAATCCCTCTGTGGGCTGTAGCTCTGCTCACTCAGTCTCTTATCAGTCTCTTCTCAGTTTCTCCAGCACTGGAAATGCCGTGGACCAGGCTCGGACCAATGGGCCACAGGTGGAGCTGCCAGTGCTCTTCTGGATGTTCAGAGCAGGTTTAAACAGCTCTAAAGTAAAAGAAAAACCACAGTCCAGGGCACTTATCTGCCTTAGAGAGGTAAAAACTAACTAAAACCAAAGGAGAGTCCTGTCCTGCTGTCTGTCTGTCCAGCAGCCAGAATATGGAGGAGTGCAGTTTCTTAAAAAACTTGCTCACTTCCTCCCTCCCTTCGGTCTCAGAACCTGCCTTAAAGGTGTAGAACTCATTTCTGGGCTACACAGATGAAGAGGGTATGAGCATGATCCCAGGTTCCGCCCTTCTGGGGGTTTGGGGGTGTCTCTGTCCCTCTGACCTCAATGATTTTTGGGTGCGGTCACATCAGGGCTGAGAGGGACAGAGACCACCCCCGGGCTCCCCAGGGATGAGAAGGTCAGAGAGACCCCCCAGCCCCAAGCACCCTCAGCGGTGAGAGGGACACAGAGCCCCTGGTCCCCAGCCCTGCACAAGCATTCCCTGACACCAGAGGGATGGAGACCCCCGAGCATCACCCAGGGCAAGGGGACAGAGACCCCTGAGCATCCCCTGGGCTGAGAGGGACAGAGACTGCCCTGAGCATCCCCTGGCACAGGAGTGACAGGGAGGGAAACCCCCCCAGGCATTCCCTGGAGTGAGAATGATGGAAACCCCCTGTGGAATGGCATGGGGTGACAGGGACAGGAACAGCCCCCACAAGCCCCTCCCAAGCATCCCCCAGGGCAAAAGGCACAGAGACCCCTTGAGCATCCCCTGGGTACTGGACAAAATAAACTTGGCAGAAATCAAATTCAACTCTGCATAAACCACTTTCATGAATATTTGATTTTCCCACAAGTCGC
Organism: Passer domesticus; assembly: GCF_036417665.1. Taxonomy (NCBI): domain Eukaryota; kingdom Metazoa; phylum Chordata; class Aves; order Passeriformes; family Passeridae; genus Passer; species Passer domesticus. Next base: position 436,069 of record NW_026990165.1, read on the forward strand.
ATGTCATGAAAACGCAAACCAATCCCAAGCATTAATAAACTGGCAATAGAAGCAAGTGTGTGAAAATTCCAAGTTCCATCGGTTCCTGCACAGTTCCAGTTCAGCTGCTGGCAGGTTCCCATAAAAGAAAAGTGGAAATTCAGCCCAGTACAGATTATTAAAAGCAAGAGAAAGCTTTGTGTAACTATCACAAAGGTGACAGGGATGAAGAGAATAATGATTCTCACATTTGGCAAAGCCCCTAAGCCTGTGAATTTGGGAGTGATTCAGGAAGTTAGCTACCTTAGCTGGGCTTCCTGTGGCACTTTAGCAGCCTTGTGTTCCTCACCTTGGGGTGAATGAACCTTGTCAGCCTCACTGGTAATATTTGTTCACTTTTCTCCAGTGATTTGAACAAACTTTCCAAGGAATGACAACAAAATATTTTCTTTACACTGGCCACACACAACAGCCATTTTCTGCATCAGTTTTCCCATAAGTTGCTCAGTGGAAGCTGCATCCAAGTTTCCAAGGGTTCCTCCGGAAAGAAAGAGCCACAAGCTCCTCAGAGGAGGGAACCATGCTGTTGTCGAAGGCACTTGGGGTCAGAGAACAGTGCCTAAACTCACTGTGCCAAAATAATGTTGCAATCTGGTTAATAAAATTGTTTGAGAGATACCTCTGCCCCAATTAAGGTGCTAATGAGACCAAATTTAAAGTAGATTTTATTGACTGTAAATGTGAGGTAAAGAGAGAGAGATGAAAAGAACGAGAAAATGGGGGAGAGCAAGAGACAGGGACAGAGAGTTTCACTCGGGTGCGGCAAGTGTGACATTGTCCCCTGTGTGCATGGCCTTCTCGGGGTGGGGGTTTTACACCTGAGCCAGTTTGGGTAAGGGGGGTGGTGTTCACCCCCCAGCAGGGATTACCCCACTGTTTCAGGTTACAGTGCAAGATGTAACCAAATGCATGTTTTCCATCATCATCTTTACAAACTGTTATAAACAGGCGGGGCAGTGTTCTTTATCTCTTCCATGACTCAGCCCTGATAACGCCCTCCAGGGGCTATCTTCTGTGAATGGGCCATTGAGTGTCCCTGCAGGACTGATAAAATGACATCATCCCATTGTGGGATGCTCTGCCCAGGGGGAGGAGCCAAGCATTCCTACCTGGATATAAGCTGAGGCTTACAGCCCCAGGAGCACCTTGCCTACTGGATTCCCAGAGGACAAGAGCTCCATAGGCACCACTGGACTTTCAGAGGAAGACCAGACCCTTCTCCAGGATCACTGCTTCGACGGAATCAAGTTCATCACTGCAACAGGACTGCAGCCACCATTTAATGGGACTGCTACCAGCACCCTGACCAACAGGGCGTCAGCTTACATCCTGACTCTGCCCATTTAAGGCAGTGTTTCTGTATCATTGCCTTGATCTCAATTTTCTTGTTAAATTGTAATTCTGGCTTAAAATCTCCCCCTGGTTTGACCTCAAACCAGTACAAAACTCAATGCACTCATCCCTTGTTTTCCTCCCAAAACAGAATTTCACATCCCAAACCCACTGCCAGATGGAGGAGAAGGCTGCAAGGAAGGGGAAGATGCCCCGAGACACTCAAGCAGGTGAGGAGGAAGTCAGGGCCCCTTTCCTTATTTCTCCTGCTCCATCTCCCAGACCAGCATAGCCCAAGGCTGCAGGACAGCCCCACTGCCAATGCTGTCCTGCCAGAGATGCACTGGGGGGATTTCCTTTCCCTTCCCTCTGGCACGGAAGCAAATCCCATCCTCTCCATGCCCTGTCTTCCTCAGACAACCAGCTGATAATAGAGACCAGGGAGGACAAATCCCCATGGCAGAACCTCGTGGAAGAGGCAGATTTGAGCGGCTCCATGGCACAGGAATCTAACAAGGAGGAAAATTCCCTGAGATCCCACAGGAGGAGGGGCTTCAAACCCAGCCCAGGGTGCTCTGAGGAGGAAAGACCCACCCTGAACCAGGAAGGTGGACAGAGCTTCAGGCAGGGATCGGAGCTGGTGGTCCATAAGCAGATTCATGATGGGGAGAAGCCCTACAAGTGCTTGGAGTGTGGGAAGAGCTTCAGGAAGAGCAGCACCCTGATCTGCCACCAGATGATCCACACTGGGGAATGGGCCTACGAATGTGGGGAGTGTGGGAAGGGCTTCAGCTACAGATTCACCCTTGTGACCCACCAGCGCATCCACACTGGGGAGAGGCTCTATGAATGTCCTGAGTGTCAGAAGAGATTTCAGACCCGCTCCAATCTCCTCAGGACCAAAGGATTCACACTGATGAGAGGCCCTTCCTCTGCCCCGACTGCAGGAAGGGCTTCAAGCAAAACTCCCACCTCGTCACCCACCTCTCCACTGGAGAGAGGCCCTACAAGTGCTGCACCTGTCAGAAGAGGTTTCACACCTGCTCAAATCTCTGCCTACAAGAGTGGATTCACACAGAGGAGAGGCCCTTCTGCTGCCCTGACTGTGGGAAGGGCTTCAAGAACAACTTCACCCTCATCACCCACCATCGCATCCACACTGGGGAGAGGCCCTACGAGTGTCCCCAGTGTGGAAAGAGCTTCACCCAGAGCTCTCACTTGACCAGACACCAATGGAGTCACTGGTAAGGGAAGCCCTGCAAATTCCCCAACTGCAGGGAGAGCTCCATGCACTGCTGCAGCTTCATCCCCCATTGGATTACCCATGCTGGTCAGAGCCCTGGTGATCCATGTTCCCAGTGATCCATGCTGGGAAGACACCTGTCCCTCCTCCTGCCCCTGAAGATGGCATGATGTGGGATTGATGAACATGAGGTTGTGGCCATGGCCGTGACATTCCATTCACTCCCACCTCAGGTCATTGCCACAGGCAGGAAAGGGACTCTCTCTCTCCCCTTGAGGAGAAGGGTGTTCTTTCCAGGCAGGAGGAAATTGTGTCCGGGAAGAGACAGTCAGCTGAGTTGTAGTTTTCCATTTCTCTTGTCCCTTTTGTTATGAATATTGTTGCTGTTCCTGTTTGTTCCTGATCTTGTTGCTGCTCCCAATAAATTGTTCCTATCCTAGCCCAGGATCTTTGCCTTCTGTGCTTTCCATGGGAGGCAGGAGGGCAGCAATCGGCAGCGCGGTTTTAGGGGCAGCAGGAAATTGGGGAATCCCATTCCTGAGCCCTGCCCTGTGGAAACCAAGCATACCAGCTGGTCCCAGTCCTGGCTGCCATGCTAAGGATCAGATTAGTCACAGGCCCTCAGAGGGGTTCCATGGTGACTTTCCAAGAGTCTCCAGGCTGTTCAAAAGCTGGAATGTCACAGGCAGAGACAAGGGCTCCATGGAGACCTCCCCGGGGTTTCTGGGGATGGTAAAGAGCTTCTGTGGTCAGAGACAGTCACAGTCAGAGGATGTCACATGGTGACATCCCAGGAGACCTTGGGCTGCAAAGGCACTGATCTGTCACAGGCACTCACAGGGGCTCCACGATGACATCCCAGGAGTCCCCAGGCTGCCAAAGAGCCGGGGTGTCCCAGACACTCCCAGGGGTTCCTGTCATGTGCAGTTGGAGCTTCAGGCAAAAGCTTTAGTTCTTTATTGGAGAAACTCCTGCTGACTCATGATGTGGAGAAATGACACCTAACACACACCATGGATCCTCAAACCCCTGCAGGGCCCCTAGACTTCTAAAATTCCTTTTAATACAGGAGACTGGGATAGGTTGGATCCAATCCCAGCCCCAGACTTTTTCAAAGGTGTAAAGGTTGGACAGGTAGAATGGAACCTTAATGCAATTTGTCCCACAGGATTATCGATGGAATTCTAGATAAATTTATATAAATACAGCTCTGATTGATTCTGATCATGATTTGACAGAATGGTTTGTTTACACCACAGATTAAATTTTAAAAAAGAGAGTAATTTACTCCACAGTATAGGAGCTATAACAATTATTAGAATATAGTGATCTAGGAAGCAATTTTATGTCAACAGAGCTTGCTGGAGTTGTTGGAGCCCGTTGCAGGCAGAGCCTCCTGCTCCAGCAGGAACTGCCTTTCCTGTGCCAGGAGCAGGGCAGGTCCCGCTGCAGGAAAAGCCCCAGGCCAACCCCAGCACAGGGAAGGGCTCGGGCACAAGGGCAGAGTGCCGTGCTGGGAGCTGTGCCAGGCAGAGCCTGAGGCACCAAAGGCACCTTGGCAGCAGCAGCTGCTTGCAGGGCATGGCCAGAAGCCTCCCTTGGCAGCCCGGCCTGGTGGCCAGCACTGCAGAGCTGCTGCCTCAGGGCTCATTTCTGCCTGGGCTCTGAAAAGCCACTTCTGCTCCAGGAGCCTGCCTGGGAAGCCATTGGCCCCAGCACCTTGGGGACAAGATATGAATGACAAAACTCTTCATGCCAGCAGAGACAAGGCAGGGGCAGAGGAAAGGGCAGAGCCAGGCCCAGGGGACAGGGCTGCCATGGTGATGGCTGTGAGGTCACTGCCCCTGCAGCAGCCTGGCTGCCCTCAGCAGACATTCTGGCCAGAAGCTTTGTGAGGGCACCCAGCACATCAGAGAACCCACACAACAGGAATTCTGTGCTTGGGGATGAGAGGGTTTCACTGGGTCAGGCTGCACAAAGCTGCTGATCTTGGAGTAGTGCTGTGATAGGGAATCCACTTCTCTGGAAAAAGTTGCTGTTTTGTGCCACTCTCATCATTGTAAAATATTTCCTCCTTTCAACAAAGTAAATCCACCCTCATTCAGTTTAGAAATATTGACTCTTGTTCTGTCACTGCAAGATTTGGAAAAAAATAACTTTGGCCACTATTTTTCCATTTTCACAGATCTTGATGAGGACCCAAAAATCTCCCAAGATGGGGTTTGGAGGCCTCATCACATAACCAGCAGGAGGAGGCTGATGGCTCTGGGCTCAGAGGTGTTGAGACTGAGGACAGAACAGGAGTTGCCTGGGAGGGATTGAAGGGTGGTTTCAGAGAGGCTGGAGTTTTTCTTCATTGTATAAAACAGAGAGAGGCACCATGTGCAGCTGGGGTGGTCCAGACTGGACACCAGGAGAAAGGAATTTCCCTGCCAGGGCAGGGCTGTGGTGCAACACATCCCCCAGAAGGAGCCTGGAGCAGCCCAAGGCTTTGTGTGGCAGGCAGAGGCAGGCAGGAGGCAGAGCTGTCAGCAAAGGAAGGGGCCAGCCAGGTGGGGCAGCGGGGGATGAGGAGCCTGCAGGGACAGAGGCCAGGGCAGGGACACCGTAGGACAGCCTGGGCTGCACAGGGCACAGGGATGGGCAGCAGCTGCCAGGCCCTGACAGAGCCACCTTGGGCAGCACTTTGGCCATGGCTGCTGGACCTGGGCCTGAGCCAGGAGGGGACAAGTGACCCTGGCAGCCCTGGAGCCTCATGGCCTCCTTGTCCCTGCTCAGCAGCCTGGCAGGGGCTGCCCCATGGTGCTGCCCTTGGCATTGCCCATCCCCACATCCCAGAGCCCATCCCGGGAAGAGCCCTGAGCGAGGAGGGAGGGATAGGATCGGCCTGGCCAGGGGCTGGGGCTCAGGCCTTGGGCCTTTGCATTCCTGAAACACATCCAGGTTTGCTCAGCACCAGAGACACCTTTGCCTTGCTTGTCCCCAGCTGTCATGACTGCCTCCAGTGTTCTGCTCTCCCTGGAACCTGGGGACACTCTCTCAGTCCTGTCCCTCACAGGATCTATTTAAAGTACAAGAACCTTCAGTAGTTCAATCTCACTTTGAGCTCTTGAGAAGTTCTTTGAGCACACTCAGAGGGACTGGGTGTGATGCAAAGAGCAGCAAAGCCCCAGAGGGTCATTAAAGTCCTGGTGCTGTGTCTGTGCTGCTGAGCTGGGCCGGGCTCCTGGCCCAGAGGCAGCTCCTGGCAAGGGCAGCGCTGCAGAGAGACAGCTCTGGCCAGGAGAAGCTCAGGCAGGGCTGGGGCACTGCCAGGGCAGCTCAGGGACACGAGCAGGGCACAGCCAGAGCTGGCAGGGGCTCAGCACTGGCAGGGGCTGGGGGATGTCCCAGAGGGGGCTGTGTCACAGCGGCATCTCTGGGCTCTCACAGAGCCACAGAGCAGCTGTGATGTCAGCAAGGGGCTGTGTGACAGCACAGAGTGGGCTGTGTGACATCACCGAGGGGGTTGAGACATCACAGAGCTAGCTGTGACATCACAGATGGCAGCTGTGTGACATCAGAATGAGGGTTGTGACAAAGAGTGTGACATCACAGAGCAGCTGCGTGATGTCGCAGAGAAGGCTGTGACATTACAGGGTGACTGTGATATCACAAAGCTGCTCTGTGACATCACATAGCAGCTGAATGATAACATATGGAGGCTGTGTGACATCACAGGAGGCTGTATGAAACCACAGGTAGTCTGTGACATTACAGTGTCTGTGTGACATTACAGTGTCTGTGTGACATCACAGGGGGCTGTGTGACATCACTGGGGCTGTGTGACATCACAGGTGATTGTGTGACATCACAGTATCTGTGTGACATCACAGTATCTGTGTGACATCACAGGGGCTGTGTGAGGTCACAATGTCTCTGTGACATCAGAGTGTCTGTGTGACATCACAGTGCCTATGTGACATCACAAAGGGGCTGTGTGACATCACAGGGGGCTGTGTGACATCACTGGGGCTGTGTGACATCACAGGGGCTGTGTGACATCACAGGGGTTATGTGACATCACAGGGGCTGTGTGACATCACAGGGGCAGTGTGAGGTCACTGGGGAGGTCACTCTGCCCCAGCCCCCCTCACAGCTCCCCCAGAGCAGTCCAACCCTGCTCGTGCACAGCGGGGTCCCCTGTCCCCCCGGGTCCCCCCGCCCCCGGCGCCGCAGCCTCCCCCAGAGGATGTTCCACGAGATCAACCCCAGAGCCTGACACGGGGACGGGGGGCTGGGGCTGTGGGGGTGGGACAGGGGCACAGGGACCCCCCAGCAGTGTCTGTGTGTCCCCCAGGGCCAGGGCCTGGGCCAGGGCTCCTTCACCCTGTTATAGATACGTATTAGAATAGTGGCTTTTCTCAAATATTAAAATGGATTTTATATGTGTGGTGCTAAAGTAACTTTGTTCTAAAGACATAGTTTTTATTTCTGTTGTTAATTAAGCTTAGCGAAATGGCTGGTTGTGTTAAAATGCCTGCTTGGATGGGATAACATCCAATGAACACAGGATGAGGACACCTGTACAGATCTGCCAACTGTCAGCACTCAGCGTCTGAAGGCAGAGTGGAGCAAGGCCCAAAAACTGGAGGTGATAAGAATGGACTGAAACCACAGCCAAGGAATCTGCATGCTCTAAAAAGGTGGATCCAAGGAGGAGCCATGCCAAACAGTTCTTGGAACATGTAAACTAGTTTAGGGGAAAGTTTGCTGTGCATGAGGGTGTATGAATATGCAACAGGCTGATGTAAGGGAAAAGGTATTTAAGGGGTGTCCCCAAAGGTAACAGGGTGCTCTTGGCTGAGTGGTGTAGGTATGAGAGCAGATCATGCTCTTCTCAAAGAGGTTTCCAATCCAAAGTTACGCTAATTAATTTCTGCATTAACACACTTAATCTCCCACAGAAAGCAACCTTACCATATCATGCACGTGAGGTCACACACCAACCTCCCAGGTATCATCACAGGAGGGAACAGGGAATTACATGCATTGGCCGTGGCAATAGAGACTGCTAATGTCCCTGAGATCTTTGCCCAGGCAAAGTTGTCACACTCATTTTTCATCAAAATGTGCCTGCCCTTATCAGAATGTTCAAGCTCTCAAAAGATCAAGCAAAAGCTATTGTTGCCACATGTCTGAACTGCCAAAACTACCAGATACCATCTATGGGCATGGGAGTCAATCCCTGAGGCCTGAACAGCTGCCAGCTGTGGCAGACAGATGTGACCCACTTCCCACTTTTTCGGAAATCAAAATACATGCACGTATCGATCGATACGTTTTCAGGAGCAGTATTTGCACCAGCTCATCCAGGAGAGACCACACAGCACACCATTAAACATTTCTTCCTTGCCTTCGCTACCCTGGGAGCACCAAAGGAGATCAAGGCTGATAATGGACCTGCCTATACCTCCTGTAAGTTAAAAGAGTTCTTCAGTCTGTGGGGAATAGAACACAAGAAAGGCATACCTGCAAATCCCACAGGACAGTCCATCGTAGAAAGGACACATCAAACCCTCAAAAGAGTCCTCAATCAGCAGCGAAGAGAAACAAAAATCAAATCTCCAGTGGAAAGACTTTGCAAGGCTCTCTATGTCATCAACTTCCTGAACTGTACAACATCAGAGCCTGACCCCCCAATACTTCACCACTTTGCAAATACCACCCAAGCAAAGCTCACAGAGAAACCACCTGTGCTGGGGAAGGACCCAGAAACACATCAAATTTCTGGGCCTTTCCAGTTGATTACCTGGGGAAGAGGGGATGCCTGTGTTCTACTACCATCTGCTCCTGGATGGTACCCAGGAAAAAACATAAAACCATACCTAGGCACTGCAAAAGCCACTGCCATAAAAACTGACAAGAATTCCCCAGAGTCAAACACAAGACCTCCTCAAAACCAGACCAGTTCTGCCTGGAGACGAAGACATCGCCGAATGTCCACATACAGAAGAAAAGACCATCCCATCACAGGACAGCAGACAAAACAGAAAGCTGAACAACATTCTGCTGCAACATGTTTACTGCCAGACACAGCCTGAACACAAAATTGTTCTCTGAATTATATGTTATTACTCCTTTTTACCCTAAAAACCCATATTATTCCCCTTTCTCAACTCTTACCAAAAACCCCTAACCTTATACACACCCCCCCTCCTTAGCTTATGGAAAAAGAAAAAAAAAAAAAAAAAGAAAAAAAAAAAAGAAAAGAAAAAGAAAAAAGGGGAGGGGAAGGAATGGAGGAAAAGAACAAGGGAGAAAACCCTAACCCTCCCCTCCCACCATCAAGATAACAAATTTTGCTTATATTCCCTATCAGAAGCCCCATTCCTGTCCAGAGATGAAAAATGTCTCCGTTGGTGCTGTCCTCACTGCTGCATGGATGTTCCTCACGTACCGTGTGCCATCAGCTGGATTAGCCCACAGCCTGGCCACAATGTCTGGGTAACCTCAGCAAGGACATTCAAACAGGATAACATGTGCTTATCCATGGGAAGCATGGATAACCCACTTCCCACATGTCTGGTAGGAATTCCCTTCGCAGCCGATGCCTGGCCCATCTATAACTCAGAGCTCCTCCTCACCACAGGTAAGAGACCCAACCTGGTGGGCACCTGGGACCAGTGGACAAAAATACTGCCCAATGCTCTTGAGGAACCCCAAGAATTGGACCTGTTGGGCTCCTCCAAGGCAACATACTGTGTCAAATTTTACTTTAGACATCCAAAAAGTAATTGGCCAGAAATTGACCAGACCAAAACCAGATACGGGAAAGACACATCACCAATTAACAAAGCCTATAACCCTCCTGATTGGTGTAATTACACTGCTCGTGTGATCTCTGTATCCTCTCTCCATCCCAAAGAACTACCCAAGGGAACGTTTCTCATCTGTGGTGACTGAGGATGGGCTGGAATCCCCTCATGGCTACAGGGAGGTCCCTGTACCCTTGGAAAACTTTCTACCCTCACATCAAATATAACCTTGCTACATAACTGAAAAAAAGAAAGTGAATGAAAATGGCACAAAAGATCCTACACAGAATTTGATGAAAATTGCAATCCCAAATTATACGATTGGAACAAACCAAAAAGGATTGCTGTCTCCCTATTCCTACCATGGGTAGCTGCAGCTAAAGCCCTTGGTGAAGTGAATCACCTTGGGTGCTGGCTCAGTAAGCAAGCCAGCGCTACATCGGCTGCCCTGAGCGATCTTTGAAAGGAAGAAGAAACCACAAGACATGCACCACGTCAAAATAGAGCAGCAATTGACTTCCTGCTGCTTGCCCACGGACACGGCTGCCAAGACTTGGAAGGGATGTGCTGCTTCAATCTCTCTTCACATTGGGAATCCATCCACGCAAACATCCAGAAACTGAAGGAACTGGTGAAGGACTGAAAAGCAGAAAACAGCCCAGACTGGGTCAATGACCTTTTCAGTCAGTGGGGATGTACAGGATGGGTTGCATCTTTGGTTAAGGGAATGTTGTGGATTTTCCTTGTAATTGTCATTGTATTAGCTATGTTCTCATGCCTTTTCCATTGGTTTAAAAGAACTATAGGGAAGGCCTTTTTTCTAAATACAGAAAGTGGATTTGTAGCAGGCCTAGGGCCTGCAATGCCTCCCTGGTGTTCAGCAGCCTAAGACAGGAAATGTCTGGTCATGATGACTGGACCTAAGGATCCCCTCTTCCACCCTCGGACCCTTGCTTATCTCTCTGTAAGCCCAAAGGGCACTTTTGCCTCGACCCTCACTATTGGATTGTTTCTAAAACTCCTGTACCCTATATAAAGCCCTACTTCTGCCCAGTTCTGCAGAAGAGCTGTCCCTGAGACCTTCTCAGAAGACATCAATAAAGACATCTCTGTGGAACCTCACACAGCCTTCTCCTCTCTCTCCCTGTGTCTGCCAAAGGCACACAGCAAGCCAAGAGCTGAAATCACAAATGAGCTGAGAATCACTAAAGAGCTGATCTCAATAAAGAGCTGAGCTTGCTAAGACTGCCTGCAGCTCTGGAGCCTGCCTGAGGGGCCCGGACAGGTCGTGCTGAATTGGACTTCTCTGTCTTGGGCACCCACGGCAGCCGGGGCCGGGGAGACCCCGAAACGCCGGAGTCGCCTCAGGGACAAGGTGGGCATCGGGCACAGCTGGGACTCCATGGTCTCACACAGCTTTCCCAGCCTGAATGATTCCATTAGTCTGGGATTCTATGAAGGGATGATTCAAAAGAGATTTGAACTCCAAATCTACCATACACAAATATTACAAAGGTCAAAATTCACATGAAAGAAATTAAAGATGATTCTTTAAGATTGAAATAATCGTATGTCAATGTTGCATACAGGTAAACCCTATAAAAGAAGAGCCTTGTTACCCTTGTAAAATGATGGCTCCGGCCTGCTGCTTGGGCTAAGTACAGCTAACAGCTAGCCTGACAAGTTCCTGTGAGAAAGGAATTTGCACCTGTGAGAGGAAAGACTTCTACCCACATCTTCTATGCAGGAGACAAGAATGGAAACATCATTGGAGAGGAAAGGTTTTGACTGACACCTAGATGAGCAACTACTAACCAATGAACTGAGTTGCACTAAGTTACTAACCAATTAAAATGAAACACAATGCCTTCAGAAAACCATAGAAATATGAGCTGTGATGAAATAAATGGGCAGGAGATCTTTCTCCTTTTTAATGCCTTTATTAAGAAGAATCAGCTCAGGTGGGAAGAAATCGACGGGTTGCGCCCTCGCCGCCGCTGCTCCCAGGCGTGGCACGAAGCAGGAGGATGATGCAGTTTTGTCCGCTGGTCTGCAGGCAGAACTGGGGACTCTGTCCTCACGGGAGAGTCGTTGAGTCCTTGGTTTGTTGGTTTAGAAACCCGGGGGGTCTCTTTAATCAGTTTCTTTTCAGGTTAGGGTGAGAAATAAAAAGATTCAAGCAGGTACGGGACAATGCTCCCATCCTTAGACGTCACTTTAAGTCACTTATTGGCTCGTGATTTTAGGGGTTTTTCTTATAAAAACTGTAAAACTGTAAAAATCCAGGGTGCACTGCGTTTCTTATTTGCATGCTGTTTCTGGTGTCACTGCCCATCTCTTTACCCTGGAGGGTTTCCCTTGGTATCTTCTTGGTATGCAGCTAGCATCAGGGAAACAACCAGTTAATCACCTGCCATTAACAGGTATTTGAAAAGCTTTCCTTCGGCAGCGAAACTAAAGGAGGCTGACTCGGTCTGGCTTGGTTTTTTTAACTCTGAAACTTAAAAAAAATACAACTTTCTATTCATAACAGTTCCCCCCTATTTTTCTTTGATCAAGCTTAAGCTTGCATCAACTTATAATTTTTGGCTCATTAACATAGAATTTCCTATATTTTTTATATTGATTATACATTTCCTCAGCACTTGGGTGATCATATTTACTAAGCTTCATTACCTTTTTTGTTTTTTTCAGGTTAATTCTTTTAGAGATCCTTAGGTTATTCTGTACAGCAGATGTCACTATTTTTGTTAAACATGGAAATAAGAACAGACTAACAAGTGTACCCACAGTGAAGGTTATAGTTTTCCAACTTTTTTTGAAAATCCATAGATTATCCCACCAACTGGAATCAAGTGTAGGAGTCTTTTGATTTTGTAAATATGCTAGTTCTTTTATTTCGTTTAAAGTGTTTCTAATGACTGCTACAATTAATTTGATTTGATAAACTACTGTTTTGGTTTGGTTGAGTTGGTCATTAATATGATTAAGAGCCAATGCTGTCTGACTAGATATTACTTCCAATTCTGATTGTAGTTTCAAAATTTTGTTTAACATATATTGTTCCTTCAGTTTTGTTTTTCTCAAATCCTCATATATAGGAACTCTTAAACTTGATCCAGATTCTTTGTGTATTATAAAGACAGTTTGTTTTATAATTCTAATGATGCCACTACTAGACCAGCCTCTTGGCAATTCAGTGGATGTTGTGGTACCATTGACCCAAAACAGGCGTTTAGGGGTTTCCTGAAAGATATTAATTTTTGTCGTGCCCTCCCAATATTTAGAAATACTTTTTCCTTTTACTAGATTTACCAGGTTTGCTTCAGTAGCATCACGTTCAAAGCACCACCGGGTTTCTCCTACAGGGTGCTCTCTCAGGAGTGGCTGCCTAAAGGTGGCGGTGTTCTGGGTCATCCAATATATTTTCTTATTCTCTTGATAAAAGATCAATTGGGAGAGGTTAACACCATTGTTGTGGACTCTCAGCAAGGAGCTTACTTCTTTCTCATAGAAAGGTTGGTAGTACTCATTGCACAGCTCTCCTGGGCTCTCCAGAGCACCACCAGCAATCAGAGCCAGCACTACTACCCTTCCCAAGAGTCCGGTATGGGTCATCTTGCACAGCCTGCCCACCCGGCCTTGCCTCTTGAGGATTTTACTGAGAAGAAGTCTCCAAGTTCTTTAGAGTCTCTTGCTCCTCTGGTTAAACCTCTCTTGATCTGTCCCTGCTAATTTGGTCCCTCCTAGGGGAGCACTCTGGAGAAGATTAACCTGGGGTCTTTGGTACCAAGTTGGGACGACTTAACCAGAATTACTTATTAACAATTTTTAACTTTTACAAATTTCTTAAAACACTTCAAGACATGTTATGATTCTAAACTTTTTTCTTACACAGTTCATCAGTCTTTTTGAATGTCAATTTTAAGTCATTTGGTCCTTTTATAATAGTATACTCAGCTGAATTAACTCCTGATGCAGTTGAATCTTGTCCTGAGTTAGAGTGTGAGGGTGGTGTGGAATCTGGTCCAATACCAGAAGGAGACACTGACGAATCTTGTCCAATGCCCGGGGGTGAGACTGGTCCTTTAATTCTCGTAATGCGAGTCCAACCTTTTTCTCTGGTTCGCACAGCCGAATTAGCGATGAGGAGTATCTGAAAGGGGCCTTCAAATTTAGGCATTAATGGTCTATAATTCCAGGATTTTATTAAAATCCAATCTCCTGGGTTGATGTCGTGTGCTTTTGTATCAAGAGGGGAGGTTTGGGGGAGGTATCCTCTTTTTCTAAGTCCTTCTAGAGTTCTTCCAATTACTTCTAAATATTTCCTTTTAGCTTCTTCTCCTTCCAGGTAGTCTCCTGTGCTATAGGGCGTTAACAAGAATGGCAATCCGAACATCATTTCACAGGGTGAAATCCCTATATCAGACCGGGGTCTTGTTCTGATGCGCAAGAGCGCTGGGGCAAACACTTTAGCCAATTCATTTTTGTTTCTTCGATCAATTTAGTCAATTCATTTTTGAGAGTTTTGTTCATTCGTTCCACCCTCCCAGAACTCTGGGGGTGCCACGGAGTATGCAATCTCCATTTTATTCCTAAAACTTCAATTATATTGTGCAATGTTGAGCTACAAAATGTGGACCTCGGTCTGAGTCTATGGTATTCACTATTCCGTATCTGGGGATAATGTTTTCTAAGATTACTTTTGCTACTACTTGGGCTGTTCCCCTTTTGGTTGGGAAGGCTTCTACCCAGTGAGTGAGATGATCTACTATAACTAGTAAATATTTGTATCCTTGTACTGGGGGCATTTCAGTAAAATCTATTTGTATGCTCTGGAAAGGTCTTAGAGTTAGTTCTCTCCCTCAAGGTGTTACTTTTCTCATGACTTTCTGGTTTACTTTTTGGCAAATTAAACACCCTTTTGTAATTGTTTTTGCTAGGTCATATACGCTTATGCACAGGTTATTTCTTAGGAAATACTCACATAGTCCTTGGACTCTCCAGAGGGTTAATTTCTGTAGTTCTGTTAGCACCATCCTAGCAAGTGCTTTGTTTAGAAACACCTGTCCGTCAGATATTAACCACTCCCCCATATCCTTTGATGTAACTTTAAATTTCACAAAAATATGAGTTCTTTTTTTTCTTTTTCCCTACTCCAGTGTGGTTTCTGCTTAAAAAAAACTTTTACCAGATCCTCTGGTCTTAAAGCTGCTTCCTTTGCTATCCTGATCAGCTAGCAAAGGTTTCACAACTTTAGGCTAAACAGTCTGGGGGGGGGGGGGGGGGGGGGTCGTCCAGTTGCTCCACAGTAATAGCAGCAGCTTTCACTCAAAGGGACTCGAGGCCTCTCCATGCTTCTTGCTCTTGATAGTAGACCCCCCCACTCTTTTGTGGCCTTGTAGTGTAGGAAAGAGTTGTTTGCTCCTACACTTTCTCTGGCTATAGCAAGCATGATCTTAGCTTTGGCCTTTGCTTTTTCTTCTTCTCTCCTTAAACACACTTTCAATGCTTCCCTCAATAACTCATTAATGTCTTTTTCTTGCCAATCCTCAATCTTTTCCAGTTTTCTCCGTATATCAGGCCAAGATTTAGTAACAAAATGGAATTTTAGTAGCATTCCACCTTCGCTGGTGTCCAGGTCTGTTTTGGAGTACAATTGAAAGTTCCGCCTCAGGTGATTAAGCCAAATGGCAGGAGTTTCATCTTTCTCCTGTATACCCTCAAATGCCAGTTTTGTATTAGTTCCTTTGGGAATTGATTCTCTGATCCCCCAAATTATCAAAGACCTGTACTCCATCATGGCCTTCCTCCCTTCCTCCTGGTTAGGATTCCAATTGGGAGCCACTAGTGGCAATTTTTCTTCTCCTGATGGCACTTGGGGCCCTGGACGGTTATCTTTTTCCCAAATTCTTGTGCTTGCAGCCCTAATCATTCGGGACTCTTCTGGGGAAAATAATATATTTAGAATGGAATTCATCTCCCCCCAAGTGTAGAAATTTGGACCTAAGAACTGATCCACTTGGTTAGCAATGCCCACGGGGTCTTCAACTCCATTCCTTAACTCCTTCTTGAATCCTCTTACCTCAGAAGCAGTTAGAGGAGCATTTACAAAACCAACACCTCCTGCTACTCCTCCCATAGGAACTTCTCTAAGGGGAAAAAGTTTCTCTGCCTTGGAGGTCTTGGATCGGGTACTACAGTATGGCCCATCTTCAGACACAAGATTGTTCACTTGAGGGGTAATAGCATTAACCTGGACCTGCTGTAAGTCAACGGCTGTACCTGGTGATAAGGGGTTACTAGATAAGGAGGAATTTGTGTCCCAGTTAGGAGGAGGTGGAGGGACTGCAGTAGGAGGGGGAGAAGAGCTTGGGTGCATGTTAGGTGGAGCTGGAGAAGGGGTGGAGCATGCAGCAGGTGTAGTCGGTATTAGTGGTGGTGCAGAAGCAGCTGAAGGAGTCGAAGGGGGTGGTGAGGGAATGGCCCCCATGGCAGCTGGGAGAAGGGCTGGATCTGCTATTTGAGGTGCTCGAAGGAGAGGGTTATAAGGTGGAGGGGCATCAGGAGGCAAGTAGTCTAGGGGGTCCCACCTTTTACCAATTTCTTTAATTCTAGCATCTCCTCTTTAATTCTCTTTTTTCTTGCTCTGCACTTTACAAATTTGCACTCCTTCTTTCTGTATAGCATTCAACCAACAAGCTATATACAATAATTCCTCAGCATCAGTATTTTCTCTAGCCGTCAGATAATTACTCAGCTGTTGACACATCCACTTGTCTTTTGTCCCACACCATGGCCATCCTCCTTGCACTTCTAATTCTGGCCACACTTCTGAACAGTAATGAATCATCTTAACTTTATCTAATCCTTCTGTGCCTTCTATAAAGTCCCATTTCTCTAATAGTTCACCTAGGGGACTGTGGGGAGGTATATTCTTCAATCTTTGGCCACTTTTTTTACTACCGCACCCTCCCATATTTTCTGCCTCTAAAGAAATCACAAAGATGTCTTTTTTTCTCTAAAGGAAATATATCTTATTTAAGAAGTCTCAACCTCCTGCCAAAACTCCAATTTCACTGAACCTTTTTGTCAGGACTTTGTTGAGACCTTCGCCTTCCCTTGCTAAGACTCAACAAACAACCAAAACATAAAAAAAATCCTCGAGGTCCTGACCTCTGAGGTTCGCCTGACCTCCTTCGTCAGGACTTAGAGAGACCTTGGCCTCCTTTGCCAAGGCTCAAACAGTCAAACCTCGAAACCCTGGTTTCTGAGGGGTGCCTGACCTCCTTTGTCAGGGCCAAACTGCCTGATATCCTAAATCCTAACTTCCTTCGTTAGGACCTGTATCAGAGCCTTTGGGATGCGTGACACTCACACAGCTATTTCCTCTGCATGCCCGGAGGGGGGTCCTCTTTACTCCTCTGGAGGCGCCTCAATCACCAGTTCCACTCGCTTCCCCCTGTTCCCGGCCGGCCCCCTCGCGGGGGTGCGGAACCGCGGTACTGAGGGGTCCTCACTCGCTTCGAGGGGCCGAGCTGCCGGCCCTCGTCTCACTCACACACACTCGCTCGCCTCCCTCTCCCGCTGCCGGATATTCTCACCTATCTGGTGCTGCTCCGTGTCACTGTCCCAAGCCGATCTTCTCTGGTCCCAATAGCCAGCTGTCCTGCAGGTCCAGGGTGGGCGGCCGTCCCAGTCCTGGTGTCCTCTTCAGGCGTGGCTATCCCAGACGAGTCCCCCAAGCTGAAATAAATGGGCAGGAGATCTTTCTCCTTTTTAATGCCTTTATTAAGAAGAATCAGCTCAGGTGGGGAGAAATCGACGGGTTGCGCCCACACCGCCGTTGCTCCCAGGCGTGGCACGAAGAAGGAGGATGATGCAGCTTTGTCCGCTGGTCTGCGGACAGAGCTGGGGACTCTGTCCTCACGGGAGAGTCGTAGAGTCCTGCTTGTTTGTTTAACACTCCGGGCTGTCTCTTTAATCAGTTTCTTTTCAGGTTAGGGTGAGAAACAAAAAAGGTCCAAGCAGGTACGGGACAATGCTCCCATCCTTAGACGTCACATAAGTCACTTGTTGGCTCGTGATTTTTAGGGGTTTTTCTTGTAAAAACTGTAAAACTGTAAAAACCCAGGGTGCACTGCATTTCTTATTTGCATGTTGTCTCTGGTGTCACTGCCCATTCTCTTTACCCTGGAGGGTTTCCCTTGGTATCTTTTTGGCAAACGGCCAGCATCAGAGGAACACTAGTTAATCACCGGCCATTAACGGGTGATTAGAAACTTTTTCTATGGCAGCGAAACCAAAGGAGTCTGACCCGGTCTGACTTGGTTTTTTTAACTCTGAAACTTAAAAAAAATTACAACTTTCTATTCATAACACTCAGTGTGCGGGGCTGGCAGCTGTGCCCCTGCCCGCTGCTGCACCCAGAGGCGGCACGGGCTCTTCTCCAGGCTGCTGTGGGCCCGAGCCGGGTGCCCATGGAGCCCTGGCGCGGCGGGGCTGCGGGGCGGCCCCGCGGCTCCCCGGGCAGCAGCCGGCCCTCTGCCCCCTGCGGAGCTCGGTGTCAGCGGCTGCTGGCCGCGCCTCAGGGCTGTGCGGGCAGGGGAGGCCGGGGCTGGGCGCAGGGAGCGCCCGCCACAGGGGCTGAGCCCGCGCCAAGCCTTCCCTGCCGCCGCTCTCTGCAGCTGGAAGAGGACACGAGCCGATCGGCCGAGCAGCTGCGCCGGGCCCTGCGCTACCTGGAGAGCCCCCAGGAGCCCCTGCGAGAGGCGGCCATCAGGTTCACGGGTGAGCCCCGAGGCCGGGCTCCCTGCCCGGCCCGCCGCAGCTCGGCCCCAGCCCCACCCGCTGCCCCAGCAGCGCCATCCGGGCCCGGCGCCGTGGAGCCCCGCCTGGCCCGGGCGCTGCTGCCGCCCTCTGGCAGCCGTGCCCTTGGGCGGCAGCGTGCGGCAAGGGCCCGGGCTGAGCCCTGCCGGGCCAGCAGGGCGTGTGGCCGCAGCGCTGGCAGCGCCGCTGGCAGGGAGCTGTGCCGCTGCCGCCGTGACAGGCTCTGCCTTCACAGGGATGGCCGCGCGCTACCTGTCGAGGAAGAGGGAAGAGCTCCAGTTCCACAGTCAGGGTGAGTGAGGGCAGCGGGCTGGCAGCGGGGCTGCCAGGGAGAACTGCAATGCCCGGGCAGGGAGCTGCCATCCCTGTCCCGGCTGCGGTGGGCTTCGCTCCCTGTGTGCATGAGGGATGGCGTGGCCAGAGCACACAGAGCGATTGCAGGGGCACTGCTGGGGGGATTTGTGGCCAGCGTCTTGTGGCTGATCCCGTGGGCCCCTCCCCTCTTCCGGTCGATAGAAGAGCTGAGTGGGACACCCTTGATGGATGTAGTGGTTTTGCTTTGCCAATTTAGGATTTCCTGGCCAATGTGCCAATTGCTGTGGTGGGTTCAGTGCTGGTTAATCAGCAGTTCGCTCACCAGAATGTATTTACTCATTTCCCCTTTGAGACAGGATTAAGAGAAAGCCAAAGCAGGCTCGAGCCTTTAAAAGGGTATGAAGAACAATTTATTAAGAGAAACTAAAAGCAAGAGTAATAAAAGTCAAAACAAAACCTTCGCAACACTTCTCCTCCCCCTACAACCTTTTCTTTACCACTGACAATGTAAAGAGACCAAACCAAAATTTTGAGTCAGTTTACTACCTCTGCAATAGTCTTTTGTCTCTTTGCTTAAGGAGAGAAGTCCCTCTTATTAATGTTATGGAGACTTTTCCATAAGAAAACAGTTCTCTCGTGGCTCTCAATTTCCATGAATAGCAGCCACCCAGGGAAATGTGCAATGCTGAAATCACTCCCATTTTCCACAAGCTTTTCCCACAGCTGGGTTTATGTGGCATGTCAACTTATAGGGTACTGTTTTAAAGATGAGCTGTTCAAAAGCAAAGTTCTTGTTCTCTAAAATCATCTTCATCTCTAGCAAGAGAGATCTTCTGTTCCTGGGGACACAGGATCTTCATCACTCTTCTCTCCGTCTCTGTTGAAACTTCTCAAAGAATCACAGCTACTTTAACATCTGCTGACTTTAGCATGGAGGTCTTTGCTCTATACCTACCATTTGAACACTTTTCATCTCCCCATACCTTCATGCGTTATAGGGAAAAAAGTATCATTCTCCTGTTTATGGAGGAGAATGATACTTTTTTCCCTGTAATGGGAAGAATATATAATACAGCAGAATTACAAGAGAATTTTGGCCTAAAACTAAAGGCATCTCCTCATCTTTCCCGTCTAGGACTTGACTTCTTCTTCACGGACCTCAGCCAGGCCTTGGCTGGGCCAGCAGTGTTACCTCCTTGTCGGCCAGAAGGCAAAAGAGAAAGTTCCCCGAGTTTCTTTTGTTTTTAAGATGTGTTTTTCACAGAGGCTTTTGTGTACAGCTTTCCAGATTATCAATTCCCAACGGCAGCCATTGATTGGTTTCCTAGCAGACACGGAGGAAGCTGCCAGCAGCTTCTCCCAAAACATGACGTCTGGGGTGCACAAAGCAGCACACCTTGGCAGGAGGGTCTCCTAGGATTCATGCAGATGTGGGTGCTGACTGTGGCTCTCTTCTTTGTTCCAGCCATTTCAGTCCCAAGGAAAGACACTAGTCCGTCCCACTGAAACCTGAATATTCACGCCCGGTTTGCCAGAAGAGCTGAAGAATTAGGTCCATCTTCAGGATGCGGTGAACCAGTGTCCCAAGAACAGCACCAGGAGACACTGAACAGGACACCATCTCCCATTGCCACTGGAGCTCCAGGCACAGCTGATGATTGGAACAGCTGAGCCTGTGGGAAGCTCGCATGGCTTCTGGCCTTTCCCTGCCTGTAGATACCTCCCTCCCTCCAGCCCTCAGACACTGCCCATTCCCTCTTCCCCTCCCATATCACCCCTTGTTTTTGGCTTTCATTAATAAACGGTTTGGCTTCTTCACTTTGCCTGCATCCCTGTGGAGCTGCAGCAGAACAAATCCGGGGCCCTGGGACACACAGGCCCCTGCTGCCGCTCTCTGCCACGCCGTGTTTTGTGCACAGGAACGAGGGCAGGTCAGGCTGGCACGGTCCCTGTGCAGAAGCTGCAATTCCACAATCCTGTGCAGTTACAGATCTTGCTGAGCACACGGAAGGCCAGAAGTGGCACAAGGAGCCTGTGTGTCAGGAGTGAAGTCGTGTCTAAGGCTCTGCCACATTTGATCTGCTGGTGTGCACGTCAGCAAGATAATGAAGAACAGACAGTGAAGGAAGCCTTATGGTTGAACTGGTGGGAATTTGACCCTTAGGAGACAATGGATTGGTCAATCGATGGGAAGTTAACCTGTGAAAGAGGAACAACACCCAATGGAGCTGTGTTTGGCAGGGAGGTGGCATCACAAGCCATTGCAGCCTCTTCTCACGCGCTGGCCAAGCATGAGATGACGTTATAACAGGAAAAACTCCGCTCCAGAGGAGGAGATGTCAGGCCTGGTTGTGGGGTGGAGGGATGAGAGGGACAACATGCATGTCCTTCTGATGGAGGGGATGCCCTGAAGGTGGGTGGCCTGCCTGCCCCTCCCAATGAAGCACCATGCTGCATCTCCTGCTCCTGCTCAGTGGCTTTTCACCATTCCAGGGGTTGGTACATATTCTTTGCAAGAGCAGCTGATCAAACAAAACTGGATTTCCAATCACAAGTACAATTAAGTCTTTCTGCATGGGAATCCTCCAGAACCTGTGCCACCCCTGATTTTAGAAGAGCCAATCTGAGGATGCTCTGAACCCAGCTGAGAGGGATTCCATGGCAGGCATCCATGGAGAGCACAGGGGCTGGGAATGCTGGAAGTTTTCAAGAATAGCTTCCTGAAAGCACGGCAGTGCTCCATCCGTGCACAGCAGGATCAGGAAGAGGGCAGAACCAGAGACCATCCAGGCTTAACAGGCAGCTTTGGGTGTGCCCAAGAGCAAATGAAGCAGCACGGTGCCCCAGACTCGGACACGCGACCGTGCCGGTGCCCAGAGCGCTGCCAGGCAGTGCCGGGATCCCGGCTGTGGTTCTGGTCCCCACAGGTGAGGAATGGCAGTCCCAGGCTCAGCCCCAGGCAGAAAGCCAACCAGGTGAGAGCAGAGGGAGGGCACCCTCCCAGTCTCTCTTGGCCATGGCTGCAAAACAGTCCCTGCTGCTTCTTCCTCCGCCTGTGTTTGGGGTGTGCTGGTGGCAGAGGCAGCCAGCTTGTGTTCTGCGTTCCAAAGCCCGTTGGGAGCGGGCATGAAAAGTGCAGTGTGCACAGCAGAGAGTCCTGGAAGGTGCTGGCAAGAGCGTCCTGCGGGAACAGGGCTCTGGTCCCTGGCCGGGAACAGCCTGGTTTTAGTGCCGAGAGGACAGGCAGGAGTTGAGGCAAGGGAAGAGGCAGTGGGCAGCTTGTGTTTGTAGAGGGCCTGGGGCTGCACATCTGAACCTGGAAACACACTTGGGGCAATGCCAGCTAGAGCTGGAGTGCCTGTCCTGAAAGGACCTGAAGTCATTCAGCCTTGCCAGCGTTGCTTAAGGGTGTGTTGGTGTTCCCCAGGAAAGCTGCACATTTTGGGAAACGCCTTTGGAGGAAAGGGGCTTGCTTCTCAAGGAAAGTGCTTCCCAGGGAGCGCCCAGTGAGATAGGTGCAAGTTGTTCCCCTTTGGCTCTCGGTGCACCTTTCAGTCCTTGAGGCCCATTGCTCTTGGCAGAGGGGCAGAGGAAGGGAGAAGGCAGTGAAGAGCAGGTTTGGCATCTGCCTGGACCTGCTGACACCAACCCAAGCAGCTGCAGCAGGATGTGTTACCCCCTTTGCACAGAGGCATGAGCAGGAGCATCTCTGTCCAGCCATGAGCCCCAAAGCTCTCTGAGAGCTGTGAATTAAAAGGCCTTTACACACACACTTGTCACATCTTCCTCATCTGCTGTGTTTCAACTCTTGGCAATAGGCATTTGCCTCCTGCTTGGTGGGAGCTGCTGTGGCCCAGGGCCAGCACAGAGCTGGGCTGGGTGGGCCAGGCAGCGTGGAGTATATGGGCTGATCTGGGTGTGTCCCTGTCCTCAGAAAAGGCTTGCAAGGTTTGCCTCCCAAGGTTCCTACTCATTGGCCCTCCCTGTGCATCTTGCAGAGAACATGGTAGGCATTTCTGGCAGCTGGGCATCAGCAGGGCTTAAAATGGGGGCATGTTGTGGAGCAAGCCCAGCTGAGATCCCCTGAGAGGAGCCCAGTGCTCCTTGCTCCTCTCTGCTGACACGTCAGCCTTTGTCTGGTTTCGGGGTGGCCCTGGCTGTGTGAGGGGGCTGCTACGTGCACACGAGACAGCCGGTCCTGTCCCGCTGGGTGCCAGCAGTGCCTCGCAGCAGTCCTGCATCCACGTCAGGATGCTAGCCAAGAGAGGCCCTGGAAGGTGAGGCACATGATTTTAAGCTTTTGCAGATATACACAGGGGATGGCCAATGGTGTTCCCTCAGGATACAGCAGTCCTGAGGGGTCTCCCTAATTCAAAGAAATCCTCAGATAAATGCATTATCTGCTAAAAGCCCTTTTATTGAGCTGGTAGGAGGGCAGGGGTCTGCACCCTACCAAAATGCTTTTTGGCCACGTATAAATTTCAGTGGGTTGATGCAGAAATTTGATAAAAAATACCATCCATCTTTACCCTGCTGAGGTGATTGCATAGGCAGGGGGTTAGAAATACATTCTGTCAGATTCCTGTACTTGAAGCTGACGTCCAGGCGCTGGCCAGAGCGGTCTCCATGCCCTAAAGCAGCACTTCTTCCTCATGGCTTCCCTGCACAGGGCTCATTCCCTAGGTGCCCTTTGCTCTCCTGCTAGAATGTGTCTAAAGCTTTTTTCAAGTCCCTCTCCTGTCAAGTTAGGCCCACCAGGTTTTTCTCATGCTAACTGGTGCTAAGTACTTACCTGTGTCTGTGCTAAGTACTTGTTTGCTTATGTGAATTTCTTGTGCTTATGTCAAACAAAGGCCCTCTTTCATTCTCCTCTTTATCCTGATGCAAATTCTTTTGCAAGATCCTCTGGACAGTCCACAGTCGTGGTTTGGCCCGGAAATGTGTTTCTGGAAAGGTCTAAGTCGGGCCAATCAGTGGCCAAATTCAAAATTGGCATGTGATGTAGCCACTGAGGATCTGGATACGCCTCTGAGAACACACGGGGGTTAAAAGCAGGAGATTCCCAGAGAACTTCCTCTTTGGGAATCCGGCGTTGGTGAGTAGAGTCTGACCTCTCCCCTGCCCAGCTGTGCCTGGGTGGGGGAGGCCATGACGGGGAGGAGGCCGGGAGCCCCAAAAGGTGCAGAGGTGGAAGAGAACATGCAGGGGTTGATGAGACTTGAGATGTCTGGGCAGCCCCCCCCGGAGAGAGGGACAGAAATTGTGCTGGCAGCTCAGCCGGCCAGAAGCGGGGGATGCGGCAGAGAGAAGGTGCCCTGCAGATGTGGGAGTCCTTGGGCAGGCAGAAGTGAAGATTTTAACCCCTTTGTAGACTAATAGAAACCTTACAAATACTGAATCCTCCTGAATCCGAATGAGGTGAGAGAGAGATGGGAGATGAAATGGGCAAGCGTGAGGAAAGCTGGAAGAGGTGAGAAGAATCCTGGGTGGAAGAGATGATGGAGTGGCCTTGGGCTGGACTCTTTCTTGTATTGCCATGGACAGACCCGTGTTTTTTCCCTGTGACCCAGAGACTGTATTTAGGGGGAGGCAACACCCGGGAGTCAAGAGTGAAGCAGCGGCGTGAACAGAGACGGCTGAAGGGGGGGTGAGATGCCCTCTGTCTCCACGGAGAGGAAGATCTCTGCTCATGAGGCCCCTCGGCCCCAGGGGGTGAAATGTGGGGGGGGGACGGGTGTCCCGAAGTTGAGAGGCTGCTGCTTCTGGAAGTGGGTGGAGCATCTTTAAACGGGGAGCCCTAAAGGCAGTCCTGGCCCGTGTCCAGTGGTGAGAGCACTGGACATGGGGGGGAGAAGTCACGAGGGCCGATGTTCTCTGTGCGGGGACATGGGTGACGCGGAAGCACAGGAGGTTTTAATTGTGCTTCCAGGGGAGGCCCATGAGGCAAGGGGGGACTCCTCTCTCCCTGATGGATTTGAGGGTTGATAATTTGAGTGGTGGTGAATCTGTGGAGAAAAGGGAGGGGGAGGAGGAAGGTATTTGGAAGGTTTTCATTCTTAGCTTGGTATGTGTTCCTTTCTAGATTTGTAATAAATAAATTGTTGTGTTTTTCCCTCCATCCCCGAATGGGAGCCTGCTTTGTTCTGTTCCCGGGTCACATCTCACAGCAACCATTTTGGAAATATACCCTTCATGGGGGCCCTGGCATTGTGCCAGGGTCAAACCATGACAGGGGGATTTGGGGTTTTTTGGCTGGATTTTTTTGGGAATTCGGGGTTTTCTGGGCTGGATTTTCTTGGGGGTTTTTGGGGTGCATTTTTAGGGGGATTTGGGATTTTTGGGCTGGATGTTTTTTGTTTTCAGGGGGATTTTTAGGGGGATTTGGGGTTTTTGGGGCTGGATTTTTTTGGGTTTTCTGGGCTGGATTTGGGTGTATTGGGGATGGATTTTTGGGGTGATTTTTAGGGGAATTTGGGGTTTTCTGGGCTGGATTTTGGGGGGGATTTGGGATTTTTGGGCTGGATATTTTGGGGTTTTCTGGGCTGGATTTTTGGGGGGATTTGGGTGTTTTGGGGATGGATTTTTGGGGGTATTTGGGGTTTTCTGGGGTGGATTTTTAGGGTGATTTGGGATTTTCTGGGCTGGATTTTTTGGGTTTTCTGGGCTGGATTTTTGGGGGGATTTTAGGATCAAAATTTTTTTTGTTTTCTGGGCTGGATTTTTAGGGGGATTTTGGATTTTTGAGCTGGATTTTTTGGGGTTTTTGGGCTGGATTTTTGGGGGGATTTGGGGTTTTCTGGGCTGGATTTTTTTTGAGTTTTGGGCTGGATTTTTGGAGGGATTTGGGGTTTTTTGGGCTGGATTTTTGGGGGTTTTCTGGGCTGGAATTTTTGGGGAAATTGGGGTTTTCTGGGCTGGATTTTTTTTGAGTTTTGGGCTGGATTTTTGGAGGGATTTGGGGTTTTTTGGGCTGGATTTTTGGGGGTTTTCTGGGCTGGAATTTTTGGGGAAATTGGGGTTTTCTGGGCTGGATTTTTGGAGGGATTGGGGGTTTTTTGTGCTGGATTTTTTGGGGTTTTCTGGGCTGGATTTTGGGGGGATTTGGGGTTTTTTGTGCTGGATTTTTAGGGCAATTTGGGTTTTTCTGGGTTGGATTTTAAAGGGGTTTTTTAGGGTGCATTTTTTGGGGGATTTGGGATTTTCTGGGCTGGATTTTTAGGGGAATTTGGGATTTTTGTGCTGGATTTTTTGGGGTTTTTTTAGGGTGGATTTCTAGGGGGATTTGGGGTTTTCTGGGCTGGATTTTTTGGGGTTTTTTTGGGGTCTCACCTGCAGGCCGATGGGCCCAGGGGGGCCGTTGAAGCCCCGCGTGCCCTCGTCCCCTTTGGCCCCAAAATGTCCTTGGGGTCCCCGAGCCCTCGGCTCCCCATCCGCGCCCTGGGAGGGGAAAATCGGGGGGTCAGAAACCCAAAAATCCCCCCAAAAATCCCCCAAAAAATCCCCCAAAAATCCCCCCAAAAATCCCCCAAAAAATCCCTACGAAAATCCCCGAATCCCCCCCAAAAAACCCGAATAAACAACACCCAAAATCACCCCAAAAATCCCCCCAAAAATCCCCGAATCCCCCCAAAAAACCTGAATAAACAACACCCAAAATCGCCCCCAAAATCCCCCCAAAAATCCCCAAATCCCCCCCAAAAAACCCGAATGAACAACACCCAAAATCACCCCAAAAATCCCCCCAAAAATCCCCAAATCCCCCCCAAAAAACCTGAACAAACAACACCCAAAATCCCCCCAAAAATCCCCCCATCCCCCCCAAAAACCCCAGCAAACAACCCCCAAAATCGCCCCCAAAAACCCGAAAAAACAACCCCCAAAATCACCCCAAAAATCCCCCCAAAAATCCCAAAATTCCCCCAAAAAACCCGAATAAACAACCCCCAAAATCGCCCCCAAAATCCCCCCAAAAATCCCCAAATCCCCCCCAAAATCCCCAGCAAACAACCCCCAAAATCGCCCCCAAAATCCCCCCAAAAATCCCCAAATCCCCCCCAAAAAACCCGGATAAACAACACCCAAAATCGCCCCCAAATTGCCCCAAAAATCCCCAAATCCCCCCCAAGATCCCCAGTAAAAAACCCCCAAAATTTGCCCCAAAATCGCCCCCAAATTGCCCCAAAAATCCCTCCCAAAACACCAAAATCCGATCAAAACCCATCCTAAAAATCTTCCCAAATCCTCCCCCCAAAAAATCCCAAATTCCCCCCAAATATTGACCCCAAAATTCCCCTAAAATCCCCAAATTCCCCCAAATTTTACCAAAATTCTTCTAAAATCCCCCAAACTTTCCCAAAATTCCTCTAAAATCCCTCAAAGTCCCTAAATTTCCCCAAATTTCCCCCAAATCCCCAAATTTCCACCCAAATTTTCCCAAAATCCCCCAAATTTCTCCCCAAAATTCCTCGAAAATCCCCCAAATTCCCCCAAATTCCCCCCAAATCTCCCAAATTTCCCCAAAATCCCGAATTTTCCCCAAAAATTGCCACTCCCCAAAAACCCCAAATTTCCCCTAAAACCCCCCAATTCCCCAATTTCCCCCCTAAAAAGTCCCATTTTTACCCCTAAAACACCAAAATTTCCCCCAAAATCCCAATTTCCCCCCAATTTTCCTTACCAAAATCTCAAATTTCCCCATTTTTCCCCCAAAATCCCCAAATTTTCCCCCAAAATGCCCCAAATTCCCCTAAAATCCCATAAATTCCCCCAAATTTTCCCAATTTTCCCCTAAAATCCCTCAAATTCCCCCAAATTTTCTCCAAAATCCTCCAAATTTTCCCCAAAATCCCCAATTTTTTTCTCCAAAATCCCCAAAATTCCCCTTAAACCCCCCAAATTCTCCCAAAATCCCAAAAATTCTTCTAAAATCACCCAAATTTCCCCCCAAATTTCCCCAAATTGCCCCAAATTGCTCCCAAATCTCTCCAACATTCTCCTAAAATCCCCAAATTCCCCCAAATCTTCCCCCAATCCCTCAAATTTCCCCAAAATCCCCAAATTTTCCCCCAAATCCCCCGAATTCCCCTAAAATCCCCCAAAATCCCCTAAAATCCCCCAAAATCCCACAAATGTTCCCAAAATTCCCTGAAAATCCCCCAAATTCCCCCAAAATTACTCTAAAATCCCCAAATTCTCCTCAATTTCCCCCAAATTTCCTCTAAAATCACCCAAATGTCCCCCAAAATCCCCCAAATTCCCCCAAATTTTCCCAAATTTCCCCCAAACTCCCAAATTTTCCCTCAAAATCCCCAAAATTTTCCCCAAATGTCTCCAAAATTCCCCTAAATCTTCCCCCAATCCCTCAAATTTCCCCAAAATGCCCAAATTTTCCCCCTAAAATCCCCCAAATCCCCCCAATTTTTCCCAAAATTCCTCTAAAGGCACCCAACTTTCCCCCCAAAATCACCAAATTTTCCCAAAATCCCCCAAATGTCCCCAAAATTCCCCTAAAATCCCCCGAATTTTCCCAAAATTCCTCTAAAATCCCTCAAAGTCCCCAGATTTCCCCCAAATCCCCAATTTTTCCCCCAAAATCCCCCAAATCTCCCCCCAAATCCCCAATTTTTTCTCTAAAATCCCCAAATTTCTCCCCAAAAATCCCCAAAATTCCACTAAAATCCCCCAAAATCCCCTAATTTTTCCCAAAATTCCTCTAAAATCCCCCAAAATCCCATTTTTTCCCAATCCCCCAATTTCCCAAATTCCCCGGAATTGGCCCCAATCTCACGGCGGCTCCGGGGGGTCCCGGCGGGCCCTGCAAAATCCCCAGGTTTGGGCTGAAATCCCCCGGTTTTGGGGTTGTTGGGTGAAATCCCCCAAATTGGGGGTTTTTTGGGCTGAAATCCCCCGGTTTTGGGGTGAAATCCCCCGGTTTTGGGTCTTTTGGGGTGAAATCTCCCAATTTTTGGGTGAAATCCCCAAATTTTGGGTTTTTTTTCGGGTGAAATCCCCCAGTTTTGGGTTTTTTTTGGGGTGAAATCCCCCAATTTACGGTTTTTTGGGTGTGAGACCCCCCAAATTTGGATTTTTTTGGGGTGAAATCCCCCAAATTTGGGGGTTTTTTGGGTGAAATCCCCCAATTTTGGGTTTTTTTCGGTGAAATCCCCCAATTTTGGGGTGAAACCCCCCAATTTCGGGGTTTTTTTGGTTTTTTTGGGGTGAAATCCCCCAATTTTGTGGTTTTTGGGGTGTTTTTGGGGTTTTTGGGGTTTTTGGTGACTCACGTGCTCCCCCTTGGCGCCTTTGGGGCCTTTGGGGCCCGGCTCGCCGCCCTCGCCCTGAGGGAAATTGGGGGAAAATTCAGGGATTTTGGGAGAAATTCTGGAAATTCGGGAAAAAATGGGAAAATTTGGGAAATTTGGGGAAATTTGGGGAAAGTGGGGAAAATTTGGGGATTTTGGGGAGGAAATTTGGGGAAAATTGGGAAAATTTGGGAATTTTTTTGGAAATTTGGGCAGAAATTGGGGGAAATTTGGGAAAATTCGAGAATGTTGGGGGGAAATTTGGGAATTTTTTGGGGAAAATGGGGGAAATGGGGAAAATTTGGGAATTTTCGGGGGAAATTTGGGAAAATTCAGGAATTTTGGGAGGCAAAGTGGGGAAAATTGGGGAAAATATGGGAAAATCTGAGAATTTTGAGCGGAAATTTGGGGAAATTTTGGGAAAATTTAGGAGGGAAATTTGGGAAAATTTGGGGAAAACTCGGGAAACTTGGGGGGAAATTTGGGAAAATTCAGGAATTTTGGGGGGAAATTGGGGAAAATTGAGGAAAATTCAGGAATTTTGGGAGGGATTTTGGGAAAATTTGGGGAAAATTTGGGGAAATTCGAGGGAAAAAATGGGAAAATTCAGGAAATTTGGGAGGGAAATTTGGGAAAATTTGGGGAAAATGGGAAAAATTCGGGAATTAGCGGGGAAATTCGGGATAATTTAGGGAAAATTCGGGAAAATTGGGGAAAATTCAGAAAATTTGGGAGGGAAAATTGGGAAAATTTGGGTAAATTCGAGAATTTTGGGGGGAATTGGGGAAAATTTGGGGAAAATTTGGGGAAAATGGGGAAAATTCAGGAATTTTGGGAGGGAAATTGGGAAAAATTTGGGGAAGAAATTTGGGAAAATTTGAGAATTTTGGGAGGGAATTTTGGGTGGAAATTGTGGGAAAATTGGGGAAATTTGGGAAGAAATTTAGAATTTTTGGGATATTTTGGGAATTTGGGAGGGAAATTGGGGGATTTTGGGGGGAAATTTGCAGATTTTTGGGAATTTTGGGGCTCCCGGGTGGATTTTTTTGGGCATTTTTTAATTTTTTGGGCTATTTTAGGATAATTTGGGATATTTGGGCTATTTTAGGACATTTTGGGATAATTTTGGGATATTTTGGGGTCCCCACCTTGTCCCCATCATCCCTGAGACCCCCGGGGGGTCCTGAAGGGTCCCGGGGGGGATTTTTGGGGCCATTTTTGGCGATTTTGGGGCTCCCGGGTGGATTTTTGGGGAATTGTTTTGAATTTTGGGGCTCCGTGATGAAATTTTGGGGGATTTTGGGGCTTCCAGGTGATTTTTTGGGGGAATTTTTGGGTTTTTTGGGGATTTTGGGGCTCCTGGGCGGATTTGGGGCATCTCGGGGGGGAATTTTGGGGCAATTTTTGGCGATTTTGGAGCTCCCGGGTGGATTTTTTCGGGGATTTTGGGTTTTTTGGGCCATTTTGGGATAATTTTGGGACATTTTGGGATATTTTGGGGTGCCCACCTTGTCCCTGTCATCCCCGGGCCCCCCGGGGGGTCCTGGAGGGGTCCCGGGGGGGATTTTTGGGGCCATTTTTGGCGATTTTGGAGCTCCCGGGTGGATTTTTTCGGGGATTTTTTTAATTTCTTGGGCTATTTTGGGACATTTTGGGATATTTTGGGGTGCCCAGCTTGTCGCCGTCGTCGCCGGGCCCCCCGGGGGGTCCGGCGGGCCCCGGGAGCCCCACGGGCCCCTGGATCCCGTCACACCCGGGGGCGCCCATCCCGCCTTTTTCTCCCTAAAAAAATCCAAAATTTGGGCAATTTCTCCACATTTCTGGGACTTTTTGGGCTCAATTCAAAACCCCCCGCAGCGAAAAACCCCAAATTTCAACCCAACCCCCCCCAATTTTACAAAAATGCCAAAAATTTATCCCAAACCCCCAAAATTTTACCCCCAAACCCCCAATTTTCCCCCAAAATCCCGAATTTTTACCCCAAAACCTCCAAAGTGGACCCAAACCACCCAAATTTGACCCAACCCCCCCAAATTTTACCCAAAACACCAAAAATTTCACCCAAAACACCAAAAATTTGACCCCAACCCCCTCAAATTGTACCCAAAATTCCCAAATTTGACCCCCCAAACCCCAAAATTCAATCCCAAAACCCCCAAATTTGACCCAAACCACCCAAATTTGACCGAAACCCAAAACTTTAAGCCCAAAACCCCCGAAATTTCACCCAAAACTCCTCAAAATTCAATCTCCAAACCCCCAAATTTCACCCCCAAACCTCCCAAAATTTGACCCCCAAAACCCCAAATTTGACCCCAAACTCCAAATTTCACCCCCAAAACTCCCAAATTGGACCCAAACCACCCAAATTTGACTGAAACCCCAGAAATTTAACCCCCAAACCTCCCCAAACCCCCCAATTTAACCAAAAATCCCTCAAAATTCAATCCCCAAACCCCCAAATTCGACCCCAAAACCCCGAAATGTCACCCCTAAACCAGACCCAAAACCCAAAAATTTCACCCCAAAACCCCTAAATTTGACCCTAGAACCCCCCAATTTCACCCCAAATTGGACCCAAACCACCCAAATTTGACCCAAACCCCAAAAATTTAACCCCAAAACCCCCCAAATTTCACCCCAAGCCCCCCAATTTTACCCAAACCACCAAAAATTTTACCCCAAATTTGACCCAAAATTCCCACATTTGGTCCCAAAACCTCCAAGTTGGACCCCAAACTCCCCCAATTTTACCCCAAATGTGTCCCAAAACCCCAAAATTTAACCCCAAACCCCAAATTCGCTCCCAGAACACCAAAATTTAACCCCAAATTTAACCCAAAAAGCCCCCAAATTTTCCCCCAAAAATCCCCAAATTCCTCCCCCAAACCCCTCCCAGAACTCCCAGAATTCCCGGAATTTTGGGAATTCCCAAAAAATGGGAACCTCAGCCTCCCCAAAGCCCCCAAATCCCCAAGTTTCTTCCTCAAATCCCCCCCCAAACCCCCAAATTTTCTCCCAAAATCCCCAAATTTCACCTCCCAACCCCTCCCAGGATTTCCGAAATTCCCGGATTTTTGGGAATTTTGGGCTCACCAGGACCCCAAACCCCCCAAATTCCCCCCCAAACTCCCAAATTTCCTCCCCAAACCCCCAAAGTTCCCCCCCCAAAATCTCCAAATTTCCCCCAAATCCCCAAAATTTCACCCCCAAACCCCTCCCAGAATTCTCGAAATTCCGGGAATTTTGGGAATTTTGGGTTCATCAGGACCCCCAAGCCCCCAAATTTCCCCCCAAATCCCCAAATTTTCCCCCAAAATTTCCCCAAAATTTCCCCAAATCCCCCAAAATTTCCCCCCAAAACCCTCCCAGAAATCCCAGAATTCTCGGAATTTTGGGAATTTTGGGAATTCTGGGGCTCACTAAGACCCCCCAACCCCCCAAATTAACCCCCAAACCTTCAAATTTCCCCCAAATTTCCCCCCAAATTCCCCAAATTTTCCCCAAAATCCTCAAATTCCCCCCAAAATTCCCCAGATCCCTCCCAGAACTCCCAAATTCCCGGAATTTTGTGAATTTTGGGGAATTTTGGGGAATTTTGGGGCTCACCAGGACCCCCAACCCCTCAAATTTCCCCCCCAAAATCCCCAATTTTTCCCCCAAATCCCCCCTAAACTCCCAAATTTTCCCCAAAATCCCAAAATTTTTGCCCAAAACCCCCAAATTTTCCCCAAATTCCTCAAATTTCCCCCCCAAATTCCCAAAATTCCCCCCAAAATCCCCAAATTTTCCCCAAATTTCCCCCCAAACCCCTCCCAGAACTCCCAAATTCCCGGGATTTTGTGAATTTTGGGGATTTCGGGGCTCAGCGGGACCCCCAAACCCCCCCAAATTCCCCCCAAAATCCCCAAGTTTCTTCCCCAAATCCCCCCCAAATCCTCAAATTTTCCCCAAAATTCCTCCCCCCAGACCCCTCCCAGAACTCCCAAATTCCTGGAATTTTGGGAATTTTGGGGATTTTGGGAATTTCGGGGCTCACCGGGACCCCCAAACTCCCCCAAATTTCCCCCCAAATCCCCAAATTCCCCCCAAAATCCCCCAAATTTTCCCCCCAGACCCCTCCCAGAACTCCCAAATTCCCGGAATTTTGGGGATTTTGGTGAATTTTGGGAATTTTGGGATTTTTGTGCTCACCGGGCCGCCTTTGTCTCCGGGGCGGCCGGGGGGACCCACGGGACCCCCCAGGCCCGGGGGGCCCCGAGAGCCCGGCGAGCCCTGGGGGGGAAAATAAAAATCAAATTTGGGGTGAAAAACGGGAAATTTGGGGGAAAATGGGGAAAAAAATGGGAAAAAATGGGTAAAAATGGGGGGAAATCGCTGGAATTTGGGGCTGGGGGAGCCACGGGACCCCCAGAGCTGGGGAGCCCCGAGAGCCTGGGGAGCCCTGGGGGGGAAAAATGGAACAAATTCAAATCAAATTTGGGGTGAAAAACGGGAAATTTGGGAAAAAAAGGGAAAAAATGGGAAAAATCTGGAAATTCTGGGAGAAAATCCCGAAATTTGGGGAAAAGAATGGGGGGAAATGGGGAAAAAATGGGGGGGAAATTGGACAAAAAAAATTCCCGAATTTCTGGGAGAAAATCCTGAAATTTTTGGGAAAAATGGAAAAAAAAAGGGGGAAAAATGGGGAAAAATCGGGAAAAATCCAGAAATTTGAGGGGAAACTTGAGGGGAAAATCCTAAAATTTGGGGGAAAATGGTTAAAAAAATGGGGGGAAGATTGGAGAAAAAAAAATCCTGAATTTCTGGGGGAAATCCCAAAATTTGGGGGAAAATGGGGAAAAATTGGAGAAAAAATTCCTGAATCTCTGGGAGAAAATTCTGAAATTTTGGGAAAAAATTGGGGGAAAAATCCTGAAATTTGAGGGGAAATGGAGGAAAAAAAATCCTGAAATTTGGGGAAAATGGGAACAAATGGGGGGGGGGGGGAGGAATTGGAGAAAAAAAAATCCCAAATTTCTGGGAGAAAATCCTGAAATTTTGGGAAAAAATGGTTAAAAATGATGGGGGAATGGATAAAAAAATCCTGAATTTTGGGGGGGAAATTTGTAGAATTTTGGGTGAATCAAAGGGATTTTTGGGGTAAATCCATTAAATTTTAGCGGGGGGAGCCCTGGGAGGTAAAAAAAAAATCCCAAATTTGGGGGGGGAAAGGGAGAAATTTGGGAAAAATGGGGGAAGAATGGGAAAAATCCTGAATTTTGGGGGGAAAATATGGAAATTTCCTGGGGGGAATCCCAAATTTCTGGGGAAAAAAATGGAATTTTGGGGGGGAAATGGAGGGAAATTTGGAATTTTGGGGGGAAAATTGTGAAATTTGAGGGGAAAAGGGAGGAAAAATGAGGAATTTGGGGCAAAAAGGAGGAAATTTGGGGAAAATGTGGCAGAAATTTGGGAATTTTTTGAGGAAAAGGAGGAATTTGGGGGGAAAAGGGAAATCTGGGGAAAATTTGGGAATTTTCGGGGAAAAGGAGGGAAAAAGGGGAAATTGGGGGAAATTTGGGAATTCTGGGGAGAAAAAGGAGGAATTTTGGGGGGAATTTGGGAATCTTTTTGGGGAAAAGGAGGGAAAAAGGGGAAATTGGGGGAAATTTGGGAATTCTGGGGAGAAAAAGGAGGAATTTTGGGGGGAATTTGGGAATCTTTTTGGGGAAAAGGAGGAATTTGGGGGGAAAAGGGAAATCTGGGGAAAATTTGGGAATTTTCGGGGAAAAGGAGGGAAAAAGGGGAAATTGGGGGAAATTTGGGAATTCTGGGGAGAAAAAGGAGGAATTTTGGGGGGAATTTGGGAATCTTTTTGGGGAAAAGGAGGGA
The DNA here is from genome assembly GCF_036417665.1 of Passer domesticus. Lineage (NCBI taxonomy): Eukaryota > Metazoa > Chordata > Aves > Passeriformes > Passeridae > Passer > Passer domesticus. The sequence goes on from NW_026990165.1 coordinate 470,799, forward strand.
AAAAGGGGAAATTGGGGGAAATTTGGGAATTCTGGGGAGAAAAAGGAGGAATTTTGGGGGGAATTTGGGAATCTTTTTGGGGAAAAGGAGGAATTTGGGGGGAAAAGGGAAATTTTGGGGAAATTTGGGAATTTTTGAGGGGGAAAAAGGAAGAATTTTGGGGGAAATTTGGGAATTTTGGGGAAAAAAGGAGGAATTTTTTTGGGAAATTGGGAAATTTGGGGGAAATTTGGGAATTTTGGGGGGAAAAGGAGGGAAAAAAGGGGAAATTAAGGGAAAAATGAGGATTTTGGGGCGAAAAGGAGAAATTTTGGGGGAAAATCAGGAAATTTTTTTGGGAAAAGGAGGAATTTGGGGGGGAAAGGGAAATTTGGGGGAAATTTGGGAATTTTGGGGGGAAAAGGGACAGAAAAAAGGGGAAATTTGGGAATTATGGGGGAAAAGGGAGGAATTTTGGGGGGGAAAGGGAAATTTGGGGGAAATTTGGGAATTCTGGGGGGAAAAGGAGGAATCTTGGGGGGAAATTGGGAATTTTTGGAAAAAAAGGAGGAATTTTTTGGGGAAAAAGGGAAATTTGGGAATTTTGGAGGGAAAAAGGACGGGAAAAAGGAGGAATTTTGGGGGGAAATTGGGAATTTTTGGGGGGAAATAAAGGAGGAATTTTGAGGGGAAAAAAGGGGGGAATTTGGGGATAAATTCTGGATTTTTTGGGGTAAAATGGGGAATATTCGGTCACTCACCGCCGGCCCCGGGGGTCCCGCGGGGCCCCCCCCCGCCCTGAAAGGGAAATTCCAACATTTTTTGGGGGGGATTTGGGGAAATTTGGGGAATTTTTGGGGAATTTTTTGGGAATTTTTGGTGATTTTTTTGGGAATTACTTGGGATTTTTGGGGGGGATTTGGGGAATTTTGGGGGTGGATTTGAGGGATTTTTTAGGTGGATTTGGGGGATTATTTGGGGGATTTTTGGGGTGGATTTGGGGGATTTTGGGGTGGATTTTTGGGGTGGATTTGGGGCATTTTTTGGCTGGATTTTTGGGATGGATTTTGAGGAATTTTTTAGGTGGATTTGGGGCATATTTGGGGATTTTTGGGGTGGATTTTGGGGATTTTTTGGGGTGGGTTTGGGGCATTTTTGCAGTGGGTTTGGGGGATTTTGGGGTGGATTTTGGGAATTTTTGGGGCATTTTTGGGGAGGATTTGGGGGATTTTTGGGGTGGATTTGGGGGATTTTTGGGGTGGATTTGGGGCATTTTGTGGAGTGGATTTGGGAATTTTTGGGGTGGATTTGGGGCAATTTTTGGAGGGGATTTTTGGGGTGGATTTGGGGGATTTTTGGGGTGGATTTTTGGAGTGGATTTGGGGGATTCTTGGGCTGGATTTGGGGATTTTGGAGAGGATTTTGGGGAGAATTTTTGGGGTGGATTTTGGGAGGATTTTTTGGCAGATTTTGGGGGAGGATTTTGGGGAATTTTGGGGGAATTTTGGGGGAATTTTGGGGAGAATTTTTTGGGTTTTGGGGAGGATTTGAGGGGAATTTTTGGGGAAGATTTTGGGGTTTTGGGGGAATTTTGGGGAGGATTTTGGGGACTGATTTTTGGGGGATTTTGGTTGATTTTTGGGGGGAATTTTGGGAGTTTTGGGGGATTTTCAAGGAAATTTGGGGGAATTTTGAGAAGATTTTTGGGAGGATTTTGGAAAGGATTTTGAGGAAAATTTTTGGGGTTTTGGGGAGGATTTTGGGAGGATTTTTGGGGGATTTTGGGGATGATTTTTGGGGGGGATTTTGGGGGGATTTTTGGAGAAGATTTGGGAGATTTTGGGGAATTTTGGGGGAATTTAGGGGAAATTTTTTAGGTTGTTGGGGAGGATTTTGGGGAGGATTTAGGGGAATTTTTGGGGAATATTTTGGGGGGATTTGCATTTTTTGGGGGAATTTTTTGGGTGAATTTTTGGGGAATTTGGGGAGGATTTTTTGGGGCACTTTGGGAGAATTTTTTGGGTTTTGGAGGATTTTTGGGCAGGATTTTGGGAAGGATTTTTGGGGAATTTTGGGGAAAATTTTGGGGAAAATTTTGGTGGGAATTTTGGTGAGGATTTTTGGGGTCTTTTGGTGGGATTTGGGGATTTTTGGGGAGGATTTCGGGGGAATTTTGGGGAGAATTTTTGAGATTTTGGGGGCATTTTTGGGGAGGATTTTGGGGAAGATTTGTGGGATTTTGGGGGGAATTTGGAGAGAATTTTGAGGGAATTTTGGGGAATTTTGGTGGATTTTTGGGGGATTTTCAAGGGAATTTGGGGGGATTTTGAGAAGATTTTGGGGAGGATTTTGGGGAGAATTTTTGGGATTTTGGGAGGATTTTTGGGAGGATTTTGGGAGGATTTTGGGAGGATTTTGGGGGGGTTTTGGGGAATTTGGGGAAGATTTTGGGAAGATTTTTTGGGAGGATTTGGAGGAGGATTTTGGGGGCATTTTGGAGGATTTTGGGAAGGATTTTTGGGGTGATTTTGGAGGATTTTTGGGGTTTTTGGGGAGGATTTTTGGGGGGATTTTGGGGGAGGATTTTGGGGGAATTGGGAGGATTTTGGGAAGGATTTTTGGGGGGATTTTTCGGGGATTTTGGGGAGGATTTTTGGGATTTTGGGGAGGGATTCTGAAAGGATTTTGTGGGGATTTTTGGGGAGAATTTTGGGAAGATTTTGGGGAGAATTTTAGGGGATTTTGAGGGAATTTTGGGGAGGATTTTGGGGCAGATTTGGGGATTTTTGGGGTGAATTTTGGCCTTTTTGGGTCACTCACGGCGTCTCCTCTCTGCCCGGAGTGCCCGGGGATCCCGTCCTTGCCAGAGGGGCCCTGCAGGAACCAAAAATTTGGAGTTTTCCCTCAAATTTGGGATTTTTTCCCAAATTTTGGGGTGGTTCCCCATTTTTGTGGGGAATTTCCCCTTTTTTTTTTATTTTCCCCCATTTTTTCCCATTTTTTGTTATTTTTACACCAATTTTTTAGGGTTTTTTTCTCCCTTTTTTGCTCAAATTTTGGGAATTTTCTCCTTTTTTTTCAAATTTTGCTATTTATTTCCCGCCATTGTTTTAGACTTTTGTCCCAAAATTTGGGTTTTTTCCCCATTTTTGTTGGTTTTTCCTCCATTTTTCTATTTTTTTTTTCCAAATTTTTGGGGTTTTCCCCATTTTTGGTGGGGTTTTATTCCAAATTTTGCTGCTTTTACCCAAATTTTGGGGTTTTCTCCACGGAATTCTGGGATTTTCTCCTAAATTTGGGATTTCTCCCCACATTTGATTGGTTTTTTCCCAGAAAATTTTGGAATTATTCCAAGATTTTGGGATTTTCACAATTTTTGGTTGTTTTCCCCCAGATTTTGGGTATTTTTTTTTCAATATTTTGGCTTTTTTTTCCCTAAAAACCCCTCAATTTCAGGGGCTTTCCCCCAAATTTTTGGGGATTTTCACCTAAATTTTTTAATTGTCCCTCCCCTTTTTGTGCTTTCCCCCAATTTTTTTACCAATTTTTACCATTTTTTCTCTAACTTTCAGAGATTTTCCCAAAATTTTTGGGATTTTTTCCCCCCAAATTTCAGGATTTCCCCACAAGTTTTGTGGTTTATTTCCAAATTCTCTTGGATTTTTTCCCCCAAATTTTGGGATTTTTTCCCAAATTTTCCTTTTTTCGCCTTTCCCCCCCCAAATTTCATGTGTTTTCCCCAATTTTCATCTTTTTTACCAAAATTATGAAGTTTTTATTGGGGTTGTCCCCAAATTTTCAGAATTTCCCAATTTTTAGTGTTTCTTTTCCTCCTTTTTTATGTTTTTATTGCCAATTTCTGGCCTTCCCCCACATTTTTGAGATTTTTTTTCCCCCATTTTTTTTTTTTTTTTTTTCCCCTCCAAATTTGAATAATTTGAATTTTTCCCACAATTTTTATTTTTTTCCCCATTTTTGGTGGGTTTTTTTCCCCAATTTTTTGGTGGTTTTTCACATTTTTTTTGGTGCTTTCCCCAAATTTTGAGGTTTTTACCCAAAATTTGGATTTCCCCCCCATTTTTATTGGTGCTTTTCCCCATTTTTTTTTCCAAATTTCACGGGTTTTTTCCCAAAATTTGTAATTTTTTCCCCCATTTTGTTGGCGTTTTTCTCCCCAAAGTTTGTGTTTCCCCCAAATTTCAGGTTTTTTTCCCTAAAATTTGGGATTTCCCCCCAATTTTTGGTGTTTTTCCCCAAATTTCAGGGTTTTCTCCCAAAATTTGGGATTTCCCCCCCAATTTTTGGTGTTTTTTCCCATTTTTGGTGCTTTCCCCAAATTTCACAGGTTTTTTCCCAAAATTTGGATTTTTTGCCCCATTTTGTTGATATTTTTTCTCCCCAGAGCTTATGTTTTCCCCACACTTCAGGTTTTTCCCCCAAATTTGGGATTTTTTTCCCAATTTTTTTGTGGTTTTTCCCCATTTTTTTGGTTTTTTCCCCCAAATTTTGAGGTTTTTTCCCAAAATTTGGCATTTCCCCCCAATATTTGGTGTTTTTTCCCATTTTTTTGACGTTTCCCCCAAATTTCAAGTTTTTTTCCCAAAATTTGGGATTCCCCCCTTTTTCTTTTATTTTTTTCCCCATTTTTGGGGTGTTTTCCCCAAATTTTGAGGTATTTCCCCAAAATTTGGGATTTCCCCCCAATTTTTGGTGTTTTTTTTCCCCATTTTTTGGGGTTTTTTCTCCAAATTTCAGGGTTTTTTTCCCCAAAATTTGACATTCCCCCCCATTTTTTAATTATTTTCCCAATTTTTTGGGGTGTTTTCCCCAAATTTTGAGTTTTTTCCCAAAATGTGGGTTTTTCACCCCATTTTCGGTACTCACGGGGGGTCCCTTGGGGCCGGGGAAGCCGCCGGGGCCTTGGGGGACGGGGGTGCCCTGGGGGGGGGAGGGGAGGGTGAAAAATCCCCCAGATTCCACCCAAAATCCCAAAATTCCCCCAAAAATTCCCCAAAAATTCCCAAATTCCCCAAAATCTCCCCCAAAAATCCCCAAATTCTCCCCAAATCCCCCCAAAATTCCCCAAATTCCCCCAAATCCCACCTTGGCTCCGGGGTTCCCGGTGGCTCCCCAGTAAATAATCTAATTTGGATAGAAAATCTTCTGGTGCAGCCTTTGATGAATACACATCTGTGAGCAGAAGTGTAATTTCTGGCTTTGCTCAGGATGGTTTGTAAATCCAAGCCATAAAACCACAGTGTCTCCCTGCACCTTCAGCCAGCCGTAAATGGGAGCGCAGATTTCAGAAGCAGAGCGGTGAAAGTGCAGCACGCAGTTTCCAATTTCAAACATTGATCATGAGGCTACTACCGTTTCATGGAGTCTACTCATAAACACACTTTGTTCTTTGTAGAAATACTTTACTTTTAAGATCGTAGCCATGGGGGGAGTAAAAGGGATCTCAAGAGGTTGAGCAGTGACAAGCCCTATGGGACAACGTGGCCATCACTGGACCTTCCTTCCTAACTGCTAGTTCAGCAGTCAGTCCTTTGGAATTTTGTGTTCTTAGTTCATACCACTGAGCGGGTACTCTACTATTTTTTCATAAAAATCGCAAAGATCATTATTACCAAATTGCTGGTTTTGCTGCCAGCTGGCCTGATGATCCACACCTCTTTTTAAAAACTAATTGCTCATGTCCTGGTGGGTACATACGTGACCGTTCCTTTGGGATGTTAGACAAAGACTGTATTTTAAAGCTGTATAAAACATACAGTGATGATTTTCTTAAATTTTGGTTTTTTGATGGAGAGGATGAGATTTATCTAAAAATACACTATGCCTCTTGCTCACTATGAGATGTTACTGAGTAATCATTTTAATACAAGAGCATAGTATTAGTAATCCATATGAGTTATTACATTTCTCACAGAATTCTGCAGCCATGTTTATGTTCTTGCTTGGCATGCTGACTTTTGTTATAATTATTTCTGGAGTAAATAGCACTGACCTGTTTGCTATGGACGATTTCTGCACAGTGTGCTTGTGAAAGAGTAACATGAATGCAACTTACTTTCTTCCTTCTTCCTTCCTTTCAGCCAATCTGAATGAGAACAGCTGCTGACAAACTGTAGTGCATTTCTCTTCTATGGGATGGAGAGATTCATGTCTCACGTGTTGCTTCATTGGTTGGTTGCTATGAACATGCCAAGTAAGATAAGCAAATTGAGAAATATTTTTAATTGCACCAACTTTTATTCCTAGATGTGTCCTATTGTATCATTACCACAATATTGATGTTGGCAATTAAGGGCTTTTTTTCTAGATCCAGGGTTTTTAGTCAGAGAACCTTTGTATTATGTAGGTTTTATTCTGTTGCACAGCTTTGTTGTAAATCCTCACAAATAAGCTTCTTCACTTCCATGTGTTGGAATTTCTTAGGTTTCAAAAATTAAGTCAATATGTAATGGTTTTCTCAGTAAACCATCTCATTTTCTTTGGAATTTATTATGGGTTGCAAGGTATTTTTTAATGGTAAGAACAACCTCTGCAGTGCCACTTCAAGTGTCAAAATTCCTAAGTCTCTGCTGAGGCAAGCAAGAATTGTCCATCATGGCTAGGTTAATGCTGAAGGATTACTCTGATATTACAGAGCATTTGTAGACTCTGTAAGGTCTCTGTACCCTCTGTAGAGAGTATTTTGTATCTGTTTCTTCACAACTAATTAGTCTCTCTGTTGTGGCATAAGGCTTAGATTCAGGACTGATTTTTAAGATTAACAATCTTCATTTCTCCTACAGTTTTCCTTGCACAACTGGAAGAGTCTTGATGGCAGAGTTGTGCTGAATTTGTCAGGGTAGCTATATTGTGTTGGCATGTGAAAGTGAGGACAGTACACATCAGATTGTGAAGCCCTGTAGAGCAACAGGAAGCTTCTTCACGAAGCTTTGATTTTAAAAGTGATTTAAATATCTATATGTAAATAATACAGGAAATAAGAAAATATGTTTTCTCTGTATTGATGGATCATGTCTCAGGATGGTGTTTCAGATATCCATAGACCAGATATTTACTGGTCTGGCAACTTTTGGAAAGTTGTTAAACCTTACCCTTTTTCCTACTCTTAAAATATGTCAGGATTAATTCTGTCTGAGATTTCTGAAAGTTCTAACCTAGACCAAATATTATGAAGTATTCGGATTGGCCATTTACATGATGAAATAAAATATATAATTGCTAAATCTGAGCATGAGACCAGGCTGACAAAGAGAATGCAGTGGTTCAGCAAATCCTGAAATGCAAGATTATGATTACAAATTAACCTTGCTTTATGTGGGGTGTAATTTGGGAAAGTCTAGTGAGAGATATTATACTTCAGGGAAAATAACCAGTTAATCATTAATAGGTTAAGGTATGACTGCTTAAGGGGCAGAGTTACAGAGCAGATCTCTTGTGATCAAGAGATTGATCACAAATTAAGCAACGTACCCTTGTTAGTGTGAAAAAACCCCCAAGGTGTGTATAGGGGTAGCTGTGCAGGAGTGTTACATGCAAGCTGTGTGAAATAATTTCCCATTCTACACAGTATTCTGAAGGTCTTAGCTGGAGAAAAATAGCAACCACATGGAAAAAGTTACTGCTGGAGACCATTGGGAGTGGTCAAAAGGCTGCACTACAGATTTCGTGCTCAGTTTTATTAATAAACATGTATGCATTGATATGTTTATATGCATTTAAAACATGCTTTCAGAGAAGAGACTGACGTATTGAGAGGAGATATGATAGAAGTTTTAAGTGTGTCAAAGACTTTCCAGGCAGAGAAGTAATTTCCTTCTCATCTGCTTGGGATAGGAGAATAAGTAACAGATTTAAGCTACAACAAATGAAACAGAAGGCAAAACCTTTCAATTCTGAGAGGATTCTGAGTTGTTTCACTGGAGACTTTTAAGGAGAATAAAGCATATTAGGGATGTAACTTGGTTGTAAGTTCTGAAGAGGAGCTGTAGTGCAAAAAAATTTCTATGCCTGTATACCATAAACTCTTCCAAGAGTTCATAACTACACAGTTGTGTCACACAGGTCATTGACTGCAGTAGGATGGTATGTGGACTTCCTTGCCAATTATGCTAATGTGGCATAGGGAAAAAAACCCTGCAAAACACTATGGAAAAATGTAGCAAAATTACATGAAATAATGTAGCATTACTATTAGTGTACTTTTACATAATACTTGACAATTGCAGCTTAAATATGTGGATTTTATACTAGTGGTTCAGACTGTGTTCAAGAAAGTAATTAATTTACAAAAGGCCTGATTTACTTAAATTATTATGGTCGGTGTTATTATCAGTGCAAACACCATTGCTATATTTTTTTCTAGAATGCCGTTTGGTGTTTCTTCTTGATCTGGTAAGATCACAGCAAAGTTACCAAAGAATTGCAAACTCTGATTCCCACAAAAGGTAGGTAAAGTCAATTTCAGTAAAGTCCGTAATAAAGTAGATTATTTCAAATGAAAGTTAAAATTTTGAGTTGTGAATATTATCCTTTACTTCTGCAAGAAAAAGAGCCTCTTTATAAAGAAGGACTATAAAGGACTATTATAAAGGACTAAATAGGATGAAAGCTCTGTTAGAAGGCAATGATAAGAAAATATGACACAGAAACCTTGCTACATTATGTATACCTCACAAGTCTGAGAACAAGATTCTCAAAATGTTCTAATTGAATATATAAAATTTTCCTTTGACAGATAAACCTCTGAGGGTTCATACATGGAAAAATTTAACAATCAGATTTTTATTTTAAAAATTATTATAACATGTAAAATAAACGGTTCCGAATTTTTAATATTAACTGCAGGGGTTTTTAATCTTGAAAAGCATTTCAGTATTTTCATTGCTTTTAAGTTGGCAGGTGGTAGAGTTTACATTCTTTTATTGCATGTCCATTATAAATTCTTGACAGGTGCCACAGTGTCCTAATTTTATTTATTAATTATGTAGACCATGCTGATTTTTCAGAAAACCTGATTATACTCTTGAGGGACGAGACACCTTGCAGAGGGATGTAGATAGATGGGAGCATTGGGCAGTTGATAGTGACATTAAATTTAGCAAGAGCAAATGACAGACTCTTCACTGGTGACAAAGTAATGCTGGACACAAGTGTAAATCTGGAGAGGGACAGCCGGAGAGCAGCCCTGCAGAAAGGCACTTGAGGCTGAGCCAGCACCGTGCCTGGGCAGCAACTGAGCAAAGCACATCCTATGGACATAAGTATCTCTTGACTTTTCTAATTATTCATTCCATAAAAAAGAAATAGAAAAAAACCTAAAAAATACTTTTTAATTAGTGCAACAATGCATAAGGTAAATCTAGTTGTCTGTGAAATAGGTTATACACATATCTACATATGGAAATATGCAGATATGTGAGTGTATAAACAAACTCATGGTATTTTTATATCCTTTTTGATCCCAGCCATTTCCTAAAGTAAACTGAAACACAATTCCTTAAACTAGTTTTTCAAACTCAAAAGTTTTGAAGTCTCAGTTCAACAGTTTAGTGAATTTATCAATAAGAGTTACATGTCTAAGTCCAAAAGCTGAAAATTGAGAATAACATTAATTTTAAAAATGGGTCACATAAACTCCATAGACAATCAGATAGCATCTCCCCAAAAGATTGCAGAAAACTTTCATTATCATCTTTTGATAAAGTTACTATAAAAAGCAGGTCTGAATAAAACCAAACTGCAACCTTCTATTTGCTGCAGTTTCAACCTTAAGAGTATCACTCCCCTTTTATAACTAAAATAATTTTGCTGAAGATGCTTACTGAAATATTCAGCAGTAAAAACTCAAATCACCCATTGCATGTGATTTGCTTTTAAGCCTTCGAATCAACACCACACTTATGACAAAGAACAAGACTTCAGTTCCTGCAATATTTTATGTCTAAACATGTATTTTCACACCTGATTCTCAATTTTTTTACTGTCTTATAAAAGATATTCTGCAGTGTTTTGTAAATGTTAGGGTCTTACTACTCCTTTCAGATTTCCAAAGATGTCCAGATCTACAATAATATGACAATAGAGTAAATCCCATGGTAAAATTGCATAATTTAAAAATGTTGAGAGATTACCTGAATTCATTGTATTAAATTCAAAGTGACATACGAATGTTGGAAAGCACTTGATGATCGGCATAAAAGAAAATGCACTCTTGTGGGAACTCAGTACATCACTCTGGATGTCCAGAGCTACCGAGACAACCCTTGGGGGGCTCGGAGGCCCTGGAATGTTGCCAAAAGTACCTGGTGGCTTGACTTAGATCCTTTTAAAGAAATGACACCTGAAGGTGAGGAGATGAGAGAATTTCAGGTCTGAATGGTGAGGGGATGTTATTCACTTGCTGGAACTTAAGTTAGAATGCACTGTACAGGGGGGTTTTATGTGTTGTACAGGGGGGTCTGGAATTCTGTGCATGGATCAGGAGTCCCAAGATGGAGGGATTTGGGCGTGCCCTGTCCTTCTTCTTTCTTCTCCTTGGCATCCATGTTCAGGATGATGTTGGCACGTGTGGATTTGGTTCACAGAAAGAGTACACTTGCCAACAAGGGCAGAAAGTATTGGGAAGTAAAGGTAAATATCTAATACGTAGTTTTCACTATAAAAGAGACAACCGCCTCGTGGGCGGGAGAGAGTGCCTTTGGCTGTCTTGCTGATCAGACCTCGGCTGGACAGACAGAAAATCTTTGTAGATAAGAAATAATAAACTCGACTGAAGACCTAAAAGCAAGAGTCCAGACTCCTTCTTCGAGAGCGCGGCCTACCCAGAACCACTTTTTCCCGTGCTGGGGCAGAGACAAGCGACAGCCGACCCCAGCAGAGGGTGCCCAGCAGAGGAGCTGCCGTGCTGGAGCACAGCACGGAGGGGAAAGCCCCAGAGCCTTGGGCTGAGGAATGCACTGGCAGAGGGACAGCAAAGGTGCAGGGCCTCATGGCATCCCTGCCTGCTGCCGGCCCAGCCGCGGCTCACTGGCCTCACCCTGGAGCAGGAGTTGGGGCCCCTCTGCTCACTCCCTCCTTGGCAGAGATTGTGCTGGGGCTGGCATTCAGCCCTGAGCAGCCTCAGCCTGAGGCATCACAGCCAGCCCTGGGCTGCTGTGAGCCAGGGAAACAGGCTGGGCTCCCAGCCCTGCCCAGCCCAGCAGGGCCTCTCACTCACCCGTCTGCAGGGGCTGCACCATTGTCACCTCGTAGGGCTCCACTGGGGAGCTGCTTTCCTGGGGACCCCCGTCCTCCTCCCAGGCCACCCTGGGCTGGCTCGGGGCTCTCCTCTCCATGATTTGGTAGAAAAGAAAAGTCTGGTAGCGGAGAAAGGGGAAATAAGAATCGTTTGGGAAAATCCTCAGCACCACGGGGCTGCTGAAGAAGCAGGGAAACTCTCGAGCTTGTGTGTAGAGGCTCCTGGCCAGCTCTGTATTCCCAAACTATCCTCTTCTCTCCCTGTCCAGCTGGACACTGACCACAGGGGCAGCAGTGTGGTGTCACAAAGGGCTCCCCTGTGACACAGCACCTGCCCCCAGAAATGGATCCAGGTAACCATTGACATGGAACCTGCCCCCAGCAACGGGCCAGGGACCCGGGCAGGGAGGCTCTGAGTGTCCCTGGGGGCATGGGCACAGCTCAGTCCTGGGCACACAAAGTGCTCCCAATGGACTTCCAGGCCCCCTTTGCCCTCCTGTCCCCTCCGCACATCCCTGGTGCCCTCCAGCATGCCCCAGAGCCCTGTGTGCAGACACCCCCACATGCCCCCAGGATGTCCCTGCGTGAAAAACAAGGTTCACTCTCCTGTAAATAATTCAAAGTTTAATAAAGGACAAGAGGAGACAAAGACAAGAAAGCAAAGATTTACAGCTGGGTGCATCTTGGCACTTAGCCAAGAGCACACCTGCTATTTTGGAAAAACCCTTTAGATACCAAGCAAGATGGAGGTTTTAGGGCAGAGACAGGTTGTTCTTCTTTACCTTCTTCCTTCTTCTCCATGCGTTTGGGTGGTCTTTTATAATTAGACAGAACAGTCCACACTGTGGGCTTTGAGGGATTAGTTATTGGGTTAAAAGGGAAAATAATTTAGGTGTCATTTCTTAATTGGATAGTTTAGCCTTAAAAGACCTTGTAACAAGAGATAGTTAGCCATTTTGTGCCTTGCTAATGAAAGACTGCAGAACTCATGGCTGTGAGGCTGTCACATTGATAAGAAATAATAAACACCTGAGTCTGAACGCGAACTATCGTCTCAAGTACCTTCATTTCTGACCTTGACATAGGTAGAAAAAGGGAGCTGAAAACTGGCAGCAAGCCATTGCAGGTGTATTTGATCTTCTCGGTGGCAAGCACAGCAGCCAACCCGGTCTTGCCCTCTTTTTCCCTTGTCACTTCCTTTTTACTAATTTCCAGGCAAATAATTTTTGACATTCCTTAACTCTTTCCCACTGTTCCTCAGGTATCTCCCATTCAACAGGCACTAATAATTCCCATCTACAAAGCAATGTTATTATTTCAGTTGTTTTGAGTTCTGTCTGGATAGGGGCTAGACTTGGTGCTTGACATTTCATGCAATGAGAGTCCGTTTTTTTTGAACTACAATACGAATGTTTTCCACAATTTAAACATTTACATATAACCTAGCTAGCATATCTGGTATTGGGATGAATCAGACAGGGTATACGATATGCCTCTGATAGAAGTTGTAATTCTTTTTCTTCCTATAAGTCACAGGCTAAGGCCAGAATATGAGAACTCTCTGTCTGAACCAGTCCTGATGCTCCTGTTTGAAGAGGAAGGATTCCTCCCCAGGGAGGTGTCACGAAACCTGTCCAGCAGCCGGTGCTGCTGCGGCCGTGGGGCAGAGCGGGTGCGGAAGGCGGGTCCGGGGCGGGAGCGGAGGAGGAGCGGGAGGAAGGGCAGGGAGAGGGGAAGGGGAGGAGCAGGAAGGCGAGGAGCACGAAGAGGAGCGGTCCGAGGAGGAGCAGCAGTGGCAGGAGCATTGCGGGGCTCCACGGCAAGCCCGCTGAACCCGCAGTGAAATAAATGGGCAGGAGATCTTTCTCCTTTTTAATGCCTTTATTAAGAAGAATCAGCTCAGGTGGGGAGAAATCGACGGGTTGCGCTCTCGCCGTCGCCGCTCCCAGGCGTGGCACGAAGGAGGAGGATGATGCAGTTTTGTCCGCTGGTCTGCAGACAGAACTGGGGACTCTGTCCTCACGGGAGAGTCGTTGAGTCCTTGGTTTGTTGGTTTAGAAACCCGGGGGGGTCTCTTTAATCAGTTTCTTTTCAGGTTAGGGTGAGAAATAAAAAGATTCAAGCAGGTACGGGACAATGCTCCCATCCTTAGACGTCACTTTAAGTCACTTGTTGGCTCATGATTTTAGGGGTTTTTCTTATAAAAACTGTAAAACTGTAAAAACCCAGGGTGCAATGCATTTGTCATTTGCATGTTGTCTCTGGTGTCACTGCCTATTCTTCTTTACCCTGGAGGGTTTCCCTTGGTATCTCCTTGGCATACGGCTAGCATCAGGGAAACAATCAGTTAATCACCCGCCATTAACTGGTGATTAAGGGCTTTTCTTCCGCAGGGAACCTAAAGGAGTCTGACCCGGTCTGGCTTGGTTTTTTTTAACTCTGAAACTTAAAAAAAATACAACTTTCTATTCATAACACGCAGCTCGGCTGGCCCTGGCAGCATCGCATTGCCCTGCGTGCCGCGGGTGAGCGCGGAGGGGAAGCTCGCCCCGAGCCGATCGCGGCAGCTCCGGGAGGGATTTTTGGGGGGCGAAAGAAGGGAGGTTGGAGGGGTTGGGGTCTCGCGGAATCCGGAGTCGCGTCCCAAATATATTTCGGTTTTGCTGGGAGCGGTATTTTTTCTTCCTATGACGAGGGGACATTTTTGGATGTGGCCGGAGTGCAGAGCTGAGCTGTGAATGGCCCTGAGTGCCTGGGGTGGGGGGATGCTGGAGAAGGGGACCCTGGGACACCTGGGAGCCGCGCTCGAATTGGTATAAAATTTCAATAGTCAATCCGGATTTTATTTTTTATGACTTTTATTTTAAAGCAAGCAAGCAAGCAGTGCTGGGTGGTTGGGGAGTCACCGCTCCACTCACGGCACACGCCACTTACAAGTTCGGTAAAGTATATATAGTGTTTTTAAGCCTACAAAGCATTTTCCAATGTGCTCGGTTAGTCCAAATCAGCAAATATCAATAAGCTGGAATACGCAATTTCATAATCTTTCCAGGTGGTCCTTGGCTTCCTGTCCTTCCTGTGGTCATCTGGAGGGAGGCCTTACACTGGTGTCTGCTACCTGATTTTAGCAAGTTGTTATAGGTAAAAAATTGATCCAGCCAATTTAATAAAAATAAAAACAGAATTTATTCACAACCAATATACAGTCCTGACAGCCAACAATCAAGGAACAGCACCGACCCCGGGATCTGAGCTGGGCGAACACGGAGTCCGAGCTCGCCAGCAGTGAATCCCCAATGTTCACAAAGAGAGCCTGGTAGAGCCGGCTTAAATACAGTTTTTCTAGCCCGAGGCAGAGTCTCTTGTCTTCCATTCAGGACTCTCATCTTTTTTCAGGTTTTCTCATATTCATGTGGTTTTATTTCTCCGTGCAAAAGTCTAACAAAGCTCGTCCAGGAATCCATGTACTTTTGCTGCCGAGTTCCTGGAATGTGTATTTCAGATGTAAGTTTCTGATGGCTCAGGTTATGTAGGTCAGACATCTTCATGGGCCATCATGGCTGGGTGGCTCCTGGTTCATTCTAGAGGGAACACCCATCTCCTGTCTCAGCCAGTCTTTGTCATGTGTTAATTTGGATTCCTTTCCTCTGCTGCCAGCTGTGGTTTCCTCACTCCCTGTAGCAATCCCTTGTCTCTGGCTAGTGTGCCCTTCATGACTTGTTTGATTAGAAATCCTACTATATCCTATATAACACTCATACCACATCTGACAGAATACTCATAATGTACGAATTATCAATATACACATACACATATAGTCTCAATCAGCACGAATTGCCAAAATACACCTAACAATCCCTCCCCTTCTTCATAAACACATTAAGTTGTGCTGTTTTTCTAAAAATGTTCATGTGTACATCTTTCTAGCCTTTTAAAAATTTTCCCTTAGAACCTTTAGCTACTTGGTGCTTATGTGAGTTTACTGTTAGGATGGAAATACATGGAGTATACTCTTCTACTTCATTATATTCTTTTCCTTCCCTGCTGATGCAAATTGTTGTAATCACCCTTTTGTTTTTGAAATCTTTGCATTATCGCATTTGAGAAGCTGCTCTGGAGCTAAACTCTCACTTTTCTAGGGCTATTTTTCTGCTGATATGAGCCTTCCACAAATCCAGCAGTTGGATTGTTCCACCCTCTTCTTCTTTATTTCTGAGTCCTGTCGTCTTAACTCTTGAGCTACCTGCTTTATTTTGCTCTCTGGATCCACCCCATCTTTATTCTTCAAAAAACAAAAAGTCCTATCATATTGCAGACAAGCCCTGTCATCATGATCTTCAAGAAGGTCAAGAATAACTGGCTCATTCTTGAGGGATAGCCTCTTTTCATATTTCAAATTCTTTCTTACCCAGTATGTTTTCTTCTTATCACACACCTTTTCAGGCGATTATGATCATAACATAGTTTGTTAACTTGGAAATAAGCTACAAACTCCATTATTCCCCCAGTCTACATGGTGTGATTACACGTATCACAAATAGGGATGGATATCTGTTCAATATTCCTCTTATAAATTTTATGCATGGGTGTTTCTGACTTTTTGCTTTTTGCATATAACATATTATTTTTCCATTCTAGTCACATATACTGAGTACTATTTAAGGTACTGTACCCACTTTTCTTACCCTTGCTGCTGCAGTCTGCTGGGGCTGGGTATGCTGAAGTCTCTGTCTCTGCTTGTCCTCTCAGGACAATCTGCAAACATTGCCTGCACTCATTACCAGGACTCTGCCTCTCCATGCTGGACAAATTTTCCAGGTGTGAACCAGCTGTGCTGCACATGGTTAGACTCAGGCCCATCAGGATCCCCATATTTGTATTCTTCTGCTTCTGCTTACGCCCACTGGGTTGCAGCCAGCAGCAAGGTCAGACCATCTTCTCAGCAGCAAGAATATTCTTTTGGGGTCCCATACCCGGACCAAGCCACATACTTCTTTTTAAAGATGCCCCATCTTGATAGTTGAACTGCATCAGTTCTGCAGGGTACTGTGTTCAATCTCTGGTACTCGATTGTTAGAATTTGAGCTTGCGAATTTACTTTTTCCCTCTGTCCTGTTCTGAAACAAGTGATGCCACTCCAGGGAATCCAATTCTATTATGCCTAATTCAGTAGTGATTTCTAAGATACAGCTAGTCAGATACTGTTCTTCCTCTGTATCCCTTGTACATAAACCTCTTGGTCTATATCCAAGTGTGTGTAACCTAGACTTAGTGACAGCATTCACATTTAAAATAGATGCATGTGCAACCAGTCACTGTGCAACTTACCTGATCTTTTTCAGTCATTTACTTGGCTTTTCTCTTTTACTTTTAATTTGGTGCTTACTAAATATCCAACAGTTTTTGTCGTACTTTAACCTATTTTAATTTTACTTTCAATGTTTCTTATAACTTCAATCTAGTTTGTATCTTATATACCCAGTCTTTCCAGATTTTTCACTAATCACATTACTTGTTTTATTATATTCTTTACAGTATCTTCTAACTATTCAATATACTTAAAACAACTTCATGAATAATACTCATAGTTCCAAAGAAAAGATTTTACTTCTCGTAGCAATCTGTTTTTACAACTTACAACCTTAGGTATTAACATGCATAAACACAGACTCATTTACTTATAAAACAATAGGTGTTTTCCACACTTTAAAATTACTAGATGGACATTAATTATGATGGGATTCTTTTGATTTTTTGTGTAACCTTGTGGCAAATAATTTATCAAAGAATATTTTAAAAATTGAAAACAGGAAAAGAATGGGAAGATTTCATCTCACTTGTGCAAGAGAAGTTAGTTTAAGAGCAGTTTAGTTGCTTAGCTTACAGTTTGGCAATTTACTAGGCCTACAATGTCTATTGAACTTGTAAATTGAGTCGTTTAGGAGATAAAGGCCTGGATGTCTCTTTTGTGATTCAAACAAAGGGCTCAGCTCTGCCTTTGGGAGTCTTTAATAGGGAGCTTTTCTAGCTCCCAGAAGAAGTTTAAAGTTTTACAACATTTAATAAAAACATAGTAACTTGATGCAACTATAACTTTTCTCAGAGGATGACAGTATTGTTTCAGATCACACTACAGTTCTTAAACTTATAATTGCTTCATCTTAAAAACGCATCTAAACTTTTAAAACTTCCACCCAATGTAACTTTTCTTAATTTCACACATTGAATGTGATGTTTTAAATCTTTCTCTTCTCTTTAAGCACAAATATATATATATATATATATATATATATTTTAACCAATATACTACTAGTTTACTTTAAAGCACTGTAATCATAATAAATACAGCACAAATTTAACACTTACAGACAGAGACTGGTTAAACACATATTTTATGCACATATCAATTATAAGCTCCAAGACTCGTTTGGACTTCAAACATACAAATCTGGCTGATTTACTTTAGAGCTGCTAGTTCTGTTAAACTTTTGTCCAAACTTTTAAAGCTGCATATAATTCACAGACTTGAGCAGACACTTAAGGATCTTGATCTTTACAATATTCTAAACGTCTTCTTAGCCTAGCCTTTTTGTGGTAACACAATAATTTACTTTCAACACTTCTGAAAACTTCTAAAACTTCTAAATTTTTTTTAAAAAACTTCTCAAGACTTTCAAAACTCCAAGCAAATTTCCAAAAATTTTTTAATCTGCAAAAGTGCATCAATCTTTCTCAACTAGTCTCTCTTAAAAACTTTTTTTCAAAGTTGTACACCATCTCTATAGGTATGCACATAATTAAGGAGATACACTTCAATACTACTTTCTTCTAGGAAAGAAATTTTGCTATTTTTCTCTAATAACACCTCTAGATCTTTTCTTAACACATTGAAACTTAGTTTGGAAATTGATAAGGTATTTATTCTTTTATATTTTGGTGTCTCTCTTAATTGCAACACTTTTAATAATAGGAACTTCAAATTCTTTTCCTTTTTCTATTTCTGTAGGGACTTTTCATGTTTCACATCTTCCTGGTATTTCTATAATACATGTTTTCTTTGCACTAAGATCAAAAACTTTGCTAATGTGAGCCTCTTGAGATATGAGCTGTGTCTACTGGCACTTCTTCCTTCTCTCTTTTTCTTGAATTCAACTTATTAGGAGGAGCAGATGGTCTTACAGCCTCCTCCACAGGCTGGGCAAGGGAGGTAAATTGTCACAGGACTCCCAAGTGTTATTTTTGATTTTCAGCTTTAACCCTTGATTCTGACTCATCTTGTCCATTTTAACCTATTAGTAGTAAGTTTCTCATAAAGGAATTTTACCTTCTCACTATACCCTTCAATCCAGTGCCTGCAATACCTTAGAAGTTTCAGCAGCTGTCTGATCTCTCTTTTTGTCTGTGGGAGGGTAAAGCAACAATTCTTGCTACTCTTTCAGGGTCTAATTTATTTTTCCTTTTTATTAACCAATGTCCCAGATATTTAACTTCAGGTTCAGTAAACTGTAACTTAGATTTTGAAATTTTTAGGCCCTTATCTTTTAAGAAGTTTAATGATGTTATGGTACTTGCTTTTACATCTTTCTCTTTAGGATTAGCCACTAAGAGGTTATCTACATATTGTAATAATTTTGTCCCTTCTATTTGCACAAATTGATTTAATAATTGTTCAAGAGCCTGACCAAACAGATTTGGTGAATCTACAAACTCTTGAGGCAAAGATGCCTACTTGAATTGCTGCTTTTTATTTGTCTTTGGGTCGCAGCATTTCTGTAAATTTTGATTGGGAATAATCTTGTACTAGCATAGTCCCATAATCTGGCATAGTCCCCTTCCTCTTTATTTTGCAAATTCTTACCACCCACGTGATGATGTAAAGCTTGGCAAGTCCATCTTTTTGAAGGTGCTAAACACAGGCTAGATTAGATGTTTTCTAATTTCCTCATCTCCCCCTGTTTCTACGCAATAATGTATCATTAGTTCTTTGGATCTTATTTGTCTCTTGGGGCAGTTCGCTTAGTGTTCTAGCATCCACCTCAACGCACTATTTCTCGGAATTTCAGGTAGACTGTTCTCCTGTTCTTTTTCAGGTTTGCTCTGAGTATTTCCCTGAATCTTGCTCTTTTTTTTGCTCCATTTCACAAGCTCTTCCTAAAGTTCCCTTAATGTACGTACCTTTTTCTGAGCTGAAAGGAATTCCTAGAAAAACTTTTTTACTGGTACTGTGTCTAAGTTCTGATCCCCTTTTGAAAAAATATTACCAGTCTACTAGACACACAGCGAACCAGTCTGTGGATTTTCGGCTGGTAATGAGCTCTTGTTCTTATCTTTTCTTTTACCTGGATTTCTTTTTCCCCCATGCTGGAGAACTTACCTTCCCCTTTCTGATCCTGCCCGTAATCGATCCCCCGAGCTCCCCGAGTTTCAGGTTTTTTTGTCTGAAAATGATTTTTTGTCTGCTTCCCCCTCGACCGACCACTTTCCTCTCGGAAGAGTGGAACTATGATCCTGGGGTCCACACTCGCTTCGTGACAGTGCCACGTCTCATGACTTCATGACTTGTTTGATTAGAAATCATACTATATCCTGTATAACACTCATACCACGTCTGACAGAATACTCAAAATGTACGAATTATCAATATACACATACACATATAGTCTCAATCAGCACAAATTACCAAAATATACGTAACAAAATGCATCAGGCTTTTTATTATACATAAGCATTTAGTTGCTTTGTTGTAATATCTCTTAGCTTTAGCACAAGTTCCTCTATTTTATTCTAAGCATCAGTCCTCTTGCTACTTCCTGTCTTTTACTCTACTATACTTCTTTTGTTTTGATGCTTTATTTGGCCATTTGGTCAGAAAGTTTCAGAACCTTTCTTTGTGTCTATTTTGGGTACAGCAGATAGAAACATTTGCTGATTCCATTGCCAATTGACACAAATCACAAAAACATTTTTCATAATCCTCCCCTTTATCTTATTGATTCATGTCTTTGCTTCAAATTGAGCTAATACTGTTTGAGTTTCAGTTTTATTTGGTTCTGCTTTGCCCTTGACTGTCATAAGGGAGAGAGTTTTTTCTCCTGTGGTTGTTATTTTAGGGTTTATGGGCATTGCTGAAATCTGCATTCCCTGGATCACTGAATGCATTAACCTAATAAAGCATGGAATCAAACATGGTATAAACAATAGGCCTAATGCAGAAGAAAGCAACGTGAACCCTAATGTTTTCCACCAGGCACCTTCAAACAAATTATTCCGTGAATTGTCAGTTAATGTGGAATTCCATTATTGCACTGGAACATGTGCAACTTGTTTAATTTTGTCTACCAAATGTGTAACAGCCTCTCCATTATCATCAGTCTCTAAACAGCACTCAGATGTACTAGATTTTCCACAAAACTCCCTTTCTTCAGCTCATAAGTAATCTGGGGCTAGCCTATTCTGATATACTGCTGCTCTGGTCTGGCTTAGTTGTCTAGCTACAAGCTTCAATGCCTCTGATGTTTGATTAAGAGTAATTTCTACACTGGCCTGTAATCTACTAATTTGCTTAAGCATATAAATAGGGGTTCTATAACCCCAGCTGCCATGCTGAGCCCAGGAGGCAGGATCACAGTAATCTGTGATCCATTGGGAAGTCCATTCTTCATTTTTCCAGGTCTGTTTTCCTCCTATTTCAGTTTGTTTCCTTCTGCACAGAGTTTCCTAAAGAGATTGTCCCAAATATTCACCTTTGCTCTTTGGTAGCAAAAAGAATGCAGGTTGTATAATTGCAATTGTACAGGTACTTCTCCACCTCTTTGATAATTCATCATATGCCCTTTTACCACATATCCAAAATAATCCATTTGAAGCTTTCCAATTTTCAGCCTTCTGCCCCTGATTTTCCCAGTATCCCTTAAGATCTTTTACCTCCTCTAAAGGATTGGCATGTGTTACACTTTTCCAGCAGACAGTTCCACTGGTACAATTGATGGAGCAATAACCTGTTGGTGGTTTTGGGCACCAGGTTGTAAAAGTGGAGTTGGTGGTATATATCAACTTGCAGGAGGTATGTCCTACATACGTAGTATAATTGTTTCCTTTCCTAGAAATACAAATTTGGCCTACTGCTTCATGAGTCAATATTTACCCCTGAGGTTGAATTTCATTAAATCTTTGTGTCGTGTTCCATAATATCAACTGATCAGGTCCAACCCCTTCTCCCCTCCACGGCCATTGCTTGGTCATTTGGGATCCCCACCAACCCAACAGTTAGTCACATTTAATTCCTTAACTACTTTTTGCATCAGATCAATAAACAAATTTTTTTCCTCACATGGGGAGGTCCCAATCCCTGAGTCTTTTCTTAATATTTCATACAGGTCACTTCCTGCTCTTGTTCTTTTTGGTTTGAATTTCCCCTAAATGCTTTGTGATGTTTTTCACTAACTCTTCCTTGAATTTATCTTGTATTCCCCCTTTATTTGAGTATCCCCATGTTCTGCCTTTGGGAAAAGAGAAGAATGGTTCTCCCTGGTGACAAAATTGATAGTTTCCAGGTGCCCATCCTCCCACTCCTGAATCTGTTGCTACCCAGTAACTTTTTTCTCCTGTTGTACAAGTTTCAAGTTGTCCTGGCCCATCACATCCTGCATTAATATGAGTGTGTGCTCGGGCCATGGTCCAGCCATACTTTACATTTTGGTCGCACTTCAAGCAGGGATTGGTTTCCCATTCCCTGGAAGACCCAACAGTACCAGAAGGCCCCAAAGTTTTATTGTCCCTCTTCCTCCTTGGCCTCCCGGGGTGCTCCCAGCAGTGAGGGGTACCATCTTCTCTGAAGCAAGGATATTCTTCAGGGGTTCCGTGTGAGCTTTCCTGCATTCCGTGCCGTTTCTTAAATACTTCCCAGTTCTTTGCTTTGGCTGGCTCGGATCTGCAAAGGACTCGATTACGTTTGCAACGCTCAATCTTTTTAATGTTTGCCTCACTTGATAGTCCCCCTCTCAATCCGTATTTCCACAACATCCACCACTCATAAGAATCTAGTTTTAATGTTCCTTCCTCTAGTCTCTTTTATAAAAAATATATTCAGATAAAATCTGTTCAATGTGTTTACACTCTGGACACAACCCACTTGGAGAATTACCCCTGTGACAATGATAACACCACCTCTCCTTCCAATAGTTGCATTCAGTGCTTACAAAGGGATAGCAATTACAGTCCTTTTCAATACAGGTTATTTTATCTCCCGGCATCTCTTGAGAACATGGCATCCCATATAACATCTTGCATGGGGAGATCCTATGCTCTGAGTTTGGCATTGTTCAAATATTTAACAACGCCAGTGGTAAATACTCGGTAAATACTGGATTAATGCTTAATCCAAGATAGCTTTTTTTTAATCATTAGTTTTGCCTGCTGATGCTTTAGGGTCTGGTTCATTCTTTCAACTCTCCCCAAACTCTGAGGGTGCCAAGGGGTGTAGTATTCCCAAGAGATCCCTAGAGCTTTCATTACTTTTAACACTTTTGAGGTAAGTGGGAACCCTGATCTGAATCAATCTCTCTAAGCATACCAAATCATGGAATTATTTCTTCTAAAATAATCTTTGTAACAAAATGTGCTGTTGTTTGTGTTGCAGAGTAAGTCTCTACCCAATGAGTTAATTGGACTACTATTACTAACAAATACTTATATCTTCCCATTCTCTGTGGTTTGGTAAAATTCACTTGTATCTTTTCAAAAGGCCTATAGGAATTTTTTCTCCCTCCCTTTGAGGTCTGTCTAGATGTCTTCTTGTTAATTTTCTGGCAAATAATGCATCCTTGTGTCTTCTGTTTTGCTATATCAAATATTCTTATACACTCAAAAATCTTTAAAAAGTGGGCACTTAGTGCTCATGTTTCCCAATGAGTTCATGAATGTAACTGGGGAATTATTCTTTTAACATTACTTTTAGATAGCATTTCTCTACCATCTGGTAAAAGCCACTTATGCCCTTCTAGCTTAGCCCTTAGTTCCTCCATCTCTTGTATTTCCTGTGAGATACAGCATTTTTGTTACTTTGTATCATCCTCACTTTTATTCAAATGATTTAAAAACAGAGGTAAGCATACTGCTGCCCTTTGTGCTTCTGCATCAGCCAAATTATTGCCATGAGTCCCATAATCTGTTCCCCTCTGATGTCCTCTTACATGGACAGCAGCTATCACTGATGGACCCCTCAAAGCTTCTGATACTCTTATGGGAATGACTGGATTACTTATTTCTATCTTAACGGGTCCAATCTTCAGCTTTCCTGTTTCCCCTTTATGGTGCCACACTTTTGGATTAATTTTGTCTTCATCTTCTGACATTAAGGTATAAAACTGTACCTGTAGTTCTCCTTGTTTCACTTCTAAATTTATTCCTAAAGCTGTAATTAAATTTCTTCCTAGCATATTATTGTCTGCTTCTGGTACCAATAACAAATCATTCAAACAAATCTTATTTTCTGATTCAATTTCAACATTTTCAAGTATGGGTACTTTAAATGGTTCCCCTTTTGCTGCCACAACTAGAGCAATTTCTTAAGTAATTTTACCCCCTTTGAGGAGGTGCTGTATAGTTGATCTTTCTGCTCCAGTGTCCACTGAAAAGGTAACTTCTTCCCCTTGGGAACCTATTTTTAGTTCTATCAAGAGCTCTTTTGATGATCTGGTCCTCAAGATGTACAGCCCCTGACACCCCTATTTGTCTTCTTCAGACTTTTTTTTTTCCTCCCATCTTTTTGTTGTTGCTTACAGCTTCGCTTTGTCTTCTCCTTCCTCACTAATAGCAATGATAATCTGCAGGACCATCTCTGGGGTTTCGCATTTGGGGAAGTTTCTTATAATCTCCCCTAGGTCTTTGTCCTTCTGTTCTAGACGCTTTCTTTTCCCCCCTTCTGAGTTTCCCTCACAGCTGCTACAAATATCTTGGCTTTTGCCTTTTGTGTTTCTTCACCTTTCCTCACGTACACCTTTTGGTCTTCCCACAATAGCTCTTGGAGACCCCAGTCCTGCCAATCCTCTCATTTCTCTAGCCTTTTTTTTTTTTTTTTAATATGTCTCCCTATAATTTTGCCACAAATGGAGTTTTAAGCAATGCTGCTCCTACTGGTGAATCTGGATCTGCTCCTGAATACATTTGCAGGCTCTTTCTGAGCCTCTCAAGCCAATCTGTAGGTGTTTCATCTTTTTCTTGGTGCACGCAGAAAGCCTTGTTAATATTTTGCCCTCGAGGTACAGCATTCTGTATCCCTTGTATAATGATATCTCCAAGGTCCCTCACATTTTGTCTGTCCTGCTCGTTCTGATTAGGCCATTTTTGATCCCCACGTGGACCCTGCTGGTGTCTCCTTTCCCAGTCTCTCATTCCTGCTTGCCTAATCATTTCCCTTTCCTTACAGTAGTAAATAGTATTCCTAATATAGCTTGAAGCTCATCCCAGGTGTAGGTATTTGGCCCTAAAAATTGGTCTAACCTCTCAGAAACCCCTAAAGGGTATTCCAAGCAGCCTCCCCATTTCCTTTTTAAATTCTCTTACATCCGCATTATGAAGTGGGACTGTTACAGACGCTATTCCCCTATCATTTCTTCCCATAAGTACTTCTCTCAAGGGGAATAGTCTCTTCTTTTGATCTTTCTCCTCCCCGCTAGAATTATTTTCCTAGCGTCGTTCTCTCCTCTTGCTCCGAGTCCTACTAGATGGTGATGATAGGGGTGGAGTCATCGAGCTCCGTGGCCTCTCAGGGGAGGAGAGAGTTTCCTGCCCTTGATAGGGAGGGGGCAAATTGTCTAATGGTTCCCAAGGTTTTTCTTTTTCCTCTGCCTTTCTCCTTTTTTTAGTTTTCAGGGGGTATAATGTTATCACTGCAGAGAAACCCCCCCCCCGCCGCTCAAAAGTGCCACATAATCACTTTCCTCCTGATCAAAGGGTTCCTTACTATTTACATAAAGATTTAAAGCTTGACACATCCAATCATGAAAGGACCCAGCACTGGCCAATATAAATGATCAGGCCTAATTTCTTCCTTAGTCCACTCTACCATGCAATAATGGACCATCTCTTCTTTACTTTTTCCCTTCCTAGAGGGCATTGCATCCCAATGTGCAGTTGTTAACCCCAGGGGGCTGTCCAGGGGTATCTCTGGTTATTCACTCCCTTTCTCGTTTTTAGAGCCTCTCTGGGGGCCCCATAACCTTGAGCCTCTCTTGGGGCCCTTTGAGCCTCTCTGGGGGCTTGTTGAACCTCCCTGGGGGTTCCTTGAGCCAGAGGTCTTACTGTTCCCCTGAGCCATCGTGAGCAGTGTCTCACAGCACTCGCTTTGTCCCTTCACTGGCCAAGCCCTCGCGGGGTGATGGAAGCACGGATAGAAGGACTCCTCGATGGCTCCGCGATAATATTGCGTCTCACTCACTCACTTTCACTCAGACACTGCCGTGTCCACCCAACCAAATGATACTCACAGCCCGCTGCTCTTGTCTGGATCTTCATGCACTGGAATTGCAGGTGATTTAAACTGCAGTTCTCAGGGAGCTCAGTTCCTTGCTTGCTTTCTTTACCAGGTTTGTGGTCCCATTAGCTCCTGGGCTATTGGCTTCTATGGATCACAAAAGTGGGGTGTTCCTGCAGTAGCCTCAGTCCGAGAGATCCCAGGGCATCAGGTCGGCGTCACCAAATTGATATAAAATCTTAATAGTCAATCCGGATTTTATTTCTATATCTTTTATTTTAAAGAAAGCAAACCAGCAGCTCCCACCTGATCACATTTTCCAATGAGCTCAGTTAGTCCAAATCAGCAAATATCAATAAGCTGGGATCCGCAGTTTCATAATCTTTCCAGGTGGTCATTGATTCCTATCCTTCTTGTGGTCATCTGGAGGGAGGCCTTACACTGGTGTCTGCTACATGATTTGGTCAAGTGCATCAAGCTTTTTTTATACATAAGCATTTAGTTGCTTTGTTGCAGTATCTCTTAGCTTTACAACAACTACCTATATTCTATTCCAAGCATCAGTCATCTTGCAACCTCATTTCTTTACTATACTTCTTTTATTTCAATGCTTTATTTGGCTATTTGGTCAAAAAGTTCCAAAACCTTTCTTAGTGTCTATTTTCGACTCAGCAGATAGAAACATTTGCTGATTCCATTGCCAATTGACACGAATCACAAAAACATTTGTCACAGAATCAGGGGAGGATGAGCCGTGGAACCCCCAAAAGCTCCTCAGCATGGCTGAGCAGGACCCGGGAGTGGGGGATGCCCAGGACCCACAGGCCCCCCAGCAGCTCTGAGAAGAGGGACCCCTATAACCCCAAAGGACCCTGGAAACAGGGAACTCCTAGGAGAGTTTTTGGACTTAATGAATTTTGGAGGTTTCTCTGGCCACCAGAATGCTGGTGACTTCTAGAGATGGACTTGGCCAGTGGACCTTCAAAGCCAATGCACTCACATCTTGTTTTTCCCCAAATCAGGATTTCCCATTCCCAGACCTTATCTGGATGGAGGAGAAGGCTGTGAGGAAGGGGAAGGTGCTCCAGGACACTGAGGCAGGTGAGGAAGAAATCACTGCCCCTTTCTCCCTCTCTCCTGCTCCATCTCCCAGCCCAGCATGGCCCCTGGCTGCAGGACAACCCTGCTGCCAACGCTGTCCTGCTGGGGATGGACTGGGGGGATCTCCTTCTCCTTCCCTCTGGCACAGAGGCAAATCCCACCCTCTCCTTGTCATTCTCCCACAGATAATGAGCTGAGGATGAAGACCAGGGAGGGCAAATCCCTGCGGCAGAACCTCGTTGAAGAGGCCGTTTTGAGCAGCTCCATGGCACAGGAATCCAATTGGGAGGAAAAGCCCTGGAGATCCCGCAGGAGGAGGGGCTCCAAACCCAGCCCAGGATGCTCTGAGGGGGAAAGACCCAGCCTGTGCCAGGAAGGCAGCCAGAGATCTGGCCAGAGCTCTGAAGTGGTGGCCAATGAGCAGCTTGATGATGGCAAGAAGCCCCACCAGTGCTTGGAGTGTGGGAAGAGTTTTCTCACGAGCTCCCTCCTGGTCCGCCACCAGATGGTGCACACTGGGGAATGGCCCTACGAGTGTGGGGAGTGTGGGAAGAGCTTCAGGATCAGCTCCCACCTGATCATCCACCAGAGGACCCACACTGGGGAACGGCCCTATGAGTGTGGGGAATGTGGACAGAGGTTCCGGAGCAGCTCCCACCTGATTGTCCACCAGAGGATCCACACTGGGGAACGGCCCTATGAGTGTGGGGAATGTGGACAGAGCTTCAGGATCAGCTCCCACCTGATCATCCACCAGAGGACCCACACCGGGGAACGGCCCTATGAGTGTGGGGAATGTGGAAAGACCTTCAGGATGAGCTCCAACCTGAAACTCCACCAGAGGATCCACAGTGGGGAACGGCCCTATAAATGTGGAGAATGTGGGAAAGGCTTCAGGAGGAGCTCCAGCCTGAAACTCCACCAGATGACCCACACTGGGATACGACCCTACGTGTGTGGGGAGTGTGGGAAGGGCTTCCGTGACAGCTCTCGCCTGATCATCCACCAGACAATGCACACTGAGGAATGTCCCTACACATGCTCAGAATGTGGGAAGAGCTTCATTGAGAACTCCAGGCTGATTATGCACCAGAGGATCCACACTGGGGAGAGGCCCTACGAGTGCGAGGAATGTGGGAAAAGCTTCATCCAGAGCTGCCATCTGATTTTGCACCAGAGGATCCACACTGGGGAGAGGCCCTACAAGTGTGGGGAATGTGGAAAAAGCTTCAGGCAGAGCTCCGCCCTAAATGCCCACCAGAGGATCCACACTGGGGAGAAGCACTATGAGTGTCCTGAGTGTGGGGAGAGGTTTCAGAGCAGATACCGTCTCCTCAAGCATCAGCAGATTCACACAGAATAGAGGCCCTTCCGCTGCCCCGACTGCGGGAGGGGCTTTAAGAGAAACTCCACCCTCATCACCCACCAGCGGATCCACGTTGGGGAGGGGCCCTAACATTGTTCCAAGTGTGGGAAGCGATTCTCCCAGAACTCTACTATGACCCAGCACCAAGGGAGGCAGCAGTAAGGGAAGCCCTACAAGTGCCCCGTGTGCAGGAAGAGCTTTGAGCGCTGCTCCAGCTCCATCCCCCACTGGAGGACCCCCATTGGATGGTCCACGATGACCCTCGTTGGGCAGAGACTTGGTGATCCATAGTCCTGGTGATCCATGTTGGGAAGAAACCTGGCTGGTCATCTCCACATCTTCCTGGCTCACCTTGGGCACTTGGGATACAGCCAGAGAAAAATCCATTGGGATGCAAACCGACAGCAGAATTTCATAGGGGACAGCACAGTTTTTTACTTTCCACCCCAAAAAAATCTCACCTTTTGCATCCAATCATTTCTTCAGGTGGCATCAAGGAATACCGGATGGTGTTGGAGGTCTTTTCCAATCAAAATCATTCCATGATTCCAATTCTCTCTGGCCCATAGGCATTTTTCACAGCCAAATGGTGATGGACTGGAGCAAAAACACAAGATTTTGGAGACAGTGGAGTGGAAATTCCTCTAGAAAAGGTTCTACCCACCCAGGCACATGGATACTCAGCCAGCATGGACACGTAAATTCTTTTATTTTGGCTTTCATTTTCCTTTATTTTTCTTCATCCCTTCACTCAAACAAAGGCATTTAACTAAGATATGGATGGTGACATTGGGGGACATGGGTGGGGATGGGGATGGGGACATGGACAAGGACGTGGGTGTGGACATGGCTGTGGATGGCAATATTGGGCATGGGGGGGGGGTGTCACAGATATAGATGGGGACATGGAGCTATATGGCCATGGATGAGGACAAGGGGACAAGGCAATGGGTTGACATGTCCATGCCATGAGGTGTCCCATGACCAAGGACACCACATCCCCACCACCACCACGATACTGTCCCCTTCATGCTCCCGTTTATTCCCTGCTCTTTCCCTGGCTGTGACACCTCCCTTGCAGGATGTCCCCATGTCCAGGTGACCTGTGTCCCTCAGCCACTCCCAGTGGCTCCAGCAGCAGCCAGAGCCCGTCCTCAGCACGCAGGATCAGCTCGGGCTTGCGGCGCAGGGGTGGCCTCGCCGTGTCCCTCCGCAACACAAACCGGGACAGTGTCAGTGCCACTGCCACCTTCATCTCAGCCATGGCAAAGCTCTGCCCGATGCAGTTCCTGCCACCACATCCCCACTGTCAGTGTCACCCCACTGTGAACCCAGCCAGGGATGGGGGTGGCACCTGGGGACGCTCCTGTCCCCACTCCACCACATACCTGGGGCCAGCAGAGAAGGGGATGAAGGACGACGGGGACCGTCCCTTGCTGTTCTCCAGGCTGAACCTCAGAGGGTTGAACACCTGGGGTGACACCAACACAGTCACACTGAGGGGACACAGCTGTCACCACCATGGTGACAGGGACACCTCACAGGGCAGCCCTACTTCAGGCTCAGGCCAAAGGTCTGGGTTGTGGTGCGTCCCGTAGATGCTCATCAGGCAGATAACTCCTGGTGGGATGGGAATGGCCACTTTAGGGACAGCAGGTGAGGGCGGCTGGTGACACTGGGGACATCCTGGCCGTGCCATACCCTTGGGAATGGCACAGCCATCGTGCAGAGGGATGTCCTCGGTGCAGCCCTGGGACACAGCAGTGACAGGAGGGTGCAGCCACAGGCATTGGCATTGGGAGCGATGGCAAAGCACAGAAATCCTTTCACATTGTGGCCTTGAACCCTTGAAATAACAGGGTTGGGTTTCTCCTGAAGGAAATCTTAGTGAATCCTGTCAAACTGATCATTGGATTCCTGTGTTCCACAGCAGTTTTCTTGAACTGTCCCTTCACTGACTCCATTGCCACTCAGAGCCCATTGACAGAGTTCTGCCCCCCCCCAGGGTGGGCCCTCCAAGGGAATCCCATTCCTCTCAACATTAGTTGAGAACATTTCCAACAATTAGTTACAATGAGTATTTTGGCTGCTTTGACCTTTAAGTTTTCTAAGAATTTTATGACCAATCCCTGGGTGAAACTTAAGAGGTCTTTCTGGTCATCTTGGAGCCAACTGCTGTCTTACTTAAGTGTCTTAAGTATTTTTCTGCACT
The DNA here is from genome assembly GCF_036417665.1 of Passer domesticus. Lineage (NCBI taxonomy): Eukaryota > Metazoa > Chordata > Aves > Passeriformes > Passeridae > Passer > Passer domesticus. The sequence goes on from NW_026990165.1 coordinate 501,183, forward strand.
CCAATGTATAGATTGGTGCTCTCTAGTATTTCTCTCATCATTTTTTGGGAACTATTACTTGTCCAGAAGGGCTGACTGCCTATGCACCAGGGTGAAGTCTAGCTTATGATGCTTCACTTAACTGACCATCCTTTGCACCATATTCCAGCCTAACAGCTGCTACACTGATCTCTTGCTGTGGAACCAAAATGTGGATGCCTTTTTCTGCAGCCTCTTTAGCTGCCCTGTCAGCCAAGTCATTTCCCTATTTTGGCCCTATTTTACTTTGTGTTTGGCCCTATTTGTCTGGTGTGTTCTACAGTGCAGAATTGCAACTTCAGCTGGTTTATGTACCGCTTCCAGCAGGTGTAATATTTGTGTGCCGTGTTTGATCGATGAACCTCGTGCTGATAACAAACCTCTCTCTCCAGACTGCCCCATGGGCAAGGACTACACAAAAAACATACTTAGAATCCATCCAGGTGATCAATTTCTTTCTTTCTCAGTTCCCACACCCTGCTGAGAGCAACCAGTTTGGTCTTCTGCGCTGGAACACCTGATGTTAGAGCCTTGGATTTAACTCCTTTGTTCAGCCTAGTCACTGCAAACCCAGATGTGTTTTCCCTTGTGAACAAAGCTACTTCTGTCCATGTATAGCTCCCAGTCTGGGTTCTCCATCGGGCTCTCCTTCAAGTCCGGCTGGCTGGAATCAACTCCTTTGGTTGCTTGCAGGCAATCATGTTCTGGAATACTTTGGAGGCCAACAGAAACACAGCTGGATTAACAACAGAGGTGGTTCTGAGGGTCCATTAGTTCCACTTGGTACCTGAGCAATTGGCTGGTGTCTTGGTTTGGAAAGATAGCTTTGTGCTAAGGAAGGCAGGAGCCTCCCCTGAAATGGAAAAATGTAAACCCCCTCCCTCCGAATTGTTATAAATTTGAAATTAAGGTGCTCTCAGGCAAAGATATGGGAGCAAGAATAACAGTTCTTTATTAGGGAAGAAAATAAAAAGATAAAATAAACAATGCAGTAAAACAAAACAACACTGACAGAGTCAGAGCACAACCTGACACTCTGTGGGTCAGGGTGTTGGTAGCAGTCCAATTGGAATGGTGGCTGCACTCCTCCTGGAGTGTCAGGTGTGGTTCTGTTGGAGCAGTGATCCTGTAGCAAAGGGTGGAGTCTTCCTCTGAAGATCCAGTAGAAACAGCTGTTGCTCTGGGAAATCCAGTGGAGAAGCTGTCTTGCTGTCCCAAAAATCTCAGATTCTATCCAGGTAGGAATGCTTGGCTCCTCCCTCTGGGCAGAGCATCTCCCAATGAGATGATGTAATTCTATTAGTAACACTCAATGGCTCATTAACAGCAGGTGTCTCCCTGGAGGGAGGATTGGTTTGTGGAAGAGATAAAGAAAAACTGCCCAATTAACAGAAGATAACTGCCACACTTTTAACAGATGGCAAATAGAATACATCTTGCCTAGCAGTCTGGGACAGCTGGGGACAGACAGTGGCCTCCCTTTTGTTCCCAGCCCCGGGGTACCGACTGTGGTACACAGCTGTCAGGCCTTGTCCCAGAGGCAATCTAGGAGCTTCCTGAATTGACAGCACTGTAGCTGTGACTGCTCACAAGCAGCTGAGCCATCCTTGGCACAAGTGAATAATTCAAAAGAGCTTGTGGGATCTGGCAAGCCTAAGCTGGAGCCCTCATCAGTGCTTTCTTGTTTGAATGAAGCGGCATTCCCAAAACTTCATCTCTGCATTCAATTTTCACACTAAGTTTCCTACTAATAAAGGTTTCGGAGATATAGACAAGTACAAGAATTGATGGGTTATGCATAATTTTCCCAGTTTGAATTTGTTGAAGGAATTGGAGGAATGTGTCTTTACAAACTGTGAGTCTGCCTCTAGATAAAAGCAGATACTGGCAGGTGAAAGAAGCAACAGGAGGAACCACACATTTCAGAGGAATGCTACTAATTGACACAGACTGCTGATTATCCAAGACCATGTTAAATCCCTGGACTTAGAAAAGAAGAACAGAGGTGCAAAGAAAAAGAGGGGTGCATATTAGGAGGGGGATATGTATTGGGTGATTTGGGGAGTCTGTACCTCTCAAGTACCTGAGCCAATGGGGAAAGACAGAGGGTGATCTGGATGGGAAAATAGTATTGAAAAGGAGGCTGTGTCCTCAAAAAATTGGAGAGACCCCAGGGTAAACGTGTCATGGCCTCTCCCTTTATTAGAATAAAGTTACAGGACCCTTTTGTCTCCTTTTTGGACATAAACCTCTGGCACTGTGAAGTTTGCATTGCACAGCTGGCTTGAAAAACGGGTGTGTTTCACCAGTCCCAGTGGTACTGACAGTTGTGATGGAATCATCACTTCCCTTGCAGGGTATTTCACACAAAATAGCCAGCTCCTGTGCCTACCAAAACTCCCAGTTTTTCCTTTCCCAGTGTGGCTGTTACCAAAGGCTCTGCTGGGGATGAAACCTCTGGTCCCCTTCACAAGTACCCAGCTATTGCCATGAGGGGGTTTGGAGAAGTCCTGGGTTTTAGGTGAGGACACTTCTGCTTCCAATGTCCATCTTTTTTACAATATGTGCATAGATTTGTTCCCCATCTTTCTAATGAAGGTCGAGGAACTGAACCCCTTCCCCTGCCACGAGACCCACTCCCCCCTTCCTGGGAGCAGCAGTCCTTTGCTGATTCCTTTTTCTTCAGCTGGAATTATTTTCTATTTAGTCACTTCCAGCTGGTTTTCCGTGGATTTGTATGTGCTGCCCATGCAATGTCAAGCAGTTTACCCATATCAAAAGCATCTGTTTCCTGGATTTCCTGTAGTTTTGTTCAAATATCACAAAGGACTATGCTATGCAAATAAGAGCCAGACGACTTTTACCTTCCTCCTGAACTTTCTTTTACCTTTATTGCTTTCTAATCTGTGCCTGCAGCCAGCCTTCTTAGCCCTCTCTGCACTGGGCTTTACAACTGCATTTAAACCTTCTTTCTCTTGCTAACCTAAATGCGTAGAGCAGATGTGTCCAATGCTACACATACAACATCAAGACTTAGGGATTTTCTCTTTATTTTCCTTCTCTAAAGCCTAAAAAAAGGATCTGAAGGTGCTACATTAATATCACAATACTTTTGCTATTCAGGGTGATTTCTCAAAATGAGAAACATTTCAGTTTACATGACTTAATTTAATTTTGTTCTCAATGCAAGAATAACATCAGTTGGAGCAGAATATTATTGTCCCACCACCCATTGCTCGCTGTCATTTTCACCAGCCCGTTCCATCCTTCCACCTTTCCAGAGGCCAGTCCATCACAGGGGATGTCATAAATCCACTCAGTGCCTCCCTCTTGGCCAGGTGTCTGTAAGGTTGTTTTGGAAATGAGTCCCACACTGTGATTAAATTCTTTCATGGGGCACCATGTGCCCATAACACTCATTTTCCAAGCCCAGAACAGTGTCCCAGGCAGTGACATGGGACACAGGCTCTGTCTGCAGTCATCCAGCCGTTGTTCTCACCACCACAGGCATGCAGCACTTGCCCTGGTGGGTTTGGGGTATAGTCAGTCTGCCAGGCCTCCCCATACACGTATTCCAGCTCTCCCTAAACAGGTTTTTGATTTGGGAGATCAAAACTCTTTCATTTGAAATTTGTGAACCCAAATCCTCCCTAAATTAGTGTTTCTCAGCTCCCTAAATTAGTGTTTCAGACAGCAAAATATGCTCACACTCATCTGGGACTCAACGTCCCCTTCACTGACTTCGGTGTCTTCATGTTACTCCTCTACGTGCCTGCACTTTGTACTTTTCTCTCACTTGAGGGAGGATGGAAGCACTGAAAGAGTTAATATCTTTCTTGGGGCCTGCAGATGGTTCCGTGACCCCGGCCAGGCTCGGTCCTTGCGGCCAGAGCTGTTTTACCATGGAGGTTTCTGCAGCGGCTGCGCTGGGGCTGTGTCAGGATGGGCCGCGCTGGGGCAGGGCCAGGATCTCAGCAGCCAGGCCAGAACACAGCAGCAGCACGGCCGGGGCCCATGGCTTCTCCTCCCCCTGCCCGGGGCTTGCGGGTGAACCCCAAGGGTGGCAGAATCTTGGCCCAGCCGGCCCGGCCCGGGGCTGCTCCTGGGGCCCGGCGGATCCTGGCTGGGCCCAGGCTGGCGGCGGGGCAGGGCTCGGTAGCGCCCAGGTGTTGGAAACCGCAGCCATGGCCCGGCCCGGCCTCGGCCCCGCGGCCTCCCCTGCCCTGCCCGGCAGCCGATGGGGCCTGGGGGGCTCCCTGGGAAGGGGCCCGGCCCCACGGCAGGAGCCGTCCGGCCCGGCCCGGCTGAGACGGGGGCTGGGCCAGCCTTGTTACCTCTTTGCCAGACAGAAGGGAAAGAGACCCTCCCAGGCTTTCTCATCTTTAATGTGTGTCTTCACAGAGGCATTTACAGGTTCCTCAGTGGTTTAACAGACTGTCAATTCTCAAAGCTAATTACTGATTTTTTTTTTTCCAGAGACAGAGGAAACTACTAGCAGCTTCTTTTAGAACATCACTTCCATGATGCAAAAGCACCACAACATCACAGAACACAGAGCTCCTTTGTCCATATGTAGTGGTCATGGGCCCAAGGCCTCAAAACCCTTCCTTGGAAGAACTCTGGGTGCTCTCCAAGGTATTTCCAAATGAAAACCTTCAGCTCCTAGTCTAAGGAAATCACCAGAGGACAGGGCCAGCCTGACCTTTCTGTCCTGGCTACTTTTGGCTGGGAGCAATCTATGTATATACAGAATTGAGGAGGCCAAATTTTAGTTTTTGCCATGGCTCTTGGACATGAAAGCTGGTTCTTTTCCGTAGGAAGTAAGGAAGAGAGCCCCACTGTTTCCCAGGTGGATGAGAGGTTACCACCAAAGGCTAAGGGCAGCCAGAGCTGGCAGGTTTTGTTCTGGGAGATACTTTTGCATACAGGAAATATTTTAGGGAGAGTACCAATTTTGGCAATGGGCATCTGAAAAGGTAGATGGTTCTATTCCATAGCAAGGAAAGCATGGAGCCCCAGTGCTCCAGGAGCTGATGAGAGGCAGCCCTTGACATCCCAAGATCAGCCAGACCTGTCAGGTGGCCGCTGGGAGGCCAAGCCAGCCAGACCTGCTCCATGTGCCCTCGGTTCCATGGGGCCCCACAGGGTCCCAATGGTCCCTTGCTTCCATGAGGCACTGAGGTGCCATAATGTCACCCCCTTGGTGACACAGAGCCCTGAAGGGTCAGAATGATCTCCATGGTTCCATCAGGTCCCACAGAGTCATAATGATCTCTGGGTTGCATGAAGCCCTGCTGTGTCACCACGGCCCCTTGGTTCCATGGGCTCCAGTGGTGCCACAATGATCCCCTTGGTTTCATGAGGTCCCCACAGTGTCCCAGTGATCTCCATGGGAAGGAAAGAACCCAGCCCCAGTGTTGCAGGGGCAGTCACCAGAGGCCAAGCCAGCCAGACTTGATGGTACTGGCAGATTATGCCTGGGAGCAGCCCTTGGGTATAGGGAATTTTACAGGTGGAATCCCAATTTCAGACATGGATACCTGGGGAAGAAGGACAGTTCTTTTCCGTAGGAAGGAAAGCACGGAACACCGGGGTTTGAGGGGCAGATGAAAGGCAGCCATCAGAGGCCTAGGCCAGCTGGACGTCTCTATCCTGGTAGCTTTTGCCTAAAAGCAAATCTTGGATAGAGGGAATTTTGGAGGTGGAATCCAAATTTTAGCCATTTCTGCATAGATAAGAAGGGCAGTTCTCTTCCATAGGAAGGAAAGCGCAGATTCCAAGGGTTTCAAAGGCAGAACAGGAGAGAGATGGCTCCTGGGAGGCCAAGCCAGCCAGACCTGTTTGTCCTGGCAGCTTTTGTCAGGAGGAATCCTTGGATACAAGGAATTTGGGAAGAAGAATCCCTTTTTTGACCATGGACCCCTGGAGAAGAAGGATGGTTCTTTTCCACAGGAAGAAAAGCCCAGAGCCCCAGTGTTTGGAAAGCAAAACACTGGCTGAGAGGCAACCCCCAAGAGGACAAGGCAGCCAGACCTGTCTGTCCTGGCAGCTTTCACTGAGGGGCAATCCTTGGATGTATGGAGCTTTGGAGGTAGAATCCTGTTTTTGGCCTTGGGCACCTGGTCAAGATTTATGGGTTTTTCCCATTGGAAAGAAAAGCACAAAGTCCAAGTGTCCTGGAAGATGAGAGGTGGCCACCCATGGGCCAAGCCAGCCAGACATCTCTCTCCTGGCACCTTTCATCTAGGGGCTATCCTTGGATATAGAACATTTCGGAGGTGGAATCTCAATTTAGGCCATGGGTGCCTGGCCAGGAAGGAGAATTCTTTTCATTAGGAAGGAAAGCACAGAGCCCCAGTGTTTCTGAGGAAGATGAGTGACAGCCCTCAGGAAGCCAAGGCCAGCCAGACTTGTCACTCCTGGCAGCTTTGGTCTGGAAGCTATCCTTGCCTATAGGGAATGCTGGAGGCTGATGCCCAATTTTGGCCATGGGTGCCTGGTCGAGATGGATGTTTTTTTTCCCATAAGAAAGAAAAGCACATGGTCCCAGGGTTTCAAAGGCAGATGGGAGATGGCCCCTGGGGGGCCAAGGCAGCCAGATCTGTCTTTCCTGGCAGATTTCATCTGGGAACAATCTTTGCATATAAGGTAATTTGGCAAGGAATCCCAGTTTTGGCAATGGGCCCCTGGAGGAAAAGGACATTTCTCTCTCACAGGAAGGAAAGCCCAGAGCCCCAGTGCTTCAGGGACAGATGAGAAGCCGCCCTCGACATGCCAAGGTCAGCTAGACCTGTCAGGTGGTCCCCAGGAGGCCCAGCCAGCCAGACCTGTTCCCTGTTCCCTTGGTTTCGTGGGACCCCACAGTGTCCCAATGGTCTCCTTGGTTCCATGAGGCCCTGGAGTGTCACAATGTTCCCCTTGCTTCTGCAGTGTCACAATGGCCCTGTGCTTCCATGAGGCCTTGCAATATCACAATGGCTTTGTGGTTCCACAAAGCCCTGATGTGTCACCATGGCTCCTTGGCTCAATGCGCCTTCGCTATGTCACAATGGCTCCTCTGTGACACTACAGGATCCACAAGGTCACCATGGACCCTTGGTTCCTTGGCACCTCCGAGTTTCACAGTGGTCTCCTTGATTCTATGAGGCACCACAGTGTCACATGGCCCTTTGGTTCCATGAGGTTTTGTAGTGTCACCGTGGTCACTGTCAGAGGCTGCATGAGATCAATGTCCCGAGACACCTTGGGATGCTCGGAATGCCCATGTGGGGCCAGGGCCGGGTCAGGCCTTGGCTTGTGGTGGGACAGAGCCCCGCCCCCAGCCCTGGCACAGCTGTCAATCACAGAACAGAGGTGCAATCACACGCTAGCACCTGCTGCCTGCCCTGACTCTGATTGGCCAAGCCACTGGCAGTCCCACCTCAGGGGCGGACCCATGAAGGCCCAGGGGGTTAAAAGCCAGAGCACGAGGCCAGCCCATGCTCTGGATCCTTCCTTCTGCTGGGGTTTCTCTGTCAGCGATGCTGGAACCTGAACAGCTGGTACCTATGTGCGTGTCTTTCTATAGATCTGTCTTTCTGTTGTTCCCTGTTTCTTGTCCTTCTAATCCTAATTATTTGGAACATTTTTTGGGTAACTTAGCATCTCAAGGGTTCAATGTTTTTAGGTTAAATGTGTGGGAATCCAGAGCACAGGGAATATTTCTCTGTCTGCTTTGAGGGGTCCTGACCCCCAGAGAAACACTGCCTTTAACATTCGTCCATTGAGAGGACTTCCATGACTTTGAGATAGATTAGAATTCACCAAAGTGTGAAATAGGTAATATAGAGTAGTATAGTATGTTACTTGGGTGAGAAATTTAGGTTTTGGGATTTTTAGTATGGTGTAGATAGGAAGCAAGATGCAGGAATTTGGTTATAGTCCCTGTCTTCTTCTTCTTCTTCATCTGCTCCATTTTCTGCAGTGTTGGTGACAGAGGATGACTGGTCAAGGCAAGCACAGTGGAGAGGTTACGTGGACTGTCCAGGGATGAGTTCTTGGTAGGTAAGTAAAAATAATGCATGCCTTAAGAATTAATTGGATGAGACAACTTTAAAAGACCTTGAAACTGTATATTTTGGGACCATTTTGCAGTGCTTTTCCTGCACGCTGAGCCTGGTCTGCACAGCATGCAAAACTTTAGATAAGATAAAAGTAAAGAAGAAGCTGAAGACCAAAAAAGTCCTGTGCATTTCCTTTTCCCTGGCACAGAACTACTACAGGAGGGTTTCCCCCATCCTGGGAGCCCCCAGAAGGGCCCAATGTAAAACAAACATTAATAACTGGTGCCCTGACAATGTTTGTAATAAGTTGTTTTTTCCATAAAGTTGTTTACTGCAGGGTCTTGTCTTCATTAGCCGAGCATGTGAAATGTGTTGGTGAAATGACCAATGAGGTCCACTAGTAGCAAACCAAGGTATAAAAGAAGAGGATTGAATAAACTGGTAGATTTCCGCCCTTAGCCTTCTGAGTCTGTGTCATCTCTGACTCAATGGTGACTTTTTGGGATCTGTGGGGGATATTGGGGATCTTTTCCGTACCTCGAAACCCAACAGGAGTCTCTCCAATAAACTTTGCCTGAAGCTCCCACTGTGCCCATGACAGGAACCCCTGGGAGTGTCCAGGACATCCTGGCTCTTTAGCAGCCTGGGGACTCCTGGGATGTCACCGTGGAACCCCCGTGAGTGCCTGTGACAGATCAGTGCCTTTGCAGCCCAAGGTGCCCTGGGATGTCACCATGGAATGGCTGTAACTGCCTCTGACCACAGGGCCTTTACCATCCCCAGAAACCTCTGGGAGGTGTCCATGGATCCCCTGTCTGCCTGTGACATTCCAGCTCTTGAACAGCCTGGAGACTCTTGGAAAGTCCCCATGGAACCCCTCTGAGGGCCTGTGACAAATCTGATCCTTAGCAGGCAACCATCACCTGGACCCTGTTGCTATGTGTCATGGGATCCCAGATCCACAGAATTGGCTGAGCTGGGAGGGACCCATCAGGATCCTGGAGTCCAACTGCAGGCCCTGCACAGGACACCCCAACAATGCCAGCTTGGGCCTGGCAGCGCTGGCCAAATGCTTCTGGAGCTCAGAGAGCCCTGGAGCTGGGAGCCTTCCCTGGGGAGCCTGGGCAGTGCCCCAGCAGCCTCTGGGGAAAAACCTTTTTCTGAGATCCAATCTCAGCCTGCCCTGACTCAGCTGTAGCCGTTCCCTCCAGTCCTGTCCCTGGGCACCAGAGGGAAAGAGGTTCCCACAGCCCCAGCCAGGGACCCGGTCCAAAGGCTGTTGCCTTGGCCACTAGGGCTGGGACCAGCTGGGATGCTTGGTTTCCACAGTCTGGAGTTCAGGAATGGGATTCCCCAATGTCCTGCTCCTACTAAAACCGTGTTGCCGCTCGCTGCCCCCCCACCTCCCATGGAAAGCACAAAAGGCAAAGATCCATGGCTGGGAAAAAAACCAATTTATTGGGAAAAGCAATGTGATTACATCGGGGCACAAAGTCCTTATGTTGCAGTCATGCCTCTCGCAAGGCTCCCCTTACCGGTGACTCCGCAGGTGTCTGGTGAAGTTAGAGCTGTCTGAGAAGCTCTTCCCACACTGGGGACACTCGTAGGGCCTCTCCCCAGTGTGGATGCGCCGGTGGGTGACGAGGTGGGAGTTTTGCTTGAAGCCCTTGCCACAGACAGGGCAGCGGAAGGGCCTCTCATCTGTGTGAATTCGCTCATGCAAAAGGAGATGGGACCTGGCGTGAAACCTCTTACCACATGTGGGGCAGTCATAGGGAAGCTCTCCAGTGTGGATGCGCTGATGGCTGAGGAGATTGGAGCTGGTGTGAAACCTCTTCTGGCACTCGGGACACTCATAGGGCCTCTCCCCACTGTGGATGCGTTGGTGGTTCATGAGTTGAGATCTCCAGCTGCAGCCCTTCCCACATTCCCCACACTTGTAGGGCCATTCCCCAGTGTGGATCATCTGGTGGCAGATCAGGGTGCTGCTCTGCCTGAAGCTCTTCCCACACTCCAAGCACTTGTGGGGCTTCTCTCCATCATGAAGCTGCTCCTGGACCATCAGTGACGAGCTCTGGCTGAAGCTTTGCCCACCTTCTTGGCACTCGGTGCGTCTTTCCTTTTCAGAGCACCCTGGGCTGGGTTTGGAGTCCCTCCTCCTGTGGGATCTCTGTGGCTTTTCTTCCCCATTGTATTCCTGTGCTGTGGAGCCACTCAAAATGGCCTCTGCTACAAGGTTGTGCCATGGGGCTTTGTCCTCACTGGTCTCCATCCCCTGCTCCTTCTCTGGGGGAGCAAGGACAAGGAGAGGATGGGATTTGCCTCCATGCCAGAGAGAAGGGGAAAGAGATTCCCCCAGTGCATCCCTGGCAGGACGGCATGGCCAGTGTTGCTGTCCTGCAGCCGGGGGCCATGCTGGGCTAGGAGATGGAGCAAAGAAAAGGGGGAAAGGGGCACTGACTTCCTCCTCACCTGCCTGCATGTCCCAGGACATCTTCCTCTTCCTCACAACCTCCTCCTCCATCTGGCAAAGGTTTTGGGATGGGAAATTCTGGTTTGGGAGGAAAACAAGAGATGAGTACACGGAGTTTTGTACTGGTTTCAAGGCAAACCACAGGGAGAGTCTAAGTGAGAGTTACAATTTAAAAAGAAAATGTAGATCAAGACAATGATACAGAAACACTGCCTTAAACCGACAGAGTCAGGATATAACCTGGCACCCTGTTGATCAGGGTGCTGGTAGCAGTCCCACTAAATGGTGGCTGCAGTCCTGTTGCAGTGATGATCGTGATTCTGTCGAAGCAGTGATCCTGTAGAAGGGTCTGGTCTTCCTCTGAAGGTCCAGTGGTGCTTATGGAGCTCTTGTCCTCTGGGAATCCAGTAGGCAAGGTGCTCCTGGGGCTGTAAGCCTCAGCTTATATCCAGGTAGGAATGCGTGGCTCCTCCCCCTGGGCGGAGCATCCCACAATGGGATGATGTCATTTTACCAGTCCTGCAGGGACACTCAATGGCCCATTCACAGAAGATAGCCTCTGGGGATGTTATCAGGGCTGAGTCATGGAAGAGAAAAAGAACACTGCCCCGCCTGTTTATAACAGTTTCTAAAGGTGGTGATGGAAAACATGCATTTGGTTACATATTGCACTGCAACCTGAAACAGTGGGGTAATCCCTGCTGGGGGGGTGAGCACCACTCCCCTTACCCGAACTGGCTCAGGTGTAAAACCCTCACCCTGGGAAAGCCACACACACAGGGGACAATGTCACACTTGCCTCACCCCATGGGAGGTCTCTGTCCCTGTACCTCCCTTGTTCTCCCCTGCTTTTCTCCTTCTTTCCATCTCTCTCTCTACCTCACATTTCCTGTTCAATACTATCCACTTTGGATTTGGTCTCATTAGCACCTTAACTGGGAAAGAGGCATCTCTCTAACAATTTTCTTAAACAGATTGTGACATTATTTTGGCACAGTGAGTTTAGGCACTGTTGTCTGACCCTAAGTGCCTTTGACAACAGCATATTTCCCTCCTCTGAGGTGGTTGTGGTTCTGTCTGAGGAAGTCTTGCAAAATTGGACGGCGCTTCTTCTGAGGGACTTGTGGGAGAACTGATGAGGAAAATGGCTGCTGTGGCTGGCCATTGTAACAAAAATATTTTGTTGTCCTCCCTTGAAAATTTTATTAAAATCACTGGAGGAAAGGGAGCAAATGATACCAGCAAGACTGACAAGATTCATTCACCCCAACATGATGAATGCAAGGCTGCTAGAAGTTCCACAGGAAGCCTAGCTCAAGTAGCTAAATTCCTAAATTAGTCCTGAATTCACAGGCTTGGAGACTTTGCCACATGTGAAAATCATAAGTGTCTTCGTCCCTGTCACCTTTGTCACAGGTATACAGAGTTTTTCCTTCCTTTTAATAATCTTGGGCCAAATTTCCATCTTTTTTTTTTTTTTGGAACCTGCCAGCTGCCAAGCTGGAGCTGTGCAGGAACCGATGAAACTTGGAATTGTCACAGAATTGCTCCTATTGGCAGTTTATTAATGTTTGGGATTTGTTTACATTTCCATCAGAAGTGACTTGTGGCAAGAGCAAATGTTCCTCAAGGCATTTAACGTGGTGTTAAGTTTGATTTCTGCCAAGTTGATTTTGTCCAGTGCCCAGGGGATGCTTGAGGCATGCTTGGGAGGGGCTTGGGGGGATTTTGTCCCTGTCCCTGTCACCCCAGGCCATTCCTGAGGTGGTCTCCATCATTCTCATCCCAGGGAATGCCTGGGGGTCTCCCTCACTCTCACCCTCTGGCATGGGGTGCTCGGGGCAGTCTCTGTCCCTCTCAGCCCAGGAGATGCTCGGGGGTCTCTGTCCCCTTGTCCTGGGGGATTCTCAGGGGTCTCCATCCCTCTGGCCTCAGGGAATGCTTGTGCAGGGCTGGAGACCAGGGGCTTTGTGTCCCTCTCACTGCTGAGAGTGCTTCTGGCTGGGGGGGCTCTCCGACCTTCTCATCCCTGGGGAGGCTGTGGGGGGGTCTCTGTCCCTCTCAGCCCTGGTGTGACCCCTGCCCAAACATCATCGGGGTCAGAGGGACAGAGACACCCCCAAACCCCCAGAAGGGCTCGACCTGGAATCATGCTCATACCCTCTTCATCTGTTTAGCCCAGAAATGAGTTCTGCACCTTTAAGGCAGGTTCTGAGAGCGAAGGGAGGGAGGAAGAAGCGAGCAGTTTGTTTTACAAACTGCACTCACTCCTCCACATTCCAGCTCCTGGAGGGACAGATGGTGGGATAGGGCTCTCCTTGGCTTTTAGGCTTTTTTTAGCTCTCTGAGGCAGACAAGTTCCCTGGACTGTGATATTTCTTTTTCTTTGGAGCTGTTTTAACCTGCTCTGGACTGAACACCCAGAAGGGCACCTGAAGCTCATAACTGTGGCCCACTGGGCCGAGCCTGGGCTGTGGCTTTTCCAGTGATGGAGGAACTGATAAGAGACAGATAAGAGACTGATAAGAGAATGAGTGAGGTGAGCTACAGCCCAGGGAGGGACTTGCTGAGTTTGTCATCTCTTTAGGAGTGGCAAGAGGTTTTGTGGTTTAATATTGGTCATCTGCTCTGCTCGTGAATTCTTTGCCTGTTAAATAATCAGGTTTTTTCTACTTTTCTCCAAGGAAATCTTTTCCCGAACTGGTTGGTGGAGGGGCCGCTTGAATTTGCTTTCTAGTGGAATCCCCTTTTTGAGGTTTTCTCCCAAATTTGCCCTAAACCAGGATAGGGCAGTGGGGAGAGGAGAGAGCCCCAAGTAACTGGATTGGGTGGAGACTGGAGACGGGGACCCTGGGACCCCGAAACCCCCCAGCATCCCTAAGCAGGACCCTGGAGAGGGGGGATCCCCAGGAGCTATGGGATCTTTGGCAGCCATGAGAGGGGGGTCCACCAGAACCCCAGAGAGATGAGACTGGAATTGGGACACTCTTGGTGGCTTTTTTTAGATTCACTTTTGCTTTTTGAAGGTTTTCATGGACAGCAGGTGACTTCTAGATATGGACTTGGGTGGAAGACCTTCAGCCTTTCTGTGCTCATCCCTTTTTTTTCCCCAAAGCAGGTTTTCCCACTACCAAACCTTGGCCCAATGGAAGAGAATGCTGCAAGGAAGCAAAAGATGCCCGAGACACTCAGGCAAGTGAGGAGGAAGTCAGTGCCCCCTTCCCCCTCTCTCCTGCTCCATCTCCCAGACCAGCATGGCCCCCGGCTGCAGGACAACCCACTGCCAACGCTGTCCTGCTGGGGATGCACTGGGGGATCTCCTGCCCCTTCCCTCTGGCACGGAGGCACATTCACAGGCTCTGGGGCAGGAGGAGGTACCATGGGTGGTTTGGGGTGCGTGGCTCGGCTGCTCCTGGCGCGGTTCCCCTGAGCCACCAGCATGGCTCCGCCAGGCCCCCCCACCAAGGCGCTTGCTGGAGGTTCTTTAGCAGAAATGCTGGTAAATTTACCATCTGGAATTACACTAAATACAATTTCAAGAAGCTTCTGGTTTGCTGGGCAGTTTGCCGAATTACACATTGTTGTTTCTTTCAGTAAAACTTCACTTTAAAAGGTCTTAGTAAATTTATGCTTGCATAAAATTTGTGGCTACCATGGGCTTCTCTCAAAACTAAATTACATAAAATCATGACACATTTATTACATCCTTTTAATCCCTCCAGTAAATACATCATGCTGTTATTTCATTCACAGATTGTTCAACTTTTTCAGTGCCTTATTTCTATTAATAGCATCAGAATAAGTTAAATTTTGTTGTATGTATAACTTCTAATGATATTAATTTTTGATTCTGTGATGTTTAATTTAATGTAAATTCAGGGGTGACAAAATTAAGCAAAGTTGAACATTATTGTTAGATTTGAGCCATGTTAAGTTACATTCTATTAATTTGAAATCCTGTTGTTCTGGATTGACAGATAATGTGTGTATTGTATTTGCCATCTGTCAGAGGTAGGGCAGTTGTCTTCTGCTAATTGGGCAGGTTTTTTATCTCTTCAACAAATCAATCCTCCCTCCAGGGAGATATCTTTTGTTAATGGGCCATTGAGTGTAACTGCAGGACTGATAAAAATTACATCATCCCACTGTGAGGTGCTCTGCCCAGAGGGAGGAGACATGCATTGCAGACATGGTGAGGCTGGGGGTGAGGAGCAGCTTGTCCAAACAGGGTCAGCCCTCAAGGGGCTCATTCTTCTCCATGCCCAGACCTCCCAAGGAGACATTCAGCATCAAGATCGCCTGGGGAATGCTTCTATCAGCTCTTCTCTGAACTGGAACATAAAAAAAATACTTGATTAAAGAAAAAAAAACATAATGAGGCATACTTTGAAATCTTTCATCCTTAAAGGGACTCTAGACTGACTCCAATCAGCTGCACAAGCCATGGACACATGAAGAGCACCTAAGAAAGGTCCATCAAGAGCTTTCTGTGTTTTGACGATCCCCACGGTGGATTTGGGGCTGAGTCTGGGACCCTGACACACTGAGTGAAGGCTGAAGAAGCTGCTCAAGGAGTCAGCAGCAAAACTCCAAGTTCCCTGGAGCATGGCTGGGCCCCACTGAGGGCAGGGAATGCCAAGGGCTCCCCAGGGACTGCTGAGAGCAGATCCTTGAGGCCAGGAGTGGAGGGAGCCCAAGGCTCTGGGCAGGGAACTGCAATGCTGAGCAAGGCCTGAGCTGGCTGGGGGAAGCAGAAAGGCCAAGCCCTGAGCCCAGCCTGGGCCAGCAGGGCCTGTCCCTCACGGGTGGCTCGGGACTCTCTGTGGGGCAGGGGGATGTGAGAGGCAGCAAGGACAAATGCCATAAACCTGTGTGACCTTCCAGATCCTCATGGAACCAAGGGGCCAGTGGGACACTGTGGGAAGTTGTGGAACCAAGGTAATCATTGTGGCACTGTTGGGGCCCATGGAATCAAGGAGCCAGTGGGACACTCTGGGGCCTCATGGAAACAAGAGGCCATTGTGAGCCTGCAGGGCCAGAACACTGAAATGCTGGGGGGAACAAAAGGCTCCTTTCCTTGGGTTTGGTGCACAGGAGAAACACCAGATATTCTCAACATGGCCAGATGCAAAGAATATTCTTGGAAGGAAGGGACCCACAAGGATCATCAATTCCAGCTCTTGAGTGAATGGCCGACACAGGGATTGAACCCACAGCCTTGGTGATACCAGCACCATGCTCTAACCAGCTGAGCTAAGAGGTCAAAATGGCACAAATTTTACTGGCAAAATATAAACAAACAAGAAACTTTGGCAAAGAGTTTAATACAACATCCACTTCAACATAAAACTCTTACCATAGCATTAACTTCACTTAGCCCATTTACCTAAAAATTCTTAACACTTAAGGTGTTAAGATACCCAAAAACATTCCAGGTAAGTGGGATTAGATGGAGAAGAAATAGAGAAAAACAGAACGACAGAAAATCTATAAGAAGACAGACACATAGGTACCAACTGATCAGGTTCCAGCATCGCTGACAGAGGAAACCCAGGATCCAGAGCATGGGCTGGCCTCGTGCTCCGGCTTTTAACCCCCCGGGCCTTCATGGGTCCGCCCCTGGGGTGGGACTGCCAGTGGCTTGTCCAATCAGAGTCAGGGATGGCACCAGCTTTTAGTGTGTGATTGATTGACGGCTGGACCAATTAGAGCTGGAATAGCAAGGCCCCTGCTGTATGACTGACAGCTCTGCCAGGGCTGGGGGCGGGGCTCTGTCCCCTCACAAACCAAGGCCTCACCCGGGCCTGGCCCCACACGGGCATTCCAAGCATCCCAAGGTGTCTCGGGACATCGATCTCATCCAGCCTCTGACAGAGACCGCAGGGACACTACAAAACCTCATGGAACCAAGGGGCCATGGTGACACTGTGGTGCCTCATAGAATCAAGGAGACTATTGTGAAACTCTGGGGCCCCAAGGAGCCAAGGGTCCATGGTGACCTTGTGGATCCTGTAGTGTCACAGAAAAGCCATTGTGACACAGCGAGGGCACAGGGAGCTGAGGGGCCATGGTGACACATCAGGGCTTTGTGGAACCACAAAGCCATTGTGATATTGCAAGGCCTCATGGAAGCACAGGGCCATTGTGACACTGCAGAAGCAAGGGGAACATTGTGACACTCCAGGGCCTCATGGAACCAAGGAGACCATTGGGACACTGTGGGGTCCCACGAAACCAAGGGAACAGGGAACAGGTCTGGCTGGCTGGGCCTCCTGGGGACCACCTGACAGGTCTAGCTGACCTTGGCATGTCGAGGGCGGCTTCTCATCTGTCCCTGAAGCACTGGGGCTCTGGGCTTTCCTTCCTGTGAGAGAGAAATGTCCTTTTCCTCCAGGGGCCCATTGCCAAAACTGGGATTCCTTGCCAAATTACCTTATATGCAAAGATTGTTCCCAGATGAAATCTGCCAGGAAAGACAGATCTGGCTGCCTTGGCCCCCCAGGGGCCATCTCCCATCTGCCTTTGAAACCCTGGGACCATGTGCTTTTCTTTCTTATGGGAAAAAAAACATCCATCTCGACCAGGCACCCATGGCCAAAATTGGGCATCAGCCTCCAGCATTCCCTATAGGCAAGGATAGCTTCCAGACCAAAGCTGCCAGGAGTGACAAGTCTGGCTGGCCTTGGCTTCCTGAGGGCTGTCACTCATCTTCCTCAGAAACACTGGGGCTCTGTGCTTTCCTTCCTAATGAAAAGAATTCTCCTTCCTGGCCAGGCACCCATGGCCTAAATTGAGATTCCACCTCTGTCCTGGTTTAGGGCAAGTTTGGGAGATAACCCCCAAAGGGGCTTCTCTACAAAAGCAGATTCAATTGCCCCTCCCCCCTCCAACCGGTTCGGGAGAAAATATCTCCTTGGAGAAAAGTGGAAAGAAACCTGTTTATTAAACAATAGAAACCAAACAATATTAAACAATAAACAATAAAACAATATTAAACAATCCAAGGAAAAACAAACTCAGAACAGTCCCCTCCCCGGGCTGCAGCTCGGCTCACTCAGTCTTTGATCAGTCTCTCTGGTGCTGGAAACGCCGTGGCCCAGGCCCGGCCAGGGGCCACAGGTGGAGCTGCCGGTGCTCTTCTGGGTGTTCAGTCAAGAGCAGGCTTGAACAGGTCCAAGAAAAAAAGGAAAAAATCACAATCCGGAGAACTTCTTTGCCTCAGCTAGCTAAAACTAACTAAAAGCAAGAAAAAGGGAAAAAGGAGCTCTGTCCTGCTGTCTGTCCATCCGCAGACAACACAGTCCAGGAGCAGGAATGTGGAGGAGTGAGAGCAGTCTGAAAACAAACTGCGCGCTTCTTCCCTGCCCTCCTCACTGTCTGGAAGAGAGTCTTAAAGGTGTAAAACTTATTATTCAGTATAAACAGAACAAGACGATTGGGGATAAAAGCATCATATAGTCAACCCAGGACCACCTCCAAAATGCCCTATGGCCAAGGATAGCCCCTAGATGAAAGCTGCCAGGAGAGATGGGTGTGGCTTGGCTTGGCCTGAGGGTGGCCACCTCTCATCTTCTTCCAGGACACTTGGACTTCACATTCTCTTTCCTATAGGAAAAAAAACCATCCATCTTGAGCAGGTGCCCATGGCCTAAACTGGGATTGCACCTCCAAAACTCCGTACATCCAAGGATTTCTCCCCAGTGAAAGCTGCCAGAACAGACAGGTCTGGCTGCCCTTGGCCTCTTGGGGGCTGCCTCTCACCTGCTTTCCAAACACTGGGGCTCTGGGCTTTCCTTCATATGGAAAATAATTATATTTCTTCTCATGGTGTGTGTGGTCAAAATAGAGATTCCTCTTCCCAAATTCCATATATCCAAGGATTCCTCCTGACAAAAGCTGCCAGGACAAACAGGTCTTGCTGGCTTGGCCTCCCAGGAGCCACCGCTCTCCTTTTCTGCCTTTGGAACATTGGGCTCTATGCTTTCCATCCTATGGAAAAGAACTGTCCTTCTTGTCTACACAGAAATGGCCGAAACTGGGATTCCACCTCCCAAATTCCCTATATCCAAGAGTTGCTTTTAGGCAAAAGCTTCTAGGACAGAGAGGTCTTGCTGGCCTAGACCTCTGATGGCTGCCTTTCATCTGCCCCTGATACACCAGTGTTCCATGGTTTCCATCCTGTGGAAAAGAGCCGTCATTGTCATCCAGGTGTCCATGTCTGAAATTAGGATTCCACCTGGAAAAAGCTGTATATCCAAGGGTTGCTCCCAGGCAAAATCTGCCAGTACCATCAAGTCTGGCTGGCCTTGGCCTCTGGTGACTGCCCCTGCAACACTGGGGCTGGGTTTTTTCCTTCCCATGGAGATCACTGGAACACTGTGGGGACCTCATGAAACCAAGGGGATCATTGTGGCACCACTGGAGCCCATGGAACCAAGGGGCCATGGTGACACAATGGGGCTTCATGCAACCCAGAGACCATTATGACTCTGTGGTGCCTGATGGAACCATGCAGAGCATCACGACCCTTCAGGGCTCTGTGTCACCAAGGGGGTGACATTATGGCACCTCAGTGCCTCATGTAAGCAAGGGACCATGTGGACACTATGGGGCCCCATGGAACAGAGAGAACATGGAAGAGGTCTGGCTGGCTTGGCCTCCCAGCGGCCACCTGACAGGTCTGGCTGACCTTGGCATGTCGAGGGCTTCACATCTGCCCCTGCAACACTGGGGTTCTGTGCTTTCCTTGCTATGGAAAAGAACCATCCCTCCTTTCAGATGCCCATTGCCAAAATTAGTACTCTCCCTAAAAATTTTCCTATAGGCAAGGATATCTCCCAGAAAAAACCTGCCATCTCTGGCTGGCCTTGGCCTCTGGTGGTAACCTCTCATCTGCCCAGGAAACAGAGGGGCTCAGTTCCTTCATTCCTATGAAAAAGAACCGGCCTTCATATCTAGGAGCTGTGGCCAAAATTAGAATTTGGCCTCCCAAATTCCTTATGTACAAGGATTTCTCCCAGACAAAAGTAGCCAGGACAGACAGGTCAGGCTGGCCCTGTCCTCTGGTGATTTTCTTAGACTTAGATGAATATTTTCATTTGAAAAAACCTTGGAGAGGGCGCAGAGATCTCCCAAGGAGGGGTTTTGAGGCCTTGGGCCCATGACCACTACATATGGACAAAGGAGCTCTGTGTTCTGTGATGTTGTGGTGCTTTTGCATCATGGAAGTGATGTTCTAAAAGAAGCTGCTAGCAGTTTCCTCTGTCTCTGGAAAAAAAAAAAACAGTAATTAGCTCTGAGAATTGACAGTCTGTTAAACCACTGAGGAACCTGTAAATGCCTCTGTGAAGACACACATTAAAGACGAGAAAGCCTGGGAGGGTCTCTTTCCCTTCTGTCTGGCAAAGAGGTAACAAGGCTGGCCCAGCCCCCTGTCTCAGCCGGGCCAGGCCGGGCGGCTCCTGCCGTGGGGCCGGGCCCCTTCCCAGGGAGCCCCCCAGGCCCCATCGGCTGCCGGGCAGGGTAGGGGAGGCCACGGGGCCGAGACTGGGCCGGGCCATGGCTGCGGTTTCCAACACCTGGGCGCTGCCGAGCCCTGCCCCGCCGCCAGCCCGGGCCGAGCCAGGATCTGCCGGGCCCCAGGAGCAGCCCCGGGCCGGGCCGGCTCGGCCAAGATTCTGCCACCTTTGGGGTTCACCCGCAGCCCCCGGGCAGGGGGAGGAGAAGCCATGGGCCCCGGCCGTGCTGCTGCTGTGTTCTGGCCTGGCTGCTGAGATCCTGGCCCTGCCCCAGCGCGGCCCATCCTGACACAGCCCCAGTGCAGCTGCTGCAGAAACCTCCATGGTAAAACAGCTCTGGCCACAAGGACCGAGCCTGGCCGGGGTCACAGAACCATCTGCAGACCCCAGGAGAGATATTAACTCTTTCAGTGCTTCCATCCTCCCTCGAATGAGAGGAAAGTACAAAGTGCAGGCACACTGAGGAGCAACATGAAGACACCAAGGTCAGTGAGGAGAAGTTGAGTCCCAGATGGGAGGGATGAGGAGGTGCCTTGAACTTGGGGCTGAAATCCTCTTGTAAAGCTATGGAGAAGGATGTAATTGATACATCAGACTCTCTTTTTCCATATAATGCTTTAAAATCTATGGGGAGATGACTTGTTCAGCAAAGGCCTCCATGCTAAAGGAAGCAAATGTTGAAGTAACTGTGATCCCTTGAGAATTTTGTACAGAGAAAGAGAGCAGAGTGATGAGACCCTGTGCCCTCAGGGAGAGAAGAAGAAGATCTCTGTTCTCAGAGATGAAGATGATTTCAGAAATGGATGAAGAGAACCTCTGCTCCTAAACAGCTCATCTTTAAACTAATAACCCATAAGCTGACATGGCCCATAAACACAGCTGTGTGAAAAGCTGTGAAAAAATGGGAGGCACTTCACGATTACAGATTTTTCTGGGCAGCTTCTACTCATTGTAATTGAAGGCACGAGAATACTCTTTTGTTATGAGGAAATCTCCATAGCATGAAAGAGAGACTCCTCTCCTTAAGTGAACTGAAGAAAAACTATTATAGAGATGGTAAACTGACTGAAAATTTTAGGTTTTCTCTCTACATTGTCAATAAGAAAGAAAAGGTTGTAGGGAGAAGTGTTCTGAAAGTTTTGTTCTGATTCTTATTACTCTATTTTTTAGTTACTATTAATAAACTTTACTTTATACTCTTAATAAACTTTACTTTATACTCTTTTAAAGTTTAGTGCCTACTTTGTCTTTCTCCTAATCCTATCACACAGCATGAAATGAGTAAGAATATTCTAGTGAGTGCACTGGTAATTAGCCAACACTGAATCTCGCTGAGGGCAGGACAAGGGGCTGACAGTGCCCAGCCTGGCTGGGGCTGTGCCAGATGGCCCCAGGGCCTCAGGACAAGGTGTCTCCTCCCAGCCCTTGGTGGCACAGACCCTGCTGTGCCCCCAGGGCACCAAGACTTGGCTTCTCTTTTTCCCCACCTGTCATCAGTGCCTCCAGTTCTCTGCTCTGCCTGGGGCCTGGGGACATTTCCTCAGTCGAGTCCCTCAGTGGGACCCATTAAAAGTCCAAGAAACTTTGGAGTTGGATTCTGCCTTGGAGTTCTGGAGGGGTTTCTTCAGCTGCCTCTCAGGGACTGATGTTCAGGGCCTCAGCACAAATCCCCAGAGGGTCATTCAAGTCCTTGTGCTGTGTCTGTGCTGCTGAGCTGGGCTGGCCTCCTGGGTGCAAATCTGTGCCACAGCCTCTGGCAGTTCCCTGAATGTCCCACGGGGAAGGGCAGAACTGCCACACCTGAGGAAATGCTGCTGGGTTTGCCATAGGAGCCGTGAGTGTCCTTGGCACAAGGGGGTGCTGAGACCTTGCCCAGAGACCTTGAGAGAGGGTGAGACATTCAGGGATCCCTCTGCTCTGGGCAGGGTCTGTTTTATACCAGGGTGACCCGAGAGTGTGACTGTGCTCTGATTGCAGCCAAAGGTGCAACGCCAGGGCAATTGGGAACAAGCCCATCCAGCCCCTCACCTTCCCTCAGCCACAGGGAATCCTTTGCCTCTCTCATCTCTCAGTAGCAAACTCTGAGTGCAGCAGGAATGCTGCAGTTTTCTGACCTCAGCAATCCAGCAATGATGTTTTAAAACAACTCCTAAAACCAACTCCTGACATTCTTTAGAAGTGTGAGTGCAGATGGTACCAATTCATTCTCCATTAGGAGTGATATCCCTGACAAATCCTGAATATCCAGCCTTGTCCCTCTTCCACATGGCCACAAACTCGGGGCAGCAGGGCAGGGTTGGCTCCTCAAGAGCCCCCCCTGCATAGGCCTGGCTACTCCTAGCACACTCAGCCAGCACAACTGGACCTCAGGCAGGGACCTGGGTGAAGGTTTTCCCAAAGCAGGAACAAGGGTGGGTGAGTCCCAGCAGGACACTCTGCAGGGAATGGTCCAGGTTTGGCTCAAAGCAGCCTCTCCTGACTGGTCACTGTCCTTTCTCCATCAACAGGTCCCCCTGTGCAGCCCCAGCAAATGTCCAACAGCAGCTCCATCAGCCACTTCCTCCTGCTGGCATGGGCAGACATGCGGCAGCTGCAGCTCCTGCACTTCTGCCTCTTGCTGGGCATCTCCCTGGCTGCCCTCCTGGGCAACGGCCTCATCATCAGCGCTGCAGCCTGCGGCCACCACCTGCACACGCCCATGTTCTTCTTCCTGCTCAACCTGGCCCTCAGCCACCTGGGCTCCATCTGCACCACTGTCCCCAAAGCCATGCACAATTCCCTCTGGGACACCACCACCGTCTCCTACACAGGATGCACTGCACAGCTCTTTTTCTCTCTGTTCTTCTTCTCAGCAGAGTTTTCCCTCCTGACCATCATGTGCTATGACTGCTCCATGTCCATCTGCAAAGCCCTGCACTACGGGACCCTCCTGGGCAGCAGAACTTGTGCCCACATGGCAGCAGCTGCCTAGGCCAGCGCCTTTCTCTATTCACTGCTGCACACAGCCAATATATTTTCCCTGCCTCTGTGCCATGGCAATGCCCTGGGCCAGTTCTTCTGTGAAATCCCCCAGATCCTCAAGCTCTCTTGCTCACACTCCAAACTCAAGAAACTTGGTCTTCTTGCTGCTAGTGCCTGTTTAGGATTTTCTTGTTTTGTGTTCATTGTTTTCTCCTGTGTGCAGATCTTCAGGGCTGTGCTGAGGATCCCCTCTGAGCAGGGACGGCAAAAAGCCTTTTCCACCTGCCTTCCTCACTTGGCTATGGTCTCCCTGTTTTTCAGCACTGGTCATTTTTGCTCATCTGAAGCCGCCCTCCATCTCCTCTACATCTCTGGAACTGGTGGTGTCTTTTCTGTACTTGGTGGTGCTTCCAGCCCTGAACCCCCTCATCTACAGCCTGAGGAACCAGGAGCTCAAGGCTGAAATGTGGACACTGATGACTGGATGCTTTCAGGAACATTAAACTGCTGGCCAATTTCTGCAAATCACTTGTAATAAAAATCAGCTTTGATACTTGTTGTTCATTTCATTTTGTATGTTCTTTTCCTGTTTTAATTTTTTCACATTGTCCACAAAGAAATGTCATTGTTTGTGCCATATCTCATTTTGTTTCTCTTCAACTTGCCTGTGGCCACAGACTGTGTCAATGAGGGGCTGTGCTCTTGGGAGCTTTAAAGGAACTAAAGGATCTCCCAGCAAAGTTTTCTGCAGAGATGCCCTTTTGTTGCCTTCTCTGGAGCTGCAGCAGCAATATCTGTGTGCAGAGCTGGGGGCAGATCAGTGCTGGCACAGCAGCTCTGGTCCTGCTGGCCACACCATTCCTGATCCAGGCCAGGAGCCACTGGCCTTCTTGGCCACCTGGGCACACTGCTGCCTCATGTCCAGCCTGCTGTCCATCAGTCCCTGCAGGTCCCTTTCTGCCTGGCTGCTCTCCAGCCACTCTGTCCCCAGCCTGTAGCGCTGCAGGGGTTGTTGTGGCCGAAGTGCAGGACCCAGCACTGGGACTTGTTCAACCTCACCTTGCTGGATTTGGCCCCTGGATCCAGCCTGTCCAGGGCCCTGTGCAGAGCCCTCCTACCCTCCAGCACATCAACACTCACACCCAGCATGGTGTCATCTGCAAAGATGTCCTTGGCTCCATGTGGCCTCTAAGTGTCACAATGGCTCTTAGGTTACACCAGACCCTGCACTGTCACAGTGGTCGCCTTGTTTCAATGAGACCATGCAGAGCAACAATGCTCTCCTTGGTTCCATGGGGCCCCAAAATATGACAAAGGACTCATTGTTTTCATGGGACTTCACAGTGTCACAATGTTCTAATTTGTGCTGCAGTTTCACAGTGGCCCCTTGGTTCCATGGGGCCCCAGGGTGTCACAATAGCCCCATGGTTGCACGAGGTCCCACACTGTCACCATGGTGTCTATGGTTCCACAAGTCCCCTTAGTGTCACAATGGACTCCTTGATTCCGTGAGGCCACACAATGTCACAATGTTCTTCCAGATCCCTTGAGGCCCCTTAGTTTCACAGTGGCCCTTGGTTACACAGGATCCTGCAGTGTCACAATGTCCCCTTGGTTCCAATGAGTCCCTGCAGTGTCAGAATGGCCCCTTGGTTCTGCTGGGCCCTGGAGTGTCCCAATGGTCTCCTTGGTTTCTCAGTGTCAAAATGGTGAAACCCCTTGGGTACACAAGGCCTTGCAGTGTCACAATGGCCTCTATGATTCCACAAGGACCCAGAGCGTCACAGTGCACTCCCTGGTTCCATTTGGCCCCACAGCACCATAATGGACCCCTGGTTTTATGGGGCTGCACAGTGTCACCATGGTCCCCTCAGTTCCTTGGGGAACTAAAGCCCTGCAGTGTCACAATGTTTCCTTGCTTCCCCAGAATGTCCCAATCATCAGAAAATGACAGAATCAAAGAGGCTGGAAAAGACCTTTGGGATCCGCAAGTCCCACCAACGCCCTAATACTGCATTGTCACCCAGACCATGGAGAGGAACATGCCACTGGAGAGGGACAATGACTCTGCCACCTCCCCCCGGCCTGCCCATTCCAATTCCCAATCACCCTTTCTGTGAAGAACTTCTTCCTACTGTCCAGCCTAAACCTCCCCTGGTGCAGCTTAAGGCTGTGTCTTCCTGTCCTGCCCTCCAGCAGATCCACACTCTCAACCAGCTTGGTGTCATTTGCAAATTTGGTGATGGTGGACTCGATCCCCTCACCCAGATCATCAGTGAAGATGTTAAACAGGACTGGGACCAACACAGATCCCTGGGGGACATCATCAGTGACTGGACACCAGCTGGGTGCAGCACCATCCCCACCACTCTCTGGGCCCAGCCTCCAGCCAGCTCTTAAATCTCCCAGCAAGGAGGGAACCTGCCCAAGCCATGGGCTACAGCTTTTCCAGGGAATGCTGTCAGAGACAGTGTCAAAGGTCTTGCTGAAATCCAGATAGGCAACATCCACAGCCTTTCCTGCATCCACATGTCACTGACCTGGTCATAAAAGGAGAGACCAAGTTGGTCAGGCAGGACCTGCCACCCCTAAATCCACGCTGGCTGGCTCTGCTCCCTCGGCCATCCTGTGCGTGCCCTGTGATGGCTCTCAAGGTGCTCTGTTCCATAACCTTACCAGGCACCCAGGTCAGGCTGACAGGCGTGGAGTTCCCCAGATCCTCCTTCCAGCCCTTCTTGGGGATGGGCTCACACTGGCACCTCCACTCCTCTGGGACCTCCCTGCTGAGCCAGGACTGATGGTAAATGATGGAGAGCAGTTTGGGGAGCTCATCCACCAGCTCCCTCATCCCCCTGGGATGAATCCCATCTGATCCCAGAGACACCTGTGAGCACCTGAGTGGCTCAGCAGGTCCCCAGCTGCTTCCTCCTGGATTACAGGGGCTGTTCTGCTGCCTGTGCCCATCTACCAGCTCAGGAGAACACTTGTCCTGAGGGCAACCTGTCATAATATTGAAAATTGAGACAAACAAGATATTAAGTAGTTCAGCCTTTTCCTTGTCTTTAATTCCTATATTCTCCACTGCATCCAATAAAGAGTAGAAGTTCTCCTTCTCCCTTTGCTATAAATTTTTTTATAAATACTTTTTTTTTTTTTTCAGAAGCCACCACGTTAAGTTCTAATTGAGTTTTCGCCTCTCTAATTTTCTTTCTGTATAACTTAACGTCAACCTTTAATACTTCCTGAGTTGCTGTTCCTTTTTATACCTGACTTCCCACAAAAGTGCCATGGGCAGTCAGGCCAGTCATTTTCCTCACCAGCTCATCTTTGCCACACTGTGACAGGCTGCTCCTTCACCCTTAAGATTGTTTTCATGAAATGTGTCCATCCTGCCTGGACCCCTTTGTTTTTAAGGGCTGTTTCCCTTAAAAAAAAAATCAGGACCTGATTCAGTACTCCCCAAATCAGCATCCTAAACAGACCAAACTCTGCCCTTCCTAATTCCAGTGCAGAAGTTTTGTTGCTGCCTCTCCTTCTTTCACAGAATATTAAATACTTGATTATTTCATGGTCACTGAGCTCCAGGCAGCCTCCAAGCCCCACATCTGCCACCAGCCCTTCTCTGTTTGTGAACAGCAGGAGACAGAGCTTTCCTTGGCACTGGGAGTGTTACCAAAAATTCGGTAAAACAGAAAACTCCTTAACCCCAATGTAGCATTAAGAAGCAGCATTCTTTATTCAGCCAGATGAACAGGGGAGAGCTCCTCCCAAAGCCCTGCATGCTGAGCACAGGAAAGTTTCTGTTTATTTTCTGTATTTTGTACACACATTCATTGATTGTTCTGGACTAAACACACATATGATAATCATTTCCCTGAAATCATTAACATATTTCACCTCCCCTTTACCCATGTATTCTGTCCTGGGAGTCTCTTTGGTGGTCCCTGGTTGTCGTGGACCCCAAGGTTCCAGTGGGCCTGGCTGAGCTGGCAGGACACTGAGGCTGCTGAACTTCAAGTTCCCCTCCTCACACAATTGTGTGGTTTCCATAGGCCTGGGGTTTTGGGGAACAAGCTCCTGGTGTGAGCTCACCTGGTGTAGACAATTGATCATCTGGGAACATGAGGTCATAGAGTGGGCTGTGACATCACAGAGTGCGTTAGGTGAGGTTACCAAGAATTATTACATCATAGACTGCCTCTGTGACATCACATAACTCGCTGTGACATCACAGGGCAGAGGTCTGACGTCACAGAGCAGACTATGACATCACACAGTTGGCTGTGACATCAGAGACCAGCTGTCTGACACTGGAGAATGAGCTGTGACATCACAGAGCAGTCTGTGACATCCCAGAGGGGCTGTGTGACATCCCAGGAGGGCTGTGTGAGGTCACTGGGTTGCTCACACCACCCCAGCTCCCCCTCACAGTTTCTCCCAACAAGTCCAATGCTGTTCATGCCCAGCAGGGTCCCTGTCCTCCGGTATCCCCCCAGTTCACCTGGAGCCACAGCCTCCACCAAAGGATGTTCCACAGGATCCAGCCCAGAGGTGACATGGGGACAAGGGGCCAGGGCAGTGTGACCAGGACATCAACGACATGGATTATCCAGGTCACTGTGGCCTGGGTTGGGTTCCCCAGGGCAGGAAAGCTGTCTGGCAGCTGGAGCAGAGTTAGGAAAGGGCCTCCAAGGTGGGGCTGGAGTCCTTGGGCTGTGAGCAGAGGCTGAGGGAGCTGGGCTTGTCCAGCCCAGAGCAGGGAAGGCTGACGGGCTCCTCATCCCAGCCTGGCAGTGCCAGCCAGGAGGTGATGGAGAACACAGAGCCAGGCTCTTCACCGGGGGCCTGATGGGAGACAAAAGCCAATGGGTGGAAGGGGAAAGAGGGGAGATCAGCCATGATGGGAGGAGATAAAATGAGTCAGGCTGGTTTCAGCATTTTCTCAACACCAAAAGCAGCCTGACCTCCCTTCTCCATCCACCACTGACAGCTTTGCCAATCAGGAATTGTTTGAACTGTTTTGCCCCCACTCCAGGATGAGCATTCTGATTCAAAACCTTAATTGTGTTTATATCTCTCACAGACCCACACTTGTCTAAAGTCAATTTTAGTATGGAAATCACCTGTGGATGGTGAACTCATCAGATGCTGCAGGGATATTGCACATAGCTCAGGGAAGAGCGTGAGTGTTATTAAATGGTATCCTGTTCAACTATGGTCTGTTGACCATGAAGAGAAACTTTCTGTGCCTCTGAGTCTCACCTGTTCCTGACCCCCAAAGGACACAAACCTGATGAGTTGTGATTCCCACTCCAGTGGTGGCACTTACAGCTCCCTCCGTAGCCAGAGCAGAGCTCCCTTGTCCCAGAAAGTCCCTGGCAATGCAGGGATGAAGGAAAGAGGACAGGCTGTGGGGATCAGGGACAGGGCACAGACAAGGATCTGGGGTGGTTGTGAGCCCAGGGCATGACCCGGCTCTTGGCCTTGGTGAACCTCATCCAATTGTCCTGGGCCCATGGCTCCAGCCTGTCCAGATCCCTCTGCAGAGCTTCCTGCCCTCCAGCACAGCCACACTCCCACCCAGCTTGGGCTCACCTGGGAACTGACTGAGGGTGCCCTCGATGGCCTCATCCAGATCAGCAATAAAGAGATTTCACTGACCTGGCCCCAGTCCTGAGCCCTGGGGACACCCCTGGATATGACTCCATTCCTCAGGTGTTCTGAGCGCCAGGGGTTGGATGAGGGAAATGGTGGGGAGGGTGTGTGGACAAAATCTGATTAATTGTCAGCAATAAAGGGTCCTGATTTCATATCTATCCAGACTGCATTAGGACGTGCTGGGGGTCATTATCAACTGGGGATTGCTAATATCAATTAATAAATAGGGGAAGAAAACTTAACAGGAGAAAACAATCCTCTTGGCATTGTTTTCAATATAGTATATTCACTTTGAATACACTTCTGAAATCTGTCTAATTATACACAGAAGAATTGAAAACTTAGATTATTCCCAGAAGCTTTTCTTGCTTGGGTGTATTGAACAAATATTTATGAGCTTTTCTCGCTGAATTCCTGAAATGAAGAGCTCAAGAAAGAAGAAGGCCTCTGGAGCAGTGAAATTCATCAGCAACCTCCAAGTGGCTGAGGATCCATCCCCATGAGAGCAGCAAGGAACAGAAATGGGCACAGCTTTGTGGCTGCCCCAGCTTTGGGATGGGCCCTGGGCCTGGAGCAGGAGCAGCTCTTGAGGGCCCCAAGGCCGGGGCTCTTGTGCTGCTCTGGGCACATGGGATGGCAGCAGCGGCTGCAGAGCTCTCAGTACCTGAGCCAGAGGGGAGCAGGGCAGCCAGGGAGCCTCCTTTGGCCTTGGCCCAGCACCTTCCGCCATGGCTGGGGCTGAGTCCTGTGTGAGCTGCAGCTGCTGCTGTGCCCTTGTCAGGGGCTGAGGCTGTGGGGCCAGTGGCCAGAGCAGCCTGGCCTGAGCAGAGCTGTGGGGCCAGAGCCGGCTGGGCTGGGCTGGGGAGAGGCCCCTGGTGCTGCCCAGAGCTCAGGGCAGCTGGCAGAGCTTGCAGGGAGCTGGGCTGGGCTCAGAGAGCCTGCCCCAGAAACCATCAGTGTCCATCTCAGCCTGGCTGAGCATGCAGGGGTCAAGAAGAGAACCCCGGGGTCCGCAAGTTCTCTGTGTGGGAGCTGAGCTTGTGACCCCCTGAGGCCTCCCAAGTGCTGAGGCTACACCTCCAGCTCCAAAGTAGATGCGACAGATGGGAGCAGAGACAAATAATTTTCTGTTGGGATTCTTTCTTGTGTTTGCTTATACAGGTGACCTGTATCCATATGTAGATGAGGTGTTTTGTGTCAGATAATACAGGTAAAGTGATAAGAATGATATTTTTAGCTGAAAATAATATTTCATGCATAATACACAATGAGAAGAAAATGACACATACGATCAGAAGAGTATCTGAATTTTTCAGAGGATGAGACTCATTGATATTCCAGCAGTCATACCTGCTGAAATACTTTCCTCAGGGCTTCCTTAAGATGCGAGGTGACTGCCAGAAGCCAAGGCCAGCCAGAGCTCTCTGTCCTGGCAGCTGTTGTTTGGGAGAACCCTTGAATATAGGGAATTTTTCAGGGGGAGTATCAATTTTGTCCATGGGTGTCAGAACCCAGGACATCTCTCTGGATGCCCTGGATGTCTCAAAACCCTGGCAGGGGCTCGGAGACCCTGGCAGGAAGCCAAAGACACCTGGAAATGCGATCTTAATTCATGGAGCAAATTGCCAACCTGATATGAAGAATTACAGGCCACAAAAGTTTAAGTAGCATAGTAGTAGCAATCACAGGGTGAAGGGAAAAATTTTGGAGCACTGTACAGGGGAGTTTTCAACCTTGTACAGGGGGGTTTGGAATCCTGTACATGGGGGTCAGGAGTCCCAAGATGGAGGGATTTGGGTGTGCCCTGTCCTTCTTCTTTCTTCTCCTTGGCATCCATGTTCAGGATGATGTTGGCATGTGTGGATTGGTTCATGGTGAAGGTACACTTGCCAACAAGGGTGAAAAGTATTGGAAATTGAAGGTAAATATCTAATACGTGGTTTTCACTATAAAAGAGACAACCGCCCTGTGGGCAGGAGAGAGTACCCTTGGCTGTCTTGCTGATCAGACCTTGGCTGGACAGACAGAAAAAGTTTGTAGACAAGGAA
The DNA here is from genome assembly GCF_036417665.1 of Passer domesticus. Classification (NCBI taxonomy): domain Eukaryota; kingdom Metazoa; phylum Chordata; class Aves; order Passeriformes; family Passeridae; genus Passer; species Passer domesticus. The sequence goes on from NW_026990165.1 coordinate 531,901, forward strand.
CAATAAACTCCACTGAAGACCGAAAAGCAAGAGTCCAGACTCCTTCTTCAAAGTGCGGCCTGCCCAGAACCACCTTTTCCCGTGTTGGGGTAGAGACAAGTAACAGCCAACCCCAACAGTCAGTTCTAAACTCTTTTATAGTCCTTTTGAATGGGGGAAGGGGGCACATTTCAAAATAGTCTATTGAGAAAGGGTACAAAAAGTCCATCAATAGTCCATCAGCAGCAGGCATCGTAGGTAAGAACCATTGTCTTCTTGGTCCACTGGTCACTTGCAAAACTTTCTTTGGTCCCCACGCACACCTTCCCTCACCCTACGGTAGGGATTTCAGTCTCATTCTTTAGGGAAGAAGAGGGAGCTTTTCCATGTAGGGGTCGCATGTCTCAGTCCTTGAGAGGAAAACCCTCTTCCACCTCAGTCCATCTGTCACGGTGGTTGATGTACGGTGAATGGAGGGTCTTTTAGTGGTGACCTCCGGGAAGGTAATTCCAGAGAGAAAGTCCAGCCAAGTCAGGAGGGTGAAGAAGTTCCAGGACTAGCGTTGTTAGGTGATGCAAGCAAAGGAGAGCACACTGCCCCTTCTCGGGTGCAGTGTTCCATGAGTTGAGCAAACACACCCATAGACAATAATTTGGCTTGGTGGACCAGTCAGACCTGGATTTTCAGAACAGGGTCTTTTCCTTTCCCTGGTGGTCTTGGATTTCATGACGATCGAGAGGCAAAAAATGAGGGAAGTTTCAGACAGACACTCACACGCTGTGAAGAGACATGAGAGGTGCAGAATAAGTGCGAGGCCAGGCACATGCTCGGTGGTGTGGGGCGACCCGCCCGCCAGCGTCCCAGCAGTTGGTGAAATACCACTACTCTGATCATTTTTTCACTTACCCAGTGAGCCTGAGGGGGGCTCTCGCTTCTGGTGCCAAGCGGCTGGCATGTGCCGGCCACGACCCGCTCTGGTGACAGCAGCAGGTGGGGAATTTGACTGGGGCGGTACACTTGTCAAAGCGTAACGCAGGTGTCCTAAGGTGAGTTCAGGGAGGATGGAAACCTCCCGTGGAGCAGAAGGGCAAAAGTTTGCTTGATCTTGATTTTCAGTACGAATACAGACCGTGAAAGCAGGGCCTCACAATCCTTCTGACTTTCTGGGTTTTAAGGAGGAGGTGTCAGAAAAGTTACCACAGGGATAACTGGCTTGTGGCAGACAAGCGTTTATAGCGATGTCACATTTTGATCCTTCAATGTTGGCTCTTCCTATCATTGTGAAGCAGAATTCACCAAAGAGTGGATTGTTCACACAGTAATAGGGAACGTGAGCTGGGTTTAGACTGTTGTGAGAGAGGTTAGTTTTACCCTACTGACGATGTGTTGTTGCAATAGTAATCCTGCTCAGTATGACAGGAACCGCAGGTTCAGACCCCTGGTGCGTGCGCTTGGCTAAGGAGCCACTGGCGTGAGGCTATCATCTGCAGGCTTATGACTGAATGCCTCTAAGTCAGAATCCCGCCTAGACGTAGTGATACCGCAGCGCCGCTGGCGCCTCGGTGGGCTCGCGACAGCCGGCCACCCGCCTGTCTGTGGGCAGGCCCGGTGAGGAGCATCACTCGTGGTTGGGACTGAAGGGGCGGACGGATGCAGCACCGCCTCTCCCCCGTCGCATATTGCATGATCATGAGGCACCCGGCGCTAAATCATTGGTAGACGAGCTAATTCCGGGTCAGGGTTTGGTACGTAGCAGAGCAGCTCCCTTGCTGCAATCTATTGAGAATCAGCCCTTGACACAAGTTTAAAACCTTGAGTATCTCAAAGCATTAATGAGCCCCACTGAGTGTCAGTACAAAGCTCTCAAGGGACTCCTAAAAGCAGATAATTGGAGGCCATGATTGCACAAACCTCTCCCAGAGTCTGTATCAAAGGAGAAACACCAAGTACCACAAAATAACTGAAGTACCCTGAAGGATTAATAACCCCACTGAGTGTTGTTACTGACAAAGCCTCTCCAGGGACTAATTACAACAGATAATTGGAGGCCATGATTGCACAAACCTCTCACAGACTCCAAGGCAAAAGCCAAACCCAAAGTCCTTTGAAGAACCTGCAGTCTCTGGGAGCATTCAGGAGCCCCCAGGGCCATTGCTGAGCAAGGCTCCCCAGGGACTCCTTCCAGCAGATCCTTGAGGCCACTGGGATGTGGGCTAGGGGGGATGCTGAGGGCAGGACAAGGGGCTGACAGTGCCCAGCCTGGCTGGGGCTGTGCCAGGAGGCCCCAGGGCCTCAGGACAAGGTGTCTCCTCCCAGCCCTTGGTGGCACAGACCCTGCTGCTGTGCCCCAGGTCACCAAGACTTGGCTTCTCTTTGTCCCCACCTGCCATCAGTGCCTCCAGTTCTCTGCTCTGCCTGGGGCCTGGGGACACCTTCTCAGTTGTGTGCCTCAGTGGGACCCATTAAAAGTCCAAGAAACTTTGGAGTTGGATTCTGACTTGGAGTTCTGGAGAGGTTTCTTCAGCTCCCTCTCACAAAGAGATGCTCAGAGTCTCAGCACAAAGCCCCAGAAGGTCATTAAAGCCCTTGTGCTGTGTCTGTGCTGCTGAGTCGGGCTGGGCTCCTGGGACAGAGGCAGCTCCTGCTAAGCAAGCAGAGCTTCAAAAGCACATTTCTCTTGATGAGCAGCTCTTCTGCCAGCCCAGCAGGGCTGGAGCACTGCCTGCAGCCAGCCCCGGCACAGCCCAGAGGCACAGAGAGCTTGAATCAGTCAGGGCTGGGAAGGTGCTGAGAAGTGCCTGGGGCAGAATCACTGCCAGCCCTTGGCACAGGAACCTCTGGCTGCAGGACAATGCAGCTGCAGCTCCTGGAGCCATGTGCTAAAGCTGGAACATCCCAATGCCTACAGACTCTGTGAGTACATCTCTGAGTATTTCTGCTGCAGGGGTGGTGAAATGCTCATGAAGCTCTGACATGCTGAGCGGTTCTGATCAGTCATCAAATATTTCCAAGACAAGGATTGTAATAAAAATGAGGAAATTTTTTAAGACTTTGTGTTCAGATTCCTACTACTGGAGAGTGCAAGAGAGTGGGGATGAATCCCTACTATTGGATTGTGGCATGGAGGGGGGATAAATATTAATGGATGATTATGAATTATTAGTTGTGAATTTTGACACGTGCTTGAAACATTTAAAGTGTTACTTTTAGTGACCAGCAGGCTCACAGGAGATCCCTATTGTACCTTCAGCCACTCTGACCATGGACAGCAGCAGCATCCCCTTTGCTGGACTCATCATGCTCAGTCTGAGCTGTCCTTTTTCCAAGCTGCAGCCAGTGCCCTGCAAAGAGACAGGGTTCTGTCAGGCCAAGGAGAGTGCGCAGAGATTTGGGGTCTGTGAGTGCTGGTAGGGAGGGATCAAGCACAGGGAAACACATGCAGGAGGAAAATCTGCAGGAAACAGAGAGAAGATCAGGGAAGGAGAGAAAACAAAACCAAGCAATGCTGTGGCAGGGAGAGTTTAGAGATGTCCACAGGATCCGTTCCAGTGCAGCCCCTCCCTCTGAACAAGCCCCCTCCCTCCTGTCCCCCAGCCAAGCCTCTGCCCTCAGGGCCGGGGCTCCAAGGCGTGAAGCCCCTCCTGTGCAGGCAGAGCTGCAGCAGAGCCGTGGGGCAGCTCTGCAGCCCCGGGCCCAGTTCCCTCTGCAGAGCACAGGGCTGGGAGCAGCTGCCCGGCCCTGGGGGCTCTGGGAGGGGGCACAGCTAGCTCAGGGTGACGCTGTGCCCAGTGCCTGGCTCTGGGCAATGCTGTCAGTGCAGCCAGGCAAGGAGCTGCATCTCCCTTCATCCAATGCCAGCATAAGGACACTTGGGAGTCCCTCTGAGATTTCAGTCCAAGCTGGGAGCTTCAATCCAGGGTGCAAACCTGTCCTAGAGCATCTCTGAGTGATAAGATCCATGGAGAAAGACAGAGGTGTTCTGGCACTTGCAGTATTGCATTTTATTTAAATGGTATGCTCTGTCTCACCCCTCAAAATGTATGATATATCCCAAGCCTGTGGTCCTGCTCTGAACCATCATGTATCTCACAGAAAGAGAAAAAGACGAGAAAAAAATGCAGAGAAGCACACACACAGCTACCAACTACCAGATTCCAGCGGTGTTCAGATGGAAATGCCAAGAGGAGGTAGGGTCAAGATGTGTGCTTGCCTTGTGGTCAGCCTTCAATACCCCTTTGTCTTCCTCGGCCCTTTCCCCAGGTGGGACTTGGGCTCATTTGGTCACTCAGGAGCTGGGCTGGGGCTCCAGAGGTGGCTGTGGAGCATTGCCTGTGCTGTGCCAGGGACTGGCAGCCACTGCTGGGCTGGGATAGAGGCTCTGGGGGGATTGGGGTTGCAGGGCAGGGCAGTGCTGGGGTTCCAGGGCAGGGCAGGGCTGGACCTGCCCCTTCCTCCCCCACACATGAAATATTTTGAGCCAACAATCTCCTCCAGTCTGTCACAGTAGGGAATGTTGGAGGTGAAATCCCAAATTTGGCCATGGACACCTGGCTGAGAAGGACAGTCGTTTTCCATAGGAAGGAAAGCACAGAACCCCAGTGTTTGGAAGGCAGGTGAGAACCTCAGTAGGCCAAGGCCAGCCAGACTTGTCAGGAATGACAGATTTTGTCTGGGAGCAGACTTTGGATTTAGTGAATATTAGAGGTGGAATCCCAGTCTTAGCCATGGGTGCCTGGAGAAGAAGGACAGTTCTTTCCATAGTAAGGAAAGCATGGAACCTTCCCCAGTGTTTTGGGGACAGATGGGAAGTGACCCTTGTGAAACCGCTGCCAGCCACACTTGTCCTGGCAATACTCCTATGGGAGCAATCCCTAGATATAACAAATTTGATTATGACATTCCAATTGTGTCCATGGATGCCTGGAGGAAGAGGAGAGCTCTTTTCCATAGGAAGGAAAGCTCAGAGCTCCATTGTTTGAACAGCAGATGAGTAGAGACCCTCAACATGCCAAGGTCAGCTGTCAGGCAGCCCCTGAGAGGCCAAACCAGCCAGACCTGTTCCATGTTCCCTTGGTTCCATAGGGCCCTAAAGTGTTACAATGGCCCCTTGGTTTCATGGGTCCCTGCAGTGTCACAATGGTCTCTGTGGTTCCCCAGGCCCCACAATGACACATGACTCCTCTGTTCCACAAGCCCTGATGTGTCACAATGGACCTTTGGACCCTGGGGGTTTGTGGTGTCACAATGGTCTCCTTTGGCTCCACAGTGGCACAATGGACCACTGATGACACAAGGCCCCACAGTGTCACAATGGACCTTTGGTTCCATGAGCCCTGCAGTGTCACAAAGGCCACTTGGTTTCACAAGGACCCAGAGTATCACAGTGATCCTCTTGTTTCTGTGGAGACACCCCAGGGTCACAATGGTCTCACTGGTTCCATGAGGCCTCAGAGTGTCACAATGCTTTGATTATTCCATGGGACCTCATAGTGTCACAATGGTCTCCATGATAACATGAGAACCCTCAGTGTCACAATGGCCCCTTGGTTCCATGACACCTCAAAGTGTCATAATGGTCTCCACAGTTCCATAAGGCCCTGTGGTGTCACAAGGGACCCTTGGTTTGATGGGGCCACACAGTGTCACAATGATCCCTACATTCCATGGAGCCACACAGTGTCAGTACTGTCCCCTTGGTTCCATGAGGCTCAGCAATGTCACAGTGCTCTCCACGATCAACATCACAGTGCTCTCCATGATTCCATGAGACCCCCTCAGTGTCACAATGGTCCCTTGGTCTCACAGGGCCCCACAGTGTCACCATGGTCCCTTGGTTCCATGGGCCCTGTGCTGCTGCATTCCCCCCTCCCCTTCTCAGGCCGTCCTGCCAGCTCAGAAATGCTCCTTGGGCCTCGACCTTGGCCAACAGCCCCTGGGCTCAGCTCCTCTGCAGCTCAGCACAAACACTGTCTGCTCCAGGCTCTGCTGCTTCCCAAACAGCTCCTGGTTTCTGGAGGAGCAGCCCTGGGAACGGTTTGTGTTCCCTCAGTGGCACAACATCCCTGTTCTCACAGTGCCAAAGAAAGCTGTTGATGCCAAGTGCGGCCAGGATGAACCATTGCTGTGACTGCAGCCCCTCTCTTGGGGCCCTACAAACAGCACTCCAAAAGGAGCCCCTTGGAGCTCTCCTGGGCCAGTGACTCCCTCTGAGTGAGGCCTCTCCCAGCCAGGAACTCTCCTGTTTGCTGCACTCCAGGATCCCTGAACAACGAGGGAGCCTGGGCCGATCCCCCCACTCCTCCAGGCTCAACCCTTCACCGGCTGGGGAGATGCCAAAGCATCCACAGGGAGCATTTCCTGCCCTCAGGGGAATTTGTCACAGGTGCCTTGCACTGACTCTTTGTGTCTGTGTGCACACAGGAGTGCCTGTGCTGGGGAAATGTGGCAGAAATGCTGCTCTCGGAGGGGTTGGACTGTCTTGGATAGCTGACTCAGTCAGGCCTGTAAGTCAGGTTAAGCCACGAGGTCTAAGCTAAATTAAATGTTGCTAAGAGTTGTTCTTTTGCTAAGTTGTTAAGTTATAAGCTAAGTTAAATATTGTTGTTATTCCTCTGTTAAATTGCTAAGTCATATTTAAACTAACTTATAATGACCTATAAGTCATTATAAGTTAGGTAAAATACTGTTAAGTGCTGTTCTTTTGCTAAACTCTGATGTGTAAGGTATCAGTTGAGGTTAAGGTATAAGTTAAGTCCTGTTAACTTTGAGCTCTCTTAACCTTTTGGGCTGTATTCCTTTTATCCTTGTCCTCACTGTCCTTATGTCATGCACACACACACACACGCGCACACACACACAGGGACTGTTCATGGTTCATTTCTGGTTTGACGCCTGAATTTGATTTGGTTTTGTTGTTGCTTTGTTTCCTTGATGTGCCTGAAGTATCCAGTCAGGAGCAGAGTGACTCTTGCCAAGGAACTTTGTGGTGCTGTCACTTAATATTAAATCTGGTTGCTGCTGATCCCTTGCAGGGATTTTTTCAGCACTCTCAAGCCCTTGTTCCTAACAGGGTGAAGGAGTCCTGGCCCAGGCTCTGGCCATAGGGGACACTGCCAGGGGGTCCCTGTCCCCCTGTCCCACCCCCCATGGCCCCGGCCCCCCATCCCCGTGTCAGGCTCTGGGGTTGATCTCGTGGAACATCCTCTGGGGGAGGGGGAGGCTGCGGCACCAGGGGGGCGACACCCAGGGGGACAGGGGACCCCGCTGTGCACGAGCAGTGTTGGACTGCTCTGGGGGAACTGTGAGAGGGGCTGGGGCAGAGTGACCTCCCCAGTGACCTCACACAGCCCCTGTGATGTCACACAGCCCCTGTGATGTCACAGAGTCAGGTCTATGATGTCACCCTGTTATGTTATACAGCAGTGCTGTGATGTTGTAGAAGACTGTGACGTCACAAAATCGCCCTGTGATGTCACAATATGTTCCGTGATGTCACAGCCTACTCTATGATGTTACACAGACACCTGGTGATGTCACAACCAATGCTCTGATGCCACAGAGCCACCCTCCATGATTGCAGAGTTTGCTCAATGGCCTCATATCCTATTTTGTGATGTCACAGCCAGTTCTGTGATGTCACAACTCCTTCAGTGGTGTCACAAAACCCTCAAGAACTCAGTTAGATTGAAACACTGAAGTTTCTTATACTTTGAAGAGATCCCTGTCAGGGACACAACTGAGAAAGTGTCCCCACCTTCCAGTCAGAGCAGAACACTGGAGGCAGTGATGACAGCTGGGGACAAACAAGGCAAAGGTGTCTCTGGTGCTGAACAAACCTGGATGTGTTTCAGGAATGCAAAGGCCCAAGGCCTGAGCCCCAGCCCCTGGCCAAGCACATCTTGTCCCTCCCTCATTGCTCAGGGCTCTTCCCGGGATGGGCACTGGGATGTGGGGATGTGCAATGGGCAGGACCATGGGGCAGCCCCTGCCAGGCTGCTGAGCAGGGACAAGGAGGCAATGAGGCCCCAGGCCTGCAAGGGTCACTTGTCTCCTCCTGCCTCATGCCCAGGGCCAGCAGCCACGGCCAAAGTGCTGCCCAAGTTGGCTCTGTCAGGGCTTTTCTTCTCCCAGGCAGCTTTAGGACACGCAACATGGAGAAGCCAGAGCACACTCTCAGCTTTGCGCAGTCCCGCAGAAGAATCCTGTGTGTGAAGCAGCCTGGGAACAGGGTTTGGTGTCAGGGGAGGGGAACTCAGAGCCCTTTCCTGCCTTGTGGGCTGAGGCTCTGAATTTCCAATGGCCCTGCAGCTGCCAAAGGGGCCTTTTTGGCTCAGCTGAGAACAGTTCTGCTGAGATCCTCTCCTAAACCTGCTTTTCCTGCAAATGTGCCCAATGAATCATCATTTTTTGCAGCCCCAGGTGTTGTGTGAACACAGGTATGACAAGTGAAGAATGGAACAGCTCTTCTGGAGGGGAGTTATCTTTTTCTTGTTTTGGTTTTCTTTTTGTTTTCTTTTTTTGTTGTTTGTTTGTTTGATTTGGGGTTTTTGTTCCTTGGTTTTTTTTGGCTTGCTTTTTTGTTTTGGTTGGTTGTTTGTTTCCTTGGGTGATGGGCTTTTTTTGTTTTCATATGGTTTTGTTTGATTTTTTGTCAGTTTTCTTTGACTTTTTGGGTTTTTTAAGCAACTCCCCCTGTCAGCTCTGGGCAGAGCTCTGTAACTGTGTCTGGCACTTGTCTGTGGCACTGTGCAGGTGGCCAGGGGGACCTTCCCTGAGCTGTGTGCAGAGGAATCCACATCAGCCCAGGCTGGGCTGGGCAGTGGCCGCTCAGTTCCATGGACTGGACGCGGCTCTGGACGCTTCCCTTGGAGCGTCTGCAGGGAGGGAACGCTGGGGCTGTCACTGCTGGGGTGTCATACACAGGGGAACGCTGGGGCTGTCACCGCTGGGGTGTCACAGACAGGGGAACGCTGGGGCTGCTCTGCTCCTGCCCTGTCCCCAACAGTTCTGCCAGTGCCTGGAGGGGACACAAAGGCTGAGCCAAAAGGTGACAGTTGCAGAAGGGGCTGAGCTGGCAGGGGCCTATTGGGATCACTGAGTCACAGAATCACAGAATTACTGGTTTGGAAGAGATCTTCAAGATCATTGAGTCCAACCCAGCCCTAACAGCATCTCAACTAAACCACGACACCGAATGCCACATCCTGCCTTTTATAAACACATCCAAAGATGATGACTCTACCACCTCCCAGGGCAAACCAATCCAATTCTTTATCACCCTTTCTGCAAAACCCTTTTTCCTAATATCCAACCTATATTTCTCTTGGTGCAGTTTAAGACTGTGTTCTCTGGTTCTGTCAGTAGTTGCCTGGAGTAAGAGATCAACTCCCACCTGACTACAACCACATTTCAGGAACCTGTAGAGAGTCATAAGGTCAACTCTGAGTCTCCTTTTATCCAGTCTAAACAACCCCAGCTCCCTCAGTCATTCCTCACAGGACTCGTGTTCCAAGACCCTCACCGACCTTGTTGCCCTTCTCTGGACATGCTCCAGCCCCTCCATGTCCTGCCTAAATTTGGGGACCCAGAACTGGACACAGCACTCGAGGTATGGTGCCAGTACAGGGGAAGAATGCCAAGTACACCAGTGCCAAGTACAGGGGAAGAATGACCTCCCTGCTGCTGCTGGCCACACCATTCCTGATCCAGGCCAGGAGCCATTGACCTTCTTGGCCACCAGGGCACACTACTGCCTCATGTTCAGCCGGCTGTCAAGCAGTACCCCCACGTCCCTTTCTGCCTGGCCACTGTCCAGCCACAATGTCCCCAGCCTCTATCATTGCAGGGGGTTATTGAGACCAAAATGCAGGACTTGGGACGTGGAGTTATTAAACTTCATCTTATTGAACTCTGCCAATCCATCCAACCATTCCAGGTGTCCCTGCAGAGCCCTCCTACCCTCCAGCAGACGGACACATGCTCCCAGCTCAGTGTCATCTTCAGATTTACTAATGAAAGACTCAATCCCCTCATCCATGTCATCAATAAAAACAATTGAACAGCCCTGGCCCCAGCGCAGAGCCCTGAGGGACAGCACTGGTGCCTGGCTGCCAGCTGGATGCAGCAGTGCTCACCAGCACTCTCTGGGCCGGCCATGCAGCCAGTTCTGAACCCAGCACAGAGTGCTCCTGTCCCAGCCCTGGGCTGCAGCTTCTCCAGGAGTGTGCTGTGGGAGACAGTGCCAAAGGCCTTGCTGGAGTCCAAATAGACACATCCACAGCCTCTCCTGCATCCACCAGGAGGGTCACCTGGTCATAAAAGGAGACCAGCTTGGTCAAACTCGACCTACCCCTCCTGAACCCATGCTGGCTGGGTCTGATACCCTGGCCATGCTGGAAGTGCTGGCTGATGACACTCAGTATAAACTGTTCCATTTCCTCACTGGGTACTGAGGTCAGACTGACTGGCCTGTAATTACCTGGATCCTCCTTCCCACCCTTGTTGTGAATGGGAGTCACATTGGGCAGCTTCCAGTTATCTGGAACCTCAGCTGTGAGCCAGGACTCCTGGTAAATGATGGAGAGCAGCTTGGCAAGCTCATCTGCCAACTCCCTCATCGCCCTGGGATGAGGGATGGGATCCCATCTGGTCTCATGGATTTATGAATACCCAAGCAGCTCAGCAGTTCTTTGACTGCCTTCTCCTGGATAATGGGGGCCCATTCTGCTCCCTGATACCATCAACCAACCCAAGAGGGAAGTTTCCCTGAAGGCAAGTCATCTTCCCACTAAAGAGTGAGGCAAAAAAGGCATTAAGCACCTCTGTCTTCTCCTCAGCTGCAGTTACCAAATTCCCTCCTGCATCTAATAAAGAACAAGGTTGGTCTTATGCTTCCTTTTATCGTTAATATATTTGTAAAATCATTTTCTATTATTCTTTACTGAAGTCACTATTCTAAGTTCAAACTGAGATTTGGCTTCCCTAATTTTCCTTCTTCATTCTCTCCCGAGAGACCTGACCCTGGTTCCGAAGAGGATTCCTCCTCCTTTTATTCTTAAGTTCCTTGAAAACCTCCTTGCCCATCCAGGCTGCACGTTTGCCTCTTCGCCTCATCTTTCAGCACACAGGGACAGTCTGTTCCTATGCCCTCAAGATCTCTGTTTTGAAGCACGTCCACTTTTCCTGAACACCTTTGCTTTTAAGGACTGCTTCCCAAGGAACTCTTTGAATAAACCTCCTAAATAGGCCACAGTCTGCCCTCTGAAAGTCCAGTATAAAAGTCTTGTTGATGTTCCTCCTGACTTCACCAGATACCAAGAACTCTGTAACTTCATGATCACTCTGCCCCAAGTGGCCGCCAACCACCACATCTCCCACCAGCCCATCTCTGCAAAAAACCAGATCTAACATAGTCCATCCCCTGGTCGGCCCACCCACCAGCTGTGACAAAAAGTTGTCCTCCACACACTCTAAAAATTTCCTGGACTGCCTCTTTTCAGTTTTATTAAGTTCCCAGCAAATGTCTAGCAAGTTGAAGTCACCTACAAGAACAAAGGCTGATGATCCAGAAACATTCTCTAGCTGCTTATAGAATGAGTTGTCTACCTCTTCTTCCTGGCTGGGTGGATGATAACAGACTCCCAGTAGGATGTCAGCCTTGTTGGCCTTCCCCCTAATTCTCACCCACAGGTATTCAACTCCATCCTCATTAGTTTCAATACCTGTGGTGTCCAAAGCCTCCCTAAGATAAAGGGCCACCCCTTCCACCCCTTCTCCCTTTCCCATCTCTTCTGAAGAACTTGTAGCCATCCAGTGCAGTACTCTAGCCATGTGAGTCATCCCACCAAGTTTCTGTGATGGGAATTACATCACAGCTCTGCTGTTGGACCATGGCCTCCAGCTCTTCCTGTTTGTTACCCATGCTGTGTGCACTGGTATCCATGCACCTCAGCTGGGCTGCTGATTTCACCCCTAACTCAGGCTTACCACCCTTGGGCCTGCTTCCGGACAGCCCAGCTGCATCCACTTCCCCCTTCAGACCTAGTTTAAAGCCCTCTAAACAAGTTCTACCAGTTCATGAACTAAAAACCGTAATGAGCAAAAGCCCTTAACAGAGAGATGGAGCCCATCTGGTTCCAGCAGGTGCTGTAAAAGTTGCCCCATGACCAAAGATTCCAAAATTCTGCTGATACCACCAAACCTTGAGCCACTTGTTGATGATGTCAGCTCTCCTATGGCTTTCACAGTTTTTTTCAGAGACCAAAGGGACTGAGGAAAAGACTACCTGTGCCCCTGTCCTATCAACCACTTGTCCCAGTGCCCTAAAGTCCCTTTTAATTGCCTTGACACTCCTCTTTTCAGTCTCATCACTGCCAGCCTGGAGTATCAGCAGTGGCTAATAATGAGAGGGCTGAATCAGCCCAGGCAGTCTCTCAGTGATATCCCATACCCAAGCCCCAGGGAGGCAGCAGACCTCTCTGTAGTGTGGGTACAATCCACATTTGGGGCCCTCTGTTCCCCTCAGAAGGGAGTCACCCCCCATGATTACACTTTTTTTCCTTTTTGATGTTAGAGGTTGTTATCCTCACAGATGAATCATAATTGGGAGGCTCACTGGGCAGATAATTTTCTTCTAAATCATCTGGCTGACTCTCCAGATCCAGGGGCTCATACCTGTTCTGAAGTGGCACCTGGCCTGGGAGTGGGGGTCAGGAGGAATTTTTATTATTACCTCCTTGAGTAGGTACCCATTCCCATTCCCCTTCATCTACCAGGTGCCCCTCTATTGCCTGACAGTGAGAGGCATAAAAGACAGTGGGAACCAAGGAGAGCATTGCTGCACTCCCAGACCTCATGGAACCAAGGATCCATTGTGACACTGTGGGGCCCAAGGATCCAAGGGACTTTGAGACACCAATGGGTTCCATGGAACCAAAGGAACATTGTGACACGGCGAGGCCTCATGGAATCATGGAGACCATGTGACACTCTGGGGCCTCAGGGAACTGTGGTGACAACAAGTTGGCCAGGAGTGTGGATCTACTGGAGGGTAGGAGGGCTCTGCAGAGGGCCCTGCACAGGCTGGATCCAGGGACCAAATCCAACAAGGTGAGATTTAACAAGTCCAAGTGCTGGGTTCTGCACTTTGGCCACAACAACCCCTGCAGCACTACAGGCTGGGGACAGAGTGGCTGGACAGCAGCCAGGCAGAAAGGGACCTGCAGGGACTGAGGGACAGCAGGCTGGACATGAGGCAGCAGTGTGCCCAGGTGACCAAGAAGGCCAATGGCTCCTGAACTGGATCAGGAATGATGTGGCCAGCAGGAGCAGGGCAGTGATTCTTCCCGTGTGCTGGGCACTGGTTGGGCAGCACCTTGAGTGCTGTGTCCAGTTCTGGGCCCCCAATTTAGGAAGGACATGGAGGAGCTGGAGCGTGTCCAGAGAAGGGCAGCAAGGCTGGTGAGGGGTCTGGAGTACAATTGCTGTGAGGAGTGGCTGAGGGAGCTGGGGTTGTTTATCCTGGAGAAGAGGAGGCTCAGGGGAGACAAGGCGGTGTCAGGGCACAGATGGACTTGATGATCTCCAAGGACTTCTCCAACCTTGCTGATTCTGGGATTCTCTGAAACCACCCTTGAAGCAGTTGCAGGATGAGCCCTGGGCCTCCTCCTCAGAAGCTCCAGCAGCCCAGGTCCCTCAGCTTCTCCTCCCAGCCCCAAAGCCCATCCTGTCAGTCCTGCAGAGCCTCTGCAGCTCCTCCTCATTGCCCAGAACAGGGAGCTCCACAGGCAGACACAGCAGCCCAGATGTGCCCCCCTGGCCTGGGCTGCCTCTGGCAAGGGAGCAGCACCAGGCACTGCAGGAGCCTGCAGACAATTCCTGCAGCACTTGGAGGATGATCCTGCTCCCCAAGGGACGTTCCCATGGTGCCAAGTCAGGAACTGCAATGGGGAGTGGGGCCAGAGAGGAAAGGGCAAACAGGGATGGGCTGTTTGCAGGGGAGGGAACAGGGGTGGCAAAAGGAAGAAATCTGTGGCAGGAAGAGTGAAGAAAGCAAAGGGTAACCAAAGGAAATGCTTGTGGCAGTTTGGGGCTGGCTGTCAGGCAGCCCTGGCTCTGAGCAACAGCGTCTGCAGTGGCACAGGAAACTCCCAGCTCAAGGGAACAAACTTTCTGTCTGACTGCAGAGGCCAGGACAAAGCTGAGTGGTTTCCCTGGAGTCCCCCAGCCCTTGCTGGCCCCAGGGGCTGATGCCATTTGTGCTCCCTCAGGTTCATGTCCCCACAGCAGCAGCATGGGGGTGCTCCTGCCTGCTCTGTGCAATGCAAACAGGGGCTCCTGAGCCAGTGCTGCCATGGCTGTGCCTGCAAGGATGCGGCACCTCTGTGAGCTGGGGGAGAGGCCAGGGCTGCAGAGGGGGGATGTTGTTGGCAGCTCCATCAGGATGCTCTGGGACGCTGCCCTGGGCTGTGCAGCGCCCTGGGGATGGATCAGCCCCTGCTCTGCTGCTCCTTCCCGTCTCCCCCAGGGCCCTTGCAGAGCCCCAGCCATGCTGTTTGCCCCCAGCCTGCCCACGGCCATCCTGGAGCTGCTCAGCCTGGGGCTTTTCTGTGCTAAGCATTGGCCTGGCCATGTTCTTGAGAGAGCCTGGGCAAGGAGCCTGCAGCCCCCAGGGCCTGGCCTGAGGCGTCAGCGCTGCCCCAGCAGTGCCCATGGCCTGTCCCTGCTGCAGCCCCGGCACTGCCACCCCCAGGACTGTGCCCGGCCCCGAGAGCACTCAGGCCCTGCAGCAACACCAGGGCCACCAGGGCAGCGGGGCAGGGCCACGGCAGCAGCACTGGCAACACCAAGTGCTGCTGCTGCTGGGCACAGCTGCTGTGCCAGCACTGATCTGCCCCCAACTCTGCGCACAGACATTGCTGCTGCAGTTCCAGAGAAGGCAACAAAAGGGCATCTCTGCAGGAAACTTTGCTGGGAGATCCTTTAGTTTGTTTCAAGCCACTGAGAGCGGAGCCCCTCATTGATACACTCTGTGGCCACAGGGAAGGTGGAGAGAAACAAAATGAGAAGTAGCACAGACAATGGCATTTCTTTGTGGACAATATGAAAAAAAGTAAAAGAAAGAAAACCTTTAAAATTAAACCAGCAAGAAGTATCAAATATTACTTTTATTACAAGTGATTTGCAGAAATTGGCCTGCACTTGAATATTTCTGGAACCATCCGGTCATCAGTCTCCACACTGCAGCCTTGAGCTCCTGGCTCCTCAGGCTGTAGATGAGGGGAATAAGAGCTGGAGGCAACGAGTACAGAACTGACAGTACCAGATCCATGGGTGGGGAGGAGATGGAATGGGGCTTCATGTAGGAAAATATACCAGTGCTGAAGAACAGGGAGACTGCAGCCAGGTGAGAGAGGCAGGTGAAAAGGCTTTGTGCTGTCCCTGCTCAGAGGGGATCCTCAGCACGGCCCTGAAGATCTGCACATAGGAGAAAACAATGAACACAAAACAGCTGGAAGTTAAACACACAGTAACAGAAAGATGCCAAAGTTCCCTGAGGGAGGATTTGGAGCAGGAGAGCCTGAGGATCTGGGGGATTTCACAGAAGAAGTGGCACAGGGCATTGCCATGGCACAGGAGCAGAGAAAATGTATTGGCTGTGTGCATGAGAGCAGTGAGAAAGCCAGAGGTCCAGGCAGCTGCTGCCATGTGGGCACAAGTTCTGCTGCCCAGGAGGGTCCCGTAGTGCAGGGGTTTGCAGATGGACATGGAGCAGTCGTAGCACATGATGGTCAGGAGGGAAAACTCTGCTGAGAAGAAGAACATAATTAAAAAGATCTGTGCAGCACATCCTTTGTGGGAGATGTTCCTGGTGTCTCAGAGGGAATTGTGCATGGCTTTGGGGACAGTGGTGCAGATGGAGCCCAGGTGGCTGAGGGCCAGGTTGAGCAGGAAGAAGAACATGGGCGTGTGCAGGTGGTGGCCGCAGGCTGCAGCGCTGATGATGAGGCCGTTGCCCAGGAGGGCAGCCAGGGAGATGCCCAGCAAGAGGCAGAAGTGCAGGAGCTGCAGCTGCCACGTGTCTGCCCATGCCAGCAGGAGGAAGTGGCTGATGGAGCTGCTGTTGGACATTTGTGGTGCCTTGGCGTGGGGATCTGTATAAAATGTAATCATGAAGTAGTTAAGGTTTGGAGAGGACTCTAAATATCCTAGCACAGCTTGGGGGCACTTTTCCCCCACTGCCTGCCCAGTGCTCTGCTGCCTGGAGCTGTCTCTGCCAGCAGCTGCTTCCCTGTGCCCAGGGCTGGGCCCTGCCAGTGCTGCCAGAGCCCAGCCCAGCTCTGGGGGCTCAGCTCTGCTTTGCAGACCTCTCCCAGCTCTGGCACTGCCGAGGGGCAGCTCTGGCTCTGCAGGCTCTGATGGCAATATCAGAGCAACCCTGAGGATGGTGGAAAAGCAACACTGATGCTGCCTGTGAGGTGCCCTGTGCTGATTCCTGTCACTGAATGTTTTAGTAAGATCTGAGAAAAATATTTTTATTTTTTCCCAAACTTAACTGAGAGATTAATGTCTGTGGGAAGTTTCCTATCCAGACAACCCCTACCACTAGATTAAAAAAGCAGGATTTTTCGTTCTATGCAGCCCCTTCCTTGCTCTGCTCCCTTTATCATCTAACTGTAAATGTTCTGCAGTTGAATGCCATTTTTGGAGCAGTCCTGAACAGTGCAGCATCCTCACCACCCCGGGAGAACAATTGCAAGCCTTACCAGCTGTCTCCTTCCACTCAGATCTTGTGCCCCAGTGCTGGGAGCAGCTGCCAGGGCTGGCTGAGAGCTGTCCCTGGCAGGCAGCAGAGTCCCTGCCCCAGCACAGCGCCCTGGGCTGCAGGAGCCTGCTCTGCAGGACAGCCCTGGGCACCCCTGGCTGCTCTGCACAAGAGAGAATCTGAGAATGTACTCACAGAGTCTGCAGGCATTGGGATGTTCCAGCTTTAGCACATGGCTCCAGGAGCTGCAGCTGCATTGTCCTGCAGCCAGAGGTTCCTGTGCCAAGGGCTGGCAGTGATTCTGCCCCAGGCACTTCTCAGCACCTTCCCAGCCCTGACTGATTCAAGCTCTCTGTGCCTCTGGGCTGTGCCCGGGCTGGCTGCAGGCAGTGCCCCAGCCCTGCTGGGCTGGCAGAAGAGCTGCTCCTCAAGAGAAATGTGCTTTTGAAGCTCTTCTTGCTTACCAGGAGCTGCCTCTGTGCCAGGAGCTCAGCTCAGCTCAGCAGCACAGACACAGAACAAGGACTTGAATGACCCTCTGGGGCTTTGTGCTCAGGCCCTGAACATCAGTCCCTGAGAGGCAGCTGCAGAAACCTCTCCAGAACTCCAAGTTAGAATCCAACTCCAAAGTTTCTTGGTCTTTTAATGGGTCCCTCTAAGGGACACAACTGAGAAAGTGTCCCCAGGCCCCAGGCAGAGCAGAGAACTGGAGGCAGTGATGACAGGTGGGAGCAAAGAGAAGCCAAGTCTTGGTGACCTGGGGCACAGCAGCAGGGTCTGTGCCACCAAGGGCTGGGAGGAGACACCTTGTCCTGAGGCCCTGGGGCCTCCTGGCACAGCCCCAGCCAGGCTGGGCACTGTCAGCCCCTTGTCCTGCCCTCAGCATCCCCCCCATAGCCCACATCCCAGTGGCCTCAAGGATCTGCTGGAAGGAGTCCCTGGGGAGCCTTGCTCACCAATGGCCCTGGGGGCTCCTGAATGCTCCCAGGGACTGCAGGTTTTTCAAAGGACTGTGGGTTTGGCTTTTGTCTTGGAGTCTCTGAGAGTTTTGTGCAATCATGGCCTCCAATTATCTGCTGTAATTAGTCCCTGGAGAGGCTTTGTCAGTAACAGCATCCAGTGGGGCTCATTAATGCTTCAAGGTACTTCAGTTATTTTAAGGTACTTGGTGCTTCCCTTTTGATACAGACTCTGTGAGAGGTTTGTGCAATCATGGCCCCAATTATCTGCTTTAATGAGTCCCTTGAGAGCTTTGTACTGACATTCCTTGCGGCTCATTAGTGGTTTGAAATGCTCAAGGTTTTTAGGTTCTTTGGATTTTCTGTTCCACACTGAGTCCCTGAGAAGCTTTTTGTGCCATCCTGGCCTCCAATTCTCTCCTCTATGGCGTCCATTAAGAGCTTGTGTTGGGGGTGGACCTCAGTGGGACCCATTCATGCTTTGAGACACTTTGGGTGTTTCCTCTGGCTTGGACTCCTGGAAAGGTTTGTGCACTCTCCTCTCAGACCCTGAGGTTCCAGGGCTCATCTCCAAATTCATCATGGGGCTCATTAGAATCAGGCAAGTTCTGACAAACCATGGCTCTGCCTTGATTTCCCTTTGTTCTCATGCAGTTCATCAGGAATGTTTCTGTAGTGTTTTTTCTCTCCAATTTGAGATTTCTTGGCCAATGCATCAATTAGCGTGGTGGGCTCAATGTTGGCCAATTACCAATGCACTCACTAGAATATTCTTACTCATTTCCTGCTGTGAGACAGGATTAGGAGAAAGGCAAAGTTGGCTCAAAACTTTAAAAGGGTATAAAGAAAGGTTTATTAATACTAACTAAAAGAAAGTGTAATAAGAATCAGAACAAAACTTTTGGAACACTTTTCTTTCCCTACAACCTTTTCTTTCTTACTGACAATGTAAAGAGACAAAACCTAATATTTTCAGTTTACCTTCTCTAGAGTAGTCTTCCTTCAGTTCATGTAGGGAGAGGAGTCTCTCTTTCTTGCTATGGAGACTTCTCCATAAGAAAAGAGTTCTCTTGTGGCTCTCAATTTCCATTAATAGCAGCCACCTGGAAAATCTGCAATCATGAAGTCCCTCCCATTTTTTGACAGCTTTTCCCACAGTTGTGTTTATGGGCCATGTCAACTAATGGGGTATTAGTTTAAAGATGAGCTGTTTAAGAGCAAATGTTCTCTTCATCTATTTCTGAAATCATCTTCATCTCTGAGAACAGTGGTTTTCTTCTTCTCCCTATGAGGGCACAGGGTCTCATCACTCTGCTCTGTCTGTTCAAACTTCACATGGGAACACAGCTACTTCAACATTTGCTTCCTTTACCATGGAGGTCTTTCCTGAACAAGTCATCTTCCCATCCTTTTCAATGTGTTATAGGGAAAAAGAGAGTCTGATGTATCAATTACATCCTTCTCTATAGCTTCACAAGAGGATTTCAGTCCCAAGGTTATGGCATTTCCTCATCCCTCCCATCCGGGACTCAACGTCCCCTTCACTGACCTCGGTGTCTTCATGTTGCTCCTCTGTGTGCCTGCACTTTGTCCTTTTCTCTTACTCGAGGGAGGATGGAAGCACTGAAAGAGTTAATATCTCACCCAGGACCTGCAGATGGTTCCGTGACCCCGGCCGGGCTCGGTCCTTGCGGCCAGAGCTGTTTTACCATGGAGGTTTCTGCAGTGGCTGCGCTGGGGCTGTGTCAGGATGGGCCGCGCTGGGGCAGGGCCAGGATCTCAGCAGCCAGGCCAGAGCACAGCAGCAGCACGGCCGGGGCCCATGGCTTCTCCTCCCCCTGCCCGGGGGCTGCGGGTGAACCCCAAGGGTGGCAGAATCTTGGCCCAGCCGGCCCGGCCCGGGGCTGCTCCTGGGGCCCGGCGGATCCTGGCTGGGCCCGGGCTGGCGGCGGGGCAGGGCTCGGTAGCGCCCAGGTGTTGGAAACTGCAGCCATGGCCCGGCCCGGCCTCGGCCTCCCCTGCCCTGCCCGGCAGCCGATGGGGCCTGGGGGGCTCCCTGGGAAGGGGCCCGGCCCCACGGCAGGAGCCGTCCGGCCCAGCCCAGCTGAGACAGGGGCTGGGCCAGCCTTGTTACCTCTTTGCCAGACAGAAGGGAAAGAGACCCTCCCAGGCTTTCTCGTCTTTAACGTGTGTCTTCACAGAGCCGTGTACAGCTTCCTTAGTGGTTTAACAGATTGTCAATTCTCAAAGCTAATTACTGATTGGGTGTTTTTGACAGACATGGAGGAAACTGCTAGCAGCTTCTTTTCGGACATCCCTTCCATGATGCAATACCACCACAACAGCACAGAGCACAGAGCTCCTTTGTCCATATGTAGTGGTCATGGGCCCAAGGTTTCAGAACCCCTCCTTGGGAGATCTCCGGGCCCTCTCCAAGGTGTTTTCAAACGGAAACATTCAGCTCATGGTCTAAGAAAATCACCAGAGGGCAGGGCCAGCCTGACCTGTCTGTTCTGGTTACTTTTGTCTGGGAGCAATCTTTGCATATACAGAATTTGGGAGGCCAAATTCTAATTTTGGCCATGGGCCGTGGGCATGAAAATGGGTTCTTTTCCTAAGGAATGAAGGAACAGAGCTCCATTGTTTCAGGGGCAGATGAGAGCTGACCACCACAGGCCAAGGCATGAGAGATGCCCTTGCATATTGGAAAATTTTTTAGGGAAAGTATCAGTTTTGCCAATGGGCATCTGAAAAGAGGGATGGTTCTTTTCATAGCAAGGAAAGCATGGAGCCCCAGTGCTCCAGGAGCTGATGAGAGGCAGCCCTTGACATCCCAAGATCAGCCAGACCTATCAGGTGGCCCCTGGGAGGCCAAGCCAGCCAGACCTGCTCCATGTTCCCTTGGTTCGATGGGGCCCTGATGTGTCATAATGTCCCCTTGGTGACACGAGGTCATGAAGGGTGCTCATGATCTCCATGGTTCCATCAGGTCCCACAGAGTCATAATGATCTCTGGGTTGCATGAAGCCCCGCTGTGTCACCACAGCCCCTTTGTTCCATGGGCTCCAGTGGTGCCACAATGATCCCCTTTTTTTCGTGAGGTCCCCACAGTGTCCCAGTGATCTCCATGGGAAGGAAAGAACCGACCCCCAGTGTTGCAGGGGCAGTCACCAGAGGCCAAGGCTTGATGGTACTGGCAGATTTTGCCTGGAAGCAACCCTTGGATATACAGAATTTTACAGGTGGAATCCCAGTTTCAGACATGGATACCTGGGGGAGAAGCACAGTTGTTTTCCATAGGAAGGAAAGCACAGAACAGAGGTGTTTCCAGGGCAGATGAAAGGCAGCCATCAGAGGCCTAGGACAGCCAGACCTCTCTGTCCTGGTAGCTTTTGTCTGAAAGCAACCCTTGGATATAGCAAATTTGGGAGGTGGAATCCAAATTTAGGCCATTTCTGTGTAGATAAGAAGGATGGTTCTTTTCCATGGGAAGGAAAGCACAGAGCCCAAGAGTTTCAAAGGCAGAAGAGGAGAGAGGTGGCTCTCGGGAGGCCAAGCCAGCCAGACCTGTTTGTCCTGGCAGCTTTTGTCATGGAGGAATCCTTGGATATATGGAATTTGGGAGGAAGAATCTCAATTTTGTGCACAGGCACCTTGAGAAGAAGGATGGTACTTTTCCATTGGAAGGAAATCACCAACCCAATGTGTTTGGTAAGCAGGTGAGAGGCAGCCCCCAAGAGGCCAAGGGCAGCCAGACCTGTCTGTCCTGGCATCTTTCATTGGGGGAAAATCCTTGGATGTATGGAGCTCTTGAGATGGAATCCCAGATTTGACCATGGGCACCTGGTCAAGATGAATGGGGGTTTTTTTGTACTGGAAAAAAAGTGTGAAGTCCAAGTGTTCTGGAAGAAGATGAGATGTGGCCACCCTTAGGCCAAGCCAGTCAGACCTGTCTCTGCTGGCACCTTTTGTCTAGGGGCTACCCTTGGCCATAGGGCACTTTGGATGTGGAATCTCAATTTTGGCCGTGGGCACCTGGACAGGAAGAAGAGTTCTTTTCATTACGAAGGAAAGCACAAAGCCCCAGTGTTTTAGAGGCAGATGAGTAGCAGCCCTCAGGAAGCCAAGGCCAGCCACACTTGTCAGTCCTGGCAGCTTTTGTCTGGGAGTTATCCTTGGATACAGGGAATGCTGGAGGCAGATGCCCAATTTTAGCCATGGGTGCCTGGTCGAGATGGATTTTTTTCCCATAAGAAAAAAAATCACATGGTCCCAGTGTTTCAAAGTCAGATGAGAGGTGGTTCCTGGATGGCCAAGGCAGCCAGAGCTGTCACTCCTGGCAGATTTCATCTGGGAACAATCTTTGCATATAAGGAAATTTGGAGGAGGAATCCCAGTTTTGACAATGGGCCCCTGGAGGACAAGGACAGTTCTCTCCCATAGGAAGGAAAGCCCAGAGCCCCAGTGCTTCAGGGGCAGATGAGAAGCAGCCCTCGACATGCCAAGGTCAGCTGGACCTGTCAGGTGATCCCCAGGAGGCCCAGCCAGCCAGACCTGTTCCCTGTTCCCTTGGTTTTGTGGGACCCCACAGTGTCCCAATGGTCTCCTTGGTCCCCTTCCTTCTGCAGTGTCACAATGGCCCCGTGCTTCCATGAGACCTTGCAATGTCACAATGGCTTTGTGCTCCCACAAAGCCCTGATGTGTCACCAGGGCCCCTCGGCTCCATGTGCCCTCACTGTGTCACAATGCCTCCTCCATGACACTGGGCTCCACAAAGTCACCATGGACCCTTGGCTCCTTGGGGCCTCTGAGTTTCACAAAGGAGACAGTCCTGGATTGCCAAACAGATTGTATTCTCTTTGCCATCTGTATGGCAGTTGTCTTCTGTTAAGTGGGAAGTTTTCCTTATCTCTTCCACACCCACTCCTTCCTCAGGGCAGACATCTGCTGATAACAGGCTATTGAATGTCACTGCATGACTGATAAGAACTACAGCATCCCATTGTGAGATGATCTGCCCAGAGGGGAGAACCAAGCATTCCTACCAGATATAATCTTAAAAATTCTGGAACACCAACATGGCTTTCTCCACTGGATTTCCCAGAGGAACAGCTGCTGCCTCTTCCACTGGATCTTCAGAGGAAGACTACACCTTTCTACAGGATCCCTGCTCAAACAGAACCGCACCTGACACTCCAGGAGGAGTGCAGCCATATTTCCAATTGGACTGCTACCAACACCGTGACCAGCAGGGTGTCAGGTTGTGTTCTGACTCTGTCAGTGTTGTCTTGCTTTACTGCATTGTTTATTTTATCTTTTTATTTGTTTCCCTAATAAAGAACTGTTATTCCTGCTCCCATATTTTTTCCTGAGAGCCCCTTAATTTCAAATTTATAACAATTCAGAGGGAGGGAGTTTACATTTTACATTTTAGGAGAGGCTCCTGCCTTCCTTAGCAGACACCTGTCTTTTCAAACCAACACAGGGAGTGACATCAATCTCTGCTTAATAACTGGTTTTACTTTAACACAGTTACTTTGAAATCACTTCCTAGTATATTACATAATATGATATATGAAAATATAATATGATATAATATGATATGATATAATATGATATGATATGATATGATATGATATGATATAATATAATATAATATAATATAATATAATATAATATAATATAATATAATATAATATAATATAATATAATATAATATAATATAATATAATATAATATAATATAATATAATATGATATAATATAATATGTTACAGTTGTTATACCTAGGAGCAAATTCTTCTGATTAAGATAATATTGTCTAATCATTACCATAATAGATAATATATATTTATAGAAACAGCTGTGGTTTGCCATCCTTAATCCTGTGGGACAAATTCTAGAAAGGTTTCATTCCACCTTTATAATTCCTTACATACAAAATCTTGAAAGTCTGGGACTGGGATTGGATACATCTGCTTCAAGGCTCCTCTCACAAGAAGGAGTTTAGAAAGCTTGGAGGTCCTTGCAGGTGTTTGGGATCTGTGGGAGCCATTGGGGGTCCAATTTACTGCCCAATTAACAGAAGATAACTGCCCTACCTCTGACAGATGGCAAATAGAATACATATGTTTTCTTTCAATCCAGAACAGCGGGATTTCAAATTAATAAAATGTAATTTAACATTGCTCAAATCTAACACTAATGAAGTTTAACTTTGCTTAGTCTTATCAACCCTGAATTTGCATTAAATTAAACATCATAGAATCAAAAATGGATATCCTTAAAAGTTATACATACAACAAAATATAACTTATTCTGATGCCATTAATAGAAATAAGGCACTGACAAGTTGAACAATCTGTGATTGAAATAACAGCATGATGGATTTACTGGAGGGATTAAGAGGATGTAATTAAGTGTGTCATGATTTTATGTAAATTAATTTTGAGGGAAGGCCATGGTAGCAACAAATTTTATGCAAGCGTGAATTTGCTAAGACCTTTTAAAGTGAAGTTTTATTGAAAGAAACAACAATGTGGAATTTGGCAAACTGCCCAGCAAACCAGCAGCTTCTGGAAATCGTATTTAGTGTGATTCCAGATGGTCAATTTACCAGCATTTCTGTTAAATAACCTCCGGCCAGTGCCATGGTGGGGGAGCCTGGCGGAGCCGCACCGGGGGCTCGGGGGAACTGCGCCAGGAGCAGCCGAGCCACGCACCCCAAACTGCCCGCGGTTCCCCCTCCTGCCCCAGAGCCTGTGAATGTGCCTCCATGCCAGAGGAAAGGGGCAGGAGATCCCCCAGTGCATCCCCAGCAGGACGGCATCAGCAGCGGGGTTGTCCTGCAGCCGGGGCCATGCTGGGCTGGGAGATGGAGCAGGAGAGAGGGGGAAGGGGGCACTGACTTCCTCCTCACCTGTCTGTGTGTCTCAGGGCATTTTTGCTTCCTTGCAGCATTCTCTTCCATTGGGCCAAGGTTTGGTAATGGGAAAACCTGCTTTGGGGAAAAACAAGGGATGAGCACAGAGAGGCTGAAGGTCTTCCACCCAAGTCCATCTCTAGAAGTCACCTGCTGTCCATGAAAACCTTCAAAAAACAAAAGTGAATCTAAAAAAAAGCCACCACGAGTGTCCCAATTCCAGTCTCATCCCTCTGGGGTTCTGGTGGTCCCCTCTCTCATGGCTGCCAAGGATCCCAGAGCACCTGGGGATCCCCCCTCTCCAGGGTCCTGCTTAGGGATGCTGGGGGGTTTCGGGGTTCCAGGGTCCCTCTCTCCAGCCTCCTCCCAGTCCAGGCACTTGGGGCTCTCTCCTCTCTCCACCACCCTGTCCTAGTTTAGGGCAAATTTGGGAGAAAACCTCCAAAAGGGGTTTCCTCTAGAAAGCAAATTCAAGCAGCATCTCCCCCAGTTAGTTTGGGGAAAGATTTCCTTGGAGAAAAGTGGAAAAACCTGGTTATTTAACAGGCAAGGAATTCACGAGTAGAGCAGATGACCAATATTAAACAACAAAACCTCTTGCTGCTCCAAAAGAGATGACAAACTCAGAAAGTCCCTCTGTGGGCTGTAGCTCCACTCACTCAGTCTCTTATCAGTTTCTCCAGCACTGGAAATGCCGTGGACCAGGCTTGGCCCAATGGGCCACAGGTGGAGCTGCCAGTGCTCTTCTGGATATTGAGAGCAGGTTTAAACAGCTCTAAAGTAAAAGAAAAACCACAGTCCAGGGCACTTATCTGCCTCAGAGAGCTAAAAACTAACTAAAACCAATGGAGAGCCCTGTCCTGCTATCTGTCTGTCCAGGAGCCAGAATATGGAGGAGTGCAGTTTCTTAAAAAACCTGCTCACTTCCTCCCTGCCTTCGCTCTCAGAACCTGCCTTAAAGGTGCAGAACTCATTTCTGGGCTAAACAGAAAAATGGGGGTATGAGCATGATCCCAGGTTCAGCCCTTCTGGGGGTTTGGGGGTGTCTCTGTCCCTCTGACCCCAATGATGTTTGGGCAGGGGTCACACCAGGGCTGAGAGGGACAGAGACCCCCCCACAGCCTCCCCAGGGATGAGAAGGTCAGAGAGCCCCCCCAGGCCTGAACACCCTCAGCGGTGAGAGGGACACAGAGCCCCTGGTCCCCAGCCCTGCACAAGCATTCCCTGAGGCCAACGGGATGGAGAGACCCCCGAGCAACCACCAGGGTGAGGGGACAGAGACCCCCGAGCATCCCCTGGGCTGAGAGGGACAGACTGGGCCAAGCACCCCCTGGCACAGGGATGAGAGGGAGGGAGACCCCCCAGGCATTCCCTTGGGTGAGAATGATGGAAACTCCCTGGGGAATGGCCTGGGGTGACAGGGACAAGGACAAAATTCCCCCCAAGCCCCTCCCAAGCATTACCCAGGGCAAGAGGCACAGAG
This sequence comes from Passer domesticus, assembly GCF_036417665.1. Taxonomy (NCBI): domain Eukaryota; kingdom Metazoa; phylum Chordata; class Aves; order Passeriformes; family Passeridae; genus Passer; species Passer domesticus. Next base: position 558,006 of record NW_026990165.1, read on the forward strand.
ACCCCTCAAGCATGCCCTGGGCACTGGACAAAATAGATTTGGCAGAAATCAAACTTAACACTACATTAAATGCCTTGAGGAATATTTGCTCTTCCCACAACTCACTTGTGATGGAAATGACAACAAAACCCAAACATTAATAAACCAACAATAGAAGCAATTCTGTGGCAATTCCAAGTTTCATCGGTTCAGCTCAGCTGCTGGCAGGTGCCGATAAAAGAAACGTGGAAATTTGGATCAATACAGACTATTAAAAGGAAGAGAAAGCTCCGTGTAGCTGTCACAGTAGTGATAGGGATGAAGAGAAAATGTATCCTCACATGTGGGAAGGCCTCGAAGCCTGTGAATTCAGGGATTATTTGGGAATTTACCTCATGGAGCTGGGCTCCTTGTGGGACTTTCAGCAGCCTTGTGCTCCTCACCTTGGGGTAAATGAACCTTGTCAGTCTCGCTGGTAACATTTGCTCTCTTTCCTCCAGTGATTTTAATGAACTTTTCAAGGAAGGACAAGAAAATATTTTCTTTACACTGGCCACCCACAAAAGCCATTTTCCTCATCAGTTCTCCCATGAGTCACTCAGAGGAAGCTGCGTCCAGATTTCCAAGAGTTCCTGCAGAAAGACCCACAACCTCCTCCTCTGAGGGAACCATGCTGTTGTCAAAGGCACTTGGGGTCAGAGAACAGTGCCCTGAACTTACTGTGCCAAAATAATGTCACAATCTGGTTAAGAAAATTGTTAAAGAGATGCCTCTTTCCCAGTTAAGGTGCTAATGAGACCAAATCCAAAGTGGATGGTATTGAACAGGAAATGTGAGGTAGAGAGAGATGGAAAGAGAAAGGGGGAGAAAACAAGGGAGTGACAGGGACAGAGACATCCCCTGGTGCAGGGCAAGTGTGACATTGTCCCCTGTGTGAGTGGCCTTCCCGGAGTGGGGGTTTGACACCTGAGCCAGTTTGGGTAAGGGAGGTGGTTTCACCCCCCAGCAGGGATTACCCCACTGTTTCAGGTTACAGTGTCAGATGTAACCAAGTGCATGTTTTCCATCACCATGTTGACAAACTGTAATAAACAGGCGGGGCAGTGTTCTTTATCTCTTCCATGACTCAGCCCTGATAACGCCCTCCAGGGGCCATCTTCTGTGAATGGGCCATTGAGTGTCCCTGCAGGACTGGTAAAATGACATCATCCCATTGTGGGATGCTGTGCCCAGGGGGAGGAGCCAAGCATTCCTACCTGGATATAAACTGAGCCTTGCAGCACCAGGAGCACCTTGGCTACTGGATTCCCAGAGGACAAGAGCTCCATAAGCACCACTGGACCTTCAGAGGAAGACCAGACCATTCTACAGGATCACTGCTTCGACAGAATCACGTTCATCACTGCAACAGGACTGCAGCCACCATTTAATGGGACTGCTACCAGCACCCTGACCAACAGGGTGCCAGGTTATATCCTGACTGTGTCAGTTTAAGGCAGTGTTTCTGTTTCATTGCTTTGATCTTAATTTTCTTATTAAATTGTAATTCTGGCTTAGAATCTCCACCTGGTTTACCTTGAAACCCGTACAAAACTTGATGTATTCATCCCTTTTTTTTTTCTCCCAGACCAGGTTTTCCCATTCCCAAACCTTAGCCAGATGGAGGGGGATGCTGCGAGGAAGAGGAAGATGCCCCAGGACACCCCGGCAGGTGAGGAGGAAGTCAGTGCCCCTTTCTCCCTCTCTCCTGCTGCATCTCCCAGCTCAGCATGGCCCGTGGCTGCAGGACAACCCCTCTGCCTTGGCCATCCTGCTGGGGATGCACTGGGGGTGTCTTGTTCCCTTTCCCTCTGGCACAGAGGCAAAGCCCATCCACTCCTTGTCCTTCATCCCCCAGACAAGGTGCTGAGGATGGAGACCGGAGATGACAAATCTTCACAGCAGAACCTCGTGGAAGAAGCTGTTTTGAAGGACTCCATGGCACAGGAATCGAACAGGGAGGTAAAGCCCAAGAGATCCCACAGGATGAGGGCCTGCAAACCCAGCCCAGGGTGCTCTGAGGAGGAAAGACCCACCCTGTGCCAGGAAGGTGGACAGAGCTTCAGCCAGAGCTCGGAGCTGATGGTCCATGAGGAGCTTCATGATGGGGAGAAGCCCTACAAGTGCTTGGAGTGTGGGAAGAGCTTCAGGCAGAGCAGCACCCTGATCAGCCACCAGATGATCCACACCGGGGAATGGCCCTACGAGTGTGGGGAGTGTGGGAAGGGCTTCAGCTACAGATCCACCCTTGTGACCCACCAACGCATCCACACTGGGGAGAGGCCCTACGAGTGTCCCCAGTGTCAGAAGAGGTTTCACACCAGCTCCAATCTCCTCCTGCATGAGCGGATTCACACTGATGAGAGGCCCTTCCGCTGCCTGGACTGTGGGAAGGGCTTCAAGTACAACTCCCACCTCGTCACCCACCGGCGCATCCACACTGGGGAAAGGCCCTACGAGTGTTCCCAGTGTGGGAAGAGCTTCACCAACAGTTCTAACTTAACCAGACACCAACAGAGGCACCTGTAAGTGAAGCCCTGTAAATGCCCCAACTGCAGGGAGAGCTTCGTGCCTGGCTCCATCTTCATACCCAATTGGAGGATCCACACTGGGAAGAGACCTGTGTTCCATGTTCACTGTAATCCATGCTGGGAAGACGCCTGTCCCTTTTCCTGCCCCTGCCAATGACATGATGTGGGATCAATGAACATGAGGTTCTGGCCAGGGCCATGTCATTAGATCCACTCCCTCCTCAGGTCATTGCCAGAGGCAGGAAAGGGTCTCTCTCTCCCTGAGGAGAAGAGTATCCTTGCCAGGTAGGCGGAAATATGTGGCCAGGATGACCCAGTGAGTTGTGTTTCGGTTTTCCCTGTAAATAGTTTTTCTTTTCCCTTTTGTTAGCAGTATTGTTCTGTTCCTGTTTGTTCTTTATCTCGTTGCTGTTCCCAATAAATTGTTCTTATCCCAGCCCAGGATCTTTGCCTATTGTGCATTCCATGGGAGACAGGAGGGCAGAGAGCAGCAGCGTGGTTTTAGCTGGAGCAGGAATCTGAGGAATCCCATTCCTAAACCCCAGCCAGTGGAAACCGAGCATCCCAGCTGGTCCCAGACCTGCTGGCCATGGCAACAGCCTTGGGAGCGGGTCCCTGGCTGGGGCTGTGGGAATCTCTTCCCTCTGGTGCCCAGGGACAGGACTGGAGGGAACGGCTGCAGCTGAGTCCCGGCAGGCTCAGGTTGGATCTCAGGAAAAGGTTTTTGCCCAGAGGCTGCTGGGGCAGTGCCCAGGCTCCCCAGGGAAGGCTCCCAGCTCCAGGGCTCTCTGAGCTCCAGAAGCATTTGGCCAGCGCTGCCAGGTCCAGGCTGGCATTGTTGGGGTGTCCTGTGCAGGGCCAGCAGTTGGACTCCAGGATCCTGATGGGTCCCTCCCAGATCAGCCAATTCTGTGGATCTGGGATCCCATGACCCTGGGGATGGGGCTGCCAATGGTTGCCATGGCAACGGGCTCTGGCTGCAGGCCTGAGCTGGTGTCCATGGCAACCACCCCTGGCCTGGGGTGTGCATGGAGCTGCCAAGGGACTGAGCATGGCAACAGGGGGCTGGGGATGGTTACCATGGAAACTGACCATAGCAACAGGGGGCTGGGGATGGTTGCCCGCTAAAGATCAGATCTGTCAGAGGCCTTCAGAGGGGTTCCATGGGGACTTTCCAAGAGTCTCCAGGCTCTTCAACAGCTGGAATGTCACAGGCAGAGACAGGGACTCCATGGACACCTCCCAGGGGTTTCTGGGGATGGTAAAGGGCCCTGTGCTCAGAGGCAGTCACAGCCATTCCATGGTGACATCCCAGGGGACCTTGGGCTGCAAAGGCACCAATCTGTCACAGGCACTGACTGGGGCTCCACAGTGACATCCCAGGAGTCCCCAGGCTGCCAAAGTGCTGGGATGTCCCAGAAGCACTCAGAGGGGTTCCTGTCATGTGCACAGTTGGAGCTTCAGGCAATGTTTATTGGAAAAGCTCCTGTTAGGACACAGCGTGCAGAGAGGATCCCTAATAGCCCCACAGATCCCCAAATGTCACCGTTGAGTCAGAGATGGCACAGACTCAGACCAGAAAGCTAAGGGCTAAAGGCCACCTGTCTATGCAATCCTCTTCTTTTATACCTTGGTTTGCTACAGGTGGACCTCATTGGTCATTTAGTCAACACATTACACATGATTGGCTAATTAAGACAATATCCTTCAGTAAACAACTTTATGGAGAAAAACCAACTTACTATACACACCACCTGTGGATAGATTCAATTCTTTCCCCCCAGCTCCCTAAAAGTTCCCTGACCAATTCATTGGAAACTTATCTTGCTTTCTCTGTCTCTCACCACACTGTCATATCCACACCCAAATACCCCTAAGGACCTCCAGGCTTTCTAAATTCTTTCTGTGAGAACAGCCATGGAGCAGCTGATCCAGTCTCATCTCCAGAATTTTCAAGCCTTCATGTGTAAATAATTATCAAAGTGGAATCTAACCTTTATAGAATTTGTCCCCCAGGATTAAGGATAGCAAACCAGAGATATTTATATAAATATCTACCATGGTAATGATGAGACAAAATTATCTTAATTAGAAATATTTACACCAAGATATAAGAGCTGTTACATATTTTATTATTTAGAGCACTCGGAAGTGATTTCTAAGCAACTGGATTAAAACAAAACCAGTAATTAAGCAGAGATTGATGTCACTGCCCTAGACCAATGACCGTGGGCAAATCCCTTTGGTTCAACCTGGAGACGTGATCTTGAGGTGTGTCCCCACTTCAGGGTAGAATTTCCACACATCCCAAGAAAAGAAATGTCAGGAGATGCTACCAATAAAATTTGGGTCAGGACTTTTCCAGTCCGAAGTGCTGGCCTGTCAACCAGATGTGCCCAGGTTGGGCCAGCTCAGCAGCTCTGCAGAAGCTTTCAGTGGTGTCACTTGGTTGTTCCTTTCTCCAGGAATTTTTCCATCTCTGCCACAGCTTCAGCTCCCTCTGAGGATATTGAACTTCAGGATGGAGGAGTCAGGCTGGTTCCAGCTTTATTCACCCCAAAATCAGCAGGACCCTCCTCCTTTATTTCCCACTGGGGCTTTGCAAACGGCCTGGCTGGGGTTGTTGGAGCCCATTGCAGGCAGAGCCTCCTGCTCCAGCAGGAACTGCCTTTCCTGTGCCAGGAGCAGGGCAGGTCCCGCTGCAGGAAAAGCCCCAGGCCAGCCCCAGCACAGGGAAGGGCTCGGGCACAAGGGCAGAGTGCCGTGCTGGGAGCTGTGCCAGGCAGAGCCTGAGGCACCAAAGGCACCTTGGCAGCAGCAGCTGCTTTCAGGCCATGGCCAGAAGCCTCCCTTGGCAGCCCGGCCTGGTGGCCAGCACTGCAGAGCTGCTGCCTCAGGGCTCATTTCTGCCTGGGCTCTGAAAAGCCACTTCTGCTCCAGGAGCCTGCCTGGGAAGCCATTGGCCCCAGCACCTTGGGGACAAGATATGAATGACAAAACTCTTCATGCCAGCAGAGACAAGGCAGGGGCAGAGGAAAAGGGAGAGCCAGGCCCAGGGGACAGGGCTGCCATGGTGATGGCTGTGAGGTCACTGCCCCTGCAGCAGCCTGGCTGCCCTCAGCAGACATTCTGGCCAGAAGCTTTGTGAGGGCACCCAGCACATCAGAGAACCCACACAACAGCAATTCCGTCCTCGGGGATGAGAGAGTTTCACTGTGTCAGGTTGCACAAAGTTCCTCCTCTTGGAGCATTCCTGGGATGGGGAATCCACTTCTCTGGAAAAACATTTGCAGTTTTGTGCAATTCTCATAGTTATAAAATATTTCCTCCTTCTAAGAAATGTAAATCCGCCCTCATTCAGTTCAGAGACATTGACCCTTGTTCTGTCACTGCAAGATTTGGGAGAAAACAACCTTGACCATTATTTTTCCATTTTCACATACTTTGGAGAGGACACAAAAATCTCCCAAAATGGGGTTTGGAGGCCTCATCACATAACAAGCAGGTAGAAGCACACGGCTCTGTGATCAATGCTGTGGAAACAGGACAGAACAGGAATAGCCTGGGAGGAATTGAAGGGTGGTGTCAGAGAGGCTGGAGCTTTTCTTCATAGAGAATATAAGCACGAGAAGGCAATAATGGCACCAAGGGCAGCTGAGGAAGCCCGAAGTGGACACCAGGAGAAAGGAATTTCCCTGCCAGGGCAGGGCTGTGGTGCAACATGTCCCCCAGAAGGAGCCTGGAGCAGCCCAAGGCTTTGTGTGGGCAGGCAGAGGCAGGCAGGAGGCAGAGCTGTCAGCAAAGGAAGGGGCCAGCCAGGTGGGACAGCCAGGGGATGACGACAGCCTGCAGGGACAGAGACACAGGGCAGGGACACCGTAGGACAGCCTGGGCTGCACAGGGCACAGGGATGGGCAGCAGCTGCAGGCCCTGACAGAGCCAACTTAGGCAGCACTTTGGCCATGGCAGATACAAAGAGCAGCAAAGCCCCAGAGGGTGATTAAAGTCCTGGTGCTGTGTCTGTGCTGCTGAGCTGGGCCGGGCTCCTGGCCCAGAGGCAGCTCCTGGCAAGGGCAGCGCTGCAGAGAGACAGCTCTGGACAGGAGCAGCTCCTGGGCACAGCCCAGCAGGGCTGGGGCACTGCCAGGGCAGCTCAGGGACACCAGCAGGGCACAGCCAGAGCTGACAGGGGCTCAGCACTGGCAGGGGCTGGGGGATGTCCCAGAGGGGGCTGTGTCACAGCGGCACCTCTGTGGCTGTCTCATAGAGGCACAGAGCAGCTGTGATGCCAGAAAGGAGCTGTGTGACATCACAGAGTTTGTTGTGTGAGGTTGTCAAGCAGCTACAGCATCATAGAGGGGATTCTTTGACATAACAGAGCAGCTGTGACGTCATGACATGGCTGTATGATATCATAGAGAAGGCTGTGAGATCAAATTGCGTGCTGTGACATTACAGAGTGGCAGTATGACATCACAGAGAGGGTTTTGTGACATCACTGAGGGGGTTGTGACATCTCACAGCTGTGACATCATAGAGTAGGGTGTGAAGCCATGGAGCAGACTTTGCCATCATAGAGGGTGGCTCTGTGACATCAGAGATTGGGTTGTGACATCATTAGATGGCTGTGTAACATCATAGAGCAGGCTGTGACATCACAGAACAGACTGTGACCTCACATGGTGACTTTGTGACATCTCAGAGTCTTCTGTGACATCACAGTGCAGCTGCATGACACTCCAGGTTGACATCCCTTAGTTGGTTCTGTGGCATCACAAGGGTGCTGTGTGACGTTATAGGGGGCTCAGTGACATCACAGGAGGCTGTCTGACATCACAGAGATGGCTGTGTGACATCACAGATGCTCTGTGACATCACATGGTCTGTGTGACATCACAGGGGCTGTGTGAGGTCACTGGGGAGGTCACTCTGCTCCAGCCCCCCCTCACAGTTTCCCCCAGAGCAGTCCAACCCTGCTCGTGCACAGCGGGGTCCCCTGTCCCCCCGGGTCCCCCCGCCCCCGGTGCCGCAGCCTCCCCCAGAGGATGTTCCACGAGATCGACCCCAGAGCCTGACACGGGGACGGGGGGCCAGGGCCATGGGGGTGGGAAAGGGGGACAGGGACCCCCCTTGGCAGCGTCCTCGTGTCCCCCAGGGCCAGAGCCTGGGCCAGGGCTCCTTCACCCTGCTACAAACGAAAGCTTGAGAAAAAATCCCCAGCAACGGATCAGCAAAAATCAGATTTAATATTAAGTGACAGCACCACAAAGTTCTTTGGCAAGTGACATTCTTGACTGGACACTTCAGGCACAACAAAGAAACAAAGTATCAACAAAACCAAACAAAATCCAGCCAATCAAACCAGAAATGAACCAAGAACTGTCTCTTTGTGCGTGTGTGACACAAGGACAGTGAGAGCAAGGATAAAAGGAATAGGGCCTAAAAGCTGAACAGGGCTCAAACTGAACAGGACTTAACTTATACCTTAACCTTAACTGATACCTTAAACTTCACAAATTTAGCAAAAGAACAGCACTTAATAGTATTTAAGCTAAGTTAAAACCTATGACTTAGCATTTTAAAAGAGGAATAACACTTAACAATATTTAACTTAGCTTATAACTTGTATTAAACTTAGCCTAAGAACAACTCTTAGCAGCATTTAACTTAGCAAAAACTCATGACTTAATCTCAATTACAGGCCTGACTAAGTCAGCTATCCAAGGCACTCCAACCCCTCCGAGAGCAGCATTTCTGCCACATTTCCCCAGCACAGGCACTCCTGTGTGCACACAGACACAAAGAGTCAGTGCAAGGCACCTGTGAGAAATTCCCCTGAGGGCAGGAAATGCTCCCTGTGGATCCTTTGGCATCTCCCCAGCGGGTGAAGGGTTGAGCCTGGAGGAGTGGGGGGATCGGCCCAGGCTCCCTCGTTGTTCAGGATCCCCGAGTGCAGCAAATGGGAGAGTTCCCGGCTGGGAGAGGCCCCACTCAGAGGGAGTCGCTGGCCCAGGAGAGCTCCAAGGGGCTCCTTTTGCAGTGCTGTTTGTAGGGCCCCAAGAGAGGGGCTGCAGTCACAGCAATGGTTCATCCTGGCCGCACTTGGCATCAACAGCTTTCTTTGGCACTGTGAGAACAGGGATGTTGTGCCACTGAGGGAACAAAACCAGTTCCCAGGGCTGCTTCTACAGCAACCAGGAGCTGGTTGGGCACAGCAGTGCCTGGAGCAGACAGTGTTTGTGCTGAGCTGCAGAGGAGCTGAGCCCAGAGGCTGTTGGCCAAGGCCGAGGCCCAAGGAGCATTTCTGAGCTGGCAGGGCGGCCTGAGAAGGGGAGGGGGGAATGCAGCAGCACAGGGCCCATGGAATGCATGGACCATTGTGACACCGTGAGGCCCTGTGACACCAAGGGACCATTGTGACACTGTGGGGCCCTGTGAGACCAAGGGACCATTGTTACACCATGGGGCTTCATGGAATCATGGAGAGCACTGTGATATTTCGCTCGCCTCATGGAACAGGGGGACCATACTAAAGCTGTATGGTTCCATGGAAGGTAGGGACCATTGTGACACTGTGAGGACCCATCTACAGAGGGTCCATTGTGACACCAAGTCTCATAGAACTGTGGAGACCATTATGATGCATTGGAGGGGTCATGGAACCAAAAGACCATTGTGACACAGTTGATGAGTTCTCCTTAGAAGTTCTGGTTGTAGATGCGAGGAGAAATGAGGTTAGAAATGGTAGGTAACAACCTGTCCCTCATGATTCTGTCTTGCCACAGACGACAAAAGCAACAGCCGTCTCTCCCCTGGCTCCTTCTGCTCTTGGACAAGAAGCCAAAAAGGAGCAAAGTGAGCAGGACAACCACATGCGTCCAGCTGTGCTCACAGCACAGCCCCATCATTCCAAGAGACTAAGTGCCAGTTGTGGGTGCTGCTGCCTTTAGTGCAAAGCAGAGGTGCAAGTTTCTGAGGAGCCAGCACTTTGTGTTACTGGCCGAGGATGCTGAGTGCTGGAGTCCTGCAGGATGTAGCCATTTCCTGTGGGCAGTGACAGCTCAAAATTGGCCTTTAACCTGTCATGCTGAGGCACCGAAGAGCTGGGGGCTCTGGATGACCCTTTGGCTGCCTGACTCAGTGAAGCTCTATCTCTGGGCTTCTGCAGTGCTTTGGCCAAGGGCACACATGGCAGTGCTGGAGATCCCAGGGCTATGTTGGTTTTTCCATCGTGGAAAGGTGTGGTTGGCTTGTGGAAGTGTTCTGCAGTATTCCTGAGGAGTTCTTCACTCGTACAGACTCTTTTGGCCCAGCTGTCTTTTGGCTTTTGATAAGCTGCAAGGAGATGACTGCGCTGTCCCTGAAGCTGTGGGGGGCCATTTCTGTCCCGTGTGGCCAAGGAAAGGAACCGCGCAGTTGCGAAGCCTTCTTGTCAGGCAAAAGGCAGAAGCGGCAAGTTTCTGTGGATCTGTTTCGCGGTGAAGTCTGCAGCTTTGGAAAGTGCCTTGGAGCCTGGAGTGAGGGTGAAGCTGCAAGTCCTTGAGTGCTGTCTTGTGTTGCTCTGCACAGGAGGGACGTGTTGAAATGGAGGATACAGTATTTGAAGTCAGATGGGCAACTTTGTGCCTGGCGAGCTACGTGGGCCAAAAGGAGCCAGGGGTGCTGCCCGTCCAGAGCAGCTGAACGTGAGGCAGCGTGTGGCCAGGTGGCCAAGAAGGCCAAGGGCAGGGTGGCCTGTGTCAGCAGCAGAGGGGCAGCAGGAGCAGGGCACTGAGTGTCGCCTGTGCTGGGCAGCGCTGCAGCCACAGCTGCAGTGAGTGCTGTGTGCAGTTGTGGCCCCTGTGAAGCAGAACGTCACTGAGGGGCTGGAGCGGGTGCAGAGAAGGACACGGGAGCTGGGCAAGGGTGTGGAACACAAGCCCAGTGACGAGGTGCTGAGGGAGCTTTAGCCTGGGCAACGGGAGGCTCATGAGGGGACCTTCAGCTTCTACTCTCTCCACTGAACTATTTTAGCCACTTTTTGTAGTTACTTTTTCCCCCCTTTTTTTTAACTGCTGTTTTGTCTTTGCTTGGAGAATGAGGTTTCTTCATTTTCTTTTTTTCCCATCCATGCTGCTTTTCCTCATTATTTTCTGCCCTTTTACAGGACTGGTACTGGTTCTGCTAGAATTTTAATTTCTAAGGTGTCACTGCTGTAGAATGAAATAGTTTTGCATGACAAGACATCATTCAGTGCTAGCACCTTGGTGCAGATGAAACTGTGTATTTCTTGGCCAGCCAGTATGGCATTTGAGATCACTTTCAGGTTATCAACGCCTGTGGCTTTTTGCAGCCCAGGGAATCAATTTGTTTTGTGTTCGGGAATTGAGCAGGATATCAACGGCCTTTCATTCCAACTGGTCCTCAGAGATCAGAGGGGCTGGGAGGGGCTGGGCAGCATTTCTGATTACAGCCACTTCAGCAGTGTCAGTGTGGTTGAGTCCAAGAGAAGAACTTGCTCAAGCACAGATGCAGAAAGAGTGCAGTTCTCAGTGCAATGCTCTGGGTCAGATCATTTTCCATAAGTACCTACAAGCTCCAGATTCCCCAAGAGTGTGGTTTATTGAAGCAACAGGACAGCAATCTCAGGATTGCTGCTGAGTGGGGGCACTGCCTACCAAGTTTTGATGTGAGAGAGGACAGTAAAGACAGATTATAGTAGTGAGATCTACCTGTCTGTCTGTCTGTCTGTCTATCTATCTATCTATGTAACTTTTACATAATTGAATCTTCCCATCTCTGGCCCAAGGATGTTGGAGGTGCAAACCTCACCTAAAGCATCCCTTTCAGGAGAGGATTAGAGACATGTTCCGTGTACCAGTTCTGAACAGGCAGAGATGTTTCCCCCTCCAGATATGGGTTTTTTCCCCTCAAAGCTGTTTTCTTCCTCTGGCCTCTTCTGCCCTGAAGTCCCCACTTAATTTTTTTAATTTCTGCTTGTCCTAGTTAGGTGGAACAATTCCATGGTTAGGTGCTGTTTGGTGACTCTGGTCATACATGCATTACACGACACATGGTTTCCTTCACTGGCATCCCCAGGGGTGTGTAAGTGCATTTGTTAATTGGGCCTTATGAGAGTCTCTGTTACTGCTGGTCAGAATTCTCAGTTGACAAAAGAGGGAGAAAAAACACCTTGGTCCTCTTCCATATACTGAGGTGGCTGTAGAGGCTCTGTGACATACATCAAAGTATCTTTGCACGCATCCCTATCTCCTGAATGACGAGGATTTCTAACAAGAGTGTAGATGTCAGGAAGGCAGGATTGCTGGTGCAGGCCTGAGGAGAACGTGAACTGCAGAAGTGTCTCTCACAAGGAGTGAGCTCAGCCAGGAAGCCACCTGCAGAGCCAGGATGGAGCTGTGGGACAGGGCTGGGTGTCAGTCACTACTGAAAGACAAAGAGGACATGGCAGGAGCAGAGGGAGGCACTCACCAGAGCCTTGAGGAATGCCACACCTTCCCTGTCAGCTGCCTGAGAGGCTGTTGGAGCTTCAGTGCCAGATGGCCCCTGATTGTAGTGCCAGGGTCACTTTGGAATCTGTGCCTCCCCACGGGCAGAGAATGACCCAGGAGAGCATCGGCACAGTGCCTTGGGAATGTGTGAGCCCATCAGCCTTTGAGTCTTGGCTCACAAATATCACACAGGAAGTCGAAACCCATCGTCTCTTGCTTTCTGTGCAGGTTCTTGTACAGAAAGAGCAGGAGCAGACTGCTTTATCAGAGATGCCATGCCAGGCTCAGGGAGAGCTGTTCCCAGCCCGAGAGCAGGAAGAGCAGCTCAGGCAGCAGGTGGAAGAGCCACAGCAGAATGGCCAGGTAAGCCTGACTGGCCAGGTGACAGAGGGAAGGGCAGGAAGAGGGGCATAAAATTGAGCTCTTGGGACTGAGGAGGCCAGGAGTCCCACAGGCACTGAAAGCACAGAGCCTTGGAATCTGCAGAGATCAGCACTGGGACAGGAGGTTTGCAGTGGAAGCAGAGGTGGGTAGGGAAGCAGAAAGACGTGGCTGAATAGATGTGATTTTGAGGCTGCAAGAGGAAAAAGCTGAGCCTGATGGCAGCTCCCAGTCACTTGCTCTGCATTTGTGTGTACAGAACATCAAGGCAGAGCCACAAGCAGAGCTGCCTGAAGCTCAGAGTGCCATCATGGCAGTGAAGAGAAAGAACAAGGAAGACATGAGAAGAATTCAAGAGAAGATGAGTCTCCATCAGCACAGGGGTGACCAACAAAACCAGGTGAGAGAAAGAATGGCAGCCACTCCACTCATGAAACTTCCTCTCCATTGTTGTTTACAAACCATCAAGGAAGATGTGCAGGCAGAGCTGCAGGAATCTGAGGCTAGGAACAAGGCAAGGGAGAAGAGGCTGGAAGAAGAAATGAAAATCATCAGAGAGAAAGTTAATCACCTCCCTCAGGCTCTACAAAAGCAAGGGAGTGAAGGAGGGACAGCCACTGCAGTCACCAAACTGATGCTTTCTGCCCTTCTTGCCTTTCAGTGCAGAGCAGCAGGGAGTGGGGCTGTGCCTCTGAGTGCCATCCTGCTCTAGTATATATCACAGTTACTCTGAAGGACATTTCCTGCTGTGCTGGATCTCAAGTGCTGCCCTGGACAGTGGGACTTGTTCTTTGGCTTTTGGCCAGCAATCATCCAAATTGATTCCTGCTGGCATGTTCCTGCTCTCTCTGTTTCTTTACAGGGGAACATGGTGACCCAGATGGAGGACTGAAACAAGCTGTCTGTATCCCTTGTAAATCTGTTCTTTCCCTTTGCTCACAGTCAATGACTCTTGGCTGACAGGGACAAGCTGTAGTCTCTGATTGCTTTGTTCTCTGACTTGAGGTGCAAGTGTTGACATCTCACCTGGCAGACCGCAAAGACTTCCAGAAAACAACGGGCAATGAAGGGCCCCAAGGTTGGTGTGAGGCACAGGAACTGTCCCCACCAGAAGTGCTACAGGTTCAGCACACCTCCATGGGCTCTGGCACTAAACCTGCTGCTGCAGCAGCGTTACCTGGGGGAATTTATTCTGTTGAACCTGGGAATTCGAGCTGGGGCAGTTTGTTCATCTCCAGGTCTGACAGCAGCATGGCTGCTCCGAAACCGGAGATTGAGAAGTACCTGGAGATACTGGGTTAGTGTGGCGTATTTCTTGTCTGAGGGACAGTGTACTCTGTGCAGGTGTCAGCAGAGCTGTACCAAATGCTCCTCCTGAGTCTGGTGTCCCACTGGGGACATTCAGGACTCCCCAGAGGAAGTGCTGTGCTCTGAGGCAGCGAGGGAGCGCTCTGGGTGTTCCTGCTGCCTCTGAGGGCAGCTTGGACTGGCTTGGCTTTGCCTGAGCTTCCCTCTCTGCTAAAGGCTGAAGCAGCAATTGTTCTTGAACCAGATGAAGGCTGTGGACTAGCAAATCATCTGGACAAGTCCTGTGTGCTAGTGGCCAAACTGAACACAATTTTTAGCTTCTTAAATTCTCCTTAGATTCCTGACTCCCAAATAGTCATCAGAGCAAACAAACCTCACAGAAGTTGACTGGTTTTGGAGTTTTGTCTTTTTGGCTGGGGATTTATTTTTGTCATTTTGGTTGGGGGGAAGGGTTGTTGTTTTGTTTTGCTTATTTTTGTGGGGTTTGTTTGTTTGTTTTCTTTTGGTTTGTTTTTGCTATTGTGGTTGTTACTATTGTTACCCAGCTGACCACAAAGGGCTCAGAGTCCCTGACAGTGGGGCTGCCTTTTGTATCTCCTGGAAGCTCGGATCTCTGCTTAAAACTGAGCATCTTCTATTTTGTTTCCCTCGGAGAGAATGGTGACCATGGAAAACCCTGTGATTAAATACACAGAAAGGGGACGTATTGGCAGCGGGTGAGTCCAAACGCAGTTACTTCTGCACAACCATGGGCCAGGAGTTTTTCTGGTGGAAATGTCTACCCAGCATGAAGTCAGGCCAGCTGGAAACGTCTTCACACACTGGGGATAGATTGTCCCATCTCTCAGTGCTGCTCAGAATTTGTGAGTGTGCTCAGAGTGCTTTGTCAGAGACATCTTCATGCTGCCGAGGTCTTGCCTGCATCAAGGAGCAGGACCTGGAAGATCTCCTTGTCTCTCAAGTGTGGGACAGCTCTGTGTTAATTTCTTTAGCATTTCTGTATGTCTCACAATCATACTGACACACTAATGAAAAAAGAAGAATCTTGCTTGCCTGAAAGGGCAACCCCCTTATCAAAGCTGTCAGATAACAGTTCTCAGGAACATTTATTTCCCATGGTTTGCTGAAGGAAATAATCTGTGGTTAGGATAGGAACCACACAGTTTAGAAACTGAAACCCAAGATGAAAGAACAAACTCCCTTTAGGAGCTGAGGCAGTGAACCCCAGTGCTTCAGGAACAGGCGCAGTGCCCATGCACTTGAGAGGAAAATGCATCATCTGCCTTCTGGCAGAGCCCTCCTGCATCCTGCAGGTTCTGGGCATTTGCAGGAGACATCTCCTGTGTGGGCTGGCTTTCACTCCAAGAGCTAAACAGCTTCTCATTTCCCTGCTTCTCTTTTGTTTCTAGGTCTTTTGGAGATGTGGTTAGAGCACTCAAGAATGCCACAGGAGGAGAGAGAAATGTCAACAGCCCTGTGTTTTTTGTCTATAATGTCATTATTTTCATGAAAACATGCATTCCCATCTCCACATTTTTGTGTTTCTAATTATTCATATACCAAAATACTTCTTTTTTAACTCTTTATTTATTGCAATTGGTAATTTTTATGTCCTCGTTCTTAAAAGAAATCCACAAGCCATTTTAGCCTCTGGCTCTCAAAGGTCGTTTCCTACCTGTCTGCTTTAAATCAGGGCTACAATTCTTTAATGGAATTGAGACAGGTCCAGGAAATGCACACCAGGCACACCAGTGATTCCTCTTGTAGAATGTCATGGCCCTGTCATAAGCCTCTTTTCTTTTCTTTTCTTACCCACCCCCCCAACCCCCCCCCCCCCATCAGCTCAACATTTAGTTGCAAACTTAAACAAGATGAGCAAAATAACAACATAACAATGCTGTTGTGGGCCTTTGGGATCACCCTTGCTGATCTTTCTGCTTTTTCAGTTGAGCAAGGCTCTGATCCAGGCAAAGAGATTGCACTTAGTGACACAGAACCATTTGGCTGGAACTCTGCTGATTTCTAGTAACAGCTGGAGGCCTGGATCTCCACAGGATGCTTTGGCTGTCCCAGGCTTTGTTGGCTTTTAGCTGCAAATACCACTGCCCTTGCTTTCTTATCCAGACATACCATGGCTTGGCAAAAACTGCCCAGTGGGCCATATTCCAAAGGCAGTTTGGGCTGGAGTTTGTGAAGGAAGGAGACCCTTATCCAATTCCAAACCACATTAAAAAATTTGTAAAAGAGAACTTCCCATCCTTAACAAACAACTGACAATTCAGAAGTCGACACAGAACTTATTTACAGAATGAAAAGGAAGGGAATTTTCCAATGGAGCTGTGGGTTCTGTAGTTTTTATTCTGACTCCCACTCACAGATAGCACTGGAGAAAGTCATGTCTTCTGCCTGCCATGAATTGCTTGGCTGCAACCATCAGAGGCATCAGGCTGGAGACAGGCTCGGCTGATGTTAGGAACAGGAGCTGCCCCAAGGAGAAAAAAAATGAATGAACTTGTACCTCCCAAACCCATCTCCCCACAGGCTCCAGCAGGATTCCTTTGGTTCTCAGAAATACACAGATATAGGGCTGAGAAGACCATTTGGATCTATGTGATCATGCCCAAGACCACGCTCATGCTGTTTGGGTTTTGCCATTTTTCTTTTCTATGTTTTCTGTATTCTTTGCACATATATTTGTAGCTCTGTAAGCTACTCTATTAGTGACTAGTTTTCCCAGTACTTTTCCACGGCCTTTCCCTAAGCAGAAAGACAAACTTCCAGAGCTCCAAGCACTACTGGGGGGGAGGTAGAAGGCCCCAGTGCTATCTTGGTTCTTCCTGGGACAGACCCCTCCAGACAGCTGGTGAAGTCACCATCCCTGCAAGTGCTTAAAAAAAGACTGGATGTGGCACTAGGTGCCGTGGTTTAGTTGAGGTGTTAGGGCATGGGCTGGACTCCATGATCTTGAAGGTGTCTTCCAACCCAGTGATTCTGTGATTCTGTGACTGAGGGAGCTTTCCCTGCAGCCCTGGAAAGGGCTCCGGGAGCCCTTGGCCAAGGATGGGGGATCAGGGCTCAGGGAAAAGCAGCAACGGGCTCAAGGCGAAGGCGAGAGGGCAGAGCTGCCACAGCGTGGCCCAGCAAGAGCCTCATCTGCTCCTCCTCAGGCCGCGCCATCCGCGCTGCCGTTTGCGGCGCCGGCGGCTCCTCTCGCTGTGGGGCTCCAGCGCGTCCCGGGGGCTGGGCCCGTCCTCTTCGGGAAGCGCCGGAGCCTCGGAGGTGAGCGGCTGCTGCTGCGGCCGGGCGGGGAGAGCTGCGGCCGCGGCCCTGGGCACGGCGAGCTGCCGCTATGGCCGGCTCCTGCCGCGGCTCCTGCCCGGCGGGCACAGACACGGCCGAGGGCTGCCCGGGAGCTCCGTGCCGGTCCGCAGCGGGCCCGGCCGGGCTGCTGCTCTCCGCGGCCTCTGCCCGCCGCTGCCGGCCCCGCCGCGCTCCCGCTGCCTCTGCTGCAGCCGGGCCCACACGGGAGGCGGCACATTCCGGCCGGCTCGCAAAAGCCCTGCCCGCAAACCCCCCGCATGGCCTCGGCTCAGGCACAGGCTGCCGGCGTCCTCGCAGCTGCGAGCCGGGCCTGGCCGCTGCCGGCCTCGGGCAGAGCTCCCGCCTGTGTCTCCATGGCCGCGGCTGCTCGGCACAGCGGGCTGAGCACAGCCAGCGCCAGGAGCAGCTCTTCACGGGCCCGGGCTCCGGGCACTCCGAGCTGCAGGCAGCACAGAAAAGGGCTCTTTGTTTCACCTCTTCTTTCAGCGCTGCTAAGAATGTAGGCTGCAGCAAGCTGAGAACACCAGAGCACGGAGCCCTTTGCAGGCAGGGCTGTGTCTGCTGGAGGGGCAGAGGGAGCCCAGCAGGGATCAGACACAAACCAGCAGGGCACTGAGGAGCCCCTGTGGTGGCAGTGAGCAGCTCCGGGCTCTGGGTCCTGCTGGTGGCATTTTCTATTGAGCCATCTCCAAGGTCTTCTCTTGTGCTCTGTATTTCTAAGTGTCTTCCCTCTTGCTTCTTGGTTTTGCTTGTCTTCTGCACCTTCATTTCTCCAAATTTTCCTACCCTGTCAGCAGCAACCCCCATCCACAAGTGGCTATGAAATATGAACCAAGCAGCTGGCATCAGCAATGTGTAGAATCCAATGGCTCAGGAATTCTTATGTCAGGGCCCTATCTGTGCCTTATGCTTGTCAGCACCTCCTTCTCTGTGCAAAAACTAGTGATGAGTGGAGGTTTTTTCCTAAGAGCTCCTGAGAAGCAAATGATGTGCTGGGATTCTCATGAGTGGATCCATGAAGTTCATTGCTGGGAAACACAAAAGAATGCCAAGGTAGCAGATCAGCTGGGAGCTGGTCACTCCCTGCAAAGGGCTCGTGTATGATGTGGGAACACCACGTTCCAGGGTGGGCAAGAAGGATCAATGTGCTCAAGGTGCAGCTGCTGAGGTTTGGGTTCACCTGGAGCACAGTCAGGGGTGGTGAGCACTGGAAGATCCAGCTGCAGTCCCCATCCATGTCCCTTTCAGTGATGGCTTGAGGGTGTCTCAGCCTGGATCCAGAGCGCCCTGGGGGGCTCCTGGGGCTGGCTTTGCACTCAGGGTGAGGATGGCCAGGAGCCACTGAGGCTGGCAGTGGGGACCAAGGCTGGGGCTCGTGGCCTGGCAGGTGTGGCTCTGGGGGCTGGGACATGCCAGGGCATGGGTCACTGCCACTGTCCTCCGGAGCCCTGGCTAGCTCTGTGATGCTCCAGGGGCAATGGTGAGAGCAGGGAAGTGGCTAGATGGCGGTTTTGCCTGAGCCAGAACCTCTAAGCCAGCCCAGCAGTAGAGACCCTGGAGGAGCCACGAGCACCGAGTGAAGGAGGCAGAGGAGGCTCTTCTGCAGTGCAAAGTCCAGCAAATTTATTAAGAGAGGCAAGGACAGGTTACACAGGACAGAACTGCCAAACGGGAGCACAAGCCGAGCTCTCGCTCGGCTCTTGCTGTGCGGGAAGGTGCTGCGAGCTGTGGTGGCTGCACTCAGCCTTGGCTGGGAGGATCATCTGTACCAGGGGAGAGCAGAAAGCTGCCACGGTGAGCAGAACATGCTCAGAGCACTGCAGTGCAGAGAATGATACTGCCCCTGAAGTGCAAAAAGCGTGAAAGCATAGAATTCTGTGCAGCACTGTGGTACAGATTTTCTCTTCTAGGACATGTCCCTTTTTGTATTCTGTAGACAAATTATCAGGATTTATAGAATACACTGGGGCTTTTTCATAAAGTTTTTGGGAGAACTCTCAAGTTTATTTTTATTTGCATTTTACATCCAGCATTTATACAGATGTTTCTTATTGTTGTTTTGTAAGTACTTAGGGAACAAATACCCAAGCATTTTTAATCCTTTGGGATATTGTGATTAATAGCCTTAGAAAGAGAACCTTGTTGAACAAGTGTGAAGACACCAAGAGAGGGAAAACAGCATAAAAGTCTTTTAAAACAGGGCATATAATGAGGACTGCAGAACTAAGTAATTCCTCCAAGGAGGCAATTAGCAAGATTTATTACCAAGGATAACTTCCAAGATACTTCCTGAAATCAAGGGAAATGTGACCTGCAGCCATACAAAGTACAGCCAAAGCAAATGAAAACCCTTGGAAAAGAGGGAATTTTGCCAGTGATATCAATCTGCTGGGATAACTGAGGGATGCCCATCATCCTTGCACTGCATTCCTCAGAATCTGCAGCATGTTTTCTCCCAATGTCTGTCATGTGAAAAAGCAGCTGCCATTGCTTTACCATTAACTTCAGTTCTTAGGACAATTACCAAGCACCACAAATGTTTTTTGTAGCTGAGCACGACTTGAGTTTCCCAAATCTTCTACAAAGCAGAAAGGAACCACACAGTTACTTCTGCTGATGTTAGTGAAGGGTTTTGTGAAAGGAAGTGTATGAGAGCATTGCATTATAAAACTTCTACATTCAAGAAAACAGCAGTGTACTTAGAATAAAACATACGAGGCTAGCATAACATCAGAAAAGGATAAAATGAAATTACTAGACAGGAAGTGATGTATCAGAAATGAAATGTATAATTTCTGATACATCTGCATGCATTTGCAGGCTAAAACAGAAAAAGAAAGGCAGAGATAAAAAGGAATGAAGGTTTTAAAATTGTACTGTGCAGAAGAGACACACAAAGCACCAGTGTAAACACAGCTGAGAGATTCAGCTTGGAGTTGTATTAGAGTGGAATCCATTCACTGAAGGTTTCTGGTGCACACAAGTGCACCAGACTGAGGAAAAAAGGATCGAAGTTTAATTTCTGAAAGCCATTTAGATTCCTGGGAGCATTGTCTAGAAATCTAAAAGCTAAAGCGTCAGAGAATCTGAACCTAAAACCTCCCCAAATCGATTGATAAGGTAGGATGGGCACACCTCTGGTGTTTTCAGAGTCAATGAAACTGACAAGGAGTGTCTGGAGATTAGGAATGCCAACCCAGATTTTATCTGCATTATTTTAAGAACACCTTAATAAGGCACATTAGGAACTCAACACTAACATTCTCACCCTGCTGTATTTCTTTTACATTTGAATACAGGCTGGTAGAAGGAGAGATCTGGCTTTGATTTCTTCCCAAGTTACCTGTTGCACTTTCAGGTTAGGAGTACATGTAAAATGCAGCTAATCACTCTCTCTCTCCATGAATATTCCACTAGTGAACTGACATACAGAAACATCCTTCTTATCTTTTTACCTTCCTAAGTGGTGCCCTAATGAACTGGAGACTTGCATAAGTCACACAGAACATCACCAGAATTGCTGAAATTAACATTTAATTCCATGACAAGGGGTTCTGAGAAAACACTCCACAGGATCACTGAACAAACTCAAGCTTGGAAGAGAAATATTCATTTTAGCACTGATCAAGGGGAAAGAAAAAGAAATGCTGCAAAAATTCCAAGTGGAAGATAAGGAGAAAGACAGGGAGCAGAGGAAGAACAAGGCCCTGTCAGATGAGCTGTGGAAGGTAACTTTGTGCCCCAGCGCTGTCAGAGGACGTTCCCTGTCACTGGTGCAAGCAGCTGGAGACAGAAATACTGCTTGATTTGGGGGCCACAGTCTAGGTAAGTGCAGAGGTGGTTCAATAACGTGACATGAGGGAGTTCCCCCAGAGCAACTGGGATGCCTGAAAGAAGTGAACAGCTCAGCACAGCCTGGCCCGCTCGGCTGTTTTTCCTTCTGACCCTCCTGGGGAGGCTCTGACATTTCCTCTTCCCTGATGGAAGTGCAGCTGCTGCCAAGGGAAACGTCCCCATTCTGACTCAGTGTTCCCTTTGCTTCCCACATGTCCCATCTGCTGTCCCTGTCCAGGAGATCTGCCAAACTTCATCTGCAGGATCAGAAGAACTGGTGTCCTTTGGCCACCTCCAGTTCCCACTGAAGATGGGACCACCTGCAGAGCAGAGGGGACCAGCTGCAGCTCCAGGCCCAGCTCTTGCCTGTCATGGCTGAGCCTGTGGCAAGCTCCAGGAGCTCCTGCCATCTCCCTCCCTGTTGGCAGCTCCCTCCCTCCAGCCCACAGGCCCTGCCCATCCACTTTTTTCCCTCCAGCTCACCCCTTCGCTTTGCCTTCCCTTATTAAACAGTTTGTCTTTTTCATTTGACTCGTGGATCTGTCCATGGAGCTGAAGTAGCACAAATCCTGAGCCTGGGGACACGCAGGGCCCTGCTGCCGTTCTCTTCCATGCCGTTGTCTGTGCACGGACAGAGAGGAACAAGGGCAGCTCAGGCTGCAAAGGTCCCTGTCCTGCTGCTCCAGTTGCACAGCACCATGGAGTTGAAGGTCGTGCTGAGTACGCTGAAGGGAACAAGAACCCTGGGTTTTAGAAGAGCCAGCCTGAGTATGCTCTTCCATGGCAAACATCCACCGAGGGCAGAGGAGCTTGTGATGCTGGACGTTCTCCCCAAGAGCTTCCTGAAAGCACAGCAATGCTCCATGCATGCACAGGGACAGGAAGAGGGCAGAACCAGAGACCATGGTGGCCTGACAGTGAGCTTTGGGTGTGCCTCAAAGCAAATGAAGCAGCAGCAGCAGAGTGGCTGTGACTTAGAGGCGCGAGCGTCCCAGTGGCCGCAGCGCTGTCAGGCAGTGCTTGCAGGCTGGGTGCGCTTCTGGCAGCTCTGCTCTCCCCACAAGTGAGGAATCGCAGCCCCTGCCTCAGGCCCAGTCAGAAAGCCAACCAAGTGAGACCAGAGGCAGGGGACCCTTCCCAGCTGTCTTGGGCATGGCTGCAAAACAGCCGCTGTGTCTTCCTGTGCCTGTGTTTGGGGAGTGCTGAGCCCAGAGCCGGCCAGCTTGTGCTCTGCTGTGCCAGGAGCGTTCTGGGCAGGCAGGAGAAGTGCTGCGTGCACAGCAGAGCATCCTGCAAGGGGCTGAGCAGAGCCTCCTGCGGGAACAGGGCTCCGCTCCCTGGCTGGGAACAGCCTGGTTTTGCTGCCGTAAGCGCAGGCAGGAGTTCAGGCACGTGCAGAGGCAGCGGCAGCTCGTGTTTGTAGGGACCCGGGGCTGCGTGCCCAAAGCGACACGTGGGCGTGGGGAAGGAAGCGACACAGAGCCAGGGGAAGGAAGATGAGCTCGAGCTGGAGTGCAAGAAGCACAAGTAATTCAGCCTTGCCAGGGTTTCTTAAGTGTTGTGTTGGTGTTCTCTGGGAAATGCAGACATTTGGGGAAGTGCCTTTGGAGGAGAGGAGCTTGATTCTCAAGGAAACTGCTTCCCCAGGAGCCCCCAGTGAGGTAGGTGCAATTACAATCTGGACCCCAGTTCATGCTCAGTATTTCCTACAAACTTAAATAACAATAAAGTCAAACACAACAGATGACTGATGTTCCTACCTTCTGCTTCCCAAACACAGCCAAGGGTGGCAGCAGCTACAGCTCCATTCTCCTGAGCTCACAGCACAGTGCAGCTGTTCCAGCCACACCAGCACGGGACTGGCCGCAGGTTGTACAGCCCGTGCCTGAGCCAGGATCAGAGCGCGTTTCCTCTCAGGTAGTGGGAGCCCCGCGCTCTTCCACAGGAGAATGAATGTGAAGAATGCCAGAGCAAATTCAAGTCTCTTGAGCCTGGTGAAGATGAAATCTGCTTCTGTCCTTGTATAGAGCTATGGGTTTGTTTATGTGGCTTCTCCTTCCCTTTTCTGCCTGGCTTTCTCACCTGCAGTTTTCAGTAGAAAAGTGAAGCCATAGGTGGAATAAATAGACTCCACAACCTGATGTAGTTATGAAGTGGGTCTGTATTGTCAGCACCCGGCACAAGCAAGATAGCTCTCCTGAAAACTTGTGCCTTGAGCCCTGGTCTGAGCCCCATCTTTTACTCACAAAGGTGCTCCATATAGATGACATTGCTCAACCTTTTCATGCATATTCAACCCCTGGCCCCGCCTGTCCTCGCCTGGCATGGTAATTAGATCCATGCCCTTCTGAGCATGCCTTGTTCATGGTGGGGGTCACATGGGAGTCTTTGGTGGTCTCTGAGGCCAAAGATTGTGGTCATCCTTATGGCTGAACTTTTCAACTTTTCTCCTTTGCGCGTGTGCTTTGGTCCCTTGGTGCTTCTCTGAGTATATCTGTTGGTCTTGATGAGCTTGGAGACAGAGGAGCCCCTTTATCTGGGTTTCTGCATTCTTGGTCTTCTCCCAGTATTGTTCTTTATGCAAGAAGCTTCTGATATTTGCATTTTTCTATTCTTTTTGTACTATGAAAGAGGTTTCTTAAGTTATAGGTTAAAATTCAACACATAATTCTGCAAGCTAAAATTTAAATGCTTAATTCATATTGCTAACTCAAGGGAGCTCCAAAAATCTCTCTTTCAAAAGCAACAAACCTTTGAAAAGTTAAACCTCAAGATAAGAGTGATCCTCAATCAATACCTCCTTCTTCCACTTGCTTAAAATCTCTTTGTCCTGGGCACTCACTATGGCCTTTTTCCTGGAAGCTCTTTGGCTGTCTTGAATGTTTATGGAGTAAAAGGTAATCCCTGATCTATTTTCGACTCTGCCCAGAGAGAGACTGCTGGAAGGGAGGTAGGACTGGTACTGGGGACCTGGCAGCTTGTCCAGGAAGAAAAATTATTGAAATAATGGTAATGTGGACAAGGCATGCAAGTCCAGGTGGTGAGCTCAAATATGCAAGTACTTGCAGTTTCCCCTCAGCACTTGACAACTAAGGGGTATGGTCTCTTCTTATTTCTGTCTCTTAATCCTCAATCCTTGCCACACTCCTTCAACATCTTTTGCATTGTCATCTTCTGTGTTTTCTCCCTCCCTTCTTCTTTCTGTGACTTTCTGTACACGACAGACAATCTGTCACACACTGTCAGCTTGCTCAGTCACCCGAGCAGTGATAATGATGGTGTAGAAATTGTAGGTGCACAGCAGGCAAAGGTGTCATGCTTCTGTGTGCCCTCTGCAGGCAAAGCTGCTTCCCAAAGCTTCAGTCAAACTTGGAACAAAGGCTTGTCCCCACTGCTTTGTTGTGGCTTATGCATTGATGGAGCAACACTTCTGTCTCAGCCCGCTTAAGCCACTGCAAAGCTGGAATTGTTGCTTTAGCAGCAGATGTGCTGGCAGGGTTCTTACAGCTCCTTAGTAAGAACCCTGCAGTTCTTCTAAAACAGGTTTGTGATCTTTGTGCAATAAAAACAACGCCTTCAACTGCTGCAGTGCAAGTCATGCACTCATGTAGATGTGTTTTCAGACACAGGTATTTCTATATATGCCTAGTGAGTGGCCTCGTGGGGAGCAGGGACAAACATGGGCTGATACAACATGCTTCTGCTTCAAAAAAAAGCCATGACTTCCCTTCACAGAGAAGGATATAACATTTTTCTTGATTGGCCTGAAGGGAATAAACAAGTCTCTCTATGTCCTGATCTTTTACTAGTCTGAAATTGTTCAGAAAGGTTGTAATTTTTTTTTTTTTTTTTTTTTTTTTTTTTTTTTTTTTTTTTTTTTTTGTGGTAGTGGTGGGTGGGGTCTGCATTTCAAGCCTGTTCTCCCAGCAGTCAGGGACCTGCACAGCTGCTGTGGGTGGGGCAGGTGCTCAGGTAATTACCAACAGCTGCTTGGTAATTACTGACAGCCAGGTGAGAAGTTGGCTTGTGCCTGGTTGAGGGCTTGAGGACTGTGCTGAGAGAAGGGCTAGGCAGTGGAGTGGAAAATACAATTTACACAAGCAGGTATAAGTGGATGTCTGGGGTGTAGGTGGGAGTTAACTGGTTTAGGTACTGCATTGAACATTTAACTCTGAGATACGACTATTTAGTTGCTGCTCTAAGTGCTGCATTTACTAACACATAATGTAATTTCTGCTGCTGTGGCAGAACCTGCTGTCCCCTTGCGCTCGGAACAGGCGTAGAGGGTCCCCAAGGCATCCTCAGAATGGGCTTTGCCCTCACCTTGGCTTGTGCTGCTGCAGATTTTGGAGACAATTGTGCATAAGAATGGGCACTAGAACCAGACTTGGGTCTGGCATGCTCTGCATTTCCAGGATGGCTCATGGACAGGGTAAGGTGCTGTCGGTGCCCTCTGGATCAAGCTGTGATTCTATGGACACTTCAATAAGAGAGGGTTTTTCAGGGTGATTAAACCTTCATCCTTGCTGTGCTTTCTATGACATTTGTATCTCTATTTTGTAAAACTTCAGAAATCCAAATCATCTTTGGCCCTGTGAAATGTTACAAACATCAGCAAAAGTCATCATAGTTTGCATGCGAAAATACATAATTTTTGATATTTGGGAATTGGAAATTCTGATAATTTAAAACTGATTTCTATTGCTGATGATACAGAAAGGGGGCACGTTGGTGCCTTGGGGCTTATGTCTGCTACTGTTGACTGAAAAAAATAATTTGAAGTAGCACCCTATGACTGTGGATGGCCAGAACGGAGGCTTGACAGGTGTTTACTACTGATTCTTTGACCTTTCCTGCCAAGTAAAAATTATAAATTCTTGGAACTATGTATTTATAAAAGAAAAGTATAAAGGAGAGATGTTGTACACTCTGTGTGTATCCCACCTTGAACATACGACATTATAAAAACACACTCTCCAAACATCCATTCTTTTGTATGACTATTATCCATTAGGAAATGCCAGGTAAAAGTGATTTTGTTCAGAAGTATCTCACCTACTGACAACAATTAGAATTGCTTACAGGGCCTCAGTTGCAAATGCAAAACATTCAAAACTCAAACTAACTGGTTACATTAGAAAACACACTTTGCTTTTCTCAAGGGGCTGATTGTGAGCTATTTGATGGGCTGTTCATGAACATATCCTGGGGCTGTTTGCATCAAACACTGGGATTTTGTTAGCAGTAAAAGAGGGAAAGTGCACTATCTGTGGGAAAGTAATTCCTTCCCAAAATATGTGCTTGGAGGCTACTTGGGCCAAAAGAATTTATTTTTAATTCCGTGGGCTGAAGAACTGCCCACCATCTGCTTTTTCAGAAAAAGAGGGTTGAGTCTTTGGCCCCTTGCAGAGCCTTAAATGAGCAAAGCTGAAGGGATTTGCCCCAAAAAGCAAGGAGTGTTTGAGGCTCATGGCCATAGCTGTCTGCAGAACTGAGCATGGGCCAAGGGAAGGTCCTGCTGCAGAGCCAGCCCGAGGTGTCCCTGAGGATGTGTCACATCCTCTGCCTCCTCTGGCAGTGCTGCCACAGAGCACAGCAGGAGGGATTCCAGGGATTTGTCAGCACGGGGAGGCAGAGCATGAGCTCCTGCTGACATTTCCATCCAGGGCTGGCACTTTCAGGCCAGCAGTGACAAATTCTGCAGCTCTGGCTGCACAGTTGCTGTTGGCAGTGCTGTGACAGCCTCTGCCACCAAGCCGGAGCCTCTGCAGGGGTTCCCACGATGTGCTTGGCATTTGGTTTCATCTGGGCACAATGCTCCTTCTTCCTTGATGTATCTGTTCGAGGACAGCACATGGTCTGTCTTGTTCTGGGGACAGTACAGAGTAACTCTGTAAACTGCAGGCCAGGTTGTCCAATTCCCACAGGACAATGTCATGACATCGTTCAGCCAGCAATCCTTTTACAGTTTAGTGGACCCATTTTCTGCAAGGTCAGAGGCTTTTCCTTGTCACAAAAAAAAAAAAAAAAAAAAAACACAAAAAACCCCCAAAACAACAACAACAACAAAAACAAGAAGCCTAAATAATTAGCTCAAGTAATAATAAAAGAAAAACTACTAAGATTTGGGATTCCTTGAGTCCTTTTGGAATGTCATCAGATACAGATTCTCATTTCAGAGCTGAAACTGCAAAAGTTATGTAAAACACTCCCAGTTAAATGGGACCTACTCAGCCCCTGGAGGTCATTCCCAGCAGCAAGGCTGAGAGAACAAATCAGAGTCTAAAAGCAGAAATGAGTAAAAGTGGCCAGGGAAACACACTGAAATAGCCACCAGTGCTTCCCCTTGCTCTCTTGAGGTTCAGAATTCCAGTGGCTTCTAAAGAAAAAAGTGAGCCCATAGGAAATGCTCTATGGAAGGCACTACAAATTCCAATCCTTTCTAGAGAAAGTCTTATGATAGGAATAATTTCAGTCCCTTTTTATCATCTTTGTGGAAAGTGCTCTCATCTTTCCACAAATTTCTGACCATCCCTAGTGTCTCAGGCACTTCCTCATCAACCTGGGAACTGTGTCTTATGTCAGAAAGCAGAGTAAAAAGGCACTTAAAGAAAAGTGGAAAGGACCATTTGAAGTGTTCCTAAGCACTCCTGCAGCAATAAAAGGGGATGGGATCAATACATTGATACACCTGCCCCCAAGGGAAGCCAGCCCCAACACATAAGGGACTGGAGGGAAAATATAGATGAGAATTTGAAGCCTCAATTTGTTAAGCATGGAAATAAAACTTTCTAATGCAGTGTAGAGTGAGTTAGAAGAAATCCCATCAAGGGAAAGATATGTCATGAAGGGGTAACTATGAAAAGTCCTCAGTCTCAGCCCACCCTGGGCAGCAGCACTCTGGCACGCTCTGTCAAGCAGCAGCAGCCAGCAGGCCCAGGGGAGGCAGCCCAGCACAATTCACCCCATGCCCCCCACGGCAGCGTCCCTGGGGCTGCTGCACTGCAGAGCTGGAGGAGCACCCCCTGAGCCAGGCAAAAATGGACCCAAGTCTCAGGGTGTAGGAGGTGACATTTCTTGAACTTGGCTTGAAGGAGAGCAGAAGGGCAACAACAGCTCAGGTGTTCAATCACAAAACACCCCAAGGGCTCTCAGGTACAGGGACTCAACATCGTTGGCTTGGAGACAATGGAGGAATTTGTAGAATGCTCTGCAAGGAAGAAAGGGGCATTCCCAGCCACCTTTGACTGTTCCCAAATATTATCCTCTCTCAGACAATTTCATATCTCTCCATAAAACAAGGTTATGGCATTGTTGGTAACATCTTCACCTTGTCTGCTGAATAAATAATTAAATGGCAGGAAACTTAGGAAAAGGACTAGTCTTCAAAATCCCCATAGGTCTGTGCAGGAGTCAACATCTGTATCTCTCTAGAAAGACTGGTGTTACAGACTAGTTTCGAAAGTGCTAAACAAGGGACAGTGTTTAAATAGGGACACTTGAACCCAACTTCTCTTTAAAAGCCATTGAAGGACCTCGCCTCCAACACTTGTAAATGTGTTTAACATACCACTCACAAAAGAACTGGATATTCCTCTGCTCACTGGCAAGGGGAGGCCATGATTTACAAGCAGTCCTGGGAGCTGCTTCAGCTGACAGCTTAGAGCAGCCCATGTGAGCTCCTCTGCAACCCTCCACAACAAGGTCATTTGGGGACAGGGTTGTACAAACTTCTAGACTTCCCACCACTTTAGGTAAGGAGTTTGAATTAACAAGATCCATAAAGAATTCTATAATATCATAAAGAATGTCCATTTGCCACAATCTTTTCTTAAAATGAGCACAACTTCATAGTAGAGGTAGTGCCCTCTACTGATCAATTTATTTCAATGAACAAAGTTAGGACTTGAAGAAAACAAGTGACCAGAAGAAACCCAATCCAAATATGATACAAGCAACAATGAGAGAAGGAATTACCAATAGTGACATTTCTTTATTGTTAATAGTCAATACTATCATCTTTCAACTTCTTAAACTTACTAAACTTCTTTGAACTAATCCTACATTTTTAAGAAATAATCTACTCCAAAGTGCTAACATAGCCTATGAATCTGTACTAACTTAAATAATCCTAAAAACCTAATATTCTCATTGAAATAAAAAATCCAGATGTCACAGATTTCACCAGGCTGAAGCAGATGTCTGGTGCCAGTACTCCACTCACTGCTGGTCCAATTCAGAAATGCGGCTCTGAATATGGGCCAGCTTCTTGTGGAGGTACTGGCACCTGCTCCTCATTTCAGAGTAGCTGGGGCTACCCTGTGAAGGAGAAAGCAAAAGAAAATCAGGGCATGCAAACACTTCTGCAGAGTTTAGAATCGGATGTCCTTTGCTTTAAGAAAGCCCTGAGGCAGACTCAGCAGTTGCCATGGCCCTGCAGGTCTGGTGTCACACGTACCTGTTGTAACTGCTGATAATCTGCTAGGATTCGATGACACAGCATCTTCAAGAAAAAAAAAAAAAACACAACCAAAAAAACCAATCAGAATGTTTCACTACCACCTTAAAATGCAAACTTTGGTAAAACAGTAAAAGCACACTCAGTCTGACTCTAGAGATTTTCTTCTCTGTGAGCCACCACTCTTCTGGGAGGTTTGCGAAACAAATCTCCATCTCCCAGCATCACCCAAGATCTGTAATTAAGCCTCTCCATAGGCAACAGAAGCAGCCCATGCTCTAAGACTCTGCTTGGGACACCTCTCGTGGACAACTGTTTCTTCATAGACAGCTCAAACCGGGGCTTTTGGGCAGGGTCTTGCCAAAATCAGACCCAGCCCAAGCAGTGTCTGAGCATATTTGCCAGTTCCACAGTTTCCCTCTGTCTCACTGAGCAGCTCCAGGGAATCCAAAACTCTGATATGATAAAGCTTCATGGTTTTATCCTTCTTTACCTGATAAGCTTTGGAGCCTGGAGTCAGAGACTTCCATTGCTCCTGAAATTGTCTGAATTTCTTGATGATCTTGTCAATCTTAAAATATAAATTCCGATATTCCTCATACTCTGCATTGAAGTCGTCCTTGTAGCGCTGGCGTTGCTCCAAGGAGACAATGGCTCCGTATTCTCTAAAGGACAAAATGAGACCATTTTTCTCTGAGTGAACTCTAAGAGAACATTTGAGTGTGTTTCAATTCCATAAAACACACATATAATTTGACACCAAGCACAGGATAATGTTAAACACAGACACCCAAGCTTTGAGTCAGTGGCTCTGGGACAGACAGTTTCTACTTTCAAGCTCATGTGCATCAAGAGAATGTAGTCAGGTAACTCTGGGAATCTGCCACATTTCTATGTGGCCCATTTCTAGTTACTGATCGCTTATATTGTAGAGGTTTCCTTCATGAGCAGGAGCACATTTAGAAATTATGTGTCCTCATTTCAAATGTCAAAGGAAAAACAAACACAGCAGCTTCATGAAGAGAAGAAACATAACTAAATTATAATCTCTTCCTATGCTGGAAAACCTTAATTAAGTTACATATGACTGCAAAAATTCATCTGCAAAATATTTTTGTAAAGGAATGTATTTATGGAGTTGAGTGCACAGAGTTGGACTTTTGAGCTACATTCTTGCTTGTCTAAGGGCAAGCAGAGTTAATGATAATATTTGATTCTTCTAGTGGACAGCAGTTACATCACTGACCTGGGAACTGAGGCATTTCTAACACACAAAAGAAAACAAAGCCATAAAAACAAACTCTAGACAAGTCAGAAACTACAAGAAGAAATACTCAAAGCACATCAGCTCCTCAGGAGGCCAAAACTCATTAATGCTTAAAGCCACTGATGGGAGTCAAGCCTTCTTCATTCCCTTCTCTCTCAAATCAGCAGGTGTGAGGTTTATCAAGCTCATGATAGAAATCCAAGATGAAGTGGCAATGAGAACAATAGATGCCACTTGCCAACACTCTCACACCAATGCTTCTGCTCCTCTGGGCCTGAAGGTCTGGTTCTTATTGGATGACAAAAACTCCCTCCACATCGGAATCAATTCCTTCAAACCACCCTGAGATTAATATTGACAAGCAATAAATTGCTAACAAGTTGAAATTCAGTAGTAGGACAGACAACAACTTGTGCCAAGGATGCATGCCAGGCCTGATACACCTGACTAGCAGGATAATTTTGAAAAGAAAACCACAGATGCCTTTCCCCATTTTGGGCTGTCTCGGAGCAATGTGAGCCGGGGCCCTGCCGCGCCTGCTCCAAAGGCCGCAGCTGCCCCAGAGCCCCAGAGCTGCAGGAGGCCTGGCTGCCCCTGCCAACACCACTGCCCTGACACAAGCTGCCAGCAATTTCCAGGGCTTTATACCACACACACACGTCTCCCTCCTCTCCTGCAAATGCCATGAGGGGAGGCAGCAGCACTGCTGCAGCTGCGCCTGTGCAGCTGCACTGCAGGAAGAGAGGGCCCGTCCGGGCCTAACCCACCTTGAAATAAATGGGCAGGAGATCTTTCTCTTTTTTAATGCCTTTATTAAGAAGAATCAGCTCAGGTGGGGAGAAATCGACGGGTTGCGCCCTCGCCGCCGTTGCTCCCAGGCGTGGCACGAAGGAGGAGGATGATGCAGCTTTGTCCACTGGTCTGCAGACAGAACTGGGGACTCTGTCCTCACGGGAGAGTCGTGGAGTCCTTGGTTTGTTGGTTTAAAAAGCCGGGGGGGTCTCTTTAATCAGTTTCTTTTCAGGTTAGGGTGAGAAATAAAAAGGTCCAAGCAGGTACGGGACTATGCTCCCATCCTTAGACGTCACTTAAGTCACTTGTTGGCTCGTGATTTTAGGGGTTTTTCTTGTAAATACTGTAAAACTGTAAAAACCCAAGGTGCACTGCATTTCTTATTTGCATACTGGATCCGATGTCACTCCTATTTTCTTTACCTCAGAGGGGTCTGTCCTGGTGTCTTTTTTTTTGGCAAGTGGCCAGCATCAGGGAAACAATCAGTTAATCACCGGCCATTAACGGGTGATTAAGGGCTTTTCTTTGGCAGCACACCTAAAGAAGTCTGACCGGTTTGACTTGCTTTTTTTAACTCTGAAACTAAAAAAAATTACAATTTTCTATTCATAACAGCTCCCCCCTTTTTTTCTTTGATCAAGCTTAAGCTTAAGCTTGCATCAACTTATAATTTTTGGCTCATTAACATAGAATTTCCTATATTTTTTGTATTGATAATACATTTCTTCAGCACTCGGGTGATAATATTTACTAAACTTCATTACCCTTTTTGGTTTTTTCAGGTTAATTCCTTTAGAGATCCTTAGGTTATTCTGTACAGCAGATGTCACTATTTTTGTTAAACATGGAAATAAGAACATACTAACAAGTGTACCCACAGTGAAGGTTATAGTTTTCCAACTTTTTTTGAAAATCCATAGATTATCCCACCAACTGGAATCAAGTGTAGGAGTCTTTTGATTTCGTAAATATGCTAGTTCTTTTATTTCATTTAAAGTGTTTCTAATGACTGCTACAATTAATTTGATTTGATAAACTACTGTTTTGGTTTGGTTGAGTTGGTCATTAATATGATTAAGAGCCAATGCGGTCTGATTAGATATTACTTCTAATTCTGATTGTAGTTTCAAAATTTTGTTTAACATATCTTGTTTCTTCAGTTTTGTTTTTCTCAAATCCTCATATATAGGAACTCTTAAACTTGATCCAGATTCTTTGTGTATTATAAAGACAGTTTGTTTTATAATTTTAATGATGCTACCACTAGACCAGCCTCTTGGCAATTCAGTGGATGTTGTGGTACCATTGACCCAAAACAGGTGTTTAGGGGTTTCCTGAAAGATATTAATTTTTGTCGTGCCCTCCCAATATTTAGAAATACTTTTTCTTTTTACTAGATTTACCAGGTTTGCTTCAGTAGCATCACGTTCAAAGCACCACCAGGTTTCTCCTACAGGGTGCTCTCCTAGGAGTGGCTGCCTAAAGGTGGCGGTGTTCTGGGTCATCCAATATATTTTCTTATTCTCTTCATAAAAGATCAATTGGGAGAGGTTAACACAATTGTTGTGGACTCTCAGCAAGGAGCTTACTTCTTTCTCATAGAAAGGTTGGTAGTACTCATTGCACAGCTCTCCTGGGCTCTCCAGAGCACCACCAGCAATCAGAGCCAGCACTACTACCCTTCCCAAGAGTCCGGTATGGGTCATCCTGCACAGCCTGCCCACCCGGCCTTGCCTCTTGAGGATTTTACTGAGAAGAAGTCTCCAAGTTCTTTAGAGTCTCTGGTTCCTCTGGTTAAACCTCTCTTGATCTGTCCCTGCTAATTTGGTCCCTCCTAGGGGAGCACTCTGGAGAAGATTAACCTGGGGTCTTTGGTACCAAGTTGGGATGACTTAACCAGAATTACTTATTAACAATTTTTAACTTTTACAAATTTCTTAAAACACTTCAAGACATGTTATGATTCTAAACTTTTTTCTTACGCAGTTCATCAGTCTTTTTGAATGTCAATTTTAAGTCATTTGGTCCTTTTATAATAGTATACTCAGCTGAATTAACTCCTGATGCAGTTGAATCTTGTCCTGAGTTAGAGTGTGAGGGTGGTGTAGAATCTGGTCCAATACCAGAGGGAGACACTGACGAATCTTGTCCAATACTCGGGGGTGGGACTGGCCCTTTAATTCTCATAATGTGAGTCCAACCTTTTTCTCTGGTTCGCACGGCCGAATTAGCGATGAGGAGTACCTGAAAGGGGCCTTCAAATTTAGGCATTAATGGTCTATAATTCCAGGATTTTATTAAAATCCAATCTCCTGGGTTGATGTCGTGTGCTTTTGTATCAAGAGGGGAGGTTTGGGGGAGGTATCCTCTTTTTCTAAGTCCTTCTAGAGTTCTTCCAATTACTTCTAAATATTTCCTTGTAGCTTCTTCTCCTTCCAGGTAGTCTCCTGTGCTATAGGGTGTTAACAAGAATGGCAGTCCAAAAATCATTTTATAAGGTGAAATCCTTATATCAGACCGGGGTTTTGTTTTGATGCGCAAGAGCGCTAGGGGTAAACACTTTAGCCAATTTATTTTTGAGAATTTTGTTCATTTGTTCCACCCTCCCAGAACTCTGGGGGTGCCACAGAGTATGCAATCTCCACTTTATTCCTGAAGCTTCAATTATAATTTGCAATGTTTGGGCCACAAAATTTGGACCTCAGTCTGAGTCTAAGGTATTCACTATTTCATTCTGGTTCACTTTTTTGGCAAGTTAAACACTCTTTTATAATTGTTTTTGCTACGTCATATCCGCTTATGCACAGGTTATTTCTTAGGAAATAATCACATAGTCCTTGGACTCCCCAGTGGGTTAATTTATGTAGTTCTGTTAGCACCATCCTAGCAAGTGCTTTGTTTAGAAACACCTGTCCGTCAGATATTAACCACTCCCCCATATCCCTTGATGTAACTTTAAATTTCACAAAATATGAGTTCTTTTTTTCTTTTTCCCTACTCGGGTGTGGTTTCTGCTTAAAAAAACTTTTTACCAGATCTTCTGGTCTTAAAGCTGCTTCCTTTGCTATCTTGATCAGCTAGCAAAGGTTTCACAACTTTAGGCTAAACAGTCTGGGGGGGGTCCAGTTGCTCCACAGTAATAGCAGCAGCTTTCACTCAAAGGGACTCGAGGCCTCTCCATGCCTCCTGTCCCTGACAGTACTGGCCTATCCTTGCCTGCTCCTGGTGGTGGACCCCCCCACTCTTTTGTGGCCTCGTACTGTAGGAAAGAGTTTTTTGCTCCCACACTTTCTCTGGCTATAGCAACCATGATCCTAGCTTTGGCCTTTGCTTTTTCTTCTTCTCTATTTTCTCGGGCCGTCAGATAGTTACTCAGCTGCTGACACATCCACTTGTCTTTCGTCCCACACCATGGCCATCCTCCTTGTACCTCTAATTCTGGCCACACTTCTGAACAGTAATGTATCATCTTAACTTTATCTAATCTTTCTGTGCCTTCTATAAAGTCCCATTTCTCTAATAGTTCACCTAGGGGACTGTGGGGAGGTATATTCTTCAATCTTTGGCCACTTTTCTTACTACCGCACCCTCCCATTATTTTCTGCCTCTAAACAAATCACAAGATGTCTTTTTCTCTAAAGGAAATATATCTTATTTAAGAAGTCTCGACCTCCTGCCAAAACTCCAATTTCACTGACCCTTTTCGTCAGGACTTTGTTAAGACCTTGGCTTTCTTGCCAAGACTCAACAAACAACCAAAATACAAAAAAAACATCCTCGAGGTCTTGACCTCTGAGGTTTGCCTGACCTCCTTCGTCAGGACTTAGAGAGACCTTGGCCTTCCCTTGCCAAGGCTCAAACAGTCAAACCTCGAAACCCTGGCTTCTGAGGTGCCCGACCTCCTTTGTCAGGGCCAAACTGCCCGATATCCTAAATCCTAACTTCCTTCGTTAGGACCTGTATCAGGGTCTTTGGGGTGCGTGCCACTCACACAGTATTTCCTCTGCACGCCCGGAGGGGGGTCCTGTGGGGTGCGTGCCACTCACACAGCTATTTCCTCCGCACGCCCGGAGGGGGGTCCTCTTTACCCCTCTGGAGGCGCCTCAATCACCAGTTCCACTCGCTTCCCCCTGTTCCCGGCCGGCCCCCTCGCGGGGGTGCGGAACCGCGGTACTCAGGGGTCCTCACTCGCTTCGAGGGGCCGAGCTGCCGGCTCTCGTCTCACTCACACACACTCACTCGCCTCCCTCTCCCGCCGCCGGATATTCTCACCTATCCAGCGCTGCTCCGTGTCACTGTCCCAAGCCGATCTTCTCTGGTCCTGATAGCCAGCTGTCCTGCAGGTCCAGGGTGGACGGCCGTCCCAGTCCTGGTGTCCTCTTCAGGCGTGGCTATCCCGGACGAGTCCCCCAAGCTGAAATAAATGGGCAGGAGATCTTTCTCCTTTTTAATGCCTTTATTAAGAAGAATCAGCTCAGGCGGGGAGA
Organism: Passer domesticus; assembly: GCF_036417665.1. Lineage (NCBI taxonomy): Eukaryota > Metazoa > Chordata > Aves > Passeriformes > Passeridae > Passer > Passer domesticus. Next base: position 593,894 of record NW_026990165.1, read on the forward strand.
AATCGACGGGTTGCGCCTTCGCCGCCGCTGCTCCCAGGCGTGGCACGAAGGAGGAGGATGATGCAGTTTTGTCCGCTGGTCTGCAGACAGAACTGGGGACTCTGTCCTCACGGGAGAGTCGTTGAGTCCTTGGTTTGTTGGTTTAGAAACCCGGGGGGGTCTCTTTAATCAGTTTCTTTTCAGGTTAGGGTGAGAAATAAAAAGGTTTAAGCAGGTACGGGGCAATGCTCTCATCCTTAGACGTCACTTTAAGTCACTTGTTGGCTCGTGATTTTAGGGGTTTTTCTTATAAAAAATGTAAAACTGTAAAAACCCAGGTTGCACTGCATTTCTCATTTGCATGTTGTCTCTGGTGTCACTGTTCATTCTCTTTACCCTGGAGGGTTTCCCTTGGTATCTCCTTGGCATACGGCTAGCATCAGGGAAACAATCAGTTAATCACCGGCCATTAACAGGTATTCGAAGAGCTTTTCTTCGGCAGCACACCTAAAGAAGTCTGACCTGTTTAACTTGCTTTTTTTTTTTTTTTAACTCTGAAACTAAAAAAATACAATTTTCTATTCATAACACTCCCCGCTCACCTGCGTGATGGGGGCGATGATACCACAGGTGGGGGCTGCGAATGCATGGAAGGCTCGACCGCGTGCTTCCTGCTGCTCAGCCTTGATCTGCCTCTGTCCCTCCTTTTCCTCTTCCTGCCCCTCCTCCTATTCCATCCCCCCGCCTCCTCCTAATCCTTCTCCTCCCTAACCACACCTCCTTCTCCTTCTGTGCCTGCTCTCTCTCCGCCTTCCCCCTCCTCTTCCATCTCCCCTCCCACCCTCCTCCTCCCTAATCCCGCCTCCTCCTCCTCCTTCATCCCTGCCCTTGGCTCCCTCCTCCTCCTCCCGCAGCAGCAGCGACCCCCTCGCTGCCCCGTTCCCGGAGCCCTCGCAGCCCGCAGCAGGAGCGGGGCTGGAGCCGGCACAGCTCGGCACGGGCAGCGCGGGGCTCTCGGCTGCTCCCGGCCGCTGCGGAGAAGGGGGGAAGCCGGCCCGGGCAAAAGGAGAGGCAAACTGCGACAACTGGGGGCCCCCCATCCAAACTGGGCCTTGCTGGGGAGCCTGCCTGGGCACTGCCAGCCCTTGGGGCTCCTCTCGGCACAGCCGGGAGGGGGGAACGCACAGAGGGCTGCGGGATCCCAGCGCTGGCAGCACTGCCAGGGACTGGGCTCTGCTGGGACCATACTGGGATCATACTGGGAGTGACTGGGACTCTACTGGGTTTGTTCTGGGATCATACTGGAATCATACTTGGACTGTACTGGGTTTGTACTGATACCATTCTGGGATCATACTGGGAGTGAGCAGGAGCCTGCAGAGGCAATTGAGACCATGTTAGGGGCAAATGGGATCTACTGGGAGTGACTGGGATTATGCTGAGGGTGACTGGGAGCAGCTGGGAGCAACTGGGATCATGACAGGAGCAACTGGGAGTGGCTGGCTGCATGCTGGGAGTGACTGGAAACAACTGGGCTTCTACTGGGATCAGCTGGGATCACGCTGGAGGTGACTGGGATCATCCTGGCAGTGAGTGCCACTGCACTGAGGCTGACTGGGAGTGCTTGGCAGCAAATGGGATCATACTGGGGAATAATGGGAGGGACTGGGAACATGCTGGAGAGAACTGGGATACACTGGGAGATACTGGGAGTGACTGGAACCAAAGGGAGGGTGAAAGAGAGCCACTGGAACCAGGTGGAGCACAACTGGTTCATACTGGCAGGGACTGGGAGCACACTGGGCTCATCTCTGGATCACACTGGGAGGGACTGGACTAATACTGGGAGAATCTGAGAGTGACTGGGAACACACCCTGCACATCATCCCCCATACTGGGCCTGACTGGGAGCAACTGGGATTATACTGGGAGCACACTGGGAGGGCTGGCATGTGACTGGGATCCAACTGCAGATTACTGGGATCATACTGGGGTTCAAAGGGAGTGACTGGGATCACACTTTGGGCTACTGGGAGCACCTGAGAGAAACTGGGATCATGCTGCAAGCAAACTGGAGGAACTGGGCAGGACTGGATGCATGCTGGAGGCAGCTGGGATGTTCTGGGCATGACTGGGGGATCACACTGGGAGAACTGACACCTTCCTGGGGCCCCTGGCAGCGCCTGGAAATGACTGCAGACATGCTGGGATTTGGTTTTTTTCAGAATTTTCGTGGGATTTTTGGGGTTTTGTGGGGTTTTTGGGTATTGCCATGATTTGTTTGGGTGTTGGGGGGAGATTTTATGGGTTTTTTTATTATTTAAGGGACATTTTTAGGGGAATTTGCGGGGTTTCATCGGGATTTTGGGGGTTAGTGAGATTTCAAAAGATTTTTTGAGCTTTTATTTGGATTCTAGGGTGTTCTAATGGGATTTTGTGAGATTTGTTTTGGATTTCATGAGTTTTATTGGGACTTTTGGGGCTTTTAAGGAGATTTTGATGCCTCTCAGCCCTTCCGCAAACCCTGGGACAACCCCAAAGGCCCCAGACGCCCAAATCCCTCACAAATTCCACTAAAAATCCCAAATTCCTCAAGAAATTACAATAAGATCCTCCAAAACCCCACAAAAACCCACAAAATCCCAGTGAAACCCACCAAAACTCAAAAAACTCCCCAAAATTTCACTAAACCCCCAATAAAACTCCCAAAATCCAAAACCCCTAAAATCCACAAAACTGTCAAAGTCCCATAACCTCCCAAAACCCAATAATTCTCTCCAAAACCTCTATAATTCCCCCTCAACTTCCATCAAATACCCAATAAAGCCCTAAAAAAGCCCCAACATAATCCCCCAAATCCTCCCAAAACTGCCTCAAAACTGCCCCAAAATGCCCCAAATCAGAAAATTCCCCCAAAATTGCCCCCCAGATCCCCCCAGACTCTCTGGGGCCGTCCTGGGTCAGGGGCACCGGCCGGTGGAACAGGAGCCACCTCAGGGGCCCTCGGAGCTCTGTGGGGAGGGGGCACCATGGGAGACCCCCAAAAACGGGAGGGGGGGAGCTGGGAACCCCCAGGATCCCCAGATCTCCCCCGGGAACCCCAAATCCCCCTGAAAAGCCCCCAAGGTTGGCCCAGGACCACCCTGGAACCCCAAAGTGCCCCCAGCACCCCCAGGACCCCCTCGAGACCCCTCTCAGGACCCCTCCCCACCCCCAGATCCCCCCACAGTGCCCCAGGACCCCTCCCCAGACCCTCCCTGACACCTCACGATCCCCCAGCCAAGACCCCTCCCCAGACCCCGCCCCACACCCCGGAACCCTCCCCAAAGCCCCCCCAGCTCCCCGGACCCTCCCACGCCCCCCCGATCCCCTCTCAGCCCCTCCCGGCCCTGTCCCGGCCGCCTCAGCAGCTCCCGGAGCGCTCCGGCCGCTCCCAGCGCCGCCCCCGCTCTCTGCAGCGCCCGGCACCGGCACTGCCGCTGCGGCTCGCCTCTGATTGGCTGCAGCGCCGCGGGGAGGCGGGCGCTGCTGAGGGGAGCCGCGCCTTCATTGGTTGGTTCGGGGCGGGGTGCGCCGCTATTGGCTGGGGAGCCCGTGCAGGCGGCGGAGGCGGGAGATTCAGAGGCGAGCGCGGCTGAGGAGGGCGCTGAGGGGAAACTGGGGGGGTTTGGGGCGGTCTGAGGAGAAATTGGGGATTTTGGGGAGATTGACGGGAAATAGGGGGGTGTGCGGTGGGTTTGGGGGGAGTGAGGGGGTCTGAGGGGGCTTTGGTGGGTCTGAGGGGGCTTTGGGGATCTTTGGGGGCAGCTTGAGAGGGTCTGGAGTGTTCTCAGGTGGGTTTAGGGGGATCTGAGGGGAATTGGGAGGGTCTGAGGGGATTTTGGGGGATTGTGAGAGGAGCTGGGGGGCTCTGGAGGGTTCTGAGGTGCATCTGGGGGGATTTAGCGGAGTGTGAGGGAATTTCCCAGGGTTTGGGGGGGATTGAGGGGTCTGAGGGGGATTTGGGGCAGTCTGATGGATTTGAGGGGGGTCTCAGGTGGGTGTGGGGTCAATTTTGTGGAGAACTGGGGGGTCTGAGGGTCCCGGGAAGGTTTTGGGGGTCCAGGGTGATCCTGGGCCAACCTTGGGGGGGGTTGGGGCTCCCGGAGGGGTCCCGGGGGAGATTTGGGGGTCCCGGGGGGTCCCAGGCCCCCCCTGAACCGGGGTCTGGGGGTTTCGGGGCGAGGGGGCACAACAGGGGTTCCACCCCCCCCTCCCGTTTCTGGGGGTCTCCCATGGTGCCCCCTCCCCACAGAGCTCCAAGGGCCCCTGAGGTGGCTCCTGTTCCACCGGCCGGTGCCCCTGACCCAGGACGGCCCCAGAGAGTCTGGGAGGTTCTGCGGGCATTTTTGGGATTTTGGGGCAATTTTGATGAATTTTAGGAGGGTTTTTGGGGATAATCTTGGGGCTTCTTTAGGGCTTTATTGGGTATTTGATGGAAGTTCAGGGGGAATTATAGAGGTTTTGGAGAGAATTATTGGGTTTTGGGGGGTTATGGGATTTTGGGGGTTTTATGGATTTGGGGAGTTTTGGATTTTGGGAGATTTTATTGGGGCTTGGGGGGTTGGTTTTTGAGTGGGTTTAGTGAAATTTTGGGGAGTTTTTTTGAGTTTTGATGTGTTTCACTGGGATTTTGTGGGGTTCTCCGGGGTTTTGGAGGATCCTATTGTAATTTCTTGAGGAATTTGGGATTTTTAGTGGAATTTGTGAGGGATTTGGGGGTCTGGGACCTTTGGGGTTGTCCCAGGGTTTGCGGAAGGGCTGAGAGGCATCAAAATCTCCTTAAAAGCCCCAACAGTCCCAATAAAACTCATGAAATCCGAATTAAATCTCACAAAATCCCATTAGAACACCCTAGAATCCCAATAAAACCCCACATAATATTTTGAAATCTCAATAACCCCCAAAATCCCAAAGAAACCTCGCAAATCCCCCCAAAAATGTCCCCTAAATAATCAAAATCCCATAAAATCCCCCCCCAAGACCAAAGAAATCCTGGCAACACCCAAAAAAACCCCACAAAACCCCAATAATCCCAGGAAAATTCTGAAAAAAACCAAATCCCCAATGAATCCCACTAAAAGCCCCCACAATTCCAGTGAAATGCCTCAAAATCTCCTAGAAATCCCATAAAAACTGCCAGAATTTCTGAGAATCCCAAAAAACCAGGAAAATCCCAGGAAAACCTTCCAAAATACAAAAAAAAAAAAAAAAAGCAATAAACCCCCAAACACCCCCAGAAGAACACCCCCCCCAAAGCGCCAATAAAACCCCCAAAATCCAAACCCCCCAAAATCCACAAAAGCCCCCAACATTTCCCACCTTGTCCCAGCATGTCTGCAGTCATTTCCAGGCGCTGCCAGGGGCCCCAGGAAGGTGTCAGTTCTCCCAGTGTGATCCCCCAGTCATGCTCAGAATATCCCAGCTGCCTCCAGCATGCATCCAGTCCTGCCCAGTTCCTCCAGTTTGCTTGCAGCATGATCCCAGTTTCTCTCAGGTGCTCCCAGTAGCCCAAAGTGTGATCCCAGTCACTCCCTTTGAACCCCAGTATGATCCCAGTAATCTGCAGTTGGATCCCAGTCACATGCCAGCCCTCCCAGTGTGCTCCCAGTATAACCCCAGTTGCTCCCAGTCAGGCCCAGTATGGGGGATGATGTGCAGGGTGTGTTCCCAGTCACTCTCAGATTCTCCCAGTATCAGTCCAGTCCCTCCCAGTATGATCCAGAGATGAGCCCAGTGTGCTCCCAGTCCCTGCCAGTATGAACCAGTTGTGCTCCACCTGGTTCCAGTGGCTCACTTTCACCCTCCCATTTGGTTCCAGTCACTCCCAGTATCTCCCAGTGTATGCCAGTTCCCTCCAGCATGTTCCCAGTCCCTCCCATTATTCCCCAGTATGATCCCATTTGCTGCCAAGCACTCCCAGTCAGCCTCAGTGCAGTGGCACTCACTGCCAGGATGATCCCAGTCACCTCCAGCGTGATCCCAGCTGATCCCAGTAGAAGCCCAGTTTTTTCCAGTCACTCCCTGCATGCAGCCAGCCACTCCCAGTTCCTCCCAGTTTGGTTTTTTGGGGGATGTTTGGAGAATGA